>NC_134957.1:12517100-13117100 GCF_965638725.1 Aptenodytes patagonicus | reverse complement strand
GTTATCTGCATATAAATGGATACTAAAATATTTACATATCATACAGAGATCATTCATGAAGGTATGAAATTCATCCTGGCACTCACCTAGCAACTAGTATCTGAAAATTCATCAGATCTTCAAAGATACATCATTCATTCAGATAATCAAAAGGGCAAGACAGAATTCCAAAACAGAAATTTTGGCATCACCAATTCCATTGCAAGTTTTAAGTGGGCTACAAGATCAAAATCTTGGGGGAAAAAAAAAAAAAAAGAGTAAAAAATTACATCAGGAGTTATGCATACAATTTGGATACAACTCAAGTATTAGTTCAAGATGCGGCTCAGACATAATACAAATTGTAGACCTGAAAATCAAGGTGCATAAAATGCTTTACTGATACATGCAATTCTAAACAAAGTTCTTTTAAATATCATATCATTAAAAACATGATAGCTGACTGTTGAAATCCCTTTTAAAAATACAGGTACCATACTAATAACAGTAAAGTAAATAAAAGAAACTAAAGTTAGTATTAGCTGACTATAAAATAAAGGATCAATATAGCAATTTCCTGCATATTTGCTCTGGTTTATAAAGTAAAACCAACAGCTGCGTTAAGCTGTTTAAAGTGGAAGACCTCTTGCCTATGTGATGTATTATGCAATGCATACAGTGCTTGTCTCAGAATTAAAACATGGGTGGAGGGTCAAAGTGAAGAGAAGATAAAATATAGACACTTTAATGAATCAGTGTAATAATACAGTTTAACTATATTCAACGCACAGTGCATGAGACTACTGTCTAAATTTCAATTTTTACTAGCTTCAAAAAGAGAAAATCACAACTAGTACAAAGACTGTGGTTCTCATACTAATGTGGAAATTGTGCTATTTCAGTTTTATACAAAATAAGTGCAAATGTGCTCCTGAGTATCTGCTACAGTTTCTCTTTAAATGGAAATGTCAGAGAAGAGTTCAGAGATGAAGCAGGAGTGGTGATATTTCCAAGCCCTAATGTGTTTGTAGAGGGCATAGGAATAATTTCTCTAGATCACAATAAAAGCAACTCAAGGTTAAGTTAACATCAGAGTTTGAGTGAATCACACACCATGAATAATTTATTTGAAATGTAGCTTTTCTCTTAATTGTCACAAATGCAGAAGCAGATTTATTTCTGTATGTAATATTTGCATTTACTGTACAAACATAATTTTGAAGCTCCATAGGTTGCCTATGACCTTTTGAAAATGTAGGTTTCTTGCCTTATTGTTGTCAGTCAAACAATGTACATTGTTATTTGTAAGCCAATTATATATACAGAAATGCTTCATGGATAAATGTTTACATTTGTAAATCTAAGCTTTGCTTCGGCAAGCTGTTGCCTGTGTAAGCTGAAAATTCACTTTCTGAAGCATTTATACTAATAAAACTCAGTACTTCAAGCAGTCACCAAAAGCAAACAAAAAAGAAATTGAGCACAACCAAACGATACTTGTTAAATATCCAATTATTTTGTACAATATTTTCTAAGCTCTAAGTAGGAATTAAGAAAGAAATAGCCTAAAGGTACACTACTTATTGCAATATTAAACTTAACTGTTTCAAAAGCATATACTAATCCCAGAAAATTATGTAGAGGCACACATATTCCAACATACAAAAATAGAACATTTAAAAGCCTACAAAAGATTAGTTAATTTATCTGATTTTGGCCCCACTTGAAAGTTGCACACTAGATTAAAAGTGAGTGAAAGCAACATGTTATCCAAGGCTAATAGCAATGTTACTAGATAGCTGTTTCTGAAACAGATGCTCTTAATCTTCTCATTTAGCATTTTAGAAAATCACCTGACTAGAACAAAATTAAACCTCAGAATGTTCCTCTCTCCCCAGCCAAGCCATGTGTACCATAACACCACTGCTTTACTATTTATTGTTATTATATTATTCATTTTTATTATATTTTTGCTATTTATTCTCCCAGCCAAAGTTACTGAGTCAAATAGAGAGAGGTAATCAGTTTGTTGGGTTTTGGTGGAGTTCCCCTCCACATGCTCTAATGAAACACAGAGGTCAGCAGCCCTCTCTTGAAAACAGGACAGGAAGGGCTGCAGGCAGGCAGGCCGGCCGGCCGGCCTCCCTCGGCTCCCACTGCCCCAGCACCCAGCCTTCTGCACCAGCCCGACCGCGCCAGGGCCCTGGCAGCTCCCGAGGTTTTACACAGACCCCTTCCAGGTAGCTATCCCTCAACCTGTGTTAAAAGAGCCCGTCAGCCACTTACAATGGAGGGCAGGTGATTAGCTCTTAATGAGGGAGGGTTGGTAGCAGGATGGTCTCTCCTCACACTTGAGCAAGAAAACAAAAAAGCCAGAGACTGTCTCTTTTTTTAATGTAATCTTGTGGTCTTCTTGTCAGGTTGGCAGTATTGCCTAATTAGAGCCAGCCCAGAGAAATCAGCACTAATTTATATCTGGTTTAGCTGTCCAGTCAAAGAGCTGGTGGGTGGTCAGGGGCTTCCCTCAGCCTGGCCCTGACCATTAGTCTCACAGTGGTGTCTGCTGTGGGGGGCTGAGGAGTGGTAATCCTGAAAGTGGAGGGGGAATACTAGTCCCTAACTGGGCGTTTTCCCCACAGACAGGGTGGGAAGCAGTGGTTACCAGATGACAGATGGGGGGTCCTCAGGCCTGTTGTGCTCCTGGAACGGAGTCAGAGGTGAGGAACCTGGGGAGCTGAGGAAGCATGTGGAGGCAGCTGGGGGCATGGGGAGGAGAGGGGCCACAGCTGCCCTGTCTGGTGTGGGATGCCGGTGGGGAGGTGTGCTGGGGAAGGAAGGCCCCAGAAAATGAGATGTGAGCTGGTTGGGAGCATCTGTGGTGGTGAGAATGATTGTGAGGCTGGTGAAAGCCTTCTGGCTGTACCTCTGGTCTTGGTAAAATGATTAATTAACCATTGTGAAGAAGCCTGGGCTGTTGAAACACTTGGATGTGACTGGTTTTGAGGAGATGTAGACACTGGAATTAGCTGTTACTCTGACTTGTTTCCAGAACTGTCTCATAGGAGTGTATAAGTGCTGTAAACTAATTAATCTTATTTACCAGCAAAATTATGTGGATAAATAAATCCAACAGCAGCATTAGGCATGTCTGTATTTATTTTAACATCATCTAAATATTGTTAGTCTAAGAATTGTAGCTACTAATTATTTTGTAATCACATCTGTGAAAGGAAACACTATGTAGAAACTCTTACCCATAATGTTTTTACAAAACAGGTTACGTAGGCTATATAGGGAGAGTTTACTTACAGCCAGACTGATTCTGCTGATGCACTGTGATACGTTTGAATCTCAGGTTGGGGGTGAAAAGTGTTGTGACTAGGTTTGGCAAATCTTTGTGTTTTTCTTTCATCCTTCTTCTTTTACCCTGGGGGTGAACTGTATGCATGATTAACAAAGCCAGAATTTGGCCTAGTATTTTTTTGAATTACCTCCCCTGTTCTCGTAAAGATCTGATGTTTTTATTATACTTGCTCTCTGGGTTTCATCCACTTGCACTTTAGGTTGTGTTTTTTTGAAAATGCAGTGGCTGAGATTTAGAACGTGTTATGATGAGATGTGGAAGTCCTTCGCAGGCTCCTGGGCCATGAAATGGAGCTAAAATTCATAGCCCCTACTTGTAACTGGACAGCTGGTAGAGTTGCATTTAGTATTTTATTACAGTGGTTTTGATTTGGTGAATTTCTTACAATATGTTACTGAAAACTCATTTCCAGTAACTTATATTTTTCAGTGGATCTAAAAATATAAATTATTTGTGATATTAATGGAAAGTTTATTACCCTACATTTTATTGTTAATGATAAATACTGTTGTATAACTTGTTTGAGCAAGGAAAAAAAATTTTGGGAATATAGTCATAAGAAAAATGCTTTATTCAGTAATGTAAATGCAAACAAAATGTACTTTACTGCTAAAAAAAGAGATTTTTCTAATTCAAGGACAAAAGTGTAATGTTAAAAATCTTTAAGGACATGATTTAGCTTACCTTTGTATTAATGTGAATAGCAACTATAGCATATTAACAATTTTAGCTATATCAGAAACATAATGTAGATGTTCACAGATACGGGTACAAAACCATCAGACCTCTGGCTCTCGTTATGCTAAGCTGCCTCACATGCTTCTCTGAATAGTGTGTGCAAATGACTGATTTTCTGTTAAATAAATAAATAAAATTGCCTTATAGTTCGTAGACTGCAGTTAATCTTGAACAACACTGGATGTACTCTGAAACCTTGCGAGATAAATGAGTAGATTTACAAATCAATTACAAATATTTGTCTTGATGTCTCCAATTATTTCCTAGAATATTAATAAATCCTTATTAAAATGTATTAATGCATACACAAATATTATATCTGTATCAAATGCTATTGAAAAAATACTGAGTTAAAATTTCTCACTGCAGAATTCTCCTTGCTTTCTGCCTTTTAATTACAGAAAGGAACATTCTCTTCCTTCTGATTGGTTTGTTTTGGGGTTTGTTGGTTTTTGGTTGGTTTTTTTTACAACTCAGTAAGGAACTTCTAGGTGTTATATTGTACGGGTAATTGCAATGTTGTCCTGTTTAGGTCTGCAGAAATTGTGCATTTCTTTAACTGTTGTACTCATTTGTCTGTAACTGAGAAAATAACCTGCAAAGCAGTTATGAAAATGAAACTCAGAACTTACAAAAACATAGCAATTGTCTTCTATCCTATGTTTAGCTCATGTTGCTGTGCTTAATACAGTGATGAAACAAAACTCACCAGTTGTTGTAACACAACATATTGTTAAACAGTCACAACTGTTGTAATGCATATAGACTGCCTGTAACTGCTTTGCACCTTTTCTTATTGATTACAGAGCCTGTGACCTCAGACTGGCTGTTTGAACTGAAAGCATCACTTCACTCCAGCTAGAGGTTTTTAATACCAATGAAAAACAGGTTTCAGGAAACTATTGAGTTATATCTTGAAACTGACACAAAAAATACAGTTTCCAACATCCTAACTGGTTCTGAATGTATATGGAAGACCTCTGTCCTAATGTGATCCTCTTCTTACATCAATGGAGTCTTTCTTACAGCACTAGCAGCTAGGATTATGTCCATTCAGATTTGTTTCTCAAACTAAGTACTTGCATGAAAATTGGAGAGGAAAAAAAAGGTTTCATAATGCTTATGTATTTGCCATCAAGAAAATAAAGGTAATAGGCTATTTGGTGTGCAGATCTCTCTACATATAAATCGCATAGACTTTCATTCAAATCAGGAAGATATAACAAGATTTTTTTGTGACAACACATCTTCTATTAGATACAAAACTTTTTAAAAAAATAAAGATGCCTCGTTGCTTTAATCAACTTTTTCATCATTAACCAAAACGTACGTAAAATCAAAATATGCTCTCTGAAAAAAAGAATATTCTCTTTTGATCAGGAAGTGTTGCCATGATAGTCTTTGTGGATTGTAATTTGATGCCTTCTGTTTCTCTCTTTGCTGTCAAAGCATCATGTATCAGTCAAGACTGAATCCAATCAGGCCAACAGAATTGCAGTTTTTTCATGGAAAGCTTAAGCAAGAACTGTTTTAATCAGCTTTAGGTTGAAACATTGCTTTTTGATAAAAGTTTAGGAAATGTTCTAATCTTACTTTGACTGTAAAGCAAGCTGTCTTGTATTGTGATGCCAGATTGCTTCTGAATTTTCTGGCTCTGCATGCTGCATAGTTTCAGCTGAGATTACTAGTTTTTGTTTTACAGTAGTGCACAGTCAGTGTGTCCTTTTTGCATCTGAGGTGCTTATTTATACCTGTTGCTGTATTCATGCTGCTTGCTTCTTGTTGTGCAAGGTTACAGAAATTACATTTCCTTTTGCCTTTAGCAACATAACAAGTTCTAATGTAAAAGCTACTTGCAGTTTTCTTTATTTTGTTAACCTGTACTTGACTATAAAGTAAAAAAATTCTGCCTTTGTTTTGTTATTGTGTAACATGAAGTTAGTGGTCCTAAGGAAAAAATCCAATTTTTCCCAAGGGAAAAATCCACTAGAGAACCAATACAATTAGAAAATGTCATTGTTAGCATTCATTTTGGCTTATGTGTAAATTTCCAATACCTGTATACAGGAAAAGCAGAGAGAAAAATCATGCATATTAGATTACTTCCAACTATGGGTCATTGCTTTGAGCTCTAGAGAACCTGGGGGTAAACTCTGCTGGGTTTGGTCCATTAATCTTTCTTAAATGCTAGTATCTCTAAGCAGAAAGTGCGACAGCCGCTGTTTCGCCATGTATTCCTCTTCCATATCTTCTTTGTGTTGGAGCCAGTACCATCTACACCTGCCAAGATATGGTCTATACACTTGTTCAAGTAGCACTATCAATTCAATTGCACTTTATATATAATCACCCTGTCTTAAAGCTGAATAGCTTATCTTCTCACCTAACATAGGTACTGAGACTCAAAGGAAGTTAAGCATGTTAGTTCATGTTTAAATGAGTCTTTGCTATGTTTTTCTAACCAAATTTTAATCTCGAGGGAAAGGAAGCATTTGCAATCCCCGTAGGATGACTGGATGTTGTTGCAACTTTATACCTCATTGTAAGGCTAAATCACAATAATCATGGAAATTTTAAGAAATTAGGTTAAAATAAATGGTTGCTACACCACTTACCAAACTCTTCATGGGATAGTCTTTCATCCAAAAGCAGTATAGTGGTGTTGGAAATTAAAACAAGGAAACTCTAGTTACTATTCTTAACATGAGCAGGATTGTTCAGAATCTGTGAGGGTATGTCAGATCATAATCTGAACCTGTGCTTATAAGGGCCTGCCTCTGTGTCTGTGTTTGGCACTGTAAGGCAAGTAGTAATGCTCAGGAAGCTCCATGCATCTCTATGTTGTAAAGCAGATTCACATTCTGTTTGGCCACTTCCACAGCCCTTCATGTTTTGAGACATAATTCATATTGCTGGAGCAGTTAAAGCACTTTATAAGCAGTACCAGGAATTTTCCGCTGAAAACCAAAGCACTTCATAATACCGTAAAGAAGTCGGCCCAGAGAGCACATAGATTTATTTACATTCTGACCATAACTAGGGACGTAATGAGAATATGAAGAGTTCAGGACTGTGGCCTTGTTCCTGAGGACAGCTTCTAGTGATTTAACCATCTGTGCATCTGGCTCAGAGTAGGTATGCAGTTGCAGCAGAGCTGTATGCAAGTTCTAGGACTACCTACTCTTTCCTGCCAAAGACACAGGACTTTTGGCCATTTGACAGTGAATGCCTGACTCGGGGGTGCATGTGCTGATACGTGTAATGCTCTGTGGCAGCAAGTGGTGCTAGGAATTTTTCATACAAATTTCACATCTCCAGCAACCTAGATGGAATGGTCTCTCCTGTATGCACCAAGTGAGAAAGTAGCTCCAGCTTAGCATCTCTGTAATTTCTTCAATTAACAGACAGTTTCATTTCAGGACACGTGGCATCTTCTCATCTTACTGCTGCCCTGCATGCAGTGCATGAAAGGGACTTAAACAGGCAATGTTTCAGTGCTAGGACCTTCATCAGTGAGCAAGCCTTTTCAAGACTGTGAAGAAAAGATACTCCAAGTGACAAAGTATGTTCTGATGCAGGTGATGGAGCAAGCTTTATATTTTTTCTAAATTACTGTAATGAAAAATAGATAGTTCCAAAACATGCTATACTGGAACTTATGTTGCTCCCTTTTTACATACGATCCAATTCCCCCAAACAAAATTCCAGATAAAAAGCAGAACATATTTTATACACACTAATTTTGTAAATATATTATCTGCAGTTAGTTGTATATATGATGGTTTTGTATAATTCTTGCACTTTTTTTGGTGTACTTTAGACATGACTTATCAAAGACATTGGATTTTTTTTTTTTTGCAGAGGGTATGGGAGAAACGATACATGTGCTAGCATGTAGCAGATTGCATCTTAAATAAGGTGCAAACAAAATATGTTGGCAATCTTTCCTGAAAGAAGACTAAAGAGGTTGTCATGGAAATTATTCTAATTTGTGATCCATTACATCAACAAACATTTAACTTGTGATTTTTTTTTCTATCCCTAGATATCATTAGAATCTTGCAAAGATAGTTGAGTATTGTATTATGTTTTCATAGACCGTCAACAGCTCTATGTAGCACAGACTCGCTAAGGGAGTAACAGGTTAGCAGTGCAGTTCAGTTTTGCGCTGAGGAAAAAAGTGTTTCTGCATTCATATCACTGTCCACCCTGCATTTAACCAACTTCCAAACTCTGTAGCTGTCTTTAGACCTCATTTATAGTAGCTTTCCTACAACTCTTCTGAAGGAGATTTATTTTTCCTCATAGTTTTTTAAAATAAAATAGCTAAATTTAGATTTGAATATCTCTGAAGTTTGAGGTAGTTCATGTCACGTGCTGAACTTTATAGCTAAAATCCTTGTTTTATTAAAACAGGGGTTTGTGCAGTGGTGGGATAAAGCAATATACTTCCAGCAATATACAGCCAATTTCCAGCTTTGCTGCCCTACCATTTCATGTAATATTGGTTTAAGAAATATATTAATATTAAACAGTTAATCTTTGGTCCTATGTTTAAAACAATTTGCCTATGCTTGAGAGCTCAGATTGTAGCTTAGAGCCACATTTCTTATGCAGCCTATGTACAACCTTGCATTATTCTGCGTAGGAAAAATTTACTCAAGAATAAAGTTTCATGGCAATAGCAATATTGCAGATTATTTCCAATGAATTCATTGCAAATTGCTTTTGTTTATTCACTATACTATGATAGTAACATCATTCCCACTTCTGTAGCTAACTTGGGGCTTTCAAAAATTTTACGTCCATTTACATGTTTTAAAAGCCTACATTTCAAATTCTTTATAAGTTATGTCTTCTAGGGTAAGGTCAATTGAGAAGAACACTTTTAGTTGACAGTTTGGGGTTTGTTTTTTTTAAGTAAACCAATTTTAAGCTTTCATTACTGGTTAAATAGAAACAATATTTCCAGTAGAGAAAGAATACTAGCAAGGAAAGCATTTTGAGCATGGATTTGAAATAGATCAATTTCCTCCTCTGTTCGTGGCTATGAGAAGAATTGATTTTAAATAAGGATATTTCAAATGAGGTGGGAAGTTTATAACTTCACTAGAAAATGCAGCATGTTGTTGGAACAATAATTGCAATGTTTGCCTTAAAGTTTAATTATAAAACTAAACATCAGCATTTCATTGTGTTATTTTCATTACAAAATTACTTCATTTTTACTGAAATATTTCTTCTTTAAAAAAATGTAATATGACTTGTTCATTTGCACATTGTTTTTTTTATTTTTATTTGCATAATATTGCCTGTATTAGCAATATAGATAACATTCCTGTATTATAAAGTTGGACATTAAAGAAAAATATAGGTATACAGCACTTTCATAAGACTTTAATTCAGCTTTGCTGTGGGTTGGCCTCATTAAAGTCTGTGATGGTGGCATGCTAATTTTTGCAAAATGGCATGTATCAGCTCTAGGAATCTCTAGACCCTTGTTGATACAAAAAGTACTATTTTCCCCGAAGAATCTCTTTGAATTCAGTGCATTATTTGTTTGGGTAAGTATTTCTGCATCAGGTAACTAGTGTACAATGCTACTAGTTTATGTATCTGTTTGTTCTTTGCTTATATATATGCCATCTAAAAGCATTTTAATCCATGGATTATTTTTTTCAGTTATTATTACTATTTTATCTTATTATCTTATTTTTTTCAGATGGTTTACCTTTCTAAAAGGAGCAATTATGTTGCAGTACATAAGAAAAAAAAAATCTACGCTTTTGAAAAGACTGTTTTCTTTTAAATGCAGGCAGTTGAAGTATAATTTTAAAAAGCTGTGCAGTTTGAACCTGCAATCCCAACAATAGATGTAATTTTAATTGTAATTTGCAGAATGCCTTTAAGGTAAATAAAGGTATTGCTCTTTCAAAGTCTGTCTAAGGGTCTTGAAGAGAAAGAAAAAGCAGTTCAACTGCCACACTAGAGGAATCGTATCTGTTATAACTGTAATGACATCACACTTCTGTTGCTTATTCTTGTTGTCTGTAGTCATGCATTGTTGGCTGGCAAAATTCGTAGAATCAGAGACTCATAGAATCATTAAGGTTGGAAAAGACCTCTAAGATCATCGAGTCCAACCGTCAACCCAACACCACCATGCCCACTAAACCATGTCCCTAAGTGCCGCATTTACACGTCTTTTAAATACCTCCAGGGATGGGGACTCAACCACTTCCCTGGGCAGCCTGTTCCAATGTTTAACCACTCTTTCAGTAAAGAAGTTTTTCCTCACGTCCAATCTAAACCTCCCCTGGAGCAACTTGAGGCCATTTTCTCTCGTCCTATCATTTGTTACTTGGGAGAAGAGACTGACACCCACCTCGCTACAACCTCCTTTCAGGTAGTTGTAGAGAGCGATGAGGTCTCCCCTCAGCCTCCTTTTCTCCAGGCTAAACAACCCCAGCTCCCTCAACCGCTACTCATAAGACTTGTTCTCCAGACCCTTCACCAGCCTCGTTGCCCTTCTCTGGACACGCTCCAGCACCTCGATGTCCTTCTTGTAGTGAGGGGCCCAAAACTGAACACAGTATTCGAGGTGCGGCCTCACCAGTGCCGAGTACAGGGGCACGATCACTTCCCTACTCCTGCTGGCCACACTATTGCTGATACAGGCCAGGATGCCATTGGCCTTCTTGGCTGCCTGGGCACACTGCTGGCTCATGTTCAGCCAGCTGTCAGCCAGCACCCCCAGGTCCTTTTCTGCCAGGCAGCTTTCCAGCCACTCTTCCCCAAGCCTGTAGCGCTGCATGGGGTTGTTGTGGCCGAAGTGCAGGACCCGGCACTTGGCCTTGTTGAACCTCATACAGTTGGCCTCGGCCCATCGATCCATCCAAATTACACTGTTTTAGCCAATAGCGTTTCAAAAATAAATTTTTACATAGCAGATTCTTCCATTTGCAGCTCACAGTCAAGGTGCATCCCACAAGGCTGAACCAAATATTGGTAGTATGAGTGGCTATCTCTCTTTAGAGTGCCAGTCTGTATAAAGCACTTAATAAACATCAAGAAGAAGGCCCAGTTGTGGCCTTAAGCATAATGTTGGTAGCAGAGGGAAGAAGTAGAAGTCATTCCAGGTATAAACTGTCTGAGATGACACCCAGCATTGTAAGGGTTTTGGGTAAGTCTTTAGTCTCCCCACTGCTCCTTAAAAAAGAAAAACAAACAAACAAACAAACAAACAAAAAAACCCAACCAACCAAAAAAACCAAAACCACAACCTCTTGCTCTTATTGTTGTTTAGTTTTTTTCATGAACTGGCTTTTTCAAATAATTAGCTGAGAGGTCTGCCACATTAAATGAATATACATGTGTACTTCACCAAGACAAATTCACCACTGAACAGGAAAAGTGCAAGCAACAAAATTAGCTGGGTAGCAGAATGGCAAAAATCATGTTGCAATATTCAAAGTAGGATTTTTTTTATATTGTATTAGTCTGACTACAAAGTTAGTTTTCTTCTCCCCATTATAGGTGGGCTGCTTAATCAAAGTTCTTTAGTGCTATAGGAGAGGTTTTGGGGGACTATAACAATGAGTGTGGCCATATCTGACTATGCTGGAAAAATTGTCTGGACAGTTCCGCCTTTTGAATGAGTAAAATCTTGGAATATTCACTCTAAAAATCAAGAAGCCACATTTCTCATCAGCAAACTTTGAGTTGGCTTTGAGCTGCTAATTGGACTAATGTTGAGATGTGACTGTTCTGACCCTCAACCTTCTTTTTTGTCAATATGCTTTGTCTGTGTTTGCTCTGCTATGTCCTAATCGTAGGCTATAAGCATTTTAGTGCTCTTTGCTTTGCTCATTACTCAGTGTTTAGACAGCAAGCCTTAATGAGGCCCTTGAAGTTATGCTGTAAATGAAGTGTAAGTAAGAGTAACAGACCTAGACCCTTTAAAACTATGCTTTGCTTCCTTCACTCTGAACAGAGCAGGAGAGAAAAAGTTTACCACCTGGGTTTTGATGCATTTACTAGCTTACACAAGACGGCCATTAGTGTTCATCAGAGGCAGTTTTTCTGGTTTTGTTCATTTTCTTTTTTATATGTTGTCATTTACAAAGAGATAAACAGTCTGTAAATGTAAATCCATGGGTTTTTTTAGAATTCTTACGTAAACAACCAAAGCTTCTCCAATCATTGAAGGTCATTAAAATTTAATGCTGTGTAAAGTTCAATGATCAATGTATCCATTTAGTAAACATACCTTTTTGTACAAGCTTTTAGCCCTTGTCTCATATTAGTATTCAGGTGGAATCGTTACTGAAGTATTCCAAATATATATTTTAAATGAAGCTTTTTAAAGCTTCCTCTGGCTTTTAAGTTTATACTCTTTAAATTACTAAAAGGTTCTTCTGTTATGTGATATCATGTTTTGCAATGTCTGTTTATATAATGTTTTTCTTTCATTCTACTCTGTATTTTTTTTTGTCTTTTGAAGCAGTTAAAAAAATAATTGTTAAAGCTGTTTCTAAAATGGAACGCTTTCTTTTGTTTGGCCACAGTATAAATAGGACACTTATGAAGAACAAGCTGAACCCTTTTATTGCTTAAGTATTCTTAATATTTAAGTCTAATAAAGATCATATTTTGCACAGCAATATTCTCATTAGTTCTGTCTCTTGTTCCAGCTACACCAAACTACCTTTATACCCTGCTGTAATACCCGTGGCCTTATTAAGCCTTGCTACATAGACAGTCTTCAGCTTACCTCTTAAAGACATTATCAGGCTTATTCCAGCATAGATATTTTCTTCAACAGAGAATTTTAGCATGATATTGGAGCTGGAAATAATGGGTAACTGTCCATCTAAATCTGTCTTATCTCTTTTTCTTGTTTAAAACTGAAATAATGTTTTGCTTTAGGATCAGATCTTATAAAGGAATTTTATGAGCAGATCATTCCACTTGACTGGATTCTGCAGGATTGAGGTCTCTCTCCATTGCAGACTTCCTATAAAGAGTATATTCAATTCAGAATTTGCTTTCCATAGTTTTGGCACTACTAAAATAAATGCTGTTCCAGAATCCTCCTATGAACTTAAAATAAGTATTCATTAACTAGACAAGCAATGAATTTTTCTCACTTGTCAATATATCTGAAAAACTATTTTTTCATGTAATGCTTATAGATAGCTATCCATTTATCATTAGCTGTGTGGAGCTGGATGGTGATCTCAATTTGAACCTTAATAGGAAAGCTTAAATAGAAAAAATGCAACTCAAAAGGCAGTCTTGCTAGATGCATAACTGAATGTTCATACAGAGAGAAAAATACCCTCATCAGTTCAAGTCATTGTTTAAGCATATTATGGTTCAGTATAGGTAAGCTGATGTTCTCACCCTGGGGCTACAGCAATCTGTTTGGAGTAGTGGTATTGGACTGACAACTGAGCACAGAGCTTTGGTATTTCAAATAATGTCTCTGAGTGACTTTGTATGTGTGGATATGTGTGTGTATACATATATAGAGAGATATATACATATGCAAATGTACATACACATTTACAAATAGCTGTTTGCAAAATTAATCAAATTGTATGTGTGTTGACACAAATATACCGACACCATTGCACAAGAACGTATTTAAACATAATAAACATTCAGGGCTAAGTGTCCCAGCTCCTGATCATGCCTCCAGTTCTGACCATAAGCAACGGGTGGAACTTGGCAGCCTGGCTTCCAAGTATAATCACTCAATCATTTTCACCATAATTGATAATGAATGTTAAACTGTAGGTGAAAATTAGAAGCTATTTTTTAACTTGGTCTTGAATTACTATGATTTATCTCCTATTTTAAATGGACTATTTCCTTTTAATTAAGAACTCAAACCAGGTGTCACCATTTGAAAAAATCAATAGGAATGTGGTTTTTATCACTGGGATGAAATGATTATTTTTCCTCCAATCAGCTGTATTTTTTCTGTTTGCAATGAATAACAAGGCTTTTTTTAGCCTGTCTCACAAACATACACTTGCAGATGCATTTGCAGTTCTAATCCCTTATAAGAAATAAGCTCCCCAGTTCCATCTAAGTTCCAATAATAGATGTTTTCAGACAGCAGGCTTGGGTAATTAATTTGGCTAATCATGACTATCTAGACTGTCTATCAGAGAGATTAATCAGTAATTCTTTCTACACCTGAATGCCACATGGTCAGAAATGTTTCTCAGGCCAAAAGAACATAAAAAACCAGGTTTTTTTTGTCTTTCTCTACATGAAGTATGTACTGACTACTGGCAGCGATGCCCACTGACATGATACCTTCTTTCATTGGGCAAGAGCACAACCTGCCACTTGAGTTTCATCAGATTCTCTATTTTGAAGGTTAAGTTCTGTCCATGGTTAAAGCATTTCAGCATTTGTGGTTGAATTGGACTCAGGCTATTAAAAGCTCCATGATTTAACCTATCTTATGATACTAACATGCTCTGTAGAGAGAACATGCCAAGAATTGCTCTGCAGTCCGTACACAGAGTGCGCTATGAGTTTTAGGAGTCTTTCTTCTGTCATCTCGCCTCCTATAGGATAACGCACTATGTAGCAAGGAGGAATGAGCATCCTCTGTGAGGTGTGTGCTGGTAAGAATATTCACTGCAGAATGATCTGTCATGTTGGTAACACTTACTTTAGGCTGTCCCCAGGCTGCTGCAGGTGCTTGTTTATTCTTTCTTCTTCTACACCTGATTTTTGTTTTGGAGTTTGCTTCTACTGAGATCTCGTATTCTCTCAGCTGGGTTTTGTTTAGCAGCTCAAAAGATAGTGGGGCCAGGAGTGCCTGGAGTCACCTGAGAGCAAGGTTTCTTTCTCCTTCTATGCTTTAGAGATAAGCAGCACCTGTATTCTATCCATTCACTTTCTTTCATTGTTTTCTAGATCAAAATCTGTGCATCTGAAGGTCACTGAATTACTTGATGTGTGAATGTGTAGTTGTTTCTTTTCACTCGGCTGTTGGTGTTATTGCTAAATAAAGCGCTCTTTCCTTGCTTAAATTTGAGAATCCATATTACAGCAGTTTGCAACATGACTAGAATTGGATTCCCTCAGATGTGGCTTTACAGAAATACAGACTGGGCTAGAGTCATCCATGCAATTCACCTGGTGTGGATCTATTCTGTTAATGGAGAATGCATGAGGAATCTCATTCCTATATCTGTTATTGTTATTATTACCTATCTCCCTGGATCTTGCATCACAGATATAACCTTGCACAAAACAAAATTTATCTTTTTCTAGAGTAACTGATGTACAGGCCAACACCTCAAAGAAACTGCTTGTACTGAAGTCTAAGAACTTCATTCTTAGGCATTTTGTGTCTGAGGCTAGTTTGTGCTTTTAAATAACTGCCTGAATAGTTAAGCTGCACTGCTGAGGGAAGCAACAAGGAGAGGGAGACCTCAAGGGAGAAGATGTGAGATCTTGTCAAAATTCTATTTTTACATGTAATTCTCCAGTCAGAATTCTGTTGCACTATCGGAGCACACCCTTCTGTTCCAGTGAAGACTCCTGTGTCTTCACTCCACTGATAGGTACGAACAGACTGAGGCACTTATGGTTAACACTTTCAAGTTAGCATTAGGATAGTTTTCAAACAGAAACAATATTTTTCACTTATTATGCAAAATAATTCTTGCAAGTAATAACTTGTATTTTGTTGTATATCTTGTTGCTCTTGAAGTGGAGGAATAGATTTTGTGGTAGAAAGGCTTTCTCCAAGTCCTGTGTTGCTTTTAGGACCTGTACGAAGACTGCCATTCATGGTCTGTGTAAGAACATTTATCATTAGCTCCAAAGGAGTTTTGGCTGATTTTCCAGCTCATCTATCAAGAAAAGATTAGGCTGATCTGTGTAGGGGGGTTAATGTAGTTGAAGTTTTCCAAGACGGTGAAATATAAGGCAGGATGGGCTCTCTATAAAGTAAAAATGTAAGCCACAAGTGAATAGAGATGATCAAAACTTGATGAATTCTACCAGTTCTGTTACCTTCAGTATCCAACTCCAGAACAACTGTCCTGAAAACTGCAATTAGGCAGTGGTCAGTGAGCTGTTTATCCCAGGGTGTTTTTCAGCATATTAGGATTGATTAGCCAATAGAGCAAACTATAATCCTTAAACATGCCTGTGGGCTTTGTTTTCATCTGCATTAAAAAATTATTTTCATTGATTTTTTTTTTTTCCCCTCCTAGCATTGATTTAGAATATCTTACTATATAACACAATGATTCTGGATATATCCAGATTTATTGGGTGCTCAGGTAATTAGAAACTATAAATTATTCCGGTTAGGATCCCAGAGTATACAGATGAGATGTTAAAAGATGCTAGACAGGCTCTGCTAGCTGCAATAAAGAGAAGGGCAGTGCTGACAACAGTGTATTACTTTGACACTGACAAAATGTTATGATATGAGAGGGAACCACAGTGATACTGATGATATTAGGACCATTGCTGGCTTGCTGACAGTCACATGTCAGATAGCTCTAAGTCAGAGATCTGTGCATGCTAAGCTTTTTACATTGTTGTGGGTGGATAAGAGAATCCAAGGATTTTCAGACCAAGTCAACCTATTTATCAATTTTTTTCATCTTACTTTCTATCTTTCAGAATAGTGGTGCTGAGTGCTACTGGGAGTTCAGCAGTGCTGAGTGAACTCCTGTGGTGTTCAGCTGGTAGTGTCTATAAGGCTGCACTTGCAGCTTGGTTATTGAGCTAACCACAACCCAGCATTGCCAGGCTTTAATACAGGTTCTGGCCTAATGTGTTCAAACTTTAAAGACGGCATTCTGTTCTCCCCAGAAAACTTCTGAGATAGTTAGTGGAGTGATTTGCGCTTTGCTCCCCTTAACAAATAGGTCATAAAGTCTTATTTTCTGCTAAACCTGAATATTAGCATGGCACAAATAATTTAGCTAATGGTATAATTAAGTGAAATCAAAGGTGATGCCAGCAGTCAGGAAGAGCAGGCAGAAAATGGTCATGCAGCCCGGAAACTATTTTGTCTTGTCTAAACTAAAACTGGGAGTTCAATGATTCTTTTTTCCTTTGACGATCCTAGTGCCTACATTCTTAAATAGCATATGGACCCCATGACCATGCCTGCCTTTAATTCATCTACATTTAGGCAAATATATTCTTTCTGCTTTGGTCTAGGGCTCTGTCAATTTTATCTGAAAAATCTCTGAATCTGTATATTATGTAAATGGATGCAATAAGGGAAATCTTTTGAAATATGGATCTCGAGCTTGAAAGCATGTTTCTTGATAGTGTTCCACAATTCAATAGAATTCTTTATGTTGCTGACCACAAATTCAAATGCTGAGAAGCAGAGTGCAAGACCTAAGACTAACAAGTTTATTATCTTATTTCATTTAATGTAGATCAAACATTTCAAAAACTATCTCTATCTGAACCAGTGAGAGTGGAGAGAGGGGGATTTTATTACTCCTTTTTAAGATGCTTGGACCTACAGATACATGCTAATACTGTGAATAGGTAGGCAAATTAGTAGGCAAAGTAATACTACAAGATGCCTGAGAAATAATAATAATAAACTCCATGACTGACCTAATAATAATCTGGTGTCTTTCAGAATTTTCTCTTAAACTTTTAAATAGTATTTTATAGACTCAGGAACCTGCTAGTGGTTAGTTTGATTTGGGCTTATCCCTGTTTTCATTGAATTAATACCTAAAAAAGTGAAGTTTCTGTACACACTTCAAATAGCAATCCATAAAGGAAATGGAAGAAAAATCCAACAGTTTTATGCAGCTTACTATAACTGATAGTCCTTGGGAGAGGACTGAATAAATAATAGTAGACTAAATCACTTTGTAAACTTGGTTCAAGAAACTTTAAAATGATAAAATAAATCTCATTCTCTCACAGTTGATTTTTTTTTCCCCTCTTGCTCTTGCAGAGGATGTAAGTCGTTTGTTAAGTACAGCAATAGAGTTAGTCTGCAGACTACTATACCTGAAACAAAGAGTCTTTTTTTCTTACCTTTCAAGTCTGAAATCTGGTAGGGTAGATGTGCATGACAGATTTTTGATAAATAAATGCATAATAAAATGTGGTTAGACTTTATTTTTCCCCAATGTATTGTAATACCAAAAAGAGCTTGGCAGGTACTTTATCTTTGCTGTGGCAGGTATGCACATAATTATTCCTCATCCTTGCAAATGTAAAAAAAAAAAAAAAAAAAAAAAACCAACCAAAAAAACCCCAAAACCAAAAATCACTTTGTTGCTGGCCAGAATTAAAATTGAAGCTTGCCTTGTGGTGGTGACATGAAGAAAGGAATTAGTTTTGGTTGTATAAATTCCATCACCTAGCTATTCAACATGTTTCATTCACTCAAAGTCTTTAACTGTTTTGAAAATAAAATGCAGAGAGGCAGGATTTTTTTGAAGCTTCCATAGCTCTCATTACCTTCTACTGACCTTACACTCAGGAACTGCATCCCTCTCTTTCTTACTGCTGCTTTTGTAAAACCATTTTTGGGGACTGTCACACACTGAGAACAGAAATATCTGCATTGTTGTTTTCTTTAGAATTATACATAAATAAAATTTAAAACTGTATTGCAAAGACTGAACAGATCATTAAAAGCAGGAGGGAGAGATGAGAATTGCAAAGTCACTACCTAAGCTGGAGTGGAAACTATTGATGTGCTAGGAAGTTAGCAAGAGAAGGGCAGAGGGATGACAGAAAGGAGAAGTGATGGTCAGGGTGGTGGCCAGAGACAATGGAGGGAAAAAATCAGAACAAAGCCTTTACTGACAAAATAGCTGCATGAATGGCTAAATCTATAGAGAGCAAGAGCATCGATACAGGGTTGAGAATCATGTTAGATATCAGGAGAAAGAAACTGAGAGTTTTAAAGGATGACTACTGATATCCTAAAGTAAAAACATTGTTATGATGAATAGAAAAAGAAGAAACAGGAGACCAATTCAAAGGAAAATAAATGGACAGTAAACAGATTGGCAGAAGAATTTGGGAACTTAGGAAAAGAAAAGACACTTAAGAGAAGTAGGAGATTAGTATGAGAGTTCAAAAGGTGGCAGAAAAAGTCACTGTCATAAGAATCGGGCCACAAAACAAGTATATGACAAGAAGGAGATAACTTGTATGCAGGGTGGGAGATGCAAACAGCCTTGGGTCGCAGCGACTCTGAGGATTCCAAAGCAAAAGGAAGTGGTACAGGTCAAGTTGAGGAGAGACAATTGGAGGAGACTGTCAGATAGATATTTTGTGATCCATATGACTTAATGTGATGTAGAATGAGATTCAGTAGCTCAATTCAAGTTACTTCACTTTTCTTTGTCCTTCATTTTAATTCCCCACTTTACTCCCTGCTGCTCTTCAACCAGATGTTTTTCCTTCTCATTTTGCTTTAGCCCAACACTTTCCACTGGCTCAGCTAGAATCTCTTTGCCTGCACTGTTTTTTTTTTAACTCTCCAACAAAGCCTGATGCCATTTTATGATTTCACTTTATAATTATGGGGTTTTTTCTTTCTTTCTACTGCAGAAAGAATTACCTTTTTCTTCCAGTAATAGTGAGACTTTTAACTTTGTATAAATCAAAGCAGGTATACGATACAGTAGAGGGATCCAGAAACTGCTGTTAGCAAATATGAAAATCCAGAGTTTAAACAATAAGTAACTTTTTGTTGGCAATAGTGAAACTCTTTAAATTTTCATAAATCAAAGCCATCCTCTCTAATACAAGTATCCTTTTCATAAACAAATTACTACTGATATGCAGTTAATCTATTAAATGGTTTGCTTTAGTTCAGAGACTTCATCTTTTATGACAAATTATTTTTGTAAGAGACCAAAGCTACTTCATTAGCTTCCCAAAATATGAGGCAATTATTAATTAGATACATCTTTTTTTCCTTACCGATAAATAATCTATTGCACGTTTTGTTGCAGTGAAGTCTTAGTTATGCTAGCTTCCAGCTTTGATTTCAGAAATTACTTTTCTGTATATAAAAGCGATCTTGGGAACTGCTGAGCAATTGTGACCTCTGCTGGAAGCCTTAACATTGATTCTGATAGATAGCAACCACTGGAAATCATTATTATTGTTATGTTAGGCACTAATCTGCAGTGTGCTAGGAACTGTACAAATGGATTAAGAGATTGTACCTACTCTGAGGAATTTACAGGATAAATAGAAAAATAGATAAACAGAAAAGGCAAATACAACATAAATAGAAAATATAAATAAAACCAAAGAAGGCATCAGTGGCAGGATTAGACAGAGAATCTGTCTGCCTCTTAGACTGCTTGTGCTACCTCTGAAATAGTATAAGATATTGATGAATAATCACCATGCTTATGGACATGGCTATAAATATCCTGATAAGACAAATACTCCAGACTCATAGTTTGAAAAAATATTCTAAATACATTATTTCTAAATACAAAAGTGAAACAGGAGAAAAATTTTGTTCAGGAAGAGATTCAGTATTGAGTTTCTGCTGGAAACAATATGACAGTCATACGTGTATGACAGAAGGAGCCTTTTATGGAAGTACCAAGAACTATATAATCATTGATCTGGAATTGCCTTGAGCCACCCATTCATGATTCCAGCCCAGAGTAAATCTTGACATGCTCGTAACCCCAGTGCTTCAAGTGATGCTAGTTCAAAGCTGTCCTTCAGCATGAAATGTACAATAAAAAACAAATTTCGTTTATATTCTTGGAAAGAGACATTTACATTTGACAATTTACAGTGAAGAATGAACTGATTGTGGAGTTCTGAAAAATGTAAATGAATTTACCACTTTTCTTAGGGTGGAACATTTGCCATCCTGAACATATGGTTCATTAAGGCTTCAGCAACTGTTTACTGTGGTTAAAAACAGGGTTGTGGAAATTCTAAAAAGCAATGCAGTAAGATCAGAGCTCTGATGCCAGAAGTCCCTGAAACCAAGGCTGTCTCGCTCTTCCCAGTGCATCCCTGCCTTCTGTGATGATCCGTACAATACCTTGTGTGTTATTTTTTAAATATCTTTATATTGTGATTGTGTCAAAATCCAGGCATATTAATAAGACCGTTTTATGTGCAAGTGTCATATAATGAAAAATTGGCCTGCGTGAAACTAGTTGGGAAATACAATTAGTTTAGCACAAACACTAACCCACTTATTGGATGCCCAGGCCTGGTTGTGATACTTGAAGGAACCAGTTCATTATCCAAATTAAACCTTTAGGCCTGGTTGTCCTACTTGAAGGAACCGGTTAATTATCCAAATTAAACCTTTAGGCACTGTTCGAATAAATGGGAAAACTGCCATTCATTTTGGCCAAGTGATGAGTTTAACCCCAGATAGCTTACAATCTATAAATAGCCCTTTTAAGAGAACAGGAAAAGAGGTAGGGAAGAGTCGAAAGATGGGATGTCTGTCTACGATCGGGAAAGAGCACTATGAACCCTCTGCCTGTTCTTTATCCTTTCAGCAAGGCAACTGGGAATGGTGTTGTCATTTCTTTAAATTCCTGGAGAGGGAGAATATTTCAGAGAAAACTTAGAAGGTTATTTACTAATGACAGAAATGAACTGGGAATGTTTCTCTTTTTCTCAGGAGAATAAGTCTTCAGGCAGTTGTTTTGATGAACTTAAATGAACTATAAACCAAATACGAAAATAATCATATTCTTTATTCCTACAGATTGTAATCTCTTATACATCCCTTTTTTTTCAATGTGTCTGTTTAACCCTTCTTGGCTTTTGCAGGGACCTTCGAGGTGCTTTTGTGTCATACCCTTAATAATCATGCTTCAGCAATATGCTCTGAATTATTACAGATCCTTCCAGTACAGCTGTAGAACTAATATAAATCAGGTGATGAAACTGTGAATCATGAGGAATGTTAGATGATGTTCTTGTTTGTTTATTTGCAGATTCTAGAATTTATTTTTTTTTTTAAATGATTCTTAGATTTTCCCGGGGGGGAAAGTAATATCCTTAAAGTCTTGGTGGAACAGTTGAAGCAGAATTCACAGTCTTGAAGGAAAATAAGCTGTTATTTATTTAAACATTTAGCAAAGATTGCTTTGAACTATTATTATTACAGTTGGTTTTGAAGTACTGTGGACCAAGTAGAAGTTATGGTTTGACATAGAACATATTGCATGTAATTTTATAGCATCTGTTTATGCAGGAGGAAGAAAAGATGATTTGTGTGGATTCTCCTGACTTTTGCAAAAATCCTAAATAATTAGTATGGACTGCATGACAGGGGCCATAACCGATGAAGATGGTTGACTGGATTACCATTGTCCACAACCCAGTTTTACTTTTAAGTTTATTTTTACATTTTTAATGCAAGCTTACATGAATTCTAAAAGTGTATAAAAATGGTTTCTTCCCCCTATCATTCTCATCCAATATATTTCCCCACCTAAGACTGGCAGCTTTTAATACAGTTTCTCCAGATGCACCTAGGATATTTTAGAATGGATGGCAATTATTTTTCCAGTATCTGTGGTAAAGTGTGGACATAGATAGCTCTCTCGACCTACTGTCTTTTAATCTAATAGTTTCATTTGATAATTTCCAGTCTTGTTCCCTTTCACTGGGGGAAAGAAGTCACAAAACAATTTTACACAATACTATAATTATTTTCTCTCACTGTGTCTTTGAAACAATTTGCTTTTATGGATAAGGTCCGTACCTTGACACAGTGTACATGATATATATATGAAATGTTATTTCTGACTGGTTGTCTCAAATATATTGCTTTGCTTAGATGAAGTGCTTTTTTTTAAGTTTCCCTTCCTTTCTGTATTCTGTTCTATAAATTCTGACAGAAATGACTGTAGGCATGTACATGCACTGATAGTTATCCGTGGGTGTAAAAGCAGTCTTTTCTTCTGAATGCCTAATTATCTAATGAGGAACTGAACTATCAAAATGACTTAACCAATGTCCCAAAATATCACCTACTGTTTCTAGGTTTGGAAGGTTGCAGGAGATGCTTTTATTCAAACAGCATACAGAATGAAGGAAAAGAGATTTGTTTATGGGCAAACAAGTCAATAAGTGGCTTGCATAATAATAGATACGCTAGTTTAAACCAAAGTTTCATCTCATCCCATGCCTTTCTGTGCTAGTAGCCAGTAAAGTATGATGGAACAAGAGCTACAGGAAACAGAGGAAGTTATATTATTTCTTGGGTAAGTAAGTCCTCCTCACCTTCATCGATAAAAAGTACAGGGATTGATATCTGGAAGCTGTTGGTGGACCATAATTTTTAAGAGCAATTGAAGGGCATTTTTTCATGAATTTCTGTTATCCTTTTCAATGCATCAATTCCTGTTGAATTCCACAATACACACAATTTATGCTTAATGTGAAAAATGCTTTTAATTACAACCTTTAATTGATTTAAAATCTACTGCCTGTTAATTTTGCTGACTAGCTTAACTGCTTCTTGTTCACATTTTTCCCGCTATTTATAGATTCCCTGGGCCACCTCTTTTCTCAGCAGAAGAATCCTAGGCACTGCATTGATCTAAGTGAAGCCCATCAATACTTACCAAGTCCAGTCTGTGTCATTTCTCCTAAGCTGAACAGAACCATGCCTTGTCCTAACTGAAAATATGATCTCTAAAGACACAGTGAAAAAGAAAGAAATTGTGTTGATGTGGGTGAGATTGCATCAGTGCCCTAGCATGGCAGAGGGGATTAATGTGGTATGAACATGCTGCTTTCTAGCTGAAGTCTTGGTCACTTGTCACCTGATTTATAAATATGTCATCACATCTTTTGATAGACCAGTTGTTTCAGCCCCAAGATTTTGGCTAACTTCCAGATTACCTAGAAATTCTTCATCCTCTTAGGCGGATGTTGTATATTCCTTGCTTCCTATTCCAAAGCATTTATCTGTATAAGGAGCTCAGCACAATTATCATGCTCTAATCCTGACATAGCTGAATGGATGGGAGCAGGAATTCCACTATGGATTTGTAGATAAAATGAATGTTATTGTTGGTACTCTTGAATGAAATTCTCATATAAGGAATTAGACTACCATCGTGCTAAAATGAATTACAAATCATGAGATTACTATTTTAATTATTAAAGTCACTCATTACAAATATAAAATTTATAAGGGTTTGGCCTACAAGGTATTCCAGACCATTATCATTCTTCTTACAGATTTACTCTTCCTAATACCCATTTACTAAATGTAAGGAGCAACTTGAAAAAATTTTCTTTTTTACTTGTGTCAGTGACAGCCTGTGAAGGGAAAGGTGATAGCTGACCTTTTCAGAAAAATGGGACATAGAGAAATTAGAAAGTAATTGTAGTAATCATAATTTGTAGTAAAATTTTTGTCAATTGCTTGATTAAAAAGCTTTATCAGTAAAAAAATTACTTCCCCAAATTCATTTGATACATTTTGATATGCTTTAGTAATGAATAGATGACTCAAGTGTAGGATGAGAATTTTTGCTTGGCTTTGAGGGGGGGAGTTGTTTGCTTGCTTGTCTCTGCTTTCAAACCAAGGAAAGCGTTTCATGCATTAGTGTCTTACAGGGATGAAGACAAGGAATGTTGTACCTTTTGAGATTGCAATGAAGAGCCAGCAACTAATTTGTCTTTCCAATAAAATACAGCATAGCAAAAAGAATTGTCATCTCAAAGTGCATATTAAGATAAAATTCTGATCTTTTTGAAATCACACTGGTATTCTACTAAGGACTTGAATGGAGAACGATATTCATCCTCATTTCTGCAAGAATGTATGTTTTGGAAGCCTTTTAGAGTTTTTGCAGTAATATATTAGATTCAGCTTTGAAAACAGAATTTTTCCAAATCAGAGACTCTGGATTTTACCATAAGCTTGGGTGCTGAACAAACAAGTAGAATGAGATTGGACTAGCCTGATGGAATACCTAAAATGGAAGAGTAATCATGTCAGGCTCCCTTTGGAATTACTGGGAAAAAAGTCTAACAGTCTTTGGAGGAGCTCATCTGTCATTGAGCCTAATGTGACTGCATGCCCAACCAGTCCATTTAACTGACGTGCCTGAATTAGAGTGAATCTGACTCAAAGATCATAGATGAAGAATGTTCGTGGAGACTTCAAGGCAGGACAGTGCCTACATTTTATTGGGACTGTGAATAATTAAAATGCTTGGAAACACAGGGACTCAGCTTTCTGATAGCTATAGAGTGCATAGTCCAAAAGGGGTTATAGGTTAGATTTTGCCACAAGCCATAAAGATAAGCTTGCAGATGAGCAAGTGAAAATGTGATTTTTCTACAAAGATGTACTCTCAAATTGTGAGCAGCTGTATTCATTTAAATCTGAGAAACTACAAAGTCTATGCAAAGTCTTAGTGAAGACCTAAATATTGGAAGTATATATTGTTCACTATGTTAACATTTTGCGATGGTGGGGGTGAAATATTCGAAATTGAGAAAGCTTTGCCTAATATGAGGTATGACACAGTTTTTAACTGACAACACAATTGGCATTAAACCCTAAGCACGTGAGAAGGCAGGGTGGAAGGAAATGCATTTCTCAGCTTGTGAGTACATTGCCTGAAGCTGAATGCTGAAGGCAGAAAGTACAGACTTACCTAAGTTATATTTTATACATGATACTACTGTCCCTAGTTCCAGTAGGTTCTTTATTACATTAGTATTCTGAGTCCTCTGCACTTCCTTTGTGGAGGAAGTGCTCTCTGACTTTGGCCACGGCAGTTTTCCAGCTCTAAGCCTAATAAAAAAGGAATGCAAGAGAAAAACCTTTTATTTGTTGTGTTTCTGCTGCTGGAGAGCCAGCAGAGGGAGCTTAAGTAACAAACCCTCTTCCCAGTGCTTATTAATAATACAAAGGTACCTAAACAAATAAACAAAAGTCTGCCATGATAACCTATTCCCTGTAGGAAATGGGTCAAAAAAGACAATCAGTAGCTGTTGAATGGAAAAGGACAAAATCAATAGGGAAAGGAGACTTCTCTAGTAGATGAGAATGTACTAAAACTAACAGCAAAAAATTAGTGTCTTAAAATCTAGGAATCTCTGTCAAATTTATAAAGAATAAATGGTATTGCTATGTTTTTAGACTTTTCTCCATACCCAAGAAATTTATCATTGAGTTTGTTTGCTTTTGTTTTTTTATGAATGCTCAGATTTTTAAAAAGCGGAGTATTGACTTTTTACTTTACATACCATTGATTTACAGGTGCTGGGACTTCAGGAAAAATACTTGGGATAGGTTTGCACTGTGCTTTCTAATGCAATACAAGAATACCCAAGAAAGTCCTAAGTCCTTTTATCTCTTTACCTATCTCAGCAGGGCAATCAGCTCTGTAGAAAGTAAGAGATGCACAAACAGGAAAATAATATCCATCTCTTCTTCAAGGAGCTACATGAGGTCACTCAGTATCTGACTTTTTCAACTAAGGCAAGGAAATACTGTGCTCCGGGATCACTTGTCAGACCAGTGACAGAGCTAGGTGAACTCTAGTTCAGTTTGCATGACTGGCCCTACCAGATTTCCTGTTCACCTGGGGAGGCTAGCGCACTTGTTTTAAATGTCAGGAGCATAGCATCTTATTTCAAATGTATAAAGTTTTGCCTATTGTTGGCAAAAATTATGAGGAACATAATTTTGGGAAAGGATTTAAAGGTATGGAAGAGACATGAAAAAGAATCACAGGAGTGTTCTCGGGGGGGGGAGGGGTGTTGTTTTGAAATGTGTGTATTTTTGTGCTCAATATTTATGGCAATGTTTTTGTTATAGAAAGGTTGGGGCTTTAATCAAATTATTATATCAAAGATTTACTAAGAATTGGTGGCTTTCTAGAAAGACTGGTTAGTATTGAATAAGAATTTTCTAATAACAACTCCACTGTTAGAACCCAATATAGATTGTACAGCTTGTTGCAGAGCTGTCCACTAAGCGCATGTAAAATGATATCCTCTCACCTACTTTCTTTCACTTGAAGCATATTAAAGAACGGTTACCAAAACAAGTGTCAGTGATCTATAGACTTGTTGGATGTATGGTTTATTTCCACACACACATTTATTTCATGTTGCCACTTCTAAGTGCCTAATTTGGGGGTGTTCTGCTTGAAATTGCAAGCCTTTCAAGTTATGCACACTGTTCTGTTTTGGTTTTCATCTCCATAATTAAATTTGATTTATGGCTTTGATAACAGGAAGGTAGACCCTTCAATAAAAATTTTCTGAGTTCCTTTCCTCTTCTTACGCATCAATACACCACTTGGCTGCTTGCCTCTTAGCAGCCAAGCAATCAATCCCCTTCAGAAAAGACTTAGACCAATTTCCCGCTTGCTGTGTACTTAAGAATTGGCCCAGTTCATTCCAGTGTCAAAATTATTTTGTTTTGTCAAGGGGATAATATCTTTCCTGTAGTCCTAAAGTGTCATCTTGTGGCTAATATTGGTTATGATTTTATATCAAGAGAAAACATACCCAAGCATCAAATACAGAAAATCTGTAAGTTCTTCTCTGGGTATTGATAAGATTAATTTGGGGAGTCAAGATTATTTGATTTTAACTGAGATTGCATCATTGGGGTTTTCTTTGGAAATAACTGATGATAGGTAATAACAAAAGTCTACTAAGAAGTTCATAATGCATTTGGAAGCTACTGATAGATTTTTCTATGGTTAAATGCAGTCATATGACTAAAGGATGCATGAAAAAACAAGTCAACAAATTATTAGATCTTTGAAATGCTCATCTGATTGCTATGTAATACATCTTATTTTCACACTGTAATGAAACAAACAAATGAAATGTCTTCAGAAGTGAAATAGTTAAATTATCACACTGGTCCCAGGATAACAACTGAAATACAAACTGTCTTAAATTAGCACAGAGCATCCCAGCTTGCTCAGCTACACAACCAATCTGATGTCCCTTTTGAGGGCAGTAAGAAGGCAGTTTGAGTATTTGACTGAGTAGACCGCAACTTCTTGCATCAAGCAAAGGAATCCAGATCTCTTTTAGAGGAATTTCATCTGAGAGCCTTGAAAAATGGGGTAGGAAGGAGCTTTGACTATGTTGCAATATTTTTGTCTCAACACTTTTTCAATGCCACTTCTGTTGCCATTTTAAATTATTTCCTTTTGATATAAATGTTTATTAGCAATAGAAACATTTTTTACATTAAACTTCTACAGTTTTTAATTTTTTTCTAGGAAATTAAAATTTTCTGTCTTAATCCCAATTCAGAATTGTGGCAAGCTCTGGAAATCCAAAATTTTAAAACCTTTAGATAAAAACCTTCTGTTCTCTACACTTACATGTAAATCACTCACTGATAGTATATTACCTAGATTGTGGGGGTTTTCCTGTATTTGTGAAATTCTCCTTGGAAAAAAGGCATATATCATTTCTGCTTGCTGCAATATTGTACAGGATCCAAAACTATTTTCAAACAAGCAAGATGAAATTTCATCTCGCTCGAATGTGAAACAGTCCATTTGTCCTGAAACGTAGCATTTTATTTTCAGGCACTTGTAAAAAAGTAAAGAGAATAAATAATTAGATTCATAGAAATGAAGTTGAATTTCCACTTTCTTATACAA
Organism: Aptenodytes patagonicus; assembly: GCF_965638725.1. NCBI lineage: Eukaryota > Metazoa > Chordata > Aves > Sphenisciformes > Spheniscidae > Aptenodytes > Aptenodytes patagonicus. The sequence continues at coordinate 13,088,357 of NC_134957.1, read as the reverse complement.
CAATTTTAGCCTTACAGCTCTTGTGCTGCATGAGAGCAATCCAAGTTCAATTGCTTTTTCTTCCTCATGGATTTGAACAACTATCCCTTTGTTCCAGTATAGTTCTCAAGCTATGAGTATTTTGGACTTTGGGAATTATCATAGTTTTGTGCCCACTGTCTCCTACTGGTAGTGTTCCACTTCCTTTAGTCACAGAAACAGACACTAGATCTCAGTTTCCCACCTCCCATGTAACTGGTTTGATGTTCTGATATTTGGGTCATTCTCTACTACTTCAGTGAGGTCTTGATGACTACCTGATGTGTTCACAAGGCATGAAACGATACAGCAAGAGTGTCCCGATGGCTGGAATGCACCTTTGTGATACCTTGGTTTGCCTGAACTACATAATGCATGGATTTCTTGCCATCACAAAGACTATTCTGGCACCCGGTGTTCACGCAGTCCATGATTATACAGTATTGCAGAATCTCTGTATAGGTGTCTCAAACTAGCATGACTGCTGCAAGGGTCTAAGAACAGCCTGTCTGCAATGTCTTGTGCTGTCCGCAGTTCTGCTTTCTTACAGCATATTTATGCATGTTATAAAGAAATCATTCCTTCTAAACTGTTTTTGCAAAGGTCTATGATAATGCTATAAATATATCTAAATTGTTTATTTTTTCTGACTACTTGAAATTAAATCAGTGTAGATGATAATCTCATTCCTGAAACTGAACAAGGAATTGAGTCAGAGTTAGCAATATGGCTTCAGTAAGTAAAATGTTTGTAGTAATGTGCAGCATATTCAAAACTAGTTCTTAGGATCAGTAGAAGGTAGTCACTTTATAGATTTAAATTAGAGCTGCTACTGGGTCTGTTCATCATGTGTCTCTAGGACTGAAGTGTTGCCTGACTAGTCATCCTCCAAATTTTGGGCCATCTCCAATGTGCTCATAGATGGTGGGAGGTAGGGATTGTATACAGTTTTATGCTACAGATGAATTCCCCAACAATAGGGAAACCTCCAGCTGAACCATTTCAATGATCTTTGTACTGTTTGCATTTTGTAAAGCAGACCTAGGCATTTTGAAGTCTTCTGTGAACGAATTTGCAAGGAAAGGCACATAAGTGATTCTTTGTAACAGGTTTCTGTTTTCTTCATGATCCAAACCAAATCCAATGCAAAGTAGTCAAAGCCTTGTCACTTGTGTTAAATATCAAGTTGTTCAATTACATGCCAGTATCTGATGATCTGTCTTGCAAGAAACCACAAATGGACTTACAAGGAAACAGCAAATTTTTCTCCCGCTCTTTGGTCTCTTGTTTTAAATTAATAATGTAACCTTCTAGGAGGAATGTCAAACATAAGTATTCCCTACAGTTTCTAGCACCAAGGATTTTGAAAAGTCATGCATGTTCTTAGATATGTCTGTAATAAAAATGCTATCCCACATTTATTTATATTGCAGTGACATGCCATAGTTGCTAAATTATTTCGAGTTAAAAAGTATGCATTCCCTTCCCCAGAGCACATGAAATCTAAGTTCATTTGAACAAAGGGCAGTGTAATTAATGCATAGACAAGATGATCTCTCTGAGATGAGAGTTGCTAACGAAAAGAAATATTCCTGTTTTTTCGAGGAAAGTGTTGGCTATTTGTAACGAGCTCATTTGTGCGTAATATTTTCTACTGCAGAACATATCTTTAAAATAGATTTTTGACTTACAAGCTGTGAATGAGCTAGCACAGATATCCACGCTACTGATAACTTCCAATGAATTCTGTTTCTGAAGTACTGCTAAGGTAAATTAGATATCGATTTCTGACCAAATGGAAGACTTGTCTCATTGCTGAATTTTGAACCTTACAGATTAAATAAGAATTTGATAGCTGATGCTAAAACTTATTGTTCCTTGTGTTATAGATGTATCCAGAGTCCTAAACTGAAAGGTTCCACTGCACAAATACACAGTAAAAACAGTAGAAAGAGAGGATGGGGGCAATGCAGTGAAATATAAAACATTTTGGGGTTTGCTCCAGAGGCTAAAACTTCCTGGGTCGAATCTACTATGCCTGATTGTGCAAGAGCAACCAAACAGAAAGGTGACCTTGGTTTAAACTAAAGACAATTGTTCAAATATTTAGCCATATCCTGCCTACTTTAAGATTTCTTTGATTTCACACAAGATGTTCTGGCTTCTACAGGTATGCAAAATGTATAGTTATACCATCTTTCATGATCTGGCTGTTGAGATGCTGTGAAGTCAAAGCATTATAATTACATGTTACTGTTCTTTTAAATCAATTATAATTCTTCAGAGAACATTTAAGGGGGTTTTGTTTGTGTGTTTTTGTTGTGTTTTTTTTAATCGAGTCTGACCCAGGGACAAAAAGATCTGATCTCATATCACAAGACAAGGAGTTTGCAAATCCTTCAGGCACCGTTACTTACTAAGATTAATTACCACAACTGTTTTCTCATTGCCCTCCATAACCCTGACACTCTTTTACAGTTTTCACAGATGATACAGAATTCTGCTCCTAAATATTTTACTCTTGTAAAAACAGGTTATCACTATGTTTTACACCCACTTGGCAAATATTTTATTAACATTAATACCACGTTGAACATAGTATTAATTACAAGTTCCATGTACCGTACACAAGCTTCATGTGTTTTTCTTTATGCTTGACTGTATGCATCTTTCTTGCAATCAGTTCTGCTTTCCCTATCATCCTTGAGTATCACTTGCATTTTTGTGGGTTAGTTGATACAGGGTTTTTTATGCCCTGTATTACAGACATGATCAGGTGCTATCAGATCTGACCTAGTACTCACTGAAGTCAATCAGAAGTCTTACATTGACTACAGTTCTTTCCATTCTAAAAATCCAGTCATGTGTGTATCATCTCATTTCTTTCCAGTTTTAGTGTTTGAGTTGATAATATAATGCTTGGAACAGTATGGTTTGCTGCAAGTAGTTGATAATGCCACTTTAGCTTAATTAAGTGTGCCATTTTAACCTGAGGAATTTTGAAGGAATTCCAGTATGACATAATTGTTCATGTGTTAAGTGTTGGTAAAGGAGATTGAGTCTAACTCATATGTTGTGAATGTTCCTCATGTTTAAGTCTGCCACAAGTCTTGTTTCAGACATTTGTTGCAACAAAGCTAATGAGGTTAACCTTTTTATCACTTTTATGATGAAAATATGTTTCAACTTCACTGAATAACTCTGTGGTCTAAGTAATTATTTGTAGTCAGCAGTGGTCCCAAATAAGTCTTGCTGCTGACCATGAAGAACCCATTTGTTCTAGGATGCTATTTCTTCTCATTTCTTCCAGCTTTCAGATAAACTGGAAATACATTAGACATTTTTCTTAGTACTGCTCTTCAGTGTCAGCAGTTGCTGTGGTCGTTACAAGATTGTTAGTTAACTATCTGTATAACTGAAACAAAGAAAAGTCGATTTTGAGAGTTTTCAGTTTAAGCTGATAGTATGAAATTGAATCACTGTCTCCCTTATTCTCTGCAGAGAATGAGGATCATGTCATAGAATGAAGTATGGACCATAACAACTTGAAATATGTATGTATGTACATATGTTCAGTCACCTTCTCAGAGAGCATGATGTTGTGTGATACAAATGCCTGAAGCTAGTTTGCTATTCATATTTTTCTACATACACAAGAAGGGAGCACTGTGTGCTTGTCCTGCAGTAGTGAATCTACTGATAAACGTAATTCATCTGTGAAATTATTTCATAAGAGTTCCATCAAAACTACTAGATAAAACTTGACACTTTTTTATGTAGGTTTGTCAGCTTTTCTCCAACAGTCCCACCTGGATGCAAATATCTTCTATTTTATTGTCCTTGCACTCTGTGGTGATCCGGTACTGTCTCTGCTTATATTATAATGCATCATGAGTTTGACTGGGTGGCTCTGCAGTCAAGTCCAGTTCAGCCTTATTGAATTTTACTTGGTATAGTGCCTTTGGAAACGAGGCAGGGCTCCTGACATATAAGTGAAGTGCAGCCCCATTACTTCACTTTGAGTGCCCTGTTATCATTCTGTGTTCATACACTATTAAAAACTGTGATGCTTCATTTTGGTCCTAACAGATAGCATGTGTGACAGTATCATTTTCTTTGCATTCTGAACATATTGTGTAAAATGAAACAAGAATTACTGATTTATGAAGTAATTGTCACTGTGTCTGAGTGGGACCAATAACTGATTTGTAAATAAAATTTTCTGTTTCCTTTCATTTGCTGAAAAAATATGTAAAACTGCATCTCTAAACACATTCACAAGGTCTAAAGTTTCTTCTGGGAAAACAAATTATGGAAGTGGAAAGGTTAAGGAGTATCCGGGAGTGTGAGAGTGAGATAGATTGGTGGAGCCGCACCCTACCGTCCCTGAGGCAAAGGCAGCAGATGGAGGCTCCACAAGAAGCAGAGGATCCCCTGCCCTCTTGCCACCAGGCAGAAGGAGGGGACCTAAGTGACGGGGGGAATGGAAACAGGTCCCTGCTCAGGGTGCAAGGCGAACCTCCACCCGGCCTCCCTCACCTTCCCAGTTGCCCTTACAGAACAGATATGGGGCCCTGGAACTTGAGGGCGAGGCAAATGAGGATGTAGATGAAGGTCCATCCAGGAGGTTGCCTAGGGTGAGGCAGTCATTACTGCCTCTGCTAAGAAAAAAAGGAGAGTAATTGTCGTAGGCGATTCCCTTCTGAGGGGAACAGAGGGCCCTATATGCCAGCCGGACCCATCCCACAGGGAAGTCTGCTGCCTCCCTGGGGCCCGGGTCAGAGACATTATGAGGAAGCTCCCTGGTCTGGTACGGTCTTCTGATTACTACCCGCTATTTGTTATACAGGCTGGCAGTGATGAGGTTGCAGAGAGAAGTCCTGCAGCGATCAAAAGGGACTTCAGGGCACTGGGGCGACTGGTTCAAGGATCGGGAGCACAGGTAGTGTTTTCCTCTATCCCTACAGTGGCAGGGAAGGATACTGAAAGGAGCAGGAAAACACACCTGATCAACACGTGGCTCAGGGGCTGGTGCCATCAGAGGAATTTTGGCTTTTTTGATCATGGGGAGGTTTACACAGCACCAGGCCTGCTGGTGGCAGATGGAGTCCAGCTGTCTCACAAGGGAAAAAGGATCATGGCTCATGAATTGGCAGGGCTCATTGAGAGGGCTTTAAACTAGGTTTGAAGGGGGAAGGGGATAAAACCAGGCTCACTAGAGATGAGCCTAGGGGTGGCATGCCAACGCTGGGGGCGAAATCGATAGCCCAACTCAAGTGCAACTACACCAATGCACGCAGCATGGGCGGCAAACAGGAGGAGCTGGAAGCCATTGTGCAGCGGGATAGCTATGACTTAGTCGCCATCACAGAAACATGGTGGGGTGACTCTCATGTTTGGAGTGCTGCAATGGATGGCTATAGACTCTTCAGAAGGGACAGGCGAGGAAGGAGAGGTGGTGGGGTGGCTCTGTATGTTAGGGAGTGTTTTGATTGTGATGATGATACGCTTGAGTGTTTATGGGTAAGGATGAGGGGGAAGGCCAACAAGGCAGATATCCTGCTGGGAGTCTGTTATAGACCACCCAACCAGGACGAAGGGACGGATGAAGCGTTCTACAAGCAGCTGGCAGAAGTCTCTCAATCGCTAGCCCTTGTTCTTGTGGGGGACTTCAACTTCCCGGACATCTGCTGGAAATACAACACGGCAGAGAGGAAGCAGTCTAGGAGGTTCCTGGAGTGTGTGGAAGACAACTTCCTGACACAGCTGGTAAGTGAGCCTACCAGGGGAGGTGCCTCGCTTGACCCACTGTTTACAAACAGAGAAGGACTGGTGGGAGATGTGGTGGTCGGAGGCTGTCTTGGGCTTAGCGACCATGAAATGGTAGAATTCTCAATTCTTGGTGAAGTAAGGAGGGGGGCCAGCAAAACCACAACCATGGACTTCCGGAGGGTGGACATTGGCCTGTTCAGGACGCTGGTTGAGAGAGTCCCTTGGGAGACGGTCCTGAAGGGCAAAGGGGTCCAGGAAGGCTGGATGTTCTTCAAGAAGGAAGTCTTAAAGGCACAGGAGCAGGCTGTCCCCATATGCCGTAAAGAAGAACGGGCGGGGAAGACGACTGGCCTGGCTGAACGGGGAGCTCTTGCTGGGACTCAGGAAAAAAAGGAGAGTTTACCACTTGTGGAGGAAGGGGCAGGTGACTCGAGTACAGGGATCTCGTTAGGTCATGCAGAGAGGAAATGAGAAAGGCAAAAGCCCAGCTAGACAGCCCAGCTGTCATTAGAGACAACAAAAAAAGTTTTTACAAATATATTAATGACAAGAAGAGAGCCAAGGAGGATCTCCATCCTTTATTGGATGCAAGGGGGAACATTGTCACCGAGGATGAGGAAAAGGCTGAGGTACTTAATGCCTTCTTTGCCTCAGTCTTTAATGGGCAGACCAGTTATCCTCAGGGTACTCAGCCCCCTGAATTGGAAGACAGGGACAGTGAACGGGATAAACCCCCCATAATCCAAGAGGAAGCAGTCAATGACCTGCTATGCCACCTGGATGCTCACAAGTCTATGGGGCCGGATGGGATCCACCCGAGAGTGCTGAGGGAGCTGGTGGAGGAGCTCGCCAAGCCACTCCCCATCATTTATCAGCAGTCCTGGTTAACGGGGGAGGTCCCGGATGACTGGAGGCTTGCCAATGTGACGCCCATCTACAGGAAGGGCCGGAAGGAGGATCTGGGGAACTACAGGCCTGTCAGCCTGACCTCGGTGCTGGGGAAGATTATGGAGTGGTTCGTCTTGAGGGCGCTCACAAGGCATGTGTGGGACAACCAGGGGATCAGGCCCAGCCAGCACGGGTTCATGAGAGGCAGGTCCTGCTTGACCAACCTGATCTCCTTCTATGACCAGGTGACCCGCCTAGTGGATGAGGGAAAGGCTGTGGATGTGGTCTACCTGGACTTCAGTAAGGCCTTTGACACCGTCTCCCACAGCATTCTCCTAGAGAAGCTGGCAGCTCACGGCTTAGACAGGTGCACTCTGCGCTGGGTAAAAAACTGGCTGCATGGCTGGGCCCAGAGAGTTGTGGTGAATGGAGTTAAATCCAGTTGGCGGCCAGTCACGAGCAGTGTTCCCCAGGGCTCAGTTTTGGGGCCGGTCTTGTTCAATATCTTTATCAATGATCTGGATGAGGGGGTTGAGTGCACCCTCAGTAAGTTTGCAGACGACACCAAGTTGGGTGGGAGTGTTGATCTGCTGGAGGGTAGGAAGGCTCTGCAGAGGGACCTGGACAGGCTGGATCGATGGGCCGAGGCCAACTGCATGAGATTCCACAAGGCCAAGTGCCGGGTCCTGCACTTCAGCCACAACAACCCCATGCATCGCTACAGGCTTGGGGAAGAGTGGCTGCAAAGCTGCCTGGCAGAAAAGGACCTGGGGGTGCTGGTTGACAGCCGGCTGAACATGAGCCGGCAGTGTGCCCAGGTGGCCAAGAAGGCCAATGGCATCCTGGCCTGTATCAGAAATAGTGTGGCCAGCAGGAGTAGGGAAGTGATTGTGCCCCCTGTACTCGGCACTGGTGAGGCTGCACCTTGAATACTGTGTTCAGTTTTGGGCCCCTCACTACAAGAAGGACATCGAGGTGTTAGAGCGTGTCCAGAGAAGGGCAACAAGGCTGGTGAAGGGTCTGGGGAACAAGTCTTATGAGGAGCGGCTGGAACAGGCTGCCCAGGGAAGTGGTTGAGTCACCATCACTGGAAGTATTTAGAAGACATGTAGATGAGGCGCTTAGGGACATGGTTTAGTGGGCATGGTGGTGTTGGGTCGACGGTTGGACCCAATGATCTTAGAGGTCTTTTCCAATCTTAATGTTTCTATGATTCTATGATGTCCTCTCTGTTTTCCGATTGCTGAGATAAGGGTGTCTAGAGGAATTCTATTGAAAGTAAATTTTTATATAAATGGGAACTGAAATGTGTTACCATGCCTGGGTAAAGGCACAGCTAAGTTTCAATATTTAATCTGAGTTTGCAATTCAAAAGGAAAAAAGGCAATTTGGTGTTTTAACATGTTCAAAGTTTTATTTTCTTTATTCTTAATGTCTATTAAATCTGCTAGTAGTTAAGTCTTTTAAATCTGTTAAACTTGGTCTTTTTCAGAATGTGTATTTACACAAATTATTGTCCAAATAAAATAAGACCATTTGCATATTCAAATATAGAGGGCATCTTTAAAGCTCTGTCATATGTTATACTTCAGATCCATTTCTTCCTTCTAGCCATAGACTGTAGTTGTCTAAAGATTTATGGAATCCATTCTTTGCATGGATAGAGAAGCAATAAAAAGTTATGTGAAGCAAAATAACAGCTTTTCAGAACAGTTTTGGAAGAAATTTCTAAGCAGACAACTTAAACTCCAGGAAGGATCCAGTTAATCTTCCCTGTACTGCCTCGCTGTGTGTCAGCCTAATGGAAGCCTTATCCTAAGAAATCTTTCCCCAGGACTTTCAGAGGGCTTGATGTGAATGGCAAAGCATACAAGTTTTTGTATACATTGTTCAGGGATGTATACTGCGTGTAGGCTGTGGCCATTAAAAACTGAATAATCTCAATATTTTATCATTTATTAAACTAAATGCTAACCATATGTTTTATGAAAAAGCCAGATCAAGACTCTCTTAAAAAACAAACAAAACACACCCAAACAAACAAAAAACCCAAGCAAATCATAGTGATCACTTCTGATACAACTTCTTAGCCTGGAAACATAAAGGAAGGCCTCTGTATCCATCCTTTTGGAATAGTGACATTTTGTGATGTTTTACTCATTTCTTTGACACAAGATCTGCCAATAGAAATTCTTTTTCTTTAATCTTTTCCCCGGATTGAAACAATGGAGAACAGACCAGATTTGACATACGTCATGTTTTGAACCTAAGAGTCAGCTCAGTTCCCACCTTATTTCTCCCTACCTACTTTCCCTTGCTGCAGCATCACCCTGCCATATTTCACTGCTGTGGCTTTTCTGGGGGAACAGCCTGTTCTCCCCTTAAGGAACTCACGGTATGGTGAAGCCGTGCTGCGTACATTGTGCTACCCAGTAGTGCTGCATTTGGTATTCATTTAAGAGGCAAATTCCCTGGACTGACATCTAAGGCCACTGACGCTTTCTCACTGAATGTTTCAGCATGGCCATCGTAATACACTACGTATCTGTTTCCATGGCACTGCACTGAAGGCTTGCATTGGGGTGGAAGTAAGCTAGGTGTCATACATGTCTTTTCCCACTTCTTGTTTTTCAGGCATTGGGCACATACTGCTGCCTGATTTGTTTGAAAATGCAGAGTTAGCTCTTTGTTCCTTGGCAAGTTTTTCTTCAGTAGGCCTCTGAAAAAGGCCTTAATCCCCCAAATGAGAAAAGGCTAGCCCAGGAGCCCTTTTGTATTGTATGAGAAATTTCTAGATTAATCAAAAATACATTTCAGGACTGAACAATGTAATAGGTATGAAAATCATACGAGGTTTGCATTTTAAAAAGCTTTCTTCAAGGGTTACTCAGCTATTTTAATCTCTCAATCTTCTGTTTTAACTCCACCCCTTAAAAGTTAAAGTAGCAATCACTTTAGTTAACTGCCTGGAGGGCTTTCTAGTCTTCTGCATGTTACTGGTTGATTTGCTTTTACAGTGAGGAGCAAGTATCTTCAAATGAACTAAGTCCCAAGACTTTGGAAAGACAAAAGTTCAGTTTAAACTTAAGAAGATATGATGCCAGGCATTAATAAAGCATCAGTTGGATATTACAAGGTCTTGATTAAATTTTCTCCTGGAAGCTCTGTATAACTGTGCATGAGTATCTCATCACTTTTCTAACTCTGAAACGCTATCCCAGACACTTGCATCATCAAGCTGAGGTAGTGCACTGTAACAACCTCCAAACTCTCTGAACCTGATAATTCTCCTGAAGTTTTAGTATTTCGTGAAATGTCCATATGAATAATTTACATGTCGTGACAGTGATGGTTACCTTATATGTTCCTAAAAGGGATAGCCAGCTAGATGTCTTTTTGTACTTGGCTGACACCATTTTGTATCTATCATTAGATGACTGTTAATTAGGTTTATTATATTTCCATTATCACAAAAAGATCTGAACTATTATAGATGGATTAGAGCTAGTGTTGTTTCTATGTAGAGCTAATTTTAATGAAATCTTTCTCAACTTCTAGATAATAGAAAGTGTGTATACCAATCATTTCAAACTCTGAAATACTAAGAAATACTGTTTAGTTTGGGAACAGTTAACTAGTCGTAATTTCTTCTCCCTTCTTAGGGAAAACCAGACCTGAGTAACAAGTACTAAGATTTATTTTTATGAACACTTTATTTTGTAGATATGTAAAGACAAAAAACCTTACTGAAATCAACATTTAGAAGATTAAGTAGCTTCTCCCCCTTTCTAAATTTCATCAGTGCTTTCTTTTTTTTTAATCTTCACATCTTCTGGTGTCCTGGAAGCCTGTCTGGAAATGTACCACTACTCAGGTGTACTCTGCCACTGCATGGTGTTAACTTTCTGTTGGTTACCAGACCAGAGTTCTTATTGCATTTTAAGTGTTTTCTTTCTTGCTCTAGCTTTCTCTTGATGAAGGAATAATGTATGTAACTACAAGATAAATATCAGAACAAGATATGAAGTTCAGCTTCAATAAATAAAAAACATTCTGCATGATGTATTTTACCTCCATCTGGCCAAAGCACTTTAAAAATTGTACACATTGTCTCAAAACATTTACGATTTACTTCCCAACTGGTTCTGGGCACTGAGAATGTTTGGACATAAATGAGAAAATGACACAGAGATTGGTTGCCCATTTTCTCATTCTTCCTGCCGAGTAGTGGTCCGTGTCACTTGCTTGGGTAGATGAGCACCAGCCCAAGGGGTTAGGTGCAAATATGTGTTCACCCAGTTAACTCTGCTCTGCTGACACTTTGAGTGATGACTCTGAAGTGTTTCTTGGCTTGAATTTCTTTTTTGCCAAACCACTTTTTTGGGGTGTCAGGTTATTTCTGATATATGCAGTAAATTAATGACAGTTGTGATTGACACTATGTTCACACACTCAGGTGGATTCCTAACTGGTTGACATGGTTTGCATGCTGCATGGCTGTGACTGAAAAGCAACATGTTAAATTCATTGTTACTAAATGTCTGTTATCTGCAAATCTCGTGTGTTAAACCAGGCTTTCTGAAAAAGCAAGAGATATTTCTGAACCAAGAACTTTGAGAAAACAGTTACTGATAGTTTAAGATGAATGATTTTAAAAATTAATTATGTAGCAAAAAATAAATCTTTTTCTTCACTGTTTTGCATTTAACTTCTTTTTTAACATTAAAGTTATAAACCCTGTGTGAGAATAGGTGATAAGATTCTGCTGAAAGTCATTCGCAATGGCATAACAATACTAAAATTATTTATGTCAAGCAACACGTTAAGTGAGCTAGACTTTGAGTTCAAAGAGAAGATGTGGTTTTAATGTCAACTAAAACAGTTTCTTACTGGTCACTAGTCAAGTGTTTACCTGTTTCCATTAAAACAACACTGAATTTAATCAGTATGCTTTCTACTGCTTGCATTTCTCCCTAAATAAGCGTATTTGTCATGAATATTTAAATTGGATTTTAAATCCATGAAATTTTAATTTAAATAAAAAGTGAGGTGTTTTTCCAGGGTTGAAACTTACCGTCTTCAAATTCTATTCAACAGTTGTAAACAAATTTTAAAGTTAATGGTCTCGAGGGAATTTTTCTTAGCATTTGGGATTGAATGTCTTTAATTGCAAAAGTCTTAAATGTAACTACAGTTTCTGTAATGTTATCTGTACATAAAACTTAAGTTTTTGTTTCCTGTAACTAAATAAAACTACTAATGACTAATTCAGAAATTGGAAGAGTACAGAGTATTTTAAATGTAAAACATGTATATAAGTCAATAAGTTGTAAGACATGTTTTCACTTCTCACTGTAACCACTGAGTAGGATATGGGAGTAATTTTCTTTATATATAATTCTGTCATGATATATTCTTAACTTTTCAATACACATGTAATATAAACTCCAGCTTTATTTCTGTGATTCCTATTTTTATCTCACAGATTTTTTTTTTTTGTTTCCAGCTTGTTTATTTTTAATAATAATAAATAATGAATTGAGTTCTCTATAGTGGTATGGGTATGGGCTAAGAAACCAGAGTTTAATAAAAATTTTCCATTAATTTTACTCTAAGAAGAGATTAATAGAGTTGTCTTAAACCAAAAAATCTTATGCTTGCCTATTTGTTGAATTAATTGGCCACTATGAATCTTCCTTGCAAAACTGGGCATGTGTAAAGTCTCAGCCTTCATTGTAAGTTGCTTATCAGTTTATTGATAAATAATTCCATTCTTGCTAGTCACCTCTTTATTATTCAGACAGCTGTGCTGCAGTTATTTTCTGATACTTTGCAGACATTCGTGATTCAGACCTTTTTTTTTTGCTGTTGATTTTGTTTCATATGTAGGCAGCTTTTGATACAAAACTTCACTTGATTTTATTGCTTTGTTTTAAAGCAAGCACAGGCAACTGAAGCTTGAACTGCATATTTGATTAAAGTGATATAAATCAAATAGATCAGTGTGGAAAAATTATCACTTTTTTTTTAATATTAATTACTGAATAATTGTCACAGATCTTAAAACAAAAGTGTAATAGATGTGCACATAAAATATGTATAAATCTCTGTAGTCAACTCAAGTCCTACATTAACCTGAGCGCAGTACACATCCAGTGGGCCAGCTTCTTTGGGTGGAGTTTACCCTTAGTGGTGACAATAGAAAAGGCAGCAAAGACTTGAGTCAAGACTGCACTTACAGGGTTAGAATTTCTGATGTTTGACAGCAGTGGTGCCATTGTCAAGTCCTCAAATATACACCATATATTTGAGGGAAGAATCCCCTTGATAAGCTTTGGTGTTGGACCAGGGTTTTGGAAGAGCACACCACAGGTAGCTTTATTCCCCTTTGGACTGGGTTTTCCCCACTGTCCTGGCAGCTGTCAGGATTGGAGTTGGTTTCTGGTATACTTCAGAGCATCAGTGTTTGAGCAGAGAGAATTGGTTAACTGAACCTATCTGCACCTTATTCAAATCTCCATGGAAAAAAAGCTTGCATCTGTTAATTTCTGTGAATGTATAAGTATATAAACACACAAAAATGCAGCTTTTCATGCTGTAAATAGAAACCAGAATACAAGGAAGCAAGGAGTTGGCAAATCATGAATAAATTAATAATTTTATCTTCTTTAGCAATTTAGAGCACGTACTCTCTTAACTTATCCTGTCTCTTCACAAAGCTAAACAGAACACCAACAACTCAACTTCCGGTGAGTAGTTGATGTTTTAAGACATTTGAAGTGAAGCACTTGGTAAAACCCTGGTTCTGCTGAAGTTGATTTGACAGTTATCATAGACTTGAATAAAGCCAGAAAGACACCCCTATTTTTCCAAAACCAGAGCTATGTTCTCTGCTGATTTTCTATTTGGCCTTCAAGGTTTATCCCAGATAAGCTAGCAGCAATGGAGTTGTATTGAAGATGTGGTATTCTTCATGATGTTCTTTAAACAAGCATAGAAGTGCACGTGGGAAAGGCTCTCAGCAGGCTGGTTATTACTGCTTGTCACTGTCACGGAGGTCTTGTATTACTGTTTAGTCACTGAGTCAGTTAACTGTTGCTGGAAAGATGAAGGTTTGGATATAAATAATGTAAATGTTCATGAACAGATGCATTGTACCATGATACTGTCTGTCATTCAAATTCACAGTGTAGAAAATGTTATTTGCTTGCTAGAGGAGTGTGATTTCAGCAGTTTGAGGGGCTTTCTCATCTCACCCTAACAGACATAATATACTGCAAAGATGTTATCTGAGGAAAAAGTAGCAGACACAGGCAGGGATAAACTTTGAGAGAGGTCATTCACACTACAGGCAAATGAAATCTTGAAAGCCATAGAGTTGAAGGCAGAATTCCCTGAGGCTTTAATGTAACCAGGGTTTCACTCTTGATTCCTAACCTGGACACTTGCTACTTTCAAGTTTTTACAGGTACTTTCTCCTTCCTTGACTTTCCTTTCAACAGTGGTATTTGTGCATCTTTGAAATAGAGCAATACAGCTGCTTCCGTTCCGTGGGTGAAGGATTTGGGCACAAGAGGTCTAGCAACAGCCCCCGACAGTCTGGGAACAAAGTCTTGAATTCATTTTACAAATACTAGTTAATGTCTTCATGACTGGACTGTAATTCACCCTCTGCTTTGCTGCTGGAATCCTTATGTTGATGATGGAGAGTAATTTGGCCCTACATTAGCTGATAACTGAAAGTGAAATTCAGCTACTTTTATAGGAATTTATGATGTTATTTGTTAATAATCTCTTGAATAATTAGAAACTGAAATGAGCTTTCAGACTGACTAATCTGTTAAAAATATTAAAGAGTAAAGTTATGGTGAACTGTCTGAATATTAGAGAGAATTTGAATTCTCCAGCTAAAATATATTCATGAGTAGCTCTTCTTCCATCAGTTATTTATTATACAAGGTAACGTCTTAGGATCTTTTTTATGGAGTTTGATACTTCACTCAGGTATCATTAACAACCACTGAAGTAAATAAAAGTGATTTAATGTTTCCTATTATTGCTTTCTCTAGACTTGTCTGGAAGATGAGGTATGCATGCTTCATTTCTGTTTCATTTATTTGTCTATAAGGACTGTTTTCCATACTGGCCTGAGTGCTTGAATGAGAAACTTTTCTCCATCACAGCCTTCATCCATTCAAGTGCTTTTAATCATGAAGTTTTCTTGACCTCATCCTTAAATTCATTCACAGGCATCTTGCCTTAACTTTGCCGATTTCACTGTTTTGTTTTTTATCAAATACGACTTTGTCTTGTTTCACTTGTAACTGTGCTCTTTGTGATTGGTTTCATTGCTGAATATTATTTAATTTATATTTTTATACATAGAAATAAAAACATGCCTTTTTGACATGCACAGCTATTTTTTCATGTGTTATTGTAGAGAAATATGGTCTATGCTCTATAGCATGTTAACTTTTAGGAATGATTCTCGAACAAGTATACAATTTTCTGCAAAGCAGAGTGACTCCTGTTGTTAGGCAGAGCATCTCTATGCATTGAACAGCTTCTGCATATATTTCTTTGTTCCAATAAATTGGGTGAACTTTTCAGAGTATGTGTAATGTCCAAAAATAGACAGAAAGATGGCTTTGTGTACTCAGCTTGGACAGATTTAATCCCAGTGACAAACAGACAGTCAAACTGCAGATGTCAGTGTGTAACATGGCCAAAAAGTGTATTTTTCCAGAGTTGTCAGGAACATCATAGCAGAAAAAAATTCAATCATCTATGAAAGGGATCAAAAGCATGCATGGTGGTATTCTGCCCTCTGGGACCACTGAAAAGGCTGTACCTTATGCTTTTCTAGTCCTCCTCATGCCAGTTCAACAGACACCTCACTGCCTATGTAGTAGGTAAGGCATGTATGGAGGCGATTTCTGCATTGTGCTCTTTTGGGGAATTGGATTGACTTTTGCTGAAACCACCAGCATGCCATAAAATAGGATTTTTGTAATATGAAAAAGCAAATAAATGGGAGCTGCTTGTGTAAGTCAGTGTTCTGAATCTGACCATTGCCTTACTGTAGATACTAACTGTATGATTAGAGAATTGTGATTTGGTAGCATTGCTGGTCACTTTGTACAGATAAGTATGGCTATATGTAATGCAGTGCAACATAGACATTTGTTTGGTACCTGTTTTAGCATACAGGTGGTATGCAAAGCACTTAGTTTGGATTTATTTCATGCAGGACAACCTAGTGGTTGACTTAGCATCTATCACCACCTCTCTCCATCAGTCTTCCTGAATTTTTAACAGTCTCACAGAGACAAGTAAATTTTTAGGAGAAGAAATGAAAAGCATTATCTTCTGTTTTTGTTGGCAACCAGAATGGCAGACAGACTCCATCTTCCAAAAAGGATTTTCTTTTCTTCATAGTTCAGACATTCAAAGGGTGTCTTTAGACTGAAAACATACCATTTCCTTTCTCAGACTGTTGGAAAGGTTTCCTTCCGCTAATTTTATTTTTAAACAAAGGAGTTCAGGACCAGAATTTTGAAATTATGTGCTCATACAACAGAGGTAATTTGTTTTGTTTTTTTAAAAAAGCACGTAGCACCTACCATTTCCCACAGTATCTCTTGTGGACCAAGAATCAGAAGAGAATTTTGGAAAGCTAGGAGTGCATTTGCTGGCTGGGTGTAAGCTAAGAACTTTTGATAATTCTGCTCCAAATTCCAGTTGTTGAAAGAATAACTTTGTGTAGAAATTCTTAAAAAATCAGCTTTCCTTTTATTTGTTGTCTATACACATTTCTTCCCTACCAAGCAATTTTTGCTTGATGTTTATATTGTTTGATAAACTGACTTTAACAGTTTCAATCAAGACTTGTCTTAATACAGTGTAGAATCTAGCCCATTTCCTGTTGAAAAATTAGCTCTATAGGATTTATAAAAATTGTCTTTATTCAGTAATTATATTACATTATATTTTTATAGGGCATTTCTCTCTTAAATTCTAAAGCATTTTACCTGCTGGGTCATCATTTCAGAATTGGCCAAAACTGAACAGATTTCCTCCACTGGCAAGAATGATGGTATAAGAATCAGACAAGGAATGGCAATGGAGAGGTAGGAATATTCTTGTATTCCTACTCTTGAATACAATTGTTAGTCTCTGGCTTTTGACTCATGGGTCCTTCCACAAAAAAGAAATAATAAACATAGGTTCATTACTTTCTAATGTAACAGTTAGTTTCCAAACTCTTTAGAATATATTTAAGAAATAGAGAAAATGCTCTCAATTTTCTTTATTTTTGCTATTTAAAACAAGCAAAACAGAAACTACTCAGGAAAATAGCCTTTGTGTGTCAGAGAACCCTACCAAGTTCAAAGACAGAGAAAGGAAATAGTTTCAAAACTACTTTCAGTGTTGAGAAAAGGAACATTAGATTTCATAAATGGTTCTTGTAAATGCATCCTTCCCGTCCCAGTGATTGTAATTTGATTGTTCCTATTAACTGGCTTGTTACAGTTGTAAAAGGAGTACGAGATGCCTAATGCAATCATAACTTGCCATCTAGTGGCGTGTTAGTGAATTACCACAGTTACATTTCTTTAAATCGGTTAAGGATTACATTCATTTTTAAGGAGAGGATTCCTGTTGGCCCATTGTGCTGGTTTTGGCTGGGACAGAGTTAATTTTCTTCACAGTAGCTGGTATGGGGCTGTGTTTTGGATTTGTGCTGGAAACAGTGTTGATAATACGGAGATGTTTTCGTTACTGCTGAGCAGGGCTGACACAGAGTCAAGGCCTTTTCTGCCTCTCACCCCACCCCACCAGCGAATAGGCTGGGGGTGCACGAGAAGCTGGGAGGGGACACAGCCGGGACAGCTGACCCCAGCTGACCACAGGGATATTCCACACCATATGACATCATGCTCAGCATATAAAGCTGGGGGAACAAGAAGGAACAGGGGGACATTCGGAGTGATGGCGTTTGTCTTCCCAAGTCACCGTCACGCGTGATGGAGCCCTGCTTTCCTGGAGATGGCTGAACACCTGCCTGCCGATGGGAAGCAGTGAATGAATTCCTTGTTTTGCTTTGCTTGCATGCGCGGCTTTTGCTTTACCTATTAAACTGTCTTTATCTCAACCCACGAGTTTTCTCACTTTTACTCTTCTGATTCTCTCCCCCATCACACCAGGGGGGAGTGAGCGAGCAGCTGTGTGGGGCCTTAGTTGCCAGCTGGGGTTAAATCACGACACGTGTTCATCATCCCACACAGGGAAAGCCCGCTCCTAGGCCAGTGCTAGATGTTATTCTATAGCATGCAGTAGAGAGGTCGTAGATGGTTGAAACAGGTGATACATGACTACTGAGCTTGTGATGGACCAGAGAAAACATGAGACGTCAATAGATAAAACAGGGATACCAGACACAGCATCATATATTACAATCATATTTTTAATTTAATTATTTTTACTTAGTAATATTTTCACTGTGTTGCATAGAATATTCCTTTGCTTTTAGAGTAATGCCTTTGTTTTCATAAACCTACAACAATGCTGGTTGTGTTGTAAATTACTGTGTTACTTCTATATCATTAATTCATGTGACAACATTCAACTAAGGTAGTTTGCAAACAAGAAGGCAAAGGGTACTTGCAAAAATGTTCTGAAACTGCTTGCCATCTGGTGCAAATCTCAAGCAAAGCATTTGAATTTACATATGGTGAGCTAGGAACAATGTCATCTTTGCCCAAAATAAGTTACTTTGTCCAGGGAGTGGAAAAGAAATTTTTCTGTTGCAGGGAATCCACAGTCTTTTTATCATCTCTTCAAATTTAAATGTGCACTCACTTGTCCCATGTTCTTGCTTGTCCTATAATAATGACTTGTTCCCATGATTTGTGACATCTAGCTAATACAATATGCCAAAATACAACTTGACACAGAAACTTTATACCTTGGAATTGTTTTTATTCGAACAGAAATAAAGTAGTAAGCTCTTCAGCAAAAATACTGTATCACACCAAGGAAGGTGAGATGAATATAGACTTCTGTAGCAGTTAAAAAACACAACTTCTATTATTACTGTTAATCAGAGTGATGTATATACAATATGCTCCTTATGGTATATAAACGTAACTCACTCTGTAGCTTCTTGCTGTCCTTATTACAGAAAGTGGAAGATAGCTGGTCTCTGGAGCACCAAAAATACTGTACTCAAGAGCTGAAATTATAAGGGAGTGTTAGGCGCTCTCCCAAGAATGCAAAGCCAGCATTTCTAATAAGGCCCAAAAAGCAGTACTGTTGATGTGCATATGGCTATACCATGTTGCAGCTCCTTTGAAAGAAAATAAATATTAATTAAATTACAGCCCTGAGATATGATCAGTTGAATCTAATTTAATGTGCACAACAAGCTGTTAAATTATAACTGGGCACTTTTAAGATTGAAAACACCTAGCTTTTTAAGAGCTGGTTACTTTAGATATTTAATAATACAGATGTGTATTCAGTTGTTTAAAGGCACTATGTATTATTGGAGCATAGATGGATATAGTGGCAAATGTCTGGAGTCATGTGATTTAGGGACTCCTAATTTCAACTTCACATCAAGAAAAGTCCTATCAGTACAGCTGTTCTGTTTACTATCCAGGAAGGGAGATAGATAGGAGGCTTGACTATGACTTGGCCTTAGATGATAATTTGTGTCCATCACAAACTGATATCCATTTAAGTTCAGATTGAATTTGTCTGGCTTCAAATCTGGGTTGCAGAAGTAGTATTTAAAAGTGTACAGGGTTTGAAGGTGCCTCTGTAAAGTGGCTCTGGCTGAAGCTCTATGCTACAGACAAGACATGCACGCTCATTAGGAGAGAGACTTTCTGAGCTGTGGTGATCAAATACGTGGTAGCTCAACAGTGGCCCAGCTGGGGGCAAGCAAGGCTTTGTAAGAAGAGAAAAAAATCAATTCTCCTGAGCTGGAGCTGAGGCTTACTAAATTTGTAATGGATTCTGCTTCTTGTGAACAGAATAATATATGTAAGCAAGATACTACACCTTGAAATATGAAACTGAACTATCTAATACCTTGGCCAAATGGGGTGTTAGGGAAGGGCCAAGGTATGTTTGATATATAGCTAAGACTTTTTTTCCCTTTCTTTCTTCCATTTCTATTTTATCATAAGAATTAAATGCTGTGGGGAATCTTCTTACCTTAATTCTGCATCTCTGATTATGAGCAAAATAATTTTCCCGTGCCTGGCTTCACTGAATTGTGTAGTCCAGAGTATTTATTAACCAGGATTTAGTGCTTGGGGTACATTTTTGGATCATCAACTGCAAAAAGTCTAGGATAATGAACAAATGTGCTAGGCCCAAATCCAACAGCAAGCCTCATTGAATCAAAGCATAAATCTCAGATATCTATACCTGTGTGAGCTGAAATCAAAATTACCCAGAATAGGCTCCTGTTAAAGTAAACTACTAAGTTACACTCTAGGAAAAAGTTGACAGTATAGTAGGTGTTTCTTATTTTCCTTCATCTCCATTTCAAAGACAATAAAAGCAGTTAGTAAAAAAGGGATGAAAAAAACGTAGTACAGTGCTTCTACTTCTGACAGTATAACGAGGCCCTGGATTCATACTGCTCTTGTGCATGAGGTCATCCACTGATTGCAATTTGCATGCACCCAATTGAGCTGTTGTTAAGAAAATAGTGTTCACGCTTCCAATTTCTATTTAATTTTTACTTTTCAGATGAAAACAGTGAAAAGTGGAGAATATTTCAAATCAAGAGCTTTAATACAGTATAGATTTAGCTTGTGTTCTGGTTTCAGCTGGGATAGAGTTACTTTTCTTCCTAGTAGCTGGTACAGTGCTGTGTTTTGGATTTCGTATGAGAATAATGTTGATAACACACCGATGGTTTAGTTGTTGCTAAGTAGTGCTTACACTAGTCAAGGACTTTTCATCTTCTCATGCCCTGCCAGCAAGAAGCTGGGAGGGGGCACAGCCAGGACAGCTGACCCAAACTGGCCAAAGGGATATTCCATACCATATGACATCATGCTCAGTATATAAACTGGGGGGAGTTGGCCGGGGGATGGTGACTGCTGCTTGGGAACTGGCTTGGCATCAGTCGGTGGGTGGTGAGCAATTGCATTGTGCATCACTTATTTTCTATATTCTATCATTATTTTTATTATTATTATTATTTCCCCTTCCTTTTCTGTCCTATTAAACTGTCTTTATCTCAACCCACAAATTTTACTTTTTTTTTCCAATTCTCTCCCCCATTCCACTGGGGGAGGGGAGGGAGTGAATGGCTGTGTGCTGTTTAGCTGCCTGATGGGTTAAACCACAACAGCTTGTCTTTAGGTCTTCTAGATTCCTTATACAGCGAGATGTTGCAAACTTGATCCTCTACTGAAAATATCAAAGATTATTTTTACTTGGAGGAAAATGGATGGGCAGGGAGTGCAATTGATTGCTGGCCAGAGCCATCTTTCCTGGCCAGGGTAGTCATTTCAAGGTTAAGCTCCCTTGTTAAAAATTGAAGGAGGAATCATTTGTCATGTTTGGCCTCTCAGGAGTTCCAAATTTTGAAATGGAATCTGACTGAAACAATTACTGATTTCCCCACTTTTATCTGTCCCTGAGAGCACCTCCGCTCCTGGAGGTTTGGCTGCCTGAGCTCAGGGCAAACTTCGCAATAGCACAGCTGAAGGCTACCCTCCTTCCCTCGGGTGACCTTGGAGAGGGTGTTCCGAGATAGTTCTTGAGGACACCTCAGCGAGGGATGGACCCCCTTCCCAGGGGAGCTGAACTGAAACTGAGGCTTTAGTGCTTGACCCCTGCCTGGCCTACAGCTCCAGCCATGCCACACCTGTGCCTGGCCATGAACCGCATTGATCTGCATCCATACCATGACTCGCAGGCTGACTTCCTGGCCTGACCTCAGGCCTACACCATCCCTATGGACTTGCCTTGCAATCACTGGGCTATGTCTGACCCTGGTTATCTTCACTGGACCTTTCCATGGAATTCGGATGGCATTCTAATGAGTTTTTTTCAGGCGAGCCAAAACTGACAGGTATTCAGAGAAGGAGACATAAAATGGGGGACACTTCCAATGGTAATAATTTTCTCTTTCATTCGGAGAAAATCATATAGGCTAGCTTAAGGTTAATTTGTCAGGCCAGATTTATCCCATATCTGATAACAGAGATATGTTGACCTACCACATGTAATTAAAGGAAAAAATCCTTAATGCACTTTGTGTCTCCAAAATTATGTCAAAACCTTTTTCTAGCTCCTGTAAACACTTATGAGATGCCTCAGAACACTGTTCAGCCAGCCTTGGAAATGGATATTGGATTGCAACAAACAACCATTGATGATTTTCCAAACTCGTCTGGTATGTTCCTGCTGGGTTTGTGTTCACTCCAACTCCCAAATGCTTCTAGAGAAACTTTTTATTTGTCTGGTTAGAATATATGTGCTTGTTACTTCAAGATAGAGAGAAAAAGGTTATTTAACCTGTTCAGTTAGAAACCATGCACCATCTAAAAATCCCAATATCCTTCACTTTATTCCTGCTGCATCATTTTTTTACCTAAAGTTAAGGAGGTTGGGATCATATCACTACAAAATCTGTAAGCTCCAAATCTCCTACTTAGAACTCTGCTTAGATTTCTATCTAAGCTCAAAACTCACTTCCCTGTGCAGCTGTTACAGTTGCAAGGGACTCGGCAGCGACTTGCATGCTTGGCATATTTTCCTCAGCCCACCTCCAGAATTACCCACTGCACTACAATGCAGCAGGTTGGCAATAGTGTGCAAGCTGCTGTGCAGCTACCATAAAGAAAGGGCAGCAAGTGTCAACAATGTTTCTAGCACACACTGGAGATAGTCCTGGAACTGTAAGAAATAGTGGGAAGCCAGTTTAAAAGTGTCCTAAATGTCCTCTATAATGAAAATTTTTTAGTTAAAGATCACAGGGAACACTTTACTGATTGAAAATCACAGGCACATTCTCATCCTTTTAGAACTTCAAGAGTGATAGATGTCCCATAGGCCATGAATGGGATAATCCTGATTTATGTCATTATGTCTCTTTCTAATGGGCTCTCACTATAGAATTTGCAGGCAGTGACACCTCCCAGGCCGAAGGAGACCTCATTCAGAATTTAGAGCCTCATCTCTTGTTCAGAAGATCAGGCCACTGGAGCAAAGGTTTGCAGGTTTTTATGTTACCTATCACAAAATGAAGTCATATTCTCCAAATAAGCTTTCAGCAAAGGTAGTATGTAATCAATCCCAGATAAATTGTCATTAAGGCCCGTCATCTGTTTGAGGAGAGGGGTAAAAGGCAATTACACATTATGTTAAACTTAGCAGCTGCTTCTTTTGTGGGAAAGAAGGAGCCTTGAGCAACTCAAAGAAATGTAATTAATAGATATTTGAATCCTGTTCTTGAGTTCCATTAGCCATTAAGTGAAAACTACATCATAAACCTTGTCTATATTGCAATAGCCTTCACACATCTGCTCTGAATTCATTAATGGTACTCAGAAATTTTGTAGTCTTGACTTACACTATACTGCTTGAATTGAAGTGGATAAAATCTATTTCCTGCATTTTTCTTTGAGTATACCATTGCAGATATGCCTATTATGCAATTTTTAAGGAATGTTCCCAGTTCTGCTGAAGACAGGGAATGTTGTCAGTTCTCTCTAGTCCACCGTGAATCTTCCAGTGATTGATAGGTCTTTTCAGTGCTCAGGCTCTTCCTTTGATTTATCAGTATGTAGTTACACTTCTTACTTCAGAAAAAAACCAACATTAAAAGCATCTCAAGTGAATCTACCCACTCAAAAGACATTAAAAGAATCATACTCACACGTGCCTGGTATATGCATATATAGAGATATGTAATATGTAGAGATATTTGAACCCCAGCTTACAAGCCTAATAGTACTGCTAAGAAAATTAAAATAATAACATATAGATGTGGTCTGAGTCATAGAGTCTTTCTTAGAAATAATAATTCCTTAAAAGCAAATGTATATGGATTTTTTTTTCAGTAATAATCTATTTAAATATCTCAATGTTCCTGAGAGCTCCTGTTTTATTCACTTGATCAGTAAGAATCATTTTCTTTATATGAACAGTGATGCAAAACCAGCCTGGCTTAGCAAAGACTTTTGTTACTAGCTTTGTGGAGATCACTCTTCCACTGCTGTGTGGAGTTGGCTTGCGTTGTTTCTTCTAGTAAGTATGTAGTTATCATGCAGTCTTGTCAGATTGTTAATAGGACTATTTGCAATCATATCTGAACAGATGGACCTAAGCACAGATGCCACCTTTGCTCT
Organism: Aptenodytes patagonicus; assembly: GCF_965638725.1. Taxonomy (NCBI): domain Eukaryota; kingdom Metazoa; phylum Chordata; class Aves; order Sphenisciformes; family Spheniscidae; genus Aptenodytes; species Aptenodytes patagonicus. The sequence continues at coordinate 13,064,295 of NC_134957.1, read as the reverse complement.
CCTCTTATAGGCTCCTCCATAGGAGTAAGAGCCTAGTTAAATTCAGCATCAACATTGAGTCCAATGTCATTCTAAATGCAATTAGTAAATATACTATGTTTTTTATGAGGAAAGCAGTGCATAAACGCATGTCAAGCAAAACAGAGAAAAAGGAGAAGAGTAGCCTGTACAGGTGAAACCTGGATCAAAGTTGTGACTGGTAGGGGAGCTTTATTTAAAAAGTAATGTTGGGAAATGTTGGATTGACTTGCTTGCTCATATAAATAGAGAGGTTACAGTTACACCAGATACTGCAACTTCCCTACCGGAGAGGAGAGTTCCAAGCAAAATGCTTTATCTTTACAGTGTTCCAGGTAGCTGGAACATGCAGTTGCAGGGGAGAATAACCCCAAGGTATCACCTACAGTTCTTCTTGCTCCTGCGTAGCGTAGAAGTGCAAATTTAAAGCTTTTTAGGAAATATGTGTAGCTCAACAGAATTTTGCTTTCTCAGTGATATTCCAGTTGCTCTTATTGAGGTGGAGTGGGCTTCTGCTTTGTTTATTTGTTTTAATAACAATTAAAAAAGCATTCCTTTCTTTCCTCTGTTTGCTAGCACATCAGGTTTTGACTTCCCTAGTGAGAAAGCAGACAATATGCCAAAGTGAGTTTCTAAATGTCTGTTCAGCACTGGGCTCTGCTGGACTCTTACTTAAGCTGTACTTAGAAGATACAAATTGCTTTCACTTGAATATACAGCTTGAAACTTTTTCAACAGCATTCAAATGACTTACTAAGCCTGATGATATGTCAGCTTATATCAGTTTTACAAATGTGCTGCTTGACTTACTCCTAACGTATATGAAAATATATGAGAACAGAATGCAGAGATACATCTTGTTTCCAGGATTTTCTTACATCCTCATACTTAAAACAATGGTGATGTAATACACAGTTGTCCTGGTTTCAGCTGGGATAGAGTTAATTTTCTTCCTAGTAGCTGGTACAGTGCTGTGTTTTGGATTTAGTATGAGAATAATGTTGATAATACACCGATGGTTTAGTTGTTGCTACGTAGTGCTTACACTAGTCAAGGACTTTTCATCTTCTCATGCCCTGCCAGCGAGAAGCTGGGAGGGGGCACAGCCAGGAGAGCTGACCCAAACTGGCCAAAGGGATATTCCATACCATGTGACGTCATGCTCAGTACATAAACTGGGGAAAGCTGGCCGGGGGGGCCGCTGCTCGAGGACTGGCTGGGCATCGGTCAGTGGGTGGTGAGCAATTGTATTGTGCCTCACTTGCTTTGTATATTCTTAGTAGTAGTAGTAGTAGTAGTAGTAGTAGTAGTGGTATTTTATTTTATTTCAATTATTAAACTGTTTTTATCTCAACCCACGAGTTTTCTCACTTTTACTCTTCCAATTCTCTCCCCCATCCCACCAGGGGGGGGAGTGAACGAGCGGCTGTGTGGTGCTCAGTTGCCAATTGAGGTTAAACCATGACAACAGGTCAAAGCGATTAAATCTTCAGATGGTGGGTTATGACATATCTGTCCAGCCTGAAGTCATTTCACAGTAAAACTTTTGAGTGAAAATGTTGCTTCTTGAAAGAATTTAGGGAGATATTCTTCCACAAAAGTTAGGGTGGGGAAGAATAACAAAAACATACAAATCATATAATGATAGTTCCTACTTCTCAAAACCACCAGAAAGCTTTAAGCCAGAGTAAAAATGTTTGGAGATAAGAGATTAAAATAGCTGCAAGTTCAGCTGTCTTTTTAAAGAAACAGATGGATATGTTTTTCAAAGTACCTTATTCCAAATACATATATGTAATGTGACAGTAGTGTAAAGCCAGGGCACACTCCTGACACTGTATGTCTGAGTAAGGACCCTGCCCTAAGTGAATGTTTGAATACAGGGGTATTAAGTAAAAATTCTGTTCAATCCAGTCATATATGAATTGTGTAACAAAGGCAGTTTTTTCTTATGCTTGATGGCCATTTACTTTTAAAAGGCCTCTTCATCCAGTAGCTCCATTGTGACATTTATAATCAATTTTCAACAGGACTCACCCTCAAAAGGTAGCCATTATCTTAAGCTTTTTTGAAAATCTGCCTGCTTTTGATGCCTAAATGCAGAGTGTTCTGTTCTGTCAATCTGCTCCATCCTGTTCACAGAATAACGTTTCATTTAATAACAGTACAATTTTGAGTTCAAATTACAATGATTTAAGAAGTTCTTAAAAAAAAAAAAAAATACTAAAAGCCTTCTAGGAATTCTAGTCCTAAAATGTTCTCTCTTCCACTCCCATGTTGGTGCTAGGTGTTGATTTACACAGGATGAAGTTCAGTTCTTTTTCTTGCTGTCACAGTGATGAAGAAAGTCAGACTGTTGACACTTCATCTGAAAATCCCTTCTAAAATTACTCCATTTTTTAAATGGGTCCAGGGACTTGGAAGCTGGAGTGGCAATGAGAAGTACAAAACTTACTGACAGACCCTTGGGAAGCTCAAAGAATTTAGCCTTTCTTGTGTGATTTGCTGCCTGATCGATCAGTAGGTTCACTTTTTTCTCCAAAGTTCCTGAGTGGGCTTTGTAGATGAGCTGCTGTAGGGTGATGATATGTGAACTGCTAAAAATGCATGCAAACTTTCCCTTGAACAGGCTCATGTCAATGTATTTTTCAAAATGGAATAGTTTATGCAATCACAGGCAGGCATATCTTTGCCTCTCTGTGTCTTTGTAATCTGACTTCATCAGTGTACCAGCATGTTGGTATAAAAACTGGTAGCATTTTAAGTGTTCGTTGGATTGCAGATAAGAACCAGAGGACTTCTGTCATTATAACTGGCACTGGCACTGTAGGATCAGGTACCAACTGCCTGCCTCTAAGCAGTCTGTAAATTCCAAGGAGGGCAATTTTCTTTTTGTATCACTTGTATCATGCTGGAAAAGGCAGATTAGGTATTGCAAGGTAGTTACAATAATTTGCTGAACCCTATCAAAGTAAATGATTGAATGAACATCAGTTCACTAGGTAGCCCAAGAACCCAGAAAGGCTTCCTACTTCTGAGAAGTAAGGACAATTAGACTCTGCCAGTTCTTCCTGTTTCCTTTATTATCATACCTCTTCAGGTCTTAACCAATGTTAGATTTTAGTTTTGAAGCCCAAGAAGAAGAAAAATAAAAGAAAAAAGGAGAAGAGAGAGAAGGTTTCCAAAAAGGAAAACAACAGGAAAAGAAATGGAACCTGTCTGAACCAAATAGGAAGGGACAGCTGGGCAGGTGACCATCCAAATGTTGAGTATTAGAGGCGTTGGTCAAGACCTTAATCTTCTATGAAGTTGGTCAAGTGACATAGCTTCTCAGTGTTTCAGTTCCCTTACTTTCAGTATCCCTATCCCTATGTATCCTGCATAATGGTTGGAGACCTCAGTGTTGCAAAGGTAAAGATGAGCCTTAAAACTGTAATGTGAACAGACTTGTGTAGGAAGTGGCTATATAAAAACCTATAAGTAGCCTTATCTTAAAGGTTAACATTAGATGTGTGCAGTCATTGAGGCTATGAAGGGAATGATGAAATGCTCTTATTTATGGCACAGTTCTAGCAGAGACTTAGAACAGCCTGATCTAAAATGATGGAAAAACAAGGTTTGTTTTATCAGCTAAAAAGAAGAGCAGCCAAAATGTGGTCCTCTTCAAGGACACTGTGATCAAATCCTCAAGCAGGGAAATGATCTTGGTAGTAGTATTCTGAGTGATCATTAACACAAGATGTTAAAGCTTGTAGAGCTTCCAGAATAACAGCTTCTTGTGATTATCTTTCCTGTGGAGGAGCCTAAATGCTGAATTCATCAGTGCTGAAAGTAATCTGTTTCTTCCTTCTTTTATTTCTCATCTTCCTTCTCTCCCCTTTCCCCTTCAAAACAAAACACTGAACCTCACAAGCTTTGTTTCAAGAAATTAACAAGTTCAAACACAATAATAATACTGATAAGTAAATAATTATCTGTGTTTGCCATTCTGGAAGGGTGAAGACTGCCATGTAAATAAGTTAACACAATAGAACTCGACTCAGACTGCTGAAATCAGTGGACAGATCACTACTGGTTTCACTGCTCTCCAGATGAGACCTCGGGCACAATAATTACATACTACATCACTGACTGCCTTTTCTCCTGCTGCTAATTGCTACTTCTTGGTTAGCTGAATACTTAATAGAGAAGAAGAAGAACATCATGTTGTATTGTATTGCTTTTTAATTTATTTGTCGTTGTTGTTCTCTTCCTTTTTGGAAAAAAAGACCTGGCTGCTGGCAGTGAGATTTGTAATGTCACATCTAAACAAGCAAGGTCTGATAGAATAGCTGTGCTGTTGCATGGTATAAGAAATCATGTGCTCCAGCTGATGTAACAGTCTAAGAAGGCATGAAAAACCGATATAGTATCAATATATGCTGACAAATAACGCTTTCTAGATGTAATTCAGGAAAGGAGGGTAGATACATCAACAGAAAAATTTTCTGCTAGTATGTGCTGTATTTCCACAAGAGGGCTCTGTCAGTATAGCTGTATTGACAGCAAAGCTGTGCTCCACTGTGAGAGAACACCTTTACGAGTTCACATATAAAGCCATGTGCTGGATTAGACTCCATGGATGTGGAAGCAGAAATTCACTTTCATCACTACAGTATAATTATCTCATGAAGTATTACCAATATACTGTAAGAGACCAACTATCAGCAGTGCCAGCCAGAGCATACCTTGCCTGTCTGTGCATCTATTCCCTAACACCTGCCTTCTGCTCCCTTCCCATCTCTGCTTCTTCTCAGTTAAGAAAAGATGATGTTCGTGGCTCCTCTTTTTTTTCTTCCTTATTTGCAAACAAATTAAGCTTATTATATTCCATCCATTATCTGCAACAAATGTTAAAGATTGGCAAATGCTCACGGTCCAAAAAGGTTGGGAACCACTGAATGAGGTATTCCGTTCAAAATTCCTCCTAAACCGATCAATTTTACTCTGAATGGTTGATTCACTTTTAATATTGAACTGTTTAAGCTAATTTAAACACACTTGTTAAGAATTTATAATTTATATTCCAGTATTATGCTGCAGAAATGATAGTGGGTTTGTTCCTTTTAAGGTTAAGGGGAGCGTTTCAGCGATTTCCTTGCTACTCTTACGCTTTTGCGTGCAATCATGCAACGTGACCACAAGAGGTCAAAAGTGATACATAATCGCTAATACCCCTTATTTGTAAGTAGGAAATACATTATAACAGAAATACGTAGTCAGACTAGATTTTCAGGTTATTTCAGAGATTTTCTCATTTTTGTAGAAATAATGATAAAATTGTTAACAATCTCTTCTTCTAAACATATTTGAATGATGATTATCTAGTATTACTTCTAGAACATTTATTTGCTGTTTGCTTTTATACAAAAAACAAGTTATCAAAAACTAAGTAAATTGTCTAGAAATGTATGTTTTCCCAAATTACATGATTGTCTTTATTCATATAATAATAAAATCGACCTTCATTCATTGTGTGAAATTTGTTAGCATATCCAGGAACGTGCTAATTTATTCATATATCGAGGCACTGTACTGGCCTTGTATTTTCCCTCAGTGCAGCTCTGCAGATCCCCAGGTGTGTTCTCTCATGGTTTAGACTGCAACTATCTAGGTCCCTGTTCATGACTTCAGCCAGCACAAACCATGTGTGTGGAGTGTGTGTTTTGTGCCACTGTTACTTGGCACCTTCAGTACCACTTAGCCCTGGGACTCCTTGCAGATATATGTAAATATATTTCATTGTCATGTTAAAGTAGCATGTTGACTTCCTTCTTAAAAATTGTATCTGTTGTGTAGGGCTAAGACTTACCAGCTGATCACCATATGACAGCTTTTACTGTAGCTATTTGTACTGATATAAAGGAAGCATGTACATGTGCCCACCATTTACTTTATTGGCACCTAAACTTCAGTCATTCACTCTGTGCAACTGGAAACTGCATTTTTTCCTCACAACCTTTTTTTATTGTTCTATGTCTCATAATCAGCTGCTTCTTTTAAAATTAGATTAGAACCTCAGAAGTAGCTGTTTTCAAAGGAGAAAAGGCTCACCATGGTCATTTGTGGTGAAGGGAAGGAGAGGTCAGCAACGTAGAGCATTCTTGTCTGTTCATCTAAAGTGGACTCCCACGTATTGCAGATTGCATTCTCATTAGCAGACCACGTTTCTCTGAATTAAGGTAACATACCAAACTTTTTAATGGGCACCAGTCATGTTTCTTGCTCGTTATAGTAGCATAGTAGACAATGGAAAGTTTATTGCAATACTTTCCACCTGAATGGCACTAGTATGATACTAACTAATGTAACTAGTAGTTGCTGTTGCATATTTACCCATTTTGCATGTGCAGGTAATACAGAAAGTTACTCTTAGGTTTTGAAAAGGAAAAGGTTCTCATGTACCTGCTTTCAGAAGCTTTGAAAATAGAGGATGCCTTGAATAAAGAGAGTTCAATTAAAAGAAGTCATTTCAAAATATAATTGATAATTTTTAAGTAAATGTGGCCTTGCAACAGAATGCAGATGGCAAACCCACTATCCAGCCGACCCCAGGGTGTGATTGAGAAACAAGCAGGAGGTGCAATACATTCTATTAATTATTTTCACTGCTACAGTTGTTTGCTCTATAATACAGGTCAACGGGGGTTAGCCTGAAGCTTCTCCTAATATATTAGTAAATAAATTTGAACAGATTTTAATTTGCTAATGGAAAGGTCTGAGCCAGTTGCAAATAAGAGTGGAGCTACTTTGTCTTGCTCATTACTATGCAACATGGCTGCTCCCAGCCATTCATACAAAATGTTACATTTCCATAAAGCACAGTGTAATTTGTCACAAGGAAAAAAAAAAAAAAAAACAACCCAACTCTGTAAACTATATTAGATTAAAGATAAATGTGTATCATGGAGCAATCATTCTTATGGAGTCTGTAGGATAATTACATGTTGAACACCTGCCTCTGAAGGCTTGCCAAATAATCCAGCGTGGTATCTTTGTAATACTTATATGTTTCAGGGAGAAAAAAATAAGTATATGCTATTTCCAAAGGGTATAAAGAAGAGAGAGCTTTTTTTCACATGCCTCCTAATGATTTGCCCCCCTGTTTTGAAGCCTTGCTATGCCCCCCTTCCAACTCATACAGCTTCCAGTGCTGTGCATTCACACAATTGTAGTGCAGCACCAGCTGCATGGGCTGTTTGTTTCTCGCTCTTTTTCTACTCATAATAACAATCCCTAGGGTGGTTTTTTCCATGACTCCTATGTAAACATTTGTAAATATTCTCATTTTACAGATGCAGAAACAGAGGCACGCAGGTCTGTGTCTTGCCCAAGATCTAGATTGGTAGTAGTAAAATTGAGAAGAGAGGCTAACTTTCCAAGCCTAGTAGCATTGTCTTGGTTTTCCTGCCTCCTTCTTTACGTTGCTTAGAACAGGACTGCTGCAAGCAGAGAGAATGACCACTCTTTAAACAATGACAGCTGATTAAGAGGTATAGGCAGTATACTGCTGACAGGTGTTTTAGCCCAGCAATGCTACCTTGTTGTTTCATTTCACTGATTGTGCACCATAGATATGGCACCTGTCTTGAATCTCAAAATTTTTTAAATTAAACCATGAAGCTTCACTCGTGTATCACTAGTTCAGTTACTTTAACATCTTCCTCTCTGCTGAATTTTAAAACTTAGGTTGGCCTGGTTGTCCAATTCATTCTTTCCATGTTAAGGAGATAAACAAGGCTCTATAAATGCTAAAGTGATTAGAAAAGCTGCTGTCATCGATATTTTCTTAAGACAGGCTTATAAAGGGGAGAAGGACAATTTCTTGTCAGGGAGGGTTCATGCAAAGAGGGTTCACAAGTTGGCAGCTTAAAATATATGTCCTTAAGTTGTATTTGCCTTATCTGCACACAGAATGTTTCTTACCATCAACCATTTTTTCCATGTTTAAAATCTTGCTTGGTTTTCATGGGTGTGATTTTTTGTGGGGGTAGGGCTTCTGTGGTTTGGTTTTGGTTTAATGGTCTCCTGGTTTTAAATATTCCACCTGTTTGTATTGCTCAGATGCATGAGGTGACAGGAAGGGCTGTTAATGTTTAAACCTTTGTCATTTTCACCTCTTCTTCTCTCTTTTGTGATGCAAGAAGTGGCACTCGATTTTAAAACGGGCACAAATTAAGAAGCATCTAAGGATTAGTCCCTTAATTACAATAATCCTTAAAGGATTATTCAGAGATTGGCCCTTACTAAAGTTTTAAACTTAGCCATGCATTTTAAATCAGGAGCAGACTGATCTCTGGTCCAACAACAAAAGAGAAGGTTCAGGTTTAAGCATTGTTTGCATAAATATGTTTAGGTTGAGAAAATAATCTACCTCAGACAACACAACTACCGATGCATGTTCTCTTTGTTACTGGTAAACTGCTTGCCCAGTAAATCTCATAGCATTTTACGAGTTTTCAATAATTCAGTGTCTAATTGCCATAGAAAAGCCTCAAATAAGCAAACGGAAAGGGGAGTGCCCTGGCTGCCAAGGTCAATGGCGTGAGTTTTCAGGCAAATTCCTTTCTACCATCCCACAGCCTTGAATATGAGAAGTAGGTAAAGTCCTCAGGTTTTTTTTTGGTCATGTGGATTCCTACCATCCAGATGTTTCAGTTGCTGATTTCAGTAAACCACAGATTAAAAGAAAAGATCTCCCAAACCTTCTAAATTGCAGTGCTAACTTCACTGACTGTCCCTGCCTGGATGATGATAGCAAGAAACATTTATAGGACTTCCACGAGCAATAGACTTTATACATCTTAATTAATCAAGATTCTAGAGGCTGCATTCACTATGTGTCTTTTCATATTCTGGCCTGAAATTGTAAACAACTCTAATTTGACTGTTCCAGAGAGAGAGGGAGGGAGGGAAGGAAAGAAGGAAGGGCAAAAAGTAGGTTATCTTCTACTTTTTCCACAAAGTGCTATGTAATCATCAACATTTACCTTGACTCCTTCCAGAAGCAGACAAAACTACTGTCAAATGGCTGAGCGGATAAGTTAAATGAAGAACGTTTATACATAATTCCACCCATTTTGGCTCAAGGCATGAATAGTAAAATAATTAAACGCAGTATTTAACTTCCCTGCCTTTTTGTCCTAAACAACTTTGTTCTAATCTACATCTTTTCTTCTGTCCAAATCTTGTTCTAGTTACTCATTGTTTTCTAGTTACTTTCTTTTTCTTTTGTTACTTTTCATAGGAAACCTTTTCCCACATTAAGAAATAAAATCATTATGTCAAGGTGTATCACAAGGTGTGACAGAGGGGCTCAAGGGGAACAGAGGGGAACATCTCCTATGAGGACAGGCTGAGAGAGTTGGGGTTGTTCAGTCTAGAGAAGAGAAGGCTTTGGGGAGACCTTATTGCAGCCTATCAGTACTTAAAGGGGGCTTCTAAAAAAGATGGCGGCAAACTTTTTAGCAGGGCCTGTTGCAACAGGACAAGAGGTAATGGTTTTAAACTAAAAGAGAGTAGATTCAGACTAGATATAAGGAAGCAGTTTTTTACAATGAGAGCAGTGAAGCACTGCGACAGGTTGCCCAGAGAGGTGGTAGATGCCCCATCCCTGGAAACATTCAAGGTCAGGTTGGACAGGGGTCTGAGCAACCTGATCTAGTTGAAGATGTCCCTGCTCATTGCAGGGCGGGTTGGACTAGATGACCTGTAAAGGTCCCTTCCAACTCAAACCATTCTATGTTTCTATGAAAACAACTCAGTCTGCATTGTCCTTCACAAAATGCTATTCCCAACCAAAATGAGGGAGCAGAGAATAATAGTAAATATCCTCAAGTATTGAAACTAATTTTCCTATTCAGATTAATGTTCTGCTAGGATTCTCTTCATGTGCTGCCCTGCGTTACGCCAGAGAATTTTTCTGCGTTCATTTCCACCCAGGAATGTCTTTGCCTCCAAAAGAAATTATACTGTCCCTTTGTAGTTGCTGAATACAGCTACAGTTATTATAGAGCAGCTTAACCTGAGGGCTGTGTATCTACAATTTTAATAACTTCATTGTACAGGAGCAGTTTATATTTTAGAGGCCTTTCTATTTCCATTTCTCTGCAGTATTTATGGGTAAACCAGTGCAAAGAAAGACAGCCACCTTAAAGTTTCTAAAGTGTCATTGTTATACCTCAGTTCAATAAAACAGTCATATGAAAATTAAACACCAACAACTATTGAGGGGAGAAAAATTAATTTCAAGACTATGTTAAATATTAAGCTTAGAAATTATTGTGTTCAAAAATTATCCTGAGAGCTGTATCTCCAGTGGAAACAAATAATTGTATGATCAGAACTTTTTCATCACTAAGCTTGTTAAATTCTAAACACCGTGCCTACACACTTGTTCTGCTGCAATCTTGATTAGTTTTCTGCTGCTTTGATTATCTCCTTTGAAAGCTCACATGAAGAGGTTAGAAGCCAAGGATAGCAATAAAAATTAAAAACAAAATCTACACAGCCGAAGCTCAAGAATTTGGGTTTGTAACTATGATAAATATTTTATTACAGATTAGACAGCAGGTGAATTATTTTGCTGAGAATAGAAATTATTAATTTGAATGTGTCTAATGGTAGATATAACACATTGGAAATTCTTTCCTACATTGTTGCACAATAAATACTCATTAGAAATACAGCGCTAAAACACTGAAGCAATTTTTGTGAACATATTAGAAGTTACTTATGGTTTTGGCTTGTATATAGGGTAATAAAGGATTTTATTAAGGGTAATAAAGGAATTACCTTTACTTATATTGCTCAAATCTTAAGAATGAAAGCAATTGCTTTGGTAATAAGCTTAAAGAAAGTTCTTTTGAAAATTAGTTACACATGTCAGCTACTTATTTAGGATAAGATTTCAGTCATTCATACTTGAGACTAAGGAAGAATAATCCGCACATCCACAAGGAAATCTGCATTCTAGAGAGCATTTCCCCTACATGCTACAGGAATTTAGACGAAGTAGGTGAGAAAAGCAATAAGCTCTTAAAAGCAAAACCTATTTTAAATGTCCTTGAAAGCTAAACAATAAAATTCTTAAGACTTTTAATGCATTATTGTATGTATTTTAAAAATGAGTTGCATATATCTTTCCCTTATGTAATTAAAGAAAAATGCAATCTTAAGGCAACCTTACATTGCTTTCAAAATCAGATCATAGTCATGTCTCTTACTACAGAAATGCTTTGCTTTCTAATGTCAACACACAAATATTCAAATCAAGTTAAAAATATATTTACTATGATTATTTTTTTGAAAAAGAATTACTTGAAATTTACTCATTTTTGTCATTTTCTTATATGTATACCTAAAATGTATTACTTCATTTTAAGGAAAAAATGTTGTGGGGTGAATTTTTAAAACAATTAAAATTGCTCATCTTTTTTTTTAATCAAGCCTTTTTGTATAAGAAGTCTTCTTACACTAAAAATATATTTATGGGCATGGTTTTGAGAGCTTTCCTTCACTACCCAGTTTTGTTCTCCTTGTTAGAAGTAGTTGTTGGTTTTGTCTGTCCATCCAGTTTCTGCATTAACACTAGAGTAGAAAAGAGAAGTAAATAAAAACACCTTTAAACAGGTAGAAAGGGAATGGTGTGGATCTAAGCTTTGGGGGCTCTTCTGAGGGTTCTGGCGTTTTTTGGCAAGCCTGATTACATTACTCATCCCAGCTGCTCACCTGGTAGGACACTCACAGGCTCCTCAGTGAGCTGTAGAGTCACACCAGTTTGCATAAAGGTATTCAGAAGCAGAGTAGAGTCAGCAGTGCTTTGCTTGAACATACTACATTGAATAGCATGGAGGGTCAGCAGTGATTTTAGGACTGGCTCAGTCCTCTGCATCTGTTTGGAAGAAGAGGTAAAATTAGTAACTGCAGCTGTTTCTACAGAGCATGCTGTCCTCCTATGTTAAATGGAGACTTTGGTTTAATGCTTATCTGTAAGTAGTTGTTCGTTATCAACTGCTATAAATCAAGTATATCGGTGCACATGTTGCAATAATTATTCTGAACAAGTAGTTCCAGTAGCAGTAGAATGTCTACTTACATTTCCAGTGTGAAATGCTGTGGGAAATCTTTGATGTCTGTAAAAGATGAAAGTGATGATGGGAAATGATGACTGGTCTCTCAGTGAGGAAGAGGGTGTGTTCTTTTTTTCACTGACTGTTTTCATCAATGAAAGTTTAGAAATGTAGAACATCTGAGAATTCTGCCACTGTGTCAGACTTGTCTGAAGTTCAAGAGTAGGAAGTGAACTGACCGATTGCTTTTCTCTAGCCTTTTCCCTCTCATGCACACCACCACAGACAGCACACTTGACTTTAAGATTTATTTCCTGAGGAAAGCAGACTAAAACCAAGATAACAGGAAGTGGATAAGATCAAGAATTTCCATTTTCCAAACAACTAAAGAAGTTTCTGTTATCAGGCAACCATTTTGAGACATCAGAGAAAAATGCAAAATTTAGTGGCTCTGTTAAGTGCATATCTTTCTTGGGTATGGCACTGGTTTCGGACACGGAGACAAACTTTGTTTCCTGCTTTGCTATATGATTCCTGACAAACCACATCACCTCCTCATGCCAATACCCCTACTTTGTCTGTCTTCCATAGGCTCTTCACAACAGTCTTTTTCCTACTGTTTGATTGTGCAGCATCCATCACAATAGGATTTTGATTTTAGTAGGAAAATCTTTTTAAAAATCTATTGTAATACTAGTAATAATAAGAAATAATATGGAATACATCACTCCCTAGGGCTAGAATAAGAGGTTACTACAAATTCGCTACATTCAGATATGCATGTCCTTTGCAAATTGACAGAATACAAATAATGTTTTTCCTGCACTCCCTGACCTATTTTCTAATCTGCTTCTGCTTTCAGAAAAGACATAATAACTGTCTTATTTTTACTCATCTTTCTGACCTTGCTTCATCTGTGCTATTCCTTTTGTCCTCAAAAAATCAGCTTTAGTATTGAGAATGATTCCTTAAAGAGGGGACAGGTCCTGCATGTGTTGCTTTTTCATTCCAGGCTGTCTGTGGGTGTTCGTGGGTGGGTGGGTGTGTCTTCATCACCTTGTCTACTATAACAATTAATTACTTTTTTCTTTTTGTCAGCTGACAGCAGAAATATCAATGTCAGTATTCATAGGATTGATATCCTTTAATGCCTCTCTGACTTTTCACTATAGCTGTTAATTGTCACCAAACTACTCAGCTTTTTGTAGGAAGACCATTTACCTTGATGAACACTTCATTATCTTCTGGCACTGTCTTAAACATTGTGTGTCAGTTTCCTCTAAAATTTAACCCATGATCCAGGAATGCCCATAAAATACCTAGGATATTAGAGGGTGAAAATGCCCTCAGATGATTCCTAAGATAAGCATCAGTGGTAAGAGTTGGGCTGCCTTTGTGCAATGGGAGGGTGCACCGTTTTGTTTCAGTATTCCTATCTTGCGTTTTAACTTCTGAAGAAAGACTGATGTTTTCCTGGCTTTCTGTCCTGCAGTTTTTCCTATTTTTTGTTTAATTTAAGTATTTTAAAGTTCATTTTTTTTAATTCCAGAAGGCTACTAAGGATGTAGCAATTGGCTCCTTGCTTGGGTGCCAGAACAGAAGGGTGTGAGCAGGCCAAAAAATATTCTAGCTGAATTTTCATATGAAAGTTAGTCTTAAAGTACTCCAAACATGCTGGCTGCAGATGACTTCCCATGGAGCTGTCCATTTAGTGAAAATAAGCAAAAACCTGGAATAGTGCCCCAGTGTGACCTCAATGCAAAAGATTGAAGAGAAGCAGTGTTAAGTTAATACTTATTCTTATGGTGATCAGAGCTAGGGAGGGGCATATTTTAAAGCAATTTTAATGTGGGTGTCACAGTTCTTAAGGAATTCCTAAGTACCACTCATCTTTTGAAATCTTGGCCTTATTCCACTAAAAAGGACACATGGGTTCATCCGTGGTCATATGTAAGCATTTGAATGTTACCTCCAAACTGGTGGACTAGAAACCTATTTCAAACCACAAGTTTATACATTAGACCATAATCCTATCCAAAGTCCTACATGTGGCAGCCTGATTTGAGCTGTATCAGCTAAGAGAGCAAGTGGACCTAGTTCATGATTGTCACTATTTGAATAGTGACACTCAAACACAAAAAGGAAGCCTACAGAGGGTGGAAGCAAGGACAGATAACCTGGGAGGAATACAGAGAAACTGTCCGAGCAGCCAGGGATCAGGTTAGGAAAGCTAAAGCCCTGATAAAATTAAATCTGGCCAGGGACATCAAGGGCAACAAGAAAAGATTCTACAGGTACATCGGGGATAAAAGGAAGACTAGGGAAAATGTGGGCCCTGTCCGGAACGGAACGGGAGACCTGGTTACCTGGGACATGGAGAAGGCAGAGGTACTCAATGACTTTTTTGCCTCAGTCTTCACCGGCAAGTGCTCAAGCCTCACCGCCCAAGCCCCAGAAGGCAAAGGTGGGGACTGGGAGAATGAATAGCCACCCACTGTGGGAGAACATCAGGTTCGAGACCATCTAAGACACCTGAAGGTGCACAAGTCCATGGGACCTGATGAGATCCATCCGCAGGTCCTGAAGGAACTGGCGGATGAAGTTGCTAAGCCACTATCCATCGTGTTTGAGAAGTCGTGGCAGTCCAGTGAAGTTCCCACTGACTGGAAAAGGGGAAACATAATCCCCATTCTTAAAAAGGGAAAAAAGGAAGACCCGGGGAACTACAGGCCAGCCAGCCTCACCTCTGTGCCTGGCAAGATCATGGAACAGATCCTCCTGGAAGCTATGCTAAGGCACATGGAGGACAGGGAGGTGATTCAAGACAGCCAGCATGGCTTCACCAAGGGCAAGTCCTGCCTGACCAACCTAGTGGCCTTCTATGATGGAGTGACTACATCAGTGGACATGGGAAGGGCTACAGATGTCGTCTATCTGGACCTCTGTAAGGCCTTTGACACGGTCCCCCACAACATCCTTCTCTCTAAACTGGAGAGACATGGATTTGATGGGTGGACTGTCCGGTGGGTGAGGAATTGGTTAGATGGTCGCATCCAGAGGGTAGTGGTCAACGGCTCAATGTCCAGATGGAGACTGGTGACAAGTGGTGCCCCTCAGGGGTCCGTATTGGGACCAGTACTGTTTAATATCTTCATCAATGACATAGACAGTGGGATCGAGTGCACCCTCAGCAAGTTTGCAGATGACACCAAGCTGAGTGGTGTGGTTGACATGCCAGAGGGACGGGATGCCATCCAGAGGGACCTGGACAAGCTTGAGAAGTGGGCCTGTGTGAACCTCATGAGGTTTCACAAGGCCAAGTGTAAGGTCCTGCGCCTGGGTCAGGGCAACCTCTGGTATCAATGCAGGCTGGGGGATGAAGGGATTGAGAGCAGCCCTGCCGAGAAGGACTTGGGGGTACTGGTGGATGAAAAGCTGCACATGAGCCGGCAATGTGCGCTTGCAGCCCGGAAGGCTGATCATATCCTGGGCCGCATCAAAAGAAGCATGGCCAGCAGGTTGAGGGAGGTGATTCTGCCCCTCTACTGTGCTCTAGTGAGACCCCACTTGGAGTACTGCGTCCAGCCCTGGAGCCCTCAGCGTAAGAAAGACACGGACCTGTTGGAGCGAGTCCAGAAGAGGGGCATGAAAATGATCAGGGGGATGGAACACCTCTCCTATGAAGAAAGGCTGAGAGAGTTGGGGTTGTTCAGTCTAGAGAAGAGAAGGCTTCGGGGAGACCTTGTTGCAGCCTATCAGTACTTAAAGGGGGCTTATAAAAAAGTTGACGGCAAACTTTTTAGCAGGGCCTGTTGCGACAGGACAAGGGGGAATGGCTTTAAACTAAAGGGGGGTAGATTCAGACTAGATCTAAGGAAGAAATTTTTTACGCTGAGGGTGGTGAAACACTGGCCCAGGTTGCCCAGAGAGGTGGTGGATGCCCCGTCCCTGGAAACATTCAAGGTCAGGTTGGACGGGGCTCTGAGCAACCTGATCTAGTGGAAGACGTCCCTGCCCACGGCAGGGGGGTTGGACTAGATGACCTTTAGAGGTCCCTTCCAACCCAAACTATTCTATGATTCTAGGAATATGTAGGTAGAGGTGTTACTTGTTGCAGATTAAAAACACCGGAGAGCAATCAAGAGGAGATTCCCCAGTTTTCACAGGAGACTTGAGAAAAATTCAATATCACCGAAGTGACTTAATAGCTGCCTCATCAGATGTGATGCCGTATATTACACTTAGGTGAGGCACATTACTGCAGGTGACACTTGAAATTATTTCTCTGAACAAAAATTTAGGGGTTTTGGTGTTGGCCTGCCTCATTCTGTTCAGTCTTTATCAGCCCTGCCACTGCCCATGTTATCTTCAAGTGGAAAGTTAATGGGACTAATGCATAATCCATGAAAACTTTGCACATCATTTCAGAAAGTAGGGCCATCAAAAAGTTCATGCTAAGTAGACTGCTCCATTCAACAACAAAGCCACATAAAGCACTATTCATTCAATATAAACACTTAAGACAGGGGCAAAAGTGCTACAGAAAAGCATGTTTTGCTACAAGCAGCTATAGCCACATTTTTCATTTCATCTTTCACCCAAACCTTTATCATCTGTGCGAGTACTATTCAACTGTTATAGGAGATTGGCTCTTCCCTGATAATGTTTTTTCAGCCTCTTTGCTGATGTCAAGAACACTAAGCTGCTATATCTCTCTATTGCACCTTGAAGGAGGTGAAAGACAATAAAGGCTTGAAGTCAGCCTCTTCTGAAAAAAAACCAAAACATACACATTTAAAGAATCTTTTATTTTAAAATGGACTGTGTTATATTAGTCACTGTAGATGCCTCAACTTAGCTCACTATT
Organism: Aptenodytes patagonicus; assembly: GCF_965638725.1. Taxonomy (NCBI): domain Eukaryota; kingdom Metazoa; phylum Chordata; class Aves; order Sphenisciformes; family Spheniscidae; genus Aptenodytes; species Aptenodytes patagonicus. Next base: position 13,047,300 of record NC_134957.1, on the reverse strand, counting down.
TATTTACACTGGGATTTTTATTTGACTTTCCTGCACTAAATCAAGTAAAGGGAAGAACTTACAAAAGGCTGGGTGGCTCAGGGTTTCAGGGTGTTTTTGTTTCTAGATTGGTAGTGGTTATCATCAGTAGGGAATAAAAACTGCATCAAAGTAGAATGACAAGAAATTATCCGAAATACCATTATGTGCATCCAATCATCCAATAATAACTCAGGTACTGTGTTTGGTTCTGGAAAAGCCAGTATTCCTACACAGAAAGTCAGCTGTATTCCACCATCTTCCCCCAAACAACCCATAAAATAAGCAGAAATCAGCTTGGTCATTTTAAGTGTTTTATTCATCAACAGTCCCTTCCCGTTGCTCCATTTTTCAAATGGAGACTGATACCCTTTCCCCATAGTATTATGGCAGAGAGAAATGGAGGTTGTGCAAGCACTCTCATACTCCAGATTTACAGCAGACTTAGGCAGTGTGAATTGCTTTGCTGAATTAGTTATCACCTTTCTTTGATTTTGCCCTGAGTCATTCATGTTTTCTTAAAATAGTTTGATAGATGTGAAAGAAGGCCCATCTCAAAGGCAGAAGTCAAGAAGAATGAGATTCAACTGCCTAGAAAAGTAGTCATCAAAGCAGTTGGATGGACATCATCTTTAAAAAAACTATTTTTCTCATTACTCTCCTAAGAAAGATTTGGGTGAAATTTAGTGCAATCCTTAAACTGCCTTTCCTGTACATATTACCTCAGCTCTGTCCCTAGGTCAGTAGTGTTTGAAAAATCCTCACTTGTTAGAGGCTGTGCTGTGCCCTGTATGAAAAAAGCTGGTGTCCCCAGTTCAGTTCTTAATGGACAGGTGTTCACAGCACAAAACCCTCAGCTACAATTGGCCCTAATTAGCACCTTTATCAGCAGCCTCCCCAGAGAGGCCAGAGAATGAACAGGCTTGGAAACTGAGACGCCAGCCCAGCTCATCGCTGGAGGTGAGCCCTCCAGGTCAAGGTTGAGGGGCAGTGTGAGGAAGCTTTGCTGCTACTGCCTGGGCTCTAGCTGCTCCATGAATAGAGGACTTCAGTCTCAGGACTGTCAATCTGGCACCTTTCAAAAGCACTAAATTCACTTAATTAACAGACAGGAAAAAATAGCCTTCCCTAGCAACTCTTGCATCAAATGGCACTTATGTTACCTTATATTCTGAGCACCTAACCCTATTAGCATTGCATTGTGTGTTTCTGTTGGAGTGCCTTTATGTACACACCAATCTTAACATACACACTAATGTATACTGGGAGATTTAGCAGCATTTTAAATTAAACTGACATTATCAAGTAGAATTTATGGCTTTTTTTTTTTTATTTTCCATTATCTGTTATACCCTCTTAATTCCACAGAAAAGCATTTTTTCCCATATTAATATTCCTTTTTTCCATGCAATTAAATCACTTTCTCCTTTGAATTTCATGCTTCCCCTGATCATTATGTCCTTTTTCTTCTTTTTTTTTTCTTGGCATAAGGCAACATTTTGCTTTGCTGTGTTCTCATGATAGGTCAGTCTATTGTCTATTAACTCTACAACACAGCAAAAAAACATATGCCTAATTTTCTTTCCAGAGAGATGCAGGATATGCTAATTTGTACAATAACATAATATAGAGATAGAAATTATCTATTTTTGCCCTGTCCTGAGTGTGATTGTTCATACTTGTGCAATTCTTAGGGCTACAGGCTTAGCTTTATGGCATGAAGGAGTCTGCACTTCACAAATGTGTTTTAACAGTATTCTGTAGGTAAGTGGAGTTTTCCTGGTACAAAACTGTTTTCTCAGAAATCTCTTAATATAGTCTCTTAATACTGTTCTAAGTTCCTGTGTTTATTCCAGTAGATAGTGTTTCCCAATGATAGTGTGTTCACTCTTCAGGTAAGATTAGATGATTATGCTCTGAATTAGCTATCAGTTAATAACCAAGCAACTTTGATTTTTCATCTTAGAACATCCTTTCTCATCTCCATTTTTGTTTCACTTCTTATAGCTCTCTCTGGATGATCAAGACCATGCTGGTAAAGAAGCACCCAGAAAGCAACCAGTGAGGTCTTTCTCAGCTCTCTGTGACCTCTGTTGAGTCACTTCTTTTATTCTGTGTCTCCTTCCCTAGATGAAAATCTGGAAAAGACATTCTCAGCTCTGAAAGTTTTAGGTGAAAACTATTCTGAATATACAAAATAATTTTGTGAGGCTGTGTGGTCTAGACAGTAGGCGTTTTATTAGGTAAGATTTACTGTGCATATGTGTACCTGTGTTTTTTCCTTCTCTAGTGTCTCTTTCTCTAGGTTATTTTCTATTGGAAGTTCTGTGGAACAGGAACTTTTTTGCTATCTGTTTGTACAGAGTCTGCCATAAAAGACTCCAGGGTCAGCCAGACCGCAGTATTATACAGTCCAAATTAGTCTAGTAGAACAACCCAGTATTCCAGATGAGTTGCAAAAGATTAGCTACCCACCTTTGTTTGTGTAAGGAATCCAAGCTGGCTGCTCACAGATGTATTGTACCAAAAACCCAGACACTCTTTTCTGAGCAATGGCAGCTGTAGGAGGTTTTCCTTCAAGAAAGCAAGGTTATCTTCCAGATATTTGTGGTATATTATCTTAAAGATGACAGAGTAATACTTTTCTCAGTGAAACTGCTTGCTGTTGTGGCCAAAAAGCAATCCATTTTTTGCACTACTCCCTTCAGTTGTTCTTTCAAAAGTTACATGTAGCTATTTGGGACATGTGGCCAGGTTATTTAAAACACAAGCCAGGTTTTAATTGCTCATTCAAATTAGAGCATTGTCTTCATTCAGAAACAATAGAGAAATAAGGAAGAGCAATACAAATAGGAGGGAGAACACGAAACATGTAAGATGGCTAACAGAGCTGAGTAAAAGCTTTCTACTTTTAAGATTGGATTTCAGCTAATATTTCCTGTACTTTGTGTTTCTGATATGATGTATCATGTTCTAATCCATCACAAATAAAGCAACTGGCACCTGGCTAAAATCAATGGATTAACACTGCTAACCTACGCCCATCTGATGTATTAGTGCATAATTTCTCATATGTCTGCAAACAAATGTACTGATTACCTTTATTAAAAAGGCTATAACTGTTGTTCAGAGTGGACATGTCAAGTGACAGTAGTCTTTCATGCTCACTTTTGTGCCTGCATTGCAGCCCCTAGTCCAACACGCATTTCTGACCAAACTCTGTTCCGGCTCAGGAGCAGCTTGCTTTGTCTAGTGGTAAATGAATGAAAAGTGGCTGTGCTGGAGGTTGGATGTCGGTGCTCCCCAGGGCCATTTCCCAACACTTATTATTTCTACCTCACAGTACTAACACACATCAGATATCTTGGGGTAAAATCACAACCAATATAAGGTACATTGATTTTACTCTGTAATAAACCTAGGTATGCCAGCATTGACCCTCAATGAGTCAACTCTGGGACTGACTGGACCTAATTAGCTCCTGATCTTATTCTCTTTAATGAGCTATCTTCCTTTTTTTTTTCCTTTCCCCCAGAAAATCTGGCTTACGTTAATTAATCTGGTGTAAAAGTTCAATTTATTTTAAAGCAATGAAGAATGGCATCAACATATAGGAATATACTGTCACTGTTACAACCCACTTCTTTCTCTGGGATTTTAACACCAGAGAGGATACAATACTAAGAACAAAATTCTTTGAATTATTTTGTAAAATACTTGTTAGTGAATTTTAGTTAGTGAATCATTCTTGAGTTCATTCTAAGGCCTCCCAGTTTTAGTTGGTATTTTGTCAGTATTGTTCAGTAAAAGGCCACCAAGAGTTCCTTCTGAAATTTGGCTTGGCTACCCACTTATGTTCCAGTTTTGTAGCCGACTATGTCAGCAATATGTCTTTTGTCACAAGGCTGGGTGACAGCAACATTTACATTTGCAAGAGAATGATCAATGAAATCTGAGTAGCATGCAACAGGTTTCCAGAACTCCCCATCACTGGCACATTTTCAGGGGAGGCAGCCAGTCTACCTGTCTTCCCCAGCAGTAGGAAGAAGTATGCATGCCCTGCAGCAAGAAGAGATTTCCTGCTGAGTCCCAGGCCTTTTTCCTTCCAGGCACAGCAGGATTCCTGTGTTAAGGTTACAGGCAGGACTTCAGTGGAAAGTAAAGCTCTCTCTTCTAAGATTAGTCTTTTTGCAACAAGCCCTTTACCTTATCTTCAGTTGCTCAGAGACTTTTCCTCTCATCCCTCATTGTTTCCATTATTTATTGTCTATGTTGTATTCAAATGTGTCATGGTCCAAATCTCCATTGTGCTATTCCCCTTGCCCCCATTCTTCCTTCTGGTTACTTACCTTTTGCAGTTCTCTGCTTTCTCCTCTCTTCAGTTCATCCTAGTGGATGATAGCATTCCTATGAGTTAAGGAAATAAAATATAGCACTCAACTGAAAACATTGCTACAGTAACTTTAAACCATAGAGAGTCTAAAAAAGAGCAAAATTTGCTGAAGTCTTGATGGAATGTCACCAAAAGTCTCAAAATATACAATTGGACAAAGAATGCAAAAAGCACTTTCATGAGATCTATGGAGGAAAGTTAATGAACAAAACAAAGCAAACACAGTAGTGATGAAATTTTGTGTCCAGTATCTGAACCAAAAGTATGTTGACAGGAAAACTGGGGAATTATCTGATAGATATTTCAAAACACATCACTTATTACCTAAGTATCCGTAAAAAACCAAGTCATATGTGTACTGCAACTACATTAGAGATATTATGTATCTTTTGTTTTAGGCTATTTTCTAAATTGTATTTCTATGAGACTAATTGAGAGCAATCTGTACTCAATACCATCAATCATTTTAAGCACTTTAATTTTGGTTAATATTTCTCTTTGTTCATTTTTAACTTAATTTGTGCTTGATGTAATTCTGAGATTCTAAAAGGTAAAAAATGTAATAATTAAACAATAATGAACAGATAACTCCTTTATTCCTATACATGAAATTCATATGACTGACATGATTTTAGCAAATTGATCTCTTGTATAAAACTGGGTATTGTGAGAAAACACTTTTCTAGCATTAAGCACAGGTCTGAGCACTGCAGACCTTGAGAGTTAATCCCAGCTGCACCACGTACTTGGTAAAATCTAAGCTCATTCTAAACAGTTAACCCCACTGTACAAGGCAGGACATAGTTTCATACCTAAATGAATTGTACTAGGTTATCAATACCAAAAGCTAACTGATTTATCTGTGTATTAGTTTCTCTTACTGTCAAAGACAGGCTTCCTTATGAGTCTCAGTTGGTCCATTCATTTCACCACTGCAACTTCCAGTAAATTGGGAATTAATTCTGTAGCACAGGATATGAGCATATTAAATCACATCTGTATACTGCAACTTAGGGAAAAAGGGGTTCTGATTTATCTCCCATAGAAGGATTAGCAGAATTCAACATACTTGCGCATGTTGCTTTCAAATGCAATTTTCTTTTTCTTTATAGCAGAGCAGTAAGTGAATGCAGTAACTGAATTTTACAACTCTGGAAATTATTAGAACTTTCCTTTAAAGCAGGAAAGTTTAAGAGTGACCAATAAAAGATTTTGGAAAGGGTCTGATCAGCTGAAATTGCATACAACTTTGGTACTGTAGAAACCCAAGAAATGAGATTTTTATGCCTGCTGTGGGCTTCTCTTGGGCTGAAATTGGATGCATTCTTTGATCAAATGGGCCCCAAAAGAAGAAATATGTACACAGTTCTGATAAAACATCTTATTTTTAAGTCAGATTTGTGAATCTGAATCCACAACTGAAAACAAGGCCATGCTGTGGGAATGAAGACAAATATTTAACACAAAGTCAGAAATAGGTTTCTGAAAATAAGAGATTGTTGAAGTTATGGTGAACATGTGCAAATTGCAAAATATCAGCAAGTCTTCTCTGCTGCAAACTGATCTAAAGCAGCTTTCTTGTTTCCCCAGCAACCTTGAGCAATGCTAGCTTGTTTCTTTGGAAGTAAATTAAATGTGACTTTCAAGTAGTTCATTATTTCAGTAGACACAATGCCTTTTGGAAGCAAGGACATTTGATAAATCATATTAGGATTTGCTGCACTCCTGAAGGGAGGCAGATAAAGGATTTTTGCAGAAATAGTTTTCAAATCTAGTAAATTTTTTAGAAATTACAAAAATTATGTTTCTATTGATGCAGGAAAAAAAGAATAAAATGTATTTCCCATGTGTAAAGAAAGCTAAATATTGTTTGGTGCTGCGCTGAAAGCCAGCAGGTCCTGCTTCACGTGCATACAGCCAGTGCAGATGCATACAGCCCCTAGATAGAGCACCACTTGAACTGTGTAGTTGAAACCTCTGCAAAAATGCTTTAACAGAATGCCTATACTCAGCCCAGGTTGTGCAATGTTCGGTAGTTGGTATACTGAGAAATCCACAGCCTCTTCCATGACCCAACCTGTATACGTCTCTCTGAAGTACAACATCATACTCTTCAGAATATCTATATGATGCACAAAAATGGATATGATTTCTGTATTAATTTGTGGTTTGCTTCTGATGGCAGTGCTAGAAGAAAGATGCATACAAAATATGAGGTATACAGATGTACCACTACACAATGCCTCTACAACAGGCAGACACTCTCCCAGTGACTTTCAGAGGCAAAGGCAGAAGCCTTTCAATTTGATGACTACATATTTTTTAACCTGGGCTTCAGGCTTACACTGTGCGAATAGATTGCTTTGCCTGTCCACTTGAATTTCCTCGTTAATTTCCACCAATCTGTAACTGCTGGAAATTCAAGCCAGTGCATTTTTCAGTTCATTTCAGATTTGACTGTGACTGAAGTTGTTTTGGTTCAAGTCTGGTATGAGTTCAACAGAACTTCAGGTCAACAGTTCAGATTTAGCTTTACGTTGGAAAAAAAACCCTGAAGATTCAAACTGGGTTTTGTTTGGTTTCACTGGTTCACATTTGCATTGATTTTCAGGAAGCTAACAGGATCATCATGGTAGCATAAACTGTCACACAACCAAAGCACTCAGCTTTGGTGCTTTATTTTAGTGGAAGAGAAGGTTGTTAGAAACTAAACCATTTTTGGAGGTTTGTATTTTTTTTCCAAAAAAAATATGGTTTGGTGAAAAGAGCTTATGGTAAATCAGTTTTTTAATGGAAGACAAAAATCTTTCATAGAAACAAGATATTTCTTACCGACAGAAGTCTGTGTAATAAGAAACCTATTTTCCACTGAAAAGCAGTTTCAAGGAAGTGAGCTTATTGTCAAACCAGTGTGGCTCCTGACTGGTCCTAGCTGAGCTGATCACGCTATACATGGTATTTCAGTTAGTTCAGTACATACAGTATTGCTATTCAAAAAGACCTTGAATGGAAAGAACCACAGTAGAGAATGGAGCATCCATTAAACATAGCACAGAATACTAGATCTCCCATCACCATAATTCATTACTTTTCAAAAAAGTTTACTGGGCTGGAGTCTTGCTCTCTGTGGTTAGAAGAGCTGTTTTAGTAAGAATCATCATCATCAGTTTATTTTCCAAATTGTGATTTGTCTAGGAAGACATCAGTTTGTTAAAACAGAAACCGAGAGAGGTTTACATGTATGAATTTTCTGTTTCAACATACTTAGGTAAGAAATTTCACAGTTATCAACATGCCATTTCTCTTCATAAATAACTTACTTTTTCTTCTTAAGAAATACAATTTTTAAAAAGATTGAGAAACGTTAACATAAAAAATGAAATAACACATCTCAAAATCACCTAAATATTTGATTGAACCAAACTGCATATTTTTCAGATTATTCATGTGGAAAGATTTACAAGGGTTAAAATTTCTATCTCATTTGGGAAAAATGTTGAAATATCAAACTGCAATAGGAAAGTAAAACTATTTGCCCTGCAGATTGATCAGTTAGCTGGTAAGTTAGCTGATCAGTTAGCAGCTGCTGGGCCATGTGTTGCCTATTCCTAGAATCATAGAATAGTTTGGGTTGGAAGGGACCTCTAAAGGTCATCTAGTCCAACCCCCCTGCCGTGGGCAGGGACGTCTTCCACTAGATCAGGTTGCTCAGAGCCCCGTCCAACCTGACCTTGAATGTTTCCAGGGACGGGGCATCCACCACCTCTCTGGGCAACCTGGGCCAGTGTTTCACCACCCTCAGCGTAAAAAATTTCTTCCTTAGATCTAGTCTGAATCTACCCCCCTTTAGTTTAAAGCCATTCCCCCTTGTCCTGTCGCAACAGGCCCTGCTAAAAAGTTTGCCGTCAACTTTTTTATAAGCCCCCTTTAAGTACTGATAGGCTGCAACAAGGTCTCCCCGAAGCCTTCTCTTCTCTAGACTGAACAACCCCAACTCTCTCAGCCTTTCTTCATAGGAGAGGTGTTCCATCCCCCTGATCATTTTCATGCCCCTCTTCTGGACTCGCTCCAACAGGTCCGTGTCTTTCTTACGCTGAGGGCTCCAGGGCTGGACGCAGTACTCCAAGTGGGGTCTCACTAGAGCACAGTAGAGGGGCAGAATCACCTCCCTCAACCTGCTGGCCATGCTTCTTTTGATGCGGCCCAGGATATGATCAGCCTTCCGGGCTGCAAGCGCACATTGCCGGCTCATGTGCAGCTTTTCATCCACCAGTACCCCCAAGTCCTTCTCGGCAGGGCTGCTCTCAATCCCTTCATCCCCCAGCCTGCATTGATACCAGAGGTTGCCCTGACCCAGGCGCAGGACCTTACACTTGGCCTTGTGAAACCTCATGAGGTTCACACAGGCCCACTTCTCAAGCTTGTCCAGGTCCCTCTGGATGGCATCCCGTCCCTCTGGCATGTCAACCACACCACTCAGCTTGGTGTCATCTGCAAACTTGCTGAGGGTGCACTCGATCCCACTGTCTATGTCATTGATGAAGATATTAAACAGTACTGGTCCCAATACGGACCCCTGAGGGGCACCACTTGTCACCAGTCTCCATCTGGACATTGAGCCGTTGACCACTACCCTCTGGATGCGACCATCTAACCAATTCCTCACCCACCGGACAGTCCACCCATCAAATCCATGTCTCTCCAGTTTAGAGAGAAGGATGTTGTGGGGGACCGTGTCAAAGGCCTTACAGAGGTCCAGATAGACGACATCTGTAGCCCTTCCCATGTCCACTGATGTAGTCACTCCATCATAGAAGGCCACTAGGTTGGTCAGGCAGGACTTGCCCTTGGTGAAGCCATGCTGGCTGTCTTGAATCACCTCCCTGTCCTCCATGTGCCTTAGCATAGCTTCCAGGAGGATCTGTTCCATGATCTTGCCAGGCACAGAGGTGAGGCTGGCTGGCCTGTAGTTCCCCGGGTCTTCCTTTTTTCCCTTTTTAAGAATGGGGATTATGTTTCCCCTTTTCCAGTCAGTGGGAACTTCACTGGACTGCCACGACTTCTCAAACACGATGGATAGTGGCTTAGCAACTTCATCCGCCAGTTCCTTCAGGACCTGCGGATGGATCTCATCAGGTCCCATGGACTTGTGCACCTTCAGGTGTCTTAGATGGTCTCGAACCTGATGTTCTCCCACAGTGGGTGGCTATTCATTCTCCCAGTCCCCACCTTTGCCTTCTGGGGCTTGGGCGGTGAGGCTTGAGCACTTGCCGGTGAAGACTGAGGCAAAAAAGTCATTGAGTACCTCTGCCTTCTCCATGTCCCAGGTAACCAGGTCTCCCGTTCCGTTCCGGACAGGGCCCACATTTTCCCTAGTCTTCCTTTTATCCCCGATGTACCTGTAGAATCTTTTCTTGTTGCCCTTGATGTCCCTGGCCAGATTTAATTTTATCAGGGCTTTAGCTTTCCTAACCTGATCCCTGGCTGCTCGGACAGTTTCTCTGTATTCCTCCCAGGTTATCTGTCCTTGCTTCCACCCTCTGTAGGCTTCCTTTTTGTGTTTGGGTTTGTCCAGGAGCTCCTTGTTCATCCACACAGGCCTCCTGGTGTTTTTGCCTGACTTCCTCTTTGTTGGGATGCATCGCTCCTGAGCTTGAAGGAGGCGATCCTTGAATATTACCCAGCTTTCTTGGGCCCCTCTTGCCTCCAGGGCTTTGTCCCATGGCACTCTACCAAGCAGATCCCTGAAGAGGCAAAAATCTGCTCTCCTGAAGTCCAGGGTAGTGAGCTATGTGTTGCCTATTAGTTCAGTACAACAAATGAACCTGCACAAAACTAATTTCTTCAAATTCACCTTTATGGTACCTGCTGTCTACTGACAAGTGTATCTCCACTTAACATTTCATAATAATGAGTTTTGCCATTCCCCTCTTGAAAACCATTGAACTATGTTTAGTGTCTGTTACCATCATTTAGGTGTTAGTAGATGGGCTGAGAAAATAGTGCCATGTGATCAGCTGATGCCTTACAAATGCATCCAGTTCAGGGGTGTGCACGTGTATGATGCACCTCGTAACTGTGATCGTATTTCAAGTCCAAGCATTGAAACTGAGTCCCAAAAAGAAAACAAAGTCCCAGAGAAAGAAAATGCAACAGCCTCACCTTCAGCTCCCATAGATAAAGGGCAGCCCTTCAGGTGTTCAGACAATGCTGGCTTCTCCCAAAGAAAGCCACTCCAGCCACTCTATACAGCTGATCATTAACAAATGTCTGCACTTCATCTTGGTTGCATATATTTGGAGCTAAGATACCAGATGAAGATAAATCTCATTCTGACATGTGGTATCTAAAATAGTCATGTTGCCAAATGCACTTAACTAGTAAAACTCAGTCTTGGGAAGCCCAAGGGAAGCACGTCCTCTCTCCAAATTACACTGTTAGTTAGACGGCAGTGGATCTGCCTTCCTCCCCCTCACCCAGAAACCTCAAGTCTAGCGGTGTCCCCGAGTATGAATATTTTTTCATAGTGTTCTTATAAGTGATTGCTTGTGGCATCTTATAGTCTTATCTCAGCTTGTGCAGCCCCCTCATGAATATTCTGTATATATGGAAGAGTTTTCTATATCATTGCCCATTAACAAGGAGGATAATCACTCATTCAGTTATCAAGAAGTCAGTGAAGGCCTTTCCTTGAGCCCTTAGTGCAAAGAATCATGGGAGATCAAAGGAGGTTAAATGTGGCTGACGTTATGATCATTACTTTTTTCTGTGCAATTACTGTATTATAATAAAGTTGATCTAAGATAAGGAAAAGGGGTATTAAAGACTTTTAGGGCTAAAAGACCATATTAGTGACTCTTTACCTTTTTTAGTCATGGGACAAAATGCATATTTCAAGTGATACAAATAAATGAGCATTCTTTCACTAAAACCACAGTAAGGTCACAAGTGCACATATAAATGACATATTATTACAGATATATTTAAGAGAAGTTAATCCAATGTAAATGCAAAAGGGGAGGGGAAGGTATAATGAGGCATCGTTAGTAAAAACAGCAACACTGAATTTTAGGTTCAGACTGAAAAGTGGCTTTCTTAATCTCTACAGAATTTGAACTTTTTAATAATACATTAATGATTTTTACCTGTCTTTTCTTAGCTGTTCCATCACAATTTAATCATACTTTCAAAAGCCAATGCACTAAATGCACTCATGTACATTAGCAGAACTCTGTATTTACAAAAGCAACTCGCCCTGTGCAAATGGTATAAATGTAATACAAAACTGGCTCATTTACTATTTTTCTGGCTGTTCTGGATGTTACCAACACTGCAGCAGAGCTAGTGAAATTAGCTGACTGTATCTACCTAGGATTTTAACACAAAAACAAGTTTTCTTTAAATTCCATTGCTTGTCCCCAAAAAAGAGGAATAGTATCTAGTTGCAGAAACATCATCATTGCTATAGCTTTTCCTGCTGTAAACCTGAAAAAGTGCCATCAAAAATAAAAGAAACATACTATTTCTGACACAAGGCAATGTCCTTTAGCCAAAGTGGTAAATATTGCAGAAGGCCATGGCCTCTCTAAACTCTGCACCTGCCACAACTGACGCAGCTTCCCAGACAGAGTTCCGATGGGAACGTGCTGCTTCCCAGGTGCCAGGCTGCAGGGTGTGCCCTTCTGTTACACCAGTACCGGATGGCTGCAGTGAGCACACCTGTGGGAGGTGCGCCCAGGCAGAGGAACTCCTCAGCTTAGTGGCAGAGCTCCGGGAGGAGGTGATTAGGTTGAGGAGTATCCGGGAGTGCGAGAGGGAACCGCAACCTACGTTCCCTGGGACAGGCCCAACAGGCAGGCAGGACGCACGATACGGAGGATTCCCTATCCTCTCTTCGCCTGGCAGAACGTGGTGACTTAAGGTATAGGGGGGAATGGCAACAAGTTCCTGCTCGGCGCAGCAGGCGCATCTCATCCGTGACTACCCCACCTTTCCAGGTGCCCTTGCATAATAGATACGAGGCTCTGCAAGTGGAACTGAACAATAATGAGGGTGATGGTCCACCTAGTTTGGAGGTGTTGCCAAGGTTAAGTCAGCCTGTGCCCTGCATCAAAACTGCTTCCGTAAAGAAAAAAAGACGGGTCGTTGTCATAGGAGACTCCCTTCTGAAGGGAATAGAAGGCCCAATATGCAGACCAGACCCACTTCTTAGAGAAGTCTGCTCCCTCCCTGGGGCCTGGGTTAAAGATGTGAAGAGAAAATTTCCTACCCTGGTACAGCCCTTAGATTATTATCCATTATTGATTTTTTAGGTAGGCAGCGATGAAGTTGCAACTAGAAGTCTGAGGGCAATCAAGAGAGACTTCAGGGCCTTGGGACGACTGGTTAAGGGATCAGGAGCACAAGCAGTGTTGTCCTCTATCCTTCCAGTTGCAGGGAATGATGAGGGAAGAAACAGGAAGAGCCAGCAGATCAATACCTGGCTCCGAGCCTGGTGTCACCGGCAGAATTTTGGGTTTTTTGATCATGGGTCGGTCTACAGGACACCAGGCCTGCTGGCGACAGATGGGGTACACCTGTCTCAAAGGGGGAAAAGGATCTTTGCGCAGGAGTTAGCAGGGCTCATTCAAAGAGCTTTAAATTAGATTTGAAGGGGAAAGGGATAAAACCAGGCTCACTAGAGATAAGCCTGGGGGTGGCACACCAATGTCGTGTGTTCTAGCTAGGTCCTTCAGTCTGCCGTCTCAGTGGAGGTAGGGGATGGAGATCCATGCAGCAGAAAAGGCGCAAGGGTTATGGATGTGTTAGAAACCATGGAAGCACCTGAGAATGGTCACGTAGGAATTAGGGCTTCTCCCCCCTGAAAGGCGGCAGGATCAATAGCCCAACCAAAGTGCATCTACACCAATGCACGCAGCGTGGACCACAAACAGGAGGAGCTGGAAGCCGTTGTACAGTGGGAAAACTATGATATAGTTGCCATCACGGAAACATGGTGGGATGACTTGCACAACTGCAGTGGTGCAATGGATGGCTATAAACGCTTCAGAAGGGATAGGCAAGGCAGGAGAGGCGGTGGGGTAGCCCTGTACGTTAGGGAGTGTTTTGACTGTCTAGAGCTTAATGATGGTGATGAAAGGGTCGAGTGTTTTATGGGTAAGAATCGGGGGAAGGCCAACAAGGCAGATGTCATGGTGGGAGTCTGTTATAGACCACCCAACCAGGATGAAGAGACAGATGAAATATTCTACAAGCAGTTGGGAGAAGTCTCACAATCACTAGCCCTTGTTCTTGTGGGGGACTTCAACTTACCAGATGTCTGCTGGAAATACAACACAGCAGAGAGGAACCAGTCTAGGAGGTTCCTGGAGTGTGTGGAAGACAACTTCCTGACACAGCTGGCAAGTGAGCCAACTAGGGAAGGCACCCTGCTGGACCTGTTTTTTGTGAACAGAGAAGGACTTGTGGGTGATGGGACGGTTGGAGGCTGTCTTGGGCATAGCGATCATGAAATGATAGAGTTTTCGATTCTTGGAGAAGTAAGTAGGGGGGTCAGCAGAACTGCTACCTTGGACTTCTGGAGGGCGGACTTTGGCCTGTTTAGGAGACTGGTTGACAGAGTCCCTTGGGAGACAATCCTGAAGGGCAAAGGAGTCCAGGAAGGCTGGACATTCTTCAAGAAGAAAGTCTTAAAGACGCAGGAGCAGGCCGTCCCCATGTGCCGAAAGACGAGCTGGGGGGGAAGAACACCAGCCCGGCTGAACAGAGAGCTTTGGCTGGAACTCGGGGAAAAAAAGAAGAGTTTATGGCCTTTGGAAGAAGGGGCAGGCAACTCAGGAGGACTACAGGGATGTTGTGAGGTTATGCAGGGAGAAAATTAGAAGGGCCAAAGCCCAACTGGAACTTAATCTGGCTACTGCTGTAAAAAACAATAGAAAATGTTTCTGTAAATAGATTAGCAACAAAAGGGAGACTAAAGAGAACCTCCGTCCTTTATTGGATGTGGGGGGAAACATAGTGACAAAGGCTGAGGAAAAGGCTGAGGTATTTAATGCCTTCTTTGCCTCAGTCTTTAATAGCAAGACCAGTTGTTCTTGGGGCACCCAGCCCCCTGAGCTGGAAGACAGGGACAGGGAGCTGAATGAAGCCCCCATAATCCAAGGGGAAATGATTAGCCACCTGCTACACCACTTAGACACACATAAGTCTATGGGGCCAGATGGGATCCACCCAAGAGTGCTGAGGGAGCTGGCGGAGGAGCTCTCCAAGCCACTTTCCATCATTTATCAGCAGTCCTGGCTAACCTGGGAGGTCCCGGTTGACTGGAGGTTAGCAAATGTGATACCCATCTACAAAAAGGGCCGGAAGGAGGACCCGGGGAACTACAGGCTTGTCAGTGTGACCTCGGTGCCGGGGAAGATTATGGAGCAGATCATCTTGAGTGCAATCACGTGGCACATACAGGACAACCAGGTGATCAGGCCCAGTCAGCATGGGTTTAGGAAAGGCAGGTCCTGCTTGACTAACCTGATCTTCTATGACAAGGTGACCCACTTAGTGGAGGGAAAGGCTGTGGATGTTGTCTACCTAGACTTTAGTAAGGCCTTTGACACCGTTTCCCACAGCATTTTCCTGGAGAAACTGGCTGCTCATGGCTTGGACGGGCGTATTCTTCACTGGGTAAAAAACTGGCTGCATGGCCGGGCCCAGAGAGTTGTGGTGAATGGACTTAAATCCAGTTGGTGGCCAGTCACAAGTGGTGTTCCCCAGGGCTCAGTATTGGGGCCAGTTCTCTTTAGTATCTTTATCAATGATCTGTATGAGGGGATCAAGTGCACCCTCAGTAAGTTTGCAGATGACACCAAGTTGGGCGGGAGTGTTGATCTGCTCGAGGGTAGGAAGGCTCTGCAGAGGGACCTGGGCAGGCTGGATCGATGGGCCCAGGCCAGCTGTATGAGGTTCAACAAGGCCAAGTGCCGGGTCCTGCCCTTCGGCCACAACAACCCCATGCAGCGCTACAGGCTTGGGGAAGAGTGGCTGGAAAGCTGCCTGGCAGAAAAGGACCTGGGGGTGTTGGTCGACAGCCGGCTGAACATGAGCCGGCAGTGTGCCCAGGCAGCCAAGAAGGCCAACGGCATCCTGGCCTGTATCAGAAAGAGTGTGGCCAGCAGGAGTAGGGAAGTGATTGTGCCCCCTGTACTCGGCACTGGTGAGGCCGCACCTCGAATACTGTGTTCAGTTTTGGGCCCCTCACTACAAGAAGGACGTTCAGGTGCTGGACCATGTCCAAACCAGCAACGAAGCTGGTGAAGGGTCTGGAGAACAAGTCTTATGAGGAGCGGCTGAGGGAATGGGGGTTGTTTAGCCTGGAGAAAAGGAGGCTGAGGGGAGACCTCATCGCTCTCTACAACTCCCTGACAGGAGGTTGTAGCGAGGTGGGTGTCGGTCTCTTCTCCCAAGTAACAAGCGATAGGACGAGAGGAAATGGCCTCAAGTTGCTCCAGGGGAGGTTTAGATTGGATGTGAGGAAAAATTTCTTCACTGAAAGGGTTATCAAACATTAGAACAGGCTTCCCAGGGAAGTGGTTGAGTCCCCATCCCTGGAAGTATTTAAAAGATGTGTAGATGTGGTGCTTAGGGCCACGGTTTAGTGGTGGACTTGGCAGTGCTAGGTTTACAGTTGGACTTGATGATCTTAAAGGTCTTTTCCAACCTAAACAATTCTATGATTGTATGATCTCTTGTTTTGGAACTGGGAGTTTTTATTTGTTAGCTCTAGGGTCTTTCCAAGTTATCCTGTTTTTTATCTGCAGGAAAAGTTTCAATTTTGTTGTGCCTGTTTTTGAATTTTTTTTTTCTTGTGAATGACTATTTGGGTAGAAAATTGTGTTTTGAAATATAAAGTTTGGACTCACTTTGCAGTATTTCCCTATTTCACAGGCTTTAAGAATTTGCTGCAGGATTTTGTTTCTTGTCTCTTACATCTAACACATTTTTTTCAGTTTATTTCAGAAAATAATAGACTGCTGATTTCATGAGTCACCTGATGCAGTTGTCCGCTGCCCACTGTTACTATCTGTAAGAGCATTCTCTAGGGCACACAGGTTATGACTAATTACTGGATACACAGTTCCTGCCAGCAGCAATTTTTCAGTGTGTAAAATCTATTCATAATTGAGGGAGAGAAATATGCAAGGTATTGAAGTCATACTTGACTAGGAAAGCTTTCAGGAGGAACAGAGTAAAAAAACTGTAAATATTTCCTAGTAAATATGATATTCTTTCTTAAACAGGGATCAATGGCATGCGGTAACTCAGGTGCCATGATACCAGAAACAACATTAAATTTCAAGTCTGAGGAAATGATGATGTGAGGCAAACAAAAAAACACAGAGACAGCCTGAAGTTGCCCAAGTTGACTGCTTAACTTGTAGTTACTTGGAACAATATACATACTATTTTCACTCCACCTCTAGATGTAGAGAAGCCTCATCTGAGAAAGATAAGTTACTTACATGTTGTCCCCTTTCCCTGACATGTGTAACCTCAGGAAGGCACTTCTTTTAGGACATGGGAGTGCTTTAATGTGTCTGCTGTTACC
Source organism: Aptenodytes patagonicus (assembly GCF_965638725.1). NCBI lineage: Eukaryota > Metazoa > Chordata > Aves > Sphenisciformes > Spheniscidae > Aptenodytes > Aptenodytes patagonicus. The sequence goes on along the minus strand of NC_134957.1, from coordinate 13,030,288 downwards.
TTAGGCGAGTAATTTATAGAGTTTGAAGTTCAGTAGACTAACTGCTCATGGTCTCTATACACTTGCTGAGTGTAGTTTTACCTTCTTGGTTAGCTGTCCCCAAAATGCTTTATTCAATTTCTTAGGTTTTCTAATTTTATTTTTTTTTTCTGAGCTTTTTCTTCTGGTTCTTAATCTTCTTTTCCAGCTTCTAGTCTACTATTTGTGATATTAACTAACTCACCAGGTGCAATAGAGAAATCACTGTTCATTATTCTGCACATCAAAAAAAAAAAAATCAAAAAAACCCTTCAGTAAGGCAGCAGGACCATAATTAATTAAAGCTATATTTAGTAAACAAACCAGGAAAAAAAACCATAAGAATGTTGAAAATGTATGAGTCAAAAGTCTCAGCTATGTCACCTCTTCCAGGAGCTACTAGGACAAAAAAGAAATATCTGTGGGAATGTTTCCACTTGCTGCATACTTAAACCAGGTGACCGATACCTTTATCAAGTACATTATACTATTGTTGGGCATTGCCTGATCAAGGTGTAGTTTTCTGGGCTAATAATGCTTTTCTTTTCTGTATACTATGATTTTGGTAGAACTATACCTCCCCTGAATCTATGCAATCTTCTTTCTGATTAAATACTCAAGGGCATCATGCAAAAGGCAAAATTTTATTAGGTCAGTTGGCAGGCAGATGGAGCACCCCTATACAAATAATTTCTGTTATTAAAGTATGCCATAATCAATTTTCAGAACTATCTGCAACTTTGAGGCTCCATGCACAGCTAATAGAAAATAAGACTTCTTTAACAATATTATCAAGTAACCTTCCTCTGCAGAAGTATTAGTGAAGGTCTTTTTTAAAAAAGGGAAATATCAACTATGTGTCTATGAACTGGTTAAGATTGCAGAGTAGAAAACAAATACACTTGAACACACAATTCCAAGTTTTAATATAATTATGAATAATCACTTTGCTAACCAATATTACTGTAATAACAAAAATTTCAGACATTTACCTGGCCCTACAGGTCTTACAAGATCTCTACCACAGCACTCTACCATCATATAAGTGAAGCACAGGAGCTAGATTCTTCTCCTTTCAGATTGCATCTTTCCTGCATTTCTTCCTTGTTTTAATTCAATGTTCAGGATTAAACTACATCTCCCATCAAGCAATGCAGTCTCCTCCCTGACTAAGAGAAGGGTGCAGGACAGCAGTCACAGCAAAGATTTTTTTCAGTTCATCTTTTATTAGGGACTGGAATTCATCTCACAAACTCTTTTGGGTTTGGAAATGTATTTTCCGAATTCCTGTCTTTTTTATAGATTTTCTGTAGCATATCTAGGTAGCTACACAAGACCATCTATTAAATTAGGTGAGCTGGTCAGGGAAACAAAATTATGTGTGTAGCTAATTAACTCTGCTTTAAATGTTAATAATGATGACAGGTTAGTGTGTTTCATAGGAAGATATGTGCTAGAAAGCATAATGTGATAATGGATCAGAGGCCTTTTATGTGCTATGAGTTGTTCAGTAGCTCTTCCTTGTGAATTACAGTTAGTCAAATATATGTTTGCCACACAGTTAAAATTCAGCACAACTTTGTTCAGTCATGCAAAACTCCTGTTGCTAAGACAGTCACAGATACTTGGCCTGTTTGAAAAGTTTAGCTATCCTTATTCCTGCAGTTTTATACCTCATAATAACCTCTGGAAAACAAGTAAATAAAATAAATATTTGCCAGTAATGTTCAGCCTAACAATTTATTGACAATCTATTCAATTATTTCCATTAGCCATTTTTGTAGTACCAATCACCATATTGTTGAAGAACATTTTATTTTTGCTCGAAGCATTTATGTAAAGAGTTCCAAATTTGGGGCGGTTTTTTCTTTGTTTTTTTTTTCTTTAATCCTTTTGTACTTCTCATGGGGACCTTTTGTTTCCGAATTTTCAGCCTGCAAGCTGAGGAATACATACAATATTGTACTACTCTTCATGCCTCACCACTCCACACATATTCATCGCCTGTAGCAGGCACTAACTTTCTGGACAGTTCTACTTTTCAAAGTCATAAGTCAGTGGGGCTGTACTTACATAAGTAATCCATGAAAGCAAGACAATCTGATGGAGTGGTCTTCAAATTCTACTTTTGAAACGCTGAAAGTTAAGAAACATAATTAAACTGCAACTGCATTAACATTTATATAAAATATAAACCAAATGCTTATCCCAATTCACCAAACAAATTACAGTCTGAACATTATAAAAAAAAAAACCACCCAGCTACTTATCAATGGCACCATTTGAAATTATTGCTAGTACTACAACTCTAAATGCATAAGATGCCTTAAATACAAACCCTGAACATTTACATACTGATTTCATGAGCAAAGCAAAAGGTTTTTGCCAGTAACAGTACAGGACTCAGCATTTTTATTGTCTGAGTAATCCTGGTTCGCTCTGATATGAAAATTCAATTATTTTAGAACTGGTCATCTCATTAAATTTTGACAAGGAGCACAAGCTCAGTACCAGCTCTAGCTCTAAGAGGCTGTGGGTGCCTGACAGCTCCACGGTGAATTTTAAAACGTAGTATTTTTACAGGACAAGATTATCTGACAATTTTATATTAAAAAAGAAAAAATTAATCAAATACATTGTAATATCCAACACTGGTAACTTGGCCTTTTTGTAGATATTTTTTATGAAAATTTGTTGCAAAAAAGAGTCCACTGTTTATTGCATCTTTTCCCCCAAGCCCACCTCCACGTCTTATGCTCCACAATTGTGCTAGAAAAAAAAGTGTCTTTATGTAAGCAGCAAGTATTTAGCCACTCATTGTTAGCATTTTCTACCTTTCCTCAATTGAAATGTATTTGTAATCATTTTTATAAATACGATTTCTAACAATGGAAAATCTTTTACTTAACCTATTATATATGCCATTAGTGCTATCAAGGAATGTTTAGACAAAATGGTTTTACATCAGAAAATGTCAGTTCATTGAAACTAAAACTTTTCACAGAATCATAACACTTCTGTAAGACTTTCACTGGAAAAGGCTTCTCAAGTTTAAGATGACATACCATGGAACAGCAGATAGTCCACAGACTGTTGGAGTATTCAGACTTAGGATGTGAACCTCTTTTACAACCGGCCTTTCACCACCTGGACAATTACAGCCTGACTATGAAAGCTGTTGCTTATTGTATCATAGATTTCCCCTAGTCTACCCTGTTGAAAGTGTTGCACACTTTATAATCCAGATAAAGCAGCCATCTGTGGATGGACAACATGGAAAGAAACAAGCTGAGGACTAGATTTGTGAGACTATAAAGAGTTACATAGTCTTTTGGCAGATTCTTTCATGCCATGCTTAGACCATTCTCTTGATTTGTAGCAGATCTACGTTCTAGTTCCTATGGAAAGAATATTTAATTAGTTTGCAAAGTCGAACAGCTCCAATAAGAAAGATGAAAGTATGCCATCTCTTAGACTGCTTAGTAGCCTGATGCTTATGGTAATTAGCTCTGGTGGGACAAACTAGAAGAACAAAGACTTGAACTAGGTCTTCTATATCATAAGCAAGTGCCCTAATACCAGAGCGTTGCTTTTGCAGTGAGCTTCAAAGTTCTGGGATTGGGGGGTGGAGGAGGAGTTTAGTGTTTGTTCCACCCCAATCTAGAATGTGAAATCTGGAGAAATACTGAAACACTTTGTAGAATGAGAAAATTATTTCCCTATCCAGCTCTGATAGTTTCCATATTTCATATAGGTCTGTGCCTTTTCAAGTAACTTATTTTAGCTGTTGAACAGTTAGTAAGCAATGAATGTATGAGAAGTAATTTGCTTCAAGTTTGAAAAGACATTGCAAGCAAACATTGATTTATTAGCTTATTCATGACCATTTCTTTAATATACTTTAAGACACTCACTGGATTTTCAGTCTGTGATTTCTTATAGTTACTGTTATTCCATCAAGGAAACAAAACAATTTGATTTGTGCGTTACATTATTTCTAACACTTTGTTCTTACTGCTGTAAAAGAATTCAGTAAACCAGAGAGTCTGTATACTTGTTACCGCAAATTTAAGATAGTGGCATTAAGGAAACAAATCATTAAATAGTATTGCAAGGTCAACACAAATGTCCCATTTAAGATCTACCCGGTATTTCTTGAAACAGACAAAATGTTCAAAGTCTAAACCAATGTCACATCTGGACCGGCAAAAGAGAATTACCTTTAAACATGTAAAAATCTGAGCAACAGAGGGCATCCTCACTATGACAATCTCTAGAGGGAAATTATTCAAGGGGACTTTGTATGGGGAATAGCAGACATATTGGACTATCCCATCTAATAGTTAGGGTCAGGGACATTTGAAATACAAGCTTCCTAGAAAAAAGCAGTTTGATTTTCTTTCTCCATATTTTAATTAACTTCTGTGAAGGTCACACATATCTCTATCTCTGAAATGCATAGTGTGTCACTCATTTTAAAAATCTGGATATTTAGCATTATCTTGCCATTATATACCAACTTCTTTTATCCAAAAATTCACTTCAGTGATCAAATTGAAGAGATGACAAGCTCCCTATCCTTACAAGCTAAGCATTTTATGTTTTATACTCAGATATACTCTGTGCGATATGAGACTTCATAATGGGATTCAACGCAGTTGAGTGCTAAATTATAGCAGGCTTATATCACAGAAAATTATAACAATGAGAGAAGAATTCATATCATGGCTTTAATAAGAGAGGAAAATTAAGACTTTGCAATTAAAGTAGTAACCTAAAACTTTAAAATAATTTAAACAGTTATTGAATACATGTAATGATCTATACTTATCTAGAAGCTGGATTGGCAGTCGTTTGAAAGGATCCAAATGAAATGTGGACGAGGTGTATGTTATGTCCTCAGAACGCAGATCTGTCATTTTCTTCATTGTTCATGAATACATGGGTATTGAATATCTCTTTCCCACAAATTCACAGGCTCCATGCAAGACTAGAGAGAAAACCAGTGTAATGTTATCGTTAAATTGATGTTGCATACAACTTTATGATAGTCCTGACAACTGCAGTTTGTGAATTTGCCAAGAGCAACCTAGTAAGTGATTTTCAGAGATGAACACTGAACTATGTAGTAAAATAATCCTTTCCTTCAGAAGTATAAAACAGCAATTTTCTTGTAGACATAATTTACAGAATTATTACTGACAATTTTAGAATTCCACTGGGTGAAACACTGGGGGTTTGAGAACAGAATTTCTTATCCTTTTAAGAACAGAAAAATTTTAAACAGACAGTGTATCTATAGCATCTGTGTAATAACACAGGAGGAACCTGACCTGGAAAACTAGTGGTGGATTCCTTTCCTTATTCAAACCCTTTGCCTGTTTGAAAGCTAAGGTCCTCTGTGATTCATAGTTTTGGACAAGATGTAAAAAAAGCCCAGGTTCATATTCTGATTTCTTCTCACATACCTTTAGACTGCAGCCTATATTGTATTTAGAACTAGGTTTTCACATGAGCACTACTGCATAAAGGTCTTGCCACAGCTATTTAGATGATTTCCTGCCCTGGCGAAACTTAGAAGTTTATGTAATTGTTTAGATTGCAAATCACAGTGAAAAGGAAAAATTTTAAGTGTCAAGAAGGAAGAAAGGCATGTAAAAAGGTATTGCAAATTATATTGATATTTGATGTTCAGGTTTCTTGCTGAAAGTTGTTTTAATAATCTCAAAGGAACAAGGGAAAAGGCAATAGTGGTCAATACAGATGTCATATCTCCAGTTGTTTTAGACCCAATCCTGTAAACTTACTGCAAGCACATGAACATTTCCACTGACATCAATGGCTAATTGAAATCAATGGAACTAATTTCAATGAAAAAGCTGTATGTATCTTTGTATGACTTAGACTTGAAGGCTAGTTGTAAAGCAAAACGCGCTGTGCTTGTCTGATTTCTTTCTGATGTAAAAGAAGGCATCAAACTTGTTTCTTTTTATCTTAGAAAATATCTTTCATGGTGGGCTGGACAACTTGCAGGATTTGATTGTCTAGAATAAGTTAGCTTTATGAAGACCAATGTAATTATATCTGTTCTCTGTTCTTAGTTTGTAAATTCTAACATCCAAGGATCTAGCAGATGAGCTGCTGAGACGCTTCTAGCTGCAAGGATGTAAGGCCCAGTAGTTTTCATTCCCACTCTCTTGGCTTTCTGTGGTTGAGTAAGTGATTTGACCGTGTCTGTTCACAGCTTCTGTTTGCAAGGTCAGAGAAAACCTGGTTTATAGTGATGCCATATAAGGGACTTTAAACCAAAGCGGCTTAAATTCAATATATTTCCACTCTGTTGTCTGATGGTGACTTCTAGAGAAAGTCAGGATGGATGATTTGTCAAATACAACTAAAATGGGGAATGTCTCCTACGACTTTCCTAGAAGGACCTGTGAACATGACTCATAAATTGAAAGGGCTGTACCCATTGTGTTTTGCAGGAGTGCAAAGTATTCATCAGCTGGTTTCAATCCTTGCCTTTAGGGAAAACATTTTAAGGGGGACGCAGGTAACAGTCCTTTGGAAGGATGTACTCAAGTCTACTCTTCCCTGCTCAGAGTCCCTTCACTGGCACTCTGCTCAGTCATCTGTTGATCAGTTCTTGTATTAGTCATGCTCACTGGCAAACATGGTTTTACAGTGGGGGCAGACAGTGTTTGTAGGCAGCCTGATTTCGAGTTGAATTCAAACTGATGAAGAGGACAATATATGTGCTTGGTGCAAAGTGTTGGACACACCTGGGCTTTCAGACTTTTCCTGGAACAAGCAGCTCAGATATAGCATAGGCAAACCAAGTAATATCATTTCCTCAAGGAAGTCTAAATAATGTAGGTGATATCTAAATTCTAGTAGCACACCTAATACGACTAGCTGAAAACAGGAGTGAAAGATGCACTATAAAATACAGTTACCTTCCACATTCTAAATTCAAGATCAGAATTAGTGGATAATACAACAGGGTTAACAAAAAAACCCCTGTTAAATTACTCTACCAACATTCATCATAAACTGTTTGGTCTGGCTTGAAATGATCTGATGGTGTTCTCCATTTCAAAAAAAAAAATACTGGAGAATGTACTTACGATGAAACCCAAAGCAGAGCTGGAGACAACCATATTTCTGAGACACAGAGTGAAGTAGAATGTTTTGCTGGAATATCTAGATTATCAAGAAATAAAATTGTTTAAACTCGTCCCTTACTGGCTGCTAACCATAGTGTTTTTAATAGGATCTACACAAGATGCTTCAGGTGTGTCAGTAGAAAAGAATTAGATCTGTTTGTATTGATTCAGTTTTTCAGAGTTATAGAAGGTAGAATTTTACCCTATTGGCACTGAAACCTTAGACAATACAAACACAATACAAACAGTTGTTAAAATAAGCCATTATCTGAGATGTGTAAGATCTCTAAAATTTTGTGAAGTTCTTCAAGGACTGTAGTGGACATAGTGGTCTGATCTCTTTTAATTGAGGAAATAGAGGATTAGGAGATAATAACAGGAAATACAAATATTTGATTTTTCATAATTTTATAAAGTATTTCACATTAATCCTTTTTCTGATATAATGACTGAAATGTATGATCTCCTCAGCCTAGGCAGATGGGTCTAACAATTAATGGGAGGATCTTTCAGTGATTTTCCAAATTCCTTAATTTACATCAGCAGACGGTGTATGTGAACCATGGAAGCATATGTCTCTTTCAGTGCCAACATTTAAAACTGCACCTAGACTTTAGTAGATGAAAAAAATTATGGTTCATATTTTATTCTTCCTTTAAAACCAGTGGAATTTCAGCATGGTAAAGATCAGTTAATTAACACATACAGGGCAATTAAAAATGAGAATCACATATTTATTGTCCATTTTTAATGGTTTTTCCTTTCTGAACCCAGACTCCAGGCCAGCCTCCTATCCAAGTTTTCCTTCATGCCTTATTGTCTATTCTATTCAGCTATTTAAAAAATGTTGAATATCAACAATGGCTTTCAGTAGTGTATTGTCAACTTTTGTATGAAGCAATCTTGGTTGAATGAGAAGATCCCAGAGCTTATAGTTCTATCTACTGTGCTGCACTGGGTTTCTGCTTGAATGTGTGTGACTGATAACAGGACAAATTTCTACCTTCGTTATTACATTTCAGCTACATAATTCATTTGCCAAAATCTTTTAGGAAATATCTTTGTAGCATATTGCAGGAGACATCAGGTAAGTGCTTGTAACGTAAAAATAAGTAAAGATCGAGCAACTGCTTGTCAAATTTGTTTGTTAATTGTAGATCTGCTTCTGCTAGGTTGTTTTGCAGACTTTTACAATTTTGTGGGTAGCTGTGTGCCCTGAGACATCTCTAGCAGAACATCTTTGCTCACATAAAGAAATTCATACTGGATCTATATTGCTTTTAAAGCCTAAAAGCAATATTTAGAAATATCTGGGAAAAAATGTTGCAAATGTGTGCACAGCTTATGGATTTTCAAGTAACAGATATTGCCATTGTTATTGTCATTATGCAAGCTTGTTTCTGTCTAGAATTTGTAATACTAAAACTGTTTAAAGCATCTCTTTTTTAACTCGTTGTTAGCCTTCACAGTCTGATATAATTTTATTTTGCATATGGGATAATTGTAATTTAACTTATATAAACTCAGTCACCAATGTACCTTTGAATGGAAGCTAATTTTCTAGACACTGTTTTCAGGAAATCCAAGGATTGCCCAACAGTATTCAGTTCACTCATTCATTTCAGTTAACAGGTGGCAAAACAGGTAAAACACAAGCAGCTGTTTTCCTTTCATTCTCCATCTCATTTGTTGACAGTTAATGTCACTTTGAAAAGGATTAATTTGAGAGATCATTTTTCTAAATTATTTGATTGCTACAATGACATAAAGGGATAGTACTGTATAGTACTTGATCCTGTTGGAGAAACTGAAGCAGAATTTCCATTGCAGCCTGTATTTTGCCTAGATTAGGAGAGCAGGATCTGGCCCATCATCTTGAAAAAAAAATTAATTAATGCCTTCACCATGTATAACATTAATATTCTTTACTCAAATCTTTTAGTTTTTTTCACAGTAGGAAAACGTAAAGACAAATTCACAAAGGCAACAAATATCAATAAGGACTCAAACAGTACTGATTCGGACTGGTGATCTGAGAAGCGGCGGTCATGGAGCAAATTGATACTACTGAGTATGAGAAAAGATCTTACATATCAGACTCCAGAGAATGTGTGCTGTAGTAAGACTGTCATTATCTACCAAACAACGTAAAACTTAGATGTGGAGTATCCTTCTGGGTAGAATATCTAGGTATTGAACAGAGTTTGACACTCTGTTATCAGTTTCCCATTAATTCATATGCTCGTCTCTTTGTCCCAGATTCTGGACTCTTTTCAGTGCCTGTGTCTGCTTTGTCTGTATACTGTCTGCAGACAAACAATAACCATTAAATACCTTACAGTATATGTGTGCATATATGTGTATAAGCAAAAAAGCAGCATACAATACATTGTTTAACAGATTGCAACCTCTTTGGCAGACATGTAATGTACTCCTTATTTAGAGGTATTTACATAATTATATTGTTGTCAAATACATAAAAGATTTCTGTGTTTTAAAAAGTGTATTATCAAAAATGTCTTAAAAGGCAATTTATTAGAGTGGAAATTAAAACTAGGAATAAAAACTGTCATTTTTACACCTGTACTCTGATACTGAACAGTGACAACTGAATTTTTTGAAACAGTATATTGGTAATAAAGGTCTGCTCTCTACATTGCACATTGGTACCTAGTATGTTTATAGTTTTAATAGTTTTGAAACATTACACAGATGCTAATTCATGCCATTGATATACAGATTACTATAACACTGCCTGTCAAAGTAAGAGGATTTAATGAAAAACTTCATAATAAAATTTTACTTTTACCTGAAAGAGTTAAGGATTTTTGTACAGACAGCATTACATAGATGGCACAAGCAATCAGGTGAGGTAAAATGTAGGACTATTTTACATCATAAATTAGGAATCAATGTCATGCAGAGTTTGCAGAGGAAAAGAATGAAACTTTAACTTCTGGTTTTGTCTTTTTGAATGACTTGAACAAAGCTTTCTTTAAAAACAAACAAAACAGCAATTCCATTTGATTTTAAAAACAGCCTTTCTTTATATTTCAGTCTTCATCTTTAATGAAAGGAGATTCAAGACTAAGAAAGCCTAAGAGAAAAGTTTCATTAACATCTTGAGGAAGATGTGAAAGCAGCAGCAAACAAAAAAGGTACAGTGCCCAGTACAGCTGTCATGTTTTTCATACACGATATATAAAACACTCCGTCTTTCCAGAAGTGTCCAACTGATGAGTCAATTGTTAAATTTATTGCAAAACTGTCTTTCTGGATTTAATTAAGAGATTGACTAGTTACTGAGTCAATATCTTAGCATTTCCTTAGCACTTTGGAATCATTCACATATCTCTTGTAAAATATGGGTATTCATTAGGTGTCGTAATGATGACTGTGGTCAAAAAAAAAAACATCCTGCGAATGATAGTTGTGATGAAATTTTGGGTTTTTAAGAATTCATTACTTTTCTATGGTGAAATAATAGGCTTTTCAATGATCCTTTGATTTCAGTGGACACTAGAACTCATAGAACTTTATCAAGAGGATAAGATAGGTGTTCCTTTGTTGAACCTGCTTTACTCTGTACAATATAAACTATGAGAGGTTTCTAGTCTGGTTTTTTTCATTTTTAAAAATCTTTTTAGTTGTATAGTGACAAGTTAATTCCCTTTCAAAAATAAAAAGCTCTCTGTGGAAGGTGATGTTTAGGAGGCATGCAAGTTTTAATTACAAAGAGACTCTCCTATTCTCTTTATCTAGAACCCTACAGGTGACCAGTGTTAGTTGTCCAGATGATATACTGGAACATTTTTCTTAATTAGGCACTGTCCGTATCTAGAAAGGATGCTGTCTGTGTAACCCTTGGTGATTGCTGATCTTAAAGAAGTTTGGCTCTTCATTGCAGGCATGACACTCCCTCTGATTCTTAGAACTCTCAAGTCAATATGTTGCATTCCTATAGTAATTTTCTATAGCAGTATCACTTACAGGCATTAGAAAGTACTCTTTATAATTATGAGGCAAATAAAGATGTTCCTTTTCATTTTACAAGAGGAGAAACTGAAGTGTGATGTTTACTTCTCTGAGATCAGCCAGTCCGCTTGGCAAAACAAAGAGTTTAGGTCTCTCTTGCCAGTGGATGTGGGTGTTCAGAATCAGATCATAGAGTCCATCTCTGTAATGCCATGTAGTCTGTGTTCCCAGTCATGGTATAGACAGGAAAAGGCTCTTTTTCCTCAAAATGCCTTCACCGCCTCACTCCACGTACAAACTTACCACACATGTTTCTTACCTTTCCAGTACTCTTTTTTTTTTTTTTTTCAGATAATCTCACATATATTCGGTGGCAGTTTTGCTTAAGTAGGGGATGATGTTTCACTCATGCAATATTTCCCTCATTCTGAAAGATCAGGTAAGCACTTTGCCAGCTGATCTGCACTCAGTCATGCTTGCTTGATCCATATATAACCATGGAGTTGGCAGGGCCTCCTGTATGCAGAGGAGTCATTAGCTTGTTTAAACAATCATTTTTTCCTTGTAGAGGTGAATAGGAGAAGAGTTTGCAACTTTGGGGGGCATATGGTAGACATGTAAAACCAGGCTTTTAGGCGTGTATCTGCCTTATGTTGCAGAAGTCCTACTACTTGATAAGGCCAAGAATCCTCACCAAAATTTGCAAGGAATCTCAGCAGGACTATGAGGTCAGGAACTACTATCTGATATGCTACGACAGTTTACACAAGTTGAGAATATGAGCCAAAACCTTTTTCTTTCTTCTGAATTCTGCACCCTTTGAAATAAACCAAGCACACCATGTGTTTTCATCCCCACAAGGTGTGGCACGCAGGACAACCTGCTCATCATAGTGTCCTTCCGTTGTAGCTGGTCAAGGTTACTATTTTGCTCTTCTGACACGTTATCAATTATCCTGCTAACAGACTGATACCGGACCTGTAGTTTTCTTATAAAATAAAAAACTGAGTTTAATTAAATCATCAGTAACTTGGACCTAATTATTTCAGACAGTATTTAATTAATGTTTCATGGATACCTAATGTAATTAGGGTTCCTTTAATAAGACCTTCTATGACATTAAAATATATGACCTTTATCTGTCTTATCATCCGTAGTCTGACAACTCAGATTTGTCATTTTCACTATAGGTATAGTTTGATTAAATAGAACAGAACATAAAATTAATCTAGCAAATTATACTTGTTTGTTTCTTTTTTTTTTTGCTACTTAAAGACTAATAAGTTAAGTCTTTTAATTAGCAGTGTCGGTACAAATGTTCATGCTAGCATTTTACCTTTGTGTTTTTTCAGACTGTTTCTTTTGTATATCATTTTTTATGACAAAAGTAGATAACAACCAGACTTTATTAATCATGGTGAAGGGTTCAATCTTTTAGATATGAAAAATAAGGAGCTATTCTTTATAGTAACAATGACTAGTAATTTTTAAAAATTTAACACAATTCTGCAAAGGACTTAACTTTTCTGGTCACAAACTTCCCAAACATAAAACTGTAGTTTTAATGTGAGTGAATATAAGTGAGATATTACTAGGCTGGCCCACGCTTGCTTTTTACAAGCTACAGGTTGTCTCTTCTTTTCTGTTGTTTTGGGGTAGTTACTCAAGATCCAGTGAAAGAGCATTTGTCATATGCAAAACGTAGAGAAAGAGAATGTGATTGAAGGGATATTATAAGCTTTCTTGGAACAACACTCATCTGATCTTGTTTCCTCACTCCCCAAAGAGCTTTTCTATCTCACCTTCAAAAGTAGAGCTGCTCCAGTGACTTCACTCATGCCTGATTAAGTTCCACTCACTGAGTTAGAGCGTACTAATGTATGTAAAATTTAGCACATAGTTAAGAGCTTTGCTAAGTCATATAGCACTGACATTCATAATCCTGTTACTTTAATTGAAGAAGAGGACAGCTGTCTCAAGGTATGAGAAAAAAGGCATTAGAAGTTAAACAAGCAGAATGCAACCTGGCTATTTAATAAGCCAATATGAATGCTCCATGCACAACAAAAATATAGGTAGAAGGTACAGAAGTCTATAAATGGAATAGTTTCAATTTACTTCTGTACATGTTTTGGTTATTTTGAATGTTGGATCTTTGGAATATGGATAGTTTCCACCAACTCTGTGTCTATTAAAAATAAATCCAAAAATTAGAACTGATTTTTTCCAGATGTTCAACAAAAGGTTTAGGTAAATTTGTAGTTAGAAAAACAACACAAAACTTAAAAAGTATCAGTGAAGTATAGTGCACTTTTTTTCATTACGCTAAGAAGAAACTGAGGAGTGATCCTCTAGAGAAGGGAAACAATTTATGTTGTTCTCTGTTCTCCCACTCAAAACTAGAAGGACAAAGAAAACTCTTGGCTCAGAACCAGTGCAGATGCTGAGGTGCAATAGCTTTGCTTTGTTTCCAGTGGAGAATGTAGAGAAGGGAGCAGTTTATTGACTCATGCTTTTATTTTCTTCATAAGAGTTTTAACACCAGAGATGTTGTCCGGAGAGAGAACATGTTAAACAAGTTGATGAGCACTACAGACTAGATTTCAGACATAGTCTTTGAGGAATAGGGGAGTTTTACTCTGCTCCACTCCAGAAAAGGGCAGAAACTCATGCTGAATTTTAAGCCTGTGAAGAATCCCATTTAAATCTGTGAAGATATTCTCACACCTAAACATAAGCCGAAGGGTTTTGCTCCATAGGCAAGGAACAGGCTTAGTGAGCTATCTGGTCTACACAGGGTCTGTTGAGGTGATAAGCAAGAAGGAGCAAAGAACTGTAGTTGTGGTAATTAAGGGTGGTAAAACAGTCTGAGCAGCCTAAAGGAATAAAATGCCAAGTAAACACTGGGCACCTCATTCCCTTTGATTTATTCCAATATTCTACCATAGCTACCTGGAGTAGTTAGCAGTTTAATATGTGCATAACCCAAAATTTAACAGAAGGGTTATACAGCAGTATCACCTGGGTAACTTCACCAATAATACATCTTAATTTCCTTCTGCAACTTTAAGCCTTTTCATACTAACATAACCAGGCACTGTTTCAGATCTACTAACGTCTCTAAAGATGACCTGTAACCTTCTAGTAAGTCCTGTTCACTACAGAACTGTGAATTTGTAGCAGGGCCTTCAAACTATGGTTTGAATGGACAAATTGACATGGATGAATTGACATCAACAAATATGATATCCAAGAAAAAAAAAAAAGCCACCAGATACCTGAGAGAAACAGTATCTGAAAAAGTGGTAACAGCAGCTTCTTATAAAAAATTACAGAAATTCTTGTATAGAGTCCATGATCTTCTTCTCATTGAAATTAAAAGTTACATTCAGCACACAGCAACCCCTGACTTTATACATTAAATAAAACTGTCATGTTATTTTAATGTCTTAATTAGTACCTATATGTTGTTTGCTGATTGCAGACTGTGATTAGTGTTGAGAATACAGTCACTAACCAGTACTAGCAGTATTCAATTAAGATTTAAAAATGTAATAAAGTCAGTGACCAAGAATAATAAATTCCCAATAAATTCCCAGTAGGGGAAAAGGATGTGAAGGGGTTAAGCCCAGGAAATTTATTACTACACAAACAGGCAGCTGCAGAATTCCACTCCTATTGCTGCAGTGAGTCTATGCTGAGCAAAGCTTCCCACTGAACAGGGTTTTGTGGGTAGGAGAACAGAAAAAGAATCTTTCCCCTAGCCCTTTCTGATTCACTTGTCTTACAGTCTTTTGCATTTGATATTGTCCTCTGATCAGCTGATGACCTGATGATTCTCTCTTTGCAGTTAGTCTTTATAGTCACCACAGTTAGATTTCACCATTTTCTTCATTAACGCGATGAAAATTGAATTACAGTGAGCCTCTATGTGAAGAGAAAACACCTAATCTATCCATGGATATTCAAGAAAAATATGATTAATATAGAAAAATCTACTGGATAAAAAAATCTTGATTCAAGGATGTAAAAATAAATTTATCTGATTACACAGATTACTGAAAACTGGTCACCTTGGCTACATTAGGACCTTTAAAGGCAAACACAAATCAGTGAATCATTTTAATCAAATTTAATTTAGATTATACACTTTCACATAAAATCTAATTTAGTTGGAATTACTCGGTCATGACTTGTCTGCTCCCCACAGGACAAGGTTAAAGAGATTACATTTGGGTTCATGTCAGCAGCATCTGCTAGTTAGCCCTCTGAATGCTGATTTAATGAGAGAGGTTATGCTTAGTCTCTTGGAAAGACTTCTGGTTTAGGCAGGTGCTTGAGAGATGTTATTAATTTGGTATGATACAAGGACTGATGTTATCGTACTTGGAAAACTCTTGTATCATTATTTTCATGTGTATAAAATTTCCTAGTGTTTTTGTTTACATCTGTTTAGCAGCTTTTGAGGGTTTCCTTCTAATCTGTCTTTAATATACTGCTTTAGAGAGATAGAAGATTCCTGTTAAAGAAAGAACGGCTTTTTTAATATGAACAATTATCTTGGGGCTTGTCTACAAGAGGCAGCAAGTGAGCATTAAGCTACAACATAAATTTACAGAGAACTAGAAGGTACCAACTCTACATGTAGACAATGCCTTATTGTCTCTCACCTGTGGAAAATCTACACCTACAATCAGATCATTCACAGAGAGCACCTTGCATGCTAGCCCCCTTGCTCTGCAAACAGACCTTTTATTTCTGTGTATTCAGCTCTCCAGAGCCAGATTCTATCCCCCTTTGATACGTAGCACTGAGTTTTTATGTTTAAATGAATAGGATGTATTGCAGTTAGCTACTAATTGATGAAAAAGTCGTCTAAGTGAGTTTAGCCTTTGGTGTTGAATGTACTGAGGGCAAGATCCATTCTGATGGAGCAGCTACTTCACAGCAAAAACAGAGGCAGTGGTCACTATTTCTACTTCTTCAGCCCTGTTGCAGAAGATAAGAAGGTCAAAATAATTCTGAAAACCTGTTGCTCATTACCTCACTCTGAAACAGAAAATTTACAATGGCATTATGAATCACCAGGGTTGCCAAAGATATGTCCATGATTCTCCAGACAGAAATCAGTGCACAGGCACAAAATGCAGCGTGCATAAGACACGCTTACTCAGGTATCTGCTCCTCTGACCTAACTGCTGGATGTGCAGAAATCACAGACAAAGAGGCTAACTCCACAAATTCTTCCTGGACAGAATTTCCACAAGGAAAGAAAGGACAGACTGAGAAACTCCGGACATATGTAACCTTAACTGATTCCCTAAGCCAGCAGGTAAACAGTGGACTTAAATGGACTTAACTGTCATAAAGTATGTCCCTGCCTATCCAGGAGCCTTTCATCCTAAAGTAGTTTTCTCCCACATATAGAAAAGATGAGCTAGGAATTCATTCAGGGTAAATCAGCACCATTTCACTGAAATCAATAACAGTTACATCAATTTTGGATATACTGCATGTTTTCTGCTGGTTTTTTAAGCACTGTTTATGGTTCTCCAGAAGGAAAAATGTACTCGTACTGATAATCCCCAAAGTTCTGATAAAGAATTTTGAATAACAATTGAAATTCATTATAAAATTTTACTATTTCGATGCATAATTTCCCTGGCAGAGGGGCTTAAAACTCTCTCTGTAATTACCATAACAGCATAAGGGTTGAGCCATTAAAATAATCTCTGGCAATTCTGTGTGATTCATGTTATTTATGAAGAATGCTGCAGACACAATGTTCTTTGCTACACCGTCTGTTTTCTGTATGTCTCTCTACCCTTTCTCTTCCCCTATGTATAAATGGTCAATTCTTATATATGTACTAGAAGAATGTACATCTCCAAAATTAATCAATCCACCCTGAAGAAATACCATTTATATATGACATCCATAATCATATCAAAGAAAACTGGTCAAAATTGAGAAAAATGGGGACATACCTTATTACAATTACCTTCTATTCTAGCATATTTTTCTTATTAGCAGTGCAGACAAAAGGCAGCCCTCCTATTTTATTTTAAATGAGCCTGATAGAAGTATCTTATCCACTTCATTTTCATATAAAATTGCACTGTGGAGCCTGATCTTCCTGCTTTTACTCAGGCAAAATACCTACTGCTGTCCCTGGAAACGATGTCTATGTAAAGATTACAGGGTTAGGACCTGGTGTTTACACTTTTGCCCTGGCTAACCACTGTTATTCATTCTGTGTTGCATGTGGCATTCCCAAATCATCTTTTAAAGGGGAAACATGCAAATGACGTACTGAACTTGGTCATCCTTTGATAAGAACAAATATAAGCACACAGTGATTTCTAAATGGCATGGTTCTGTAGCAGTTGTGACAAGGTAAATTAAGCTTGTGTGAATATATTTCCTAAGATGGTACTAGTGTTGAAATACTAAATACTTTTTGCATCCAAATTACCTATCTGAGTTTACAGAAGTTTTACATTCACAAAATACAGAAGAGGAGATACTAAAGTTTCTGCCAGTGTCCTACAGATATGCAGGCAAACCCTTGGCTGGTTGAAATTTGTGAAGCACCAGCAAGGACAATAGAACCGTGCTGTTTCATATAGCTCATAGGTATGGCCAGAGACAAATGATAATAAGAATTCCTGATTCTGATGAAATTAGGTGAGTGTGAATTTGAAGAAGCATTCACAAATATGCTACACAAACGTTGTGTAGCTAACACAGCTATTTAGCTGATTATCTGTACGGAAACAAATTCTAAACTTAGGTATGTTTGTGTAATCCTGATACAAATGTACATAATTTACAGCGTGTCCCTGCTGCCCTGAAATGTGCTTCTATCCCCAGAATTCACCCAAGTGAAATTTAAAGAGACAAAAAGAAAATAAAGTGAAACATAGTCAAATTGTGCAATATTGCACTCTAAATTAAATATCTTACGCATTGAAAAATAGATTTTGACACATTCTAGATTTGAGGCATAAATTTCAATGTTGGAGCAATATGAAGAAAGAAATGCAATAAAAAAAAAAAACAAAATGCTGACCCTAACAGTGCCAAAAATTGACAGAGTTCATACTGAGTTCTGAACTTCCTGATTTGAACCTCCTTCTATTAAATTATCACAATAAACAAGCCGTGTAATCCAAAATACAGTAGAGACACCAAAAATCTCCTGCTTAGTTCAAGCTCGTGAAGGAAAGATAAATAGCATTACCACTCATCAAAATTAAGATTTTTAGAAAACTAGAAAAAAAATGCTGAGTTTAATTACCCCTTTTAATTAGCTCACTAGATAGCTATTTAATTCCTGTGATTACAGAAGAACAAGCAGAGCCTTTCGCGTACTGTTTCTGTTAGAATTCTTCAGATGCAGAAAAAGAATTTTTCCTGCTATTGCAGTAATTTTTATTTATAGACCATTTCTAATGCAAATATTGGCCTAAAATCAAGTGCTAAGGAAGCTGACTGACTTGGCAATGGAGATAGAGTAGGAATGTAAAGGATTAGAGTGCTTAATGTACTGGAAAGAAGTTTATCAATACTGACAATTCTCACAGTGCTTAATCAAACATTTAAGACAAGTGGAGAAGCAGACAGTAAAGACTTTGGAGCTTTTGAACAATAAAAGCAAACAAACTGTCTTGTTAGAACATGTCAATTTATGGTGGAATAAAGAAACGCCTATAATTTAGTTACTCTTTTCATATAGATAACTAGTGGCTTTAGGTAGCTAGCTAAAGTATACTGACTTCAAAATGACTGTAAGTAACTCCTGAGGAAAATGAAGTGTAACTTTTCTCCTTTTTTTAATCGAATTTTACTGTTAAGCTTCATTTACAGCTTGGTGACTATTAAGGAGGATTATGATTTTTTTTTCCTTAAAGGCAATTTGTTAATGGATTTTTTAAAATCAACACATAATGACAGACATAAGGGTCTTTTCCTTCAGTAACACATCTTGTATTTACCTTACCAAAGCTTGAGTCTGTGCTAGAGACAGGACGAGGACCAGAGCTGGGAGACCAGTGCTGTTCTGTATGTCTATGCAGGGTTAATTTGGGAAAGAGGCTTATAGACCTGAATTGCCTGGGCTAGATCTTCTCAAGTAACAACAGTCTGCAGATTCCCTACTTGAAATTTTGCCGTTGATTCAGGATATCTAGAATCCTATCTAAAAGGTCTGATTTAAATCCTACCGTAGGTTTGAGTAACATTCTTAATGAAAATCTGGATCCAATTCAAAGGGAAAATAGATTCCAGTTTCTGGTTGGATTTCAGTGGTACTGAGATAAATGTAAGGTAACTCAGCAATAGTCATACTGTATCATTGGATTTACACTCATATCAGAATGCTCTTAGTCTGGCATTTGGTATCCTGATATCAGAACTAAAGATCAGTAAATATTTTTAAGAAAACATGTGCTGTAAGACTGGGAATGTTAAATTCCCATGTGACAGAACAATAGGAATATACTACAGAGTATGTGAGTAGAGAAAAAGGGAAGTTACTTCCTTGAGATAATCTCAGCGGCCAACTAAATAATAAAAATAGAGATGACTGTTTATCAAACTACTGGTAATATGACACCTACTACAATAACATATTTGTCATCCAGTAACTTAGTTAAATTTAACTCTCAGAAGAAGAGTAGAGCAGGACACTGAGCTGTGTTAGCTAAAAAACAGAAAATGCAATAAAAGATGTTCAGTTCAAGAGTGAAATTAATTAGGAATCAGTAAGCAACTGAAAAGCAGTATTTGATGGCATTTTTATTCACTTTTTCAGAACTGAGAGTATAATTCCAATTATCTTGAGTTCCTTTATGTAGTCTGCTGCTAAAAGCAAATATCCTGTGCTTACTACCTCCCCACATTGCCTGAAGTTCATGGAAGCTGTGTGTCAAATTCCCCCAAAACACTTCTGGCATTTTAACTTCATTTGTATCTATTAGTCTTTAACTACATAACACATGCAAGCATTACTAGATTTCAGATTAGTTACTGTTTGCTACTTGATCTCAATTAGCACTCAAAAATCTTGTTTATTAAGAGGCTATGCTCCTGTTCAGTTCATGTTTTTCCACAAAACTGGATGATGCTACTCCAAACATAATTGTTCTGATGCAACTGATTTTGACTACATGAGAAATGTCCTAAAATAGAATATTTTCTCTCAAAGAGCAACAACAACAAAAAAGATAATATACCTAACAAACAAGATTAAATTCTTCATCTAGGCAGAACGCATATTTGAACTTTCTTGATATTGCTATCAAACTTTGCAGTTATACATCATACACCATTTGTTCATCAATAGTATGTAAGGTGGTAGTAAGCTGTAGCCTGATTTCAATAATAAAAAAAAAATCTAGTATGCATTTTGGCAACCTAGTGACAGTTGTGTTTACACCAACTCTTCCAGTTTAGAACTTAATATGACTTTAGGCATGTTACAGTTGGACCTTGTAGGTCTGGTACTCAAAACAAAAGTGCCCTGGCTACATAATGATTAAGCAGATGTGAGCTTAATTTGTGTGTCTTTTTATCATTATCACACATGCAAATAGACAACTACCTTGTTGGCCATTCACACCTGCTAATACCCCATATGCACACACAATCATGGTAATTTCACATGCAGATTATAAGCACTGCTGCATGTCTTAAAGACCAAAAAATCCCATGTAGTGGTAATATCACTTGGGCATTTGTACTAAAATGGTTTTACCTTATTATGTGTAATCCTGTTCTTGTTCAGCCATTTACATTTTTTATCGTAATTTATCTGGTATTCACTTACATGGACACATCTAGTTTTTTAGAAAGAAGCTACTGCACAAAATATTGCACCTATTGCACTAGTCTATTAGCTGGAGCAACATCACTAAACACATTCCTGTTACACAGAATTCATATAAAGCAAGTGAAAATATGCTATGTGCAACCTTTTTCTTTTTCTTTTTTTTTTTAATTTTCACATTATGGAGTCCTATTCTTCATATGCAGGTGGAGACATTTATTAATTTAACCAGTTTTAATCAGCCAACTGAAGTGACTTGTAAAATCATACCATCAGTGTTAACCTCAGTTAATTAAATTATCATTCTTCTATCCATTTTATAAAGACGGAGTAAAGGGACTACTTATCTGTTTTCTAAAAAAAGCAGTAGGTTGTGTTTTCTTATGCTGTAAATTGCAGGTGCAGTAAAGTCAGTGGTATAATGACGTTGTAAAATTTACATCAATAGATAATTTATCCTGAAGACTATATACCTTATTGTCTATAATTTTGATCATGTTTGTCTTTAACTACCCTTTCCCCAGAAACACAGCAGAGAATAATTCAAAACAGAGAGTCTTCTCAAATTTGTCCTACTCTTATGCCTCAAACTTCAGAAATGATAATGCAAACTGACTTGTTTACAGAACAATTTACTGGGAAAGACTGATAATTGTATATAATATTACCTTAAATCTAAGTGAAAAGAATGACAGAACAAAATATGTTCTGCCATTAATAAGTTAGGGTCTATTCTGTATAGTGCCTAGCCTGCAACTTCACTGTTATTTAAGTGGGAATACTGATTCACTCTCGGACAACTACCACATAAACAAAATAGAAAGAGATTTTTCAGTTTTGTCTTACTCTTGCTCTAAGTTGCTCTGTGATTGTGCCTACCAATGTGTGTGTCTGTATGTGTACATATATATTTGTCCAATCTGTAAACACTAGAATTTTGGGAACATGACAGGCATAACATGAAAAGCTAAACAGTATTGATCACACTAACAGTCAGTGTAATCAGAGTCGATAATTGATCAATGTGTTACAAGTATCTATTATCATCATCGTTTAGATATTTCATGACCTAGAGATATATAAGCTGTAATCGTCATGGTTTTGAAACATCTTATTGAGCAAACATGCATGACCTGGCCTGATGCCATGAGCATAAGTAAAAATCATAATTTAAAAAATCCCTCTCATTTTGCAAGCATGTAGCGGACAAAAATGGCAGGTGTGTGATTAGTATAACCATTTCAGCTCTATTCTAGGCAATAAGCCAAGGGTCGGGTATTTCTTCAAGTCTGTAAATAAATAGTTCATGTTGCTAGTTGACTAATTAGCTCAGTGGAAAATAGATCAAATGTGTAGTGGTAGCAGGGCCAGAAGCTGATAAACGACCAGGAAAATTTTAATGCCATTTTATATTGTGGCAACAATTTTTCTGATATAATTCTGAATGTGGAAATGTTGCTTTTTTGTGTGTGTGTGATGTTAACACAGAAATAGGGATAAATACTTGATTAGCATTTTTTTCACCTCAAAAGTCCTTTATTTCATCACAAATGTAATGGTATGAACAGAACCAAGACCTGTTTATCCACACTTTCCTGGCAATTTAACTTGAGGGCTCTTTATGTGCAGGAGCACTATGTACAGTCCCCTTACCACATTCAGTTCATGATGACTGAGTGTTGTGGTTTAACCCCAACCGGCAACTAAGCCCCACACAGCCACTTGCTCACTCCCCCCTGGCTGGGATGGGGGAGAGAATCAGAAGAGTAAAAGTGAGAAAACTCATGGGTTGAGATAAAGACAGTTTAATAGGGAAAGCAAAAGACGCGCACGTGAGCAAAGCAAAACAAGGAATTCATTCACTGCTTCCCATCAGCAGGCAGGTGTTCAGCCATCTCCAGGAAAGCAGGGCTCCATCACGCGTGACGGTGACTTGGGAAGACAAACGCCATCACTCCGAACATCCCCCCCTTCCTTCTTCTTCTCCCAGCTTTATATGCTGAGCATGACGTCATATGGTGTGGAATATCCCTTTGGTCAGCTGGGGTCAGCTGTGCCAGCTGTGTCCCCTCCCAACTTCTCGTGCACCCCCAGCCTACTCGCTGGTGGGGTGGTGCGAGGAGCAGAAAAGGCCTTGACTCTGTGTAAGCACTGCTCAGCAACAATGAAAACATCTCCGTATTATCAACACTGTTTCCAGCACAAATCCAAAACACAGCCCCATACTAGCTACTGTAAAGAAAATTAACTCTATTCCAGCCAAAACCAGCACACTGAGTTATAATTGCAAGTTATTTAAGAGTTAATGACGCAAAAATGAATATAGAGTAAGAGAACCAAGGATTTCCAGCTCAGTGTACATAAGCCAGCAACACCTACCAGACAGTTATTTTCTTTTGTAGCCCTTTGGGATCAGACCCAAAGACCTAGAAATAGAGGGGTTTCTTTTGACCAGTTCAGGTCCTCTGTGCTGTCTTGTCCTTTTTTGAGCAGGAAGTCAGCACATGTCACCAAACAGTGGAACCTGGCTTTGCTCTTAATCTTCAAACAAAGTTTTTTAAGTAAGCTGTAACAGCGTAAGTGTAAATCCAGCAGGTCTCACATCAGCCTTCAATCTGGAAGTGTGCAGGTAAGCATAAGGTAGTAAACGTTAAAAATGTGTGGTTCGTTCAAGCTCATGTCTTTACTTGATTAAACTACAGTCATGGTGTAACAGTTATCAATGGAAAATGATTAGTCTGGGAAGTATGATTGTTGCTTAATTCTGATTGATTGTGCATTTTCATGCTATACAACAGTGCAGACATCTTTTCTCTATAGCTCTCATTTCCTCAGACACAAATTAAGGAAATCCAAAAGAATAATAACACTGTAAATTTAAATATGTTCTATGGCTCATGATTAGTTTTGAATAGGAAAAATAGTAACACTTTTCCCTTACATGACAATGTTCTACCTGGTAGCTGTGTATCCTGTGGCAGCACTTGAGAAGCACCTGAACGCTGCAAGAAGCACAGAGTGCCCTCGCCTGGATTAGGAAATCATCCCATTAACCAAGCAGTGCAGAAGCCACGGAACCTTTGCTAAGGAGGGACGTGTGATTACTATGCCTATTTATGCTGGTACACGAAGGTGCAGGTTTTCTGTGTTTCAGTAGACATCCTAGCTGTGAGCCAAGACCATCTGTCTTAACTATGTCTTGCATGAGCTTGAAAAAAATGTTTTTTGCAGACTAACTTCTACTCTTTGGAAAGTTTCATCTTTTTTTCTATAATTACTCTAATAGAATATTTTCCATGCCACCCTAGTTAGTCCCCAGATCATTCAAAACGTATTCTTTACATATTATTTAACCGAGTTACAAATATGTAGAGCTTTAGATAGGATTGATAACATTTTCTCCATTCTCTGGATTCTTTTGTCCTGGTGTTTCATTTGGACTGTTCCCAGTGAGTTACAAAATGTAGATCTGACTGTTCCCTTTCCATTAGTTCAGGTTTGATTTGAGTCCTTTTCAGCTTGTAGTATTTACGGACATGATCTGTCACAGATATGCAGATGACCAAGCCCTGGGCTAATCTGATCTAGCTGAAGAGATCTGATTCCACATATTTCCTGTGCCTTTCAGAAAGTTTTCATGTATTACTATTATGCTCGCTGTCTGAATCCCTCATCTATAAATAGAGCTAGTACTTCCTCACCTCACATGGAATGCTGCTAAGGAAAAACTGCACTGATTATTGTAATATATTCAAATACCATGATAGGAAGAGCCATGAAAGCATCAAAATAGAACCTGCAGTTCACTTTATTTTATGGAATCTGGAGAATGGAAAAGTAAGGTCCTCATTTTTTATTTAAAGACTGTATATGAATGTTGCAATGCTTTGTGTGAGTTAGCTGCCATTCTTCATGCAGTTTAGCTTGACTGAACCTGCAATGAGAAGTAGCATCACTGCTAATAAGAACAGTCTGTTTTTTCCATGCAACACGAAGGCACAACTACCTCCCACTAATTTTCCATTAGCTTTACTGGGAGCCATTGGTGTGCAAATAGTGCAGGCTTGAGTCTATAAAGAGTTTGTGTATAGAAATTGGAAATCAGATACAGAAATCAAGTCTGCATTAACACTGATTAAAATCATAAATACCAAGTGTTTTCTTATCAACCTACAATTATTTTTCAGCTCCAATCCAAATATCCTCTAACAAATAAATAGGAGCGGACAATCCTATGGATTAAATAACCTCTGTACAATATACTTCAGAATGCTAATTCCTAACACTTCACTGGACATCCTTTAGGTATGCTTTGTTTGTGAAGCCTTCAAATCACGTTAAATCAAAGTCAAGTATGACAGTTTTGTGAGATTACACTATTTTCCAAGGGGTCATGGAATCCTTTTCAAAAAGAAACTGAACCTTATATTGATAGGTTATTTTGCAAAAGTGTGAATGGGGTGGGCCAGGAAGACAGTGTCAGCTGACAACAGAAAAAGATAGCAAAAGGAAAACCAACCATGCCACAGAGGACATAAACTGCCCTACAGACTACATGGTCTCCCACCTGGCTTCCCTTCTCTGCCACTGAATGGTTCCTTTTGAAGCCTTTTCCCCCTGTAGCTTCTCCTGGATCACACAGCACCCTCTTCCTCACTTCCTAACAGGGCTCTTCAGGTAGTAGCCTCAGGACTGCATACTGAATCCCCTCTTCCCCTCCATGCTACACTCACTGAGTAGCCTTTTGTTTTCTTCTGCCAGAATAAGGTTGTGTTTGGTGGGTTTTTTTCTCTTTTCTAACATGATGAGGGTCCTGTGACCCTCACCCACATTCAGACCCAATGTCTAATCCACCTGGAAACACCTTACACTCCTGCACCTCATCACTGTCCCATGGAGCAAGGAGCACCATCTCCCAGTAATTACCCTGCACATGTTCCTGATAGGTCCAGAGAAGGGAATCTAGTGGAATCAAAAGGGCCTCTTAACCAAGGAGAGTTGGGTTTTGATCAGATTCTTTGAATGAGAAAGTTGATGGGTGCACCAGCAGCAAGATCCACTGTGTCCCTCTAGATGCACATTGTGTGACTGGTCCACCTGTTTCAAAAATGGCCTTGAAATACCTGTTTCACAAGTACTTAACTTCTGTGTCATTGCATAAGTTCTTCCTCTGCAAGTGCCAACTGTACTTGCCCTACTAGGAGAAGCGGTGTTATCTACAGAGTCAATGAAGAGCTTGACCACTAACATAGGTAATAGGAACCTTGAGCATATGCTCCATTGTTCATAGCCCTAAGCAGTCATTGCATCTATAAGTAAGCAGTAATAGAGAATTCTGATGGTGGTTAGTCTTGAGTCTTTGCACTGTTCAGCAAGACTGGGAATTGAGCAGTTCTTGGGACATACCTTCAATATCAGGTAATTGATTTGAGCTATTCTAGAAATAGAGGATGAGTGCTGAATATTCATTTAAATGGTGTAGTTATTTGTGACTCATGTTCAGGTCAGAAATGTGTTTGTGTCATGAAAACAGTCCATATAATAACTGATTCTTCAGTGAGTTCTATTTCTGTTATTTTATACCTATTATATTTGTATATGCATACATTTGCTTTACAAAAGGCTGTGGAGTGCATATTGCCCTCATTTACCAATATATGTTAGGAAAAAGAAGAGCAGAAAGGATCTTCAAGTCTGGTGAGTTGCTCTCATGGCTGGCCACGTCTTCTCCATGGTGGACTGGGGGGGCTAAAGGAATTGAAACCTCTCCCTGCTAACAGTGAGCTTGTATTGATGTCTTTTAGATCCGATCACGTCCAACCCCTCCAACATAGCCCCACTACCAAACTGTTCACTCTAGTTTTCAAAGCTCTTTACGTTCCCTACTTCTCTATTCTTAGCAGAACTTTGCTCCAAAATCTCATTGCTCTGATACTTCAACAATTTTAGGTGAGATTTCCAGATTTTGAGAGTCAAGGTCAGTTTAGATTCATTTGTTCTCCTGCAGACAGTTCTTTACCCTCCACTTGTTTACATGGACTGAAGATACTATCAGAAGTAAAACATCACTGTGAGGTCTGGACTGAGAATTGCAGCACCAGTACTGGGTTTTCTCAAGTTCTTGTCTCCTCACCGATATAGGTATTGTATTGTGAATTGCAGAAGTCTCGGTGACACTTGAGCTGCCTATTTGCATGGAGGGAAGTTTTTCCCACTAGCTAGTATGGGTAACTTTTCTCAGACAAATTCATTTCAAAAAAAGTGAAATTTTAATTAAGATCTTACAAAACAAATGGAATTTTTGACCCAGTAAAAAGTGAGGCAGATTATGCATTAATCATAATCTTCTAACTACTCACAAGCAGGGAGATTACTTCAAATACTGACATTAGTGACTCCAATTTTTCAGTTAGGAGATCATTCTTAACAGATTAAACTATTTCTTGTTGTTTATTCCTATATATCACAAGGTCAAAGCAGGAGTGAAGGGGGATACAGACACTGAATAAAAAGCTGTCATTCGTATTTCATATTAAAATCACTTCTAGGTAGAAGACAAATGTGATTTAGTTTTCTGAACAAAGAAAGTAATTTTTATTGAACACTTACTTGTTTGAGGGTGAAAAGGATAATTATAAGACACCTTATCACAGCAAAACCAATTCATATATATTTGATCACCCCTTTGAATTAGCCATGTAGCCTTATTTCTAAACAAATAGTACAACAGGGAGAGAGAAACAGAAAAATAAAGATAAAGGAAAAGGAAAAGGAAAAAGGAGAGAGAAAGGAGAAAGAATGAAATATACATAGATAGATAGATAGATAGATAGAATGGAAAAAATAAAGGGGGGGGCGAATCTCTGTGATTTTATGTTATTTGTTAGAGATCTCCATAGTCTAGCTGAGTCAATATGAGAACAGGACTTGTTTATGATAAAGCTTTGTGACTATTATATGTTCAAATCATGGCTAATAATAAATTATCATCTACTTGTTACAAATAATCATAAAAGCATGGCTAGGGAGAAATGGTAGAGGAAGAAAAGTGTGCTTTTATGATTGTGTCTCAAATTCATAAGAAAACTTATATTAGTTT
The DNA here is from genome assembly GCF_965638725.1 of Aptenodytes patagonicus. Classification (NCBI taxonomy): domain Eukaryota; kingdom Metazoa; phylum Chordata; class Aves; order Sphenisciformes; family Spheniscidae; genus Aptenodytes; species Aptenodytes patagonicus. Next base: position 13,002,201 of record NC_134957.1, on the reverse strand, counting down.
TATATTCAGGAGAAATAACAATGTTCAAATATAATGTTCAAACGAAATAATTTGAAGGAGAACCCATATTTTAAAGTTATTACGCAAGACGTTAATTTTAAGTTTTAAAAGTAAGAGTGTGATTTCTAAAATAACCGAGATGTATGAGTTAAAAGTAATGTGGGGAGAACATGTCTGAAATAATCCCTCAGTCCTGAGTATAATGAAAGAACATTTGTTTCAATTCAGAAGAACTGGAGTTACTTTACGATAACCAAAAGACAGCACAGTGTTATTCAGCATTTTGTTTTCCTCGTTCTTCAGTCTTGTTTTGTTTTCTCTGAAAAATGCGCACAAGAATGAGATGCACGTGCAAAATGTATTATTTGATATGCAGTGGAAACATCCAACTACCTAACTTAAAGTTTCTCATGTTTTACTAGTTCCTTTACTGAATATCGATTGCTCGATTGACCTAGAGGATGCTATACTGGATACTCTTGCTATTATAAAATATATAATATTAGTTAACTGATTATAATAAAAACAAAGGGAAATGGGAAGACTGCCAGCCTGCCCTATCTTGGGCTTTTTTGGTGCAACAGAGTTTATATTCCCCCTGTGTTTTTCCACTTTCCTTATATGAAATGAACAGCTGTAATTGAAAAGCAAGAAGCTCCATGGTTTATAGAAATAGGTGTTAAGAGCCTTAGCCATCTAATTTTCTTCCTATTGCAGGGCAGGCTTCCTATTGTCTGTCCTTTAGAGCTAATTTCTTTTCTGATCAAAAGGCCCACATCATTGAAAAGGTAGTAATGACTATTCATTTGGTTGAAACCTCCATTCTGCAGCCTGCAAAGCTTTATTTAGAAACTGCTATTTCTTTCTAAAAGGAAAACCTCATTTGTGTCCTCTGTAATGTCAATTAAAGTAGAATATATTTTAATTATTTATCCTGGAGAGAAACCTTTCAGGATCTCAATTTGCTGTGCCAGTGATACAGGCTGTCGTTTGAAACAATATGTGCCTTCAAAATTGTATGTTAGGGAGTAGGAATAAGGTGTGTTTTGATTTTAATTTGCCACTAATGAATAGTTTATTTGCCGCTAATTAGCAAGTTAGAGTTCTACAATTATGTCTGATTTCTAATCTAACTCATAAAAAGGAGCCTAGCCATCATTACCAGCAAATAAGGTGGGTTACTGGATCTGTATAGAAAACATTGTAGGAAAGATTCACGAAGTTTTAAAAGAGCAAAACAGAGATGATTGGGTTTGTTTTTTTCTGAAGGAGGAGTGCAGCGACGTCTCGGTTGTCACCGGCGCCGGGGAAAGAGTCATTAAAGCACCGCAACAAGTAACCGGGGGGGACAGGCGGTTCCCGGCCCGGGGAGGCCCCTCGTCCTGCGGCAGCTGCTGCGGGCGGCTTGAGGCGAGCGGCCCGGGACGCGGGGGAAGGGACTTTTCTTTTCGGGAGCCCCACTGCCCCACGCGAACGCGCATTTCGAGCGCGCAGGCGGTGCCCGCGGCAGCCGGGTTTCTCCGGTAGGAGCGTGCTGTGGGCAGGGCTGCTCCCGCTCGCGCCCCCTCCCCACGCGTCTCCCCGCGCCACGCTTCGGCGTGGGGTGCTCGTTCCAGCCCAGTGCCGTCCCGCACAGGGCTGTGTCCCCGGGCCACGGCGGCAGAAGGGGACAGCGGGGCCGCCGAGCACGCAGGGCTGCTCTTCCTGGAAGCGCTCGCCTCCCGGGGGGCCGGGGCAGCCCTGCCGCCGCCGGCACCGAGGGCTCAAGGGAGACCGAGAAATGAGGGCGCTAGGAAGTGCCCGGTGCGGTGTCCTCCGGTGCGCAGGGTCAGGAAGGATAAACTGTGCGGGAGCTGAGATGTTAGGATGACAGAATCAGAGAACCGTTAGGTTGGAAAAGACCCTTAAGATCATCGAGTCCAACCGTAAACCTGACACTGCCAAGTCCACCACTAAACCGTGGCCCTAAGCGCCACGTCTACACGTCTTTTAAATACCTCCAGGGATGCCCACTTCCCTGGGCAGCCTGTTCCAGTGCTTGACAACCCTTTCGGGAGTACTGTGCAGTTGGTACTGTAACAGCGGAGGGAAGTTGCAGAAAGTTCCGATTACTGTCTCCTCTCTTGGGAGAGAGATTCCTGCCAGGCTCGGCACAGATTGCCCTGCAGCAGCAGCCGCCGGTGCAGGGGGCAGCGGTGGTCTCTTTAGCATCACTTTTCATGCTCGTTTTTTTCTCGGTGTTTTCGCGTGAAAACACATGAGCTAAGTCTATCGTTTCCTCGGGGCTCCGCAGCGAGCCGTGGCGAGTTGTCCTGTGCTGGTGGTCCCCTCTACAACTCTGTTAATTGGTAACTTGGAGATGGAGGGAGTCCTTATTAGCAATGCCCCCCCTCGCCGCATCCCCCCTCGCTCCCGCTGAAGACAACCCCATGAGGCGATTGCCAGGAGGAGCTGTTTGTCAAAGGCTAATAAACAAATTCCTCGCGAACACCTGAATGAACGAGGGCCAGGAACAACCCAATTAAGAAACGGAGCTACTGGTTGTTTTTTGTGGCGGTGGAAACAATCCGGGCTCGAAAAGGGTCTATTCAGCGGGCGCTCCGAGAGGTCTGTTTGCAGCCCGCTATTGTTGTCAAAAGCCAAATAAAAGTTCAGCTGGGGGAGAAAAGTGATTAAAAACAACATTCGCCGCTGCCTCCTGAATGCACTGGGAGGCTGAGTTCAAAGGAATCTATCTGTACCCAAACGACGCTGCCCGGGTTTTACCCACGCACTTAAGATTTTTGTTCTTAAATGTTGCTATTTTTAATGATGTCATCAAAAGTATCCCTTGCTTTCCCGTATACGTGAGCAGCAGGGACAACTGTAGTCTCTAGCGCAGCATCGATATCCATGCAGCGAGGTACTGGGGAAGTCACAGAAAGGAGTTGGAGCCCGTTTGTTGGAACTAATGATTTGTTCTCCCTCTCGTTGGGCTGGAAGGTCAGTCCAGCCATGTCAGCCCCGCAGCGAGGCGGGCAGCCTCGCAGGCAATCTCGAGCCTTTTTTTTGACGTGACACCGTTAGATGGGGAATAAAAAAAAAATCTCCTAACGACCTTGGGCTGCAGGACCTGCCTGAAATGATCCGTTTAGCAGCCACGTTACCATGCTGGAAACTTCTGGGGGAGGATGTGGATTCGAGCCTAAAACAGGGATCAAGCAGAAAAGCACATGAACTTTTATCTTAAGCATCGCTAAAAGCCTAGGCATTTTCAGAGGATCATCCTAGCGAGGGTCAGCAGGGTCCAAACCGAAGGGGTGCTCAGCTCCCTTGTCTAGGCAAGTTTCGAGGACAAGCCCTCGCTGATCTCTGTCGGGAGTTAGGCTGGGGACCAGGAGGGATGTTTTAATAATAGGATTAAACGGGGCCGGTTTGCTGCATAGCGTTATTCTTTAAAAGCCAGCGATCCTCTCTGACACGGTTCCAAGATTCCCCCAAGCTCTGCTGGAGCTGCAATTAACATATATTAATGGCTGTTGCTTATTAAGCGCTGATTGCGTAAGAAGCAGACGGTCCCTTTCAAATGTGCCTTTTCAAGCGTGGGGTTTCTCTCGCGTTCAAGTTGGATTGTGCTGTAAACTCCTAATTTCGCCTCACGCTCCTTTGTCACCAAAACGAAAAAAAAAAAAAAAGGTGGGCTTCTCTGCCTTTGACAACTGTATTTACACGACCCCAAGTGTTCCCCGACCCCCACCAGACACACGGGGCTCTCCGGCCCCGGACGGCTTCTCCCCTAGTCCCGGCCGCCGCCGGGGAGTGAATTTAAGAAAATGGCTCCAGGCATGAGGCTTCCCCCGCTCTCCCCACCCCGTTTATTGCGCTGGCTGGGTCCTCCTCTGCCTTCTGCCCCTTTCCGACTTTACAGCAGCTCCGAGGCTCCGTCCCCTTTCCTGGGACACGGGACAGGCTGGACCGAGGAGCAGGCGGAGGCTTGAATTCGCTTGTGGCTGCCAAGGGGGTGGTGGGATCGGAACTTTTAAAGCGCTCTTCAGGTGACTTTAAGGAGCAGCAGTTGGTATAGCGGGACTTGCCTCGCTTCCTCCTCTCCCCCACCCCGCCCCACCGGCGATCTGTAGTTTTCAGACCAAGAGAGGGAGGAGAAGGCGCTATTTCTACTCTCTCCGGCCCCGCTTGCGTTTGCGGGAGCGGTGGGGTGCCAGCGCTGGAAGTAGCTCCGAGCCTCCCTCCTCTGCCCCGTGCTTTGCTTCACATCCTCTCGCCCCGCACCCGTGGGCCCTTCCCAAGCCGCAGCTCCGGTCCCTCCAGGAGGGCACCCGGCCGCAGGTGCCGCCTCGCCGCCGTGCAGCCGCGGGGTGTGCGGTGGGGAGGAGCCGCCCCGGCTGTGCTGCGGGCGGAGACTGTGAGCGGCGACAGCGCCAGGCTGCCCCGGCGAGCTTCGCGCCCCGGTGCGCAGCGCCTGCGGGGCTCCGCGGGGCCGCGCCCGGGCAGGGGGCTCACCCGCCGGGCGGGCAAATAACGGCTCCGAGGTAAAGCACCGCGACGAGCAAGCACGGGTCTCTGCCAGAGCCTGGGAGAGGACCTGGCTTCTGGCTCTCCTCTCGGGTGCGGAAATCGCTCAAGAAATCCTACTGAGTTTCCTACGCGCACCCATCGCTAATGCCGAGGCAGAGGAGTTCGAGCAGCATGTCCCTGCTCACCCCTTCTTCTGGAAATAGAAATCAGCCAATTTTTTAAGTATTCCTCAGAACATGTGCGGCATGGAAACCTAGTGCAGTAGGAGCATTACAGGGACTTGTGAAGTGTGGAAATACACGAATCTATACTTACTTTTTATTCAGTCAGGTTCAGTTCATCTGCAAGGACGTTAGTGCTGTTTCAAGAGAGATGCTGTCTTGCTTTGAAACAATGTGGATCTTAAAGCGTTAAATAGCGTGGCCTTTGGGAAAAAATTATATAAGTGGAGTCTCAGGCAGCGCAAAGACAAATTGAAAGACAAAGTAAGAGTCTGAAACTTAACGTTGTAATATTTATTTAAACATCGAAGGAAACGCTGTTCACAGGGCTTTCAGCATGTCCTCTAATTCCGTATACCACCTCATTTTTTGTTGCATGCAAGCGCGTTCAGCCCCTCCAACAAACGTTTATATAAAGTAATTTCAAAGAATTGTCAGGATATATATATCAGTCTGCTTTCCAGCCCAGCCTGGCACGTCTTAAACCTCGACTGGAGCGGTCAAAATATTTGGAGGGGTTTGAGGTTAATTACAGCCGTCTGAAGCTTTTCCAATATGTTGCAAAAGTTACAAGCGAACTACGCCTGAAGTGTGCTTTCTAGTGTGATACCGCCTGAAACAACACCTTCTGCTGTCATCCTGTCCTCTTGGGCTGCAAAATTTTTACTTCACCCAAGAACACACCAGCAGCAAATCAAACAACAACAAAGACAAAATGCTGACTGCACCATAGCTCGTCGCAAGTGGGATTTATTTCCCCTTCGACTTTGTTCAACAGATGATTTTGTCGAAAAACAAATCCGTACAAAACGAGTGACACCTTAAACTGCTAAATCACAGTAGTGCTCAGATCCACTCAAATAAAAATCCCACCACGACACCGTGCTGTTTCCAGAGTACCACCAGTGCCGTTTTAAGCCGGCTCGTTTGGCTCCCCCGACCCCGGGCAGCGCTGAGCGGGGCTGCGCGGCGCCGGGCAGAGCAGTCCCGTCCCCCGCCCTGCTGAAGCCTCCCCGGCCCGGTCCGGAGCCCCTCCCCGGCGTCCGCAGCGGAGGGGGCTCGGGGATGGTGGCACTGGCTTGGGCTCAGCCTCCGGGTCCAGCCTGGAGCCCTGCCCTGGAGGTGTCCTCTGCCCCTGTACCGATTACCGTCGTTTTCCTCGCGGTCTTCTCTTTGGGGCAACACCAAAGGCTGCCAAGCCGTGGGAGCTGCGCCGGCAGCATCTCTCCTCGCCGGGCCCCCCAGCACGGGACGTGATGCCCAGACACGTCCCTACCTCAAGCCCCCCCGACCCTCCCCTGCGCCCCACACGCCCCCGGGGCAGTTTGCTCAGAGCTACGCTGGCGGAACCGGCGGTGCTGCCCACCTCCTCCGGCACCGGGGCTCTCCCAGCGCGGCTCCGAGCAGACCCCAGGCTCGGCTTGCCTCTCCTCCCCCAGCGCGCCCAGGCCGGGAGAACCGTTCGGCTTCCCCAGACGGAGCTGGAGCGGGGCGCAGGGAGAGGACGAGGAAGAGCAGGGATAGGGCAGCGCGCCCCGTCTCCTCGCCAGCCCTGCAGTGGCAGGGCGAGGTAGACTGGGCAGCTCTGTGCCCGCGCTGCTTTCAAGGAGATGCCAGCCCTGTCCGTGCAGGTGCGGGTGTCCGTACCTCTGGGGAAGGAAGGAAGGGAGGAAAGAAGGAAGGGAAAGGGAAGGGGAGGGGAAGGAAGGGACGGAAAGGGAAGCCCGTGATTGACAGCTTCAGTGAGCTCCACTCCACTCACACACCCTCCGCCAAAGTTTTCTTTCACACGGAGGGAACTTCGCTGTTGCCATGAAACTTGGGGGTTTTGCAAGCGCCGTCCCCTCCCCCCCATTCTCTTTGGGGCAGCCGAGTGGAAAAATTCAAGTGGCAATGGGGTGGGCGTAGGTGGGGATGGCCGGGAGCGCCTGCCGGCAGCCAGCCCGACCCCGTTCGCATCCGCACCGCCGCCTCCCCCGGGCTGCGCCGGCCTGCTGCCGCGGGGCAGACCGTCTCCCACCGGGACGGAGTGCCCGGAGGCCGTGCCCGGTCCCCGCAGGGCGGTGCGGGTTCTCCCCCAGGAGAGGGCTCAGAAATGGAAGAGTTTAGTCCGTGCCCCCGCCTTCATCCGCTCCGGGAGGGGTGTCCGTGCAGCGCGGGCTCGCTCCGTCTCCAGGCAGCTCCTCCGGGCTTGGCACAGGGCTGTGCATCCACCCGGGAGCCCCAAATCTCTTTGTGCCCAGCAAACGCACGGCTCCCGCTCGCAGCACGGCGCCCCGCCCCGCCTCCCCGCGCCCCCGGAGGGCAGCCCCTGCCCGCCCGGCGCCCGGGCCCGCTCCTTCCCCCGCGGCGCGGCCGGCAGCTGCGGGAGCCCCACCGGCCTCTCTGCACCGCGCAGCCCCGCCTCTGCCCCGTCCCGCCGCTTGGGCCGCCAGCCCAGAGCCGGGGGCAGGTGCACGGCCCGGGGGCTGCGGGGCAGCGGCGCCCGGGGACGCGGCAGGGAGGGCCGGCGCCAGCAGCCCCGAAACGCCAACTTTTTGGCTCCCCCCACCCCCCGGCTCGTCAGTTACCGGCGTCGGGGCTGTCGGGAACCGCTCGCTGATTGGCTGCCGCCCGCTCATTTATAGCCCGTCAATCAAATACCCCGGGGACTGGTGTGCGCATCGCTTGGCGCTGCCCGCGGGAAGCGCTCCGCACCGCTCCGCAGGCGCGGCCGCCGCAGCAGCAGCGGCGCCTCCGCCCGCGAGGCAGAAAAACTTCCTCTTCCCGCAGCAGCCGCCCAGGCAGGTTCTTCCCCCCCCCCCCCCTTTTTTTTTTTAACTTCCTCTCCCCGATCTGGTGTCCGCCTGCCCGCCACCCTGGCGCACCTCTTGCCGGCTCCGGCCATGTACAGCATGCTGGAGACTGAGATCAAGACGCCGCAGCCCACGCCGGGCAGCGCCGGGGGCAACCCTGCTGCGGGGAGCAACGGCAAAGGCGGCGGCGGAGGCGGCGGGGCCAGCAACGGGGCGGGAGCCGGCTCGGACCAGGACCGGGTGAAGCGCCCCATGAACGCCTTCATGGTGTGGTCGCGGGGCCAGCGGCGGAAGATGGCCCAGGAGAACCCCAAGATGCACAACTCGGAGATCAGCAAGCGCCTCGGGGCCGACTGGAAGCTGCTGAGCGACGCCGAGAAGCGGCCCTTCATCGACGAGGCCAAGCGGCTGCGGGCCGTGCACATGAAGGAGTATCCGGATTACAAATACCGGCCCCGAAGGAAGACCAAGACCTTGCTGAAGAAGGACAAATACTCGCTGCCCGGCAATCTGCTGGCCCCGGGGGGTGGCAACGCAGTGAGCAGCCCCGTCGGGGTGGGGCAGAGGATTGACACTTATGCCCACATGAACGGCTGGACCAACGGGGCTTACTCACTGATGCAAGACCAGCTGGGCTACAGCCAGCACCCGGGCATGAACAGCCCCCAGCTGCAGCAGATGCACCGCTACGACATGACGGGCCTGCAGTACAGCCCCATGATGTCCACGGCCCAGACCTACATGAACGCCGCCTCCACCTACAGCATGTCTCCCGCCGCCTACGGCCAGCAGCCCTCCACGGCCATGAGCCTGGGCTCCATGGGCTCGGTGGTGAAATCCGAGCCCAGCTCGCCGCCTCCTGCCATCACTTCCCACTCGCAGAGGGCCTGCCTGGGAGACCTGCGGGATATGATCAGCATGTACCTGCCCCCGGGGGGGGATGCCACAGACCCTTCCGCCCTGCAAGGCAGCAGGTTACACAGCGTCCACCAGCACTACCAGAGTGCCGGGACTGGCGTGAATGGTACTGTACCACTAACTCACATATAAACTTGGCTGCTCCAGACGGCTCCCCGTCTTAATCCCTAACCCATCACCGCTCCCTGACTACACCGGGACGTACGGCAGTGTTGCTCGGCTTAGCAGACTTAATACTAACTTTGGAGAAATTTTAATAAGGAAATCCGTTAGTTGTGTCCTTTTTTTTTTTTTTACAAAAAAAAATATTTGAGCAAGCTGTTATTTTAATAGATCACAACTCCTGCCTCCTAGAAGCCGCTGTGAAGTTTTTAAACCACGGCAACTTCTTTCCTGGTTTCTGCTAGGTTGGGCACTGTTTTATTCGCTTAAAAGTTTTTAAAAGATCTTGCATCTTCCAGTTTGATTTCTAGCGTTGCAATGACAAAAAAAAAAACGGCGGGCTTTTGTTTTTAAACTCAGTTGTTCACATTATCGTTGTGGTTTCTTAAGTGTTTTGTTCTTCCCACCTTACCGAGCCTCGCTTGGTTTCTATCCACGATCTGTAGCTTTCACGACTTTTTAACTTTAGGGTTTTGTTCCTTAAAAAAAGGGGAGGTGGGAGAGAGCTGTGCAGGTCGCAAACGCATTTCTTTTATTTATAGTAAGTTGTGTGTCTTGGGTTTTCTTAAGCTGTAAACTTATGTAAATTGGTTTGTGAATTTTACTGTGAACCATGTTTTGACATATCAGATGAAGAAACGTTTTAGTTTTGTTTACCGGATTTCTTCAAAAAAAAAAGTCATCGAAACACCTTCCCTCTCCCTGTCCCTAGTCCTCGTTTGCTTCCTTCTTCCAAACGAAGAGAGATCAATAAATTTTATATCGGCCATGTCGGCAGTCTCCGGGCGGTTTGTGCGGGGGCGGGCGCGCCGCCGGTCCCTCCGCGGCGACGGGGAGCGTGGAGCGGGGCAGCGCGCTCCTTCCCGGGGCTCCCCGCAGCAGCCGCGGTCCCGCCGCCCGGCCGAGGAGCCCGGGAGCTGCCATCGCTTTTCGGCCGGGTTTCTGCGGCTGCCGCGCCGTGGTGTATTTTGGTTGGGGCGGGGGGGAGGAGTGCTCCATCGAGTTGATTTTCTTCTAAAGAAAAGCAGGACCCAGGCCCGAAAAGCGTCGCTGTGCTACTGGAGCTGCTGCTCTCCGAGCCGCCGGCCACTTGTTGCCTGTCCGCCCGGCTGGTTTCTCTCGGCCGACGGGGCGGGAACGGGGTTACACGTGTGCGCCTCTGGTTTTTTTGCTCTGGACGATTTGCTTAGAAACCCGAGCTCATCTGAAATATTTACAAAAGTAAAACCCGTTGGGGAACTCTTAATTAGACTCTATTAAAAATGAATGGTTACAGGAGTCCCCAGAGGAAGTAAATAATTCAATCTTTTCAGTATGTTTGACGAGCGTGTTTTTAGTCTGGACAACTTTTCTTTCCTTTCCCTTTTTTTTTTTTCCTTTTTTGTAGGGGTCTGCGTTATTCCTGTCTGTATTTCTGTGGCCGCTGCGGAACAGCCCCGAGCTGCAGCCCCCGCGGAGCCCCGGGGCCGCCGGCTGAGCGGGAGACCGCTTACCCCTCTCTCTGCTTGGCGGCAAACGTCGTGCTCCCGGCCGACCGCCCCAAGCGTGCCCTCGGCTCCTCCTGGCTTCGAGCGGCGGCCCGGCGGGGCCGCGGGCCGGGCTCAGAGCTCGCCGAGCCGGGCGGCCGCTCCGCAGCCAGAGCGTCCTTCCAGGCGGTCGGTGCATTTCGCAGCGCAACCCCGCCTCGAGCCTCTGCCTTTCGTTTGGCTTCGACTAACCTTTTCGCCGTTTGTCTCAGTACAGAAGGAAAGGGAACGGGAGGGGGCTTTTGTTGTTTGGTTTGGTTTTGGTTAAAGGGGCCTGCTCTGCTCGCCCCTTATGAAGAGCAGCTTCGGGGAGACTTTGCGCCCCTCCGCTGCCCGCTTGCGGCGGCCGAGATCTGCCGGGGGCGCTGGGAGCCGCTTTCCCTTCCCCGCTGCTTTCCACCCTCCCCGCCGCTTTCCACCCTCCCCGCCGGCCGGGCCAGGGGCCCCGCGCTGCCTGCCGGTCCCGCAGCGTGGACGCCCCGGCGGCGGTGCCTGCCTTGTCCTCTGCCGGGAAGCACGTCCAGGCTCGGTCAGGGCCTTCCTCCGGCTCTTTCAGGAGGAAAATCAATGTTCTGCAAATCACACCGAGAGTCTCCTCTTCTGGTGCGGGGTGCCTGGCTCCTGGCCACCCGGGGAAGGGGGAGTGCCGGGAGCAGCTGCTGCAGGTCCTCGACCCGGGGAGAGACCCCGGGGCCACGCACGCTGCACTCTGCACAGACAAGCCCCTGGGGCCATCTGCCTTCTGGTCCGTGTGGTAAGCCCCTGGCACCACACACGGTCCCCTCTACTCAGGAACTGCCGTGCCAGAATTGGGGGTAATCACTTTGCAAATGAGAACCCAATGTGTTTAATACCCTCAACTCCTTCCATAACATTTCTGGTGAAATCGGGCAAACCTGTGGCATTGCTTTCTCCTGTTTGCGCTGCTACCCTTCAGGTAGGAGTGTGCCTGTTACTAGCTCTGTGGGGAGAAGCAGTCCCGTACCCGGAGGTCTGAGAGAAGGTCAAGACCAGTGGTGTTGGTACAGTACATGGAGATTTGCAGGGGGGGCAGCAGCAGCTCCCGTTTCATCTCATCTGGGGCTCAAACTGCTCCGCAGTGCTCTCCAGAACAGGCAGTGCCAGGACAGCTCTGGGAGGGGAAGTGTGACCATCCTGTTCCCTGAAACAGGTCTCCCTCAGCCTTCCCAGACAGGCGTGCAGTGCAAGTCTGACAGAAGTGAGGGCTCCTGAGCAGGTGAGCTGCTGCCAGCACTGGAACTGTATTTGATATCTTCAGAGTTGGAATTGCAGCTGCACCATTATAAGTAGTTCTCTTCATCTGAGTTCTCTGGAAGTGGATTCTCTGCCATGAAAGGGGAGATACGCTGTTCTTCAAAGGTTTGCAGTATTTAACGAGTTACCCTCCTCGTTTGCCATAAGTGGGGGCCTAAGGAGAGTTTGTGAGCAAGTCCCTGAGGGGTCACAGAGAGATGCCTCTGTATAAACTACCTTGTTCTCTCTGAAAGCTCATCTCAGTGGTTTGGCTTGTGGATGCTTTTCCTGAGCTATTGATTTGGAGATGCCCAGACAAAATCCTCCACGCAGTTTTCAGCTTCCTGGGGCTGAACTTTATCCTGAAGTTTGTAAGTTGTGGGCAGAGCTTGTGGAAAGGGTTGTAAACAGGCACACACCACTGGATGGGGGAGAGACACATTGCAAGCCGAAAGCAACAAACCCAGCCTTGTACATAAGTACAAGTACAGATACAGCCTCTTCTTCCCCGAAGACGAGTGTATTTTCTATCAGAGGGCCAACAGCATAGAGGGAGACATTGCCTGAAAGACAACTTTTTTTCAAAGAGCACTGTTAGATCCTTTGCTTGGACTCAAGAAATCTGCCTCAAGAACAAATGCAGAAACATGTTCCCTTTAGAATTATTGAAGGTCTGTTTTATTTGTACTGAACTTCATTTTTAAATTTTCAGTTTATTCTGGACATACACATACATCCTGCATGCATTAAATGCCTTTTGAGCAATGCCCGTGCGGGATTTCACACTCCCACTTGTGTGGGAGGGATCAGAATCAAGCCATTAACATTCTCAGGGAGAGCAGGTGAAGTTACAAACAGTTATGTATGAGACATGTTGGCTCTGTGGAAAATGTGCCTGCACAGGATCCCTCGCCCCACAAAATCCACAGCACTGTGCAAGATAGGGCACGTGCAAAATCATTAGCAACTATTTGCACCGTTATAAAAACTACAGCCTTATTCTAGAACCTCTAGAATAGATGCAAGTGCATTCATTATCCCTGAACATCAGCCGTGGAGAGGATAATAACGTTAGCATTTAAGTGTAATGACAATATTTAGGCTTTTGCGTTAACACATCTTTGAATGGAAGAGTGGAAGATCCCACTTGGTGCTACTGTTAGTCTGTCAAAAACCAGTGTATTGGCTTACATTTTGATGGTTCCTTCCTATACCAAAGAGCTGCAGAGTTAATTTATTTCAACAAAAATTGGTAAGTGAAAATATTTTAAATTAAAGTTTCAAGACAGTCTGGTTGGGGAGTAAATTCTAATAAGTAGCAGAGGAATCTGGGTATTTTAAGAATATTTTTTCAACCACACGTTTTTGTATTTCTAATATTTTTTGCTAGAAGAGGAGATTAATATTAAGTTCAGTAAAAGGCATATGATTAGCATAAACACTTTATGAAAGCATTTATGAATCAGTGCTTTCCCATATCAAACATGAGACTAAGAAAGTATACTTTTCAGGAACATTAGAAAGATAGGAACTTGTCTAACTATTCTATTCTAACTGAATAGAAAGAATTCATAGGAATGAATACAGCAGAAGAGATGAAGTTAGGTGATGTTCAGGACTGGAATGTTGCTGCTATTCCCAATGCCTGCAAAAAGTGAGAAGTTTGATATGGCTTCTTTTCTACTTATGTATACTTTTAACCTAGATTTATTGTAGTCAAGTCCAGTTAATTTACATGGTGCAGATTCAGATTATTTCTATGGTAAACCTGGAGTGACAAAACACAGAAATCTTAAAGAGAAAGAGATAAAATTTGAATCCATTTCTTTTAAGATTTCTCAAGGAAGGAGTGGAGAGCTGTTATTGCAGACCTGTTTGCATGAGGTAATTTAGTCATTAATGCAGATTAAGTTTTCCAGAATAGTTTCCCATATGCTTCTCTATCATGACTTTTTACTGATGCCACTGGATGCAGTAATAATTGCAACACAGTGACTTACTTCACAACAGAATGTCCTCAGGATGAGGAATTAATTATTCTTTGCTGTGAATACCATTCACAGCCAACTTCTTTGTGTTGCTAGTCAAGTAAACAGGATTTCAGATTTGCCTCCTCCAAAGACATCCTCAGAAGCTCTTTATCCATCTTATACCTCAGTTTTCAAGTTTCTAAAATGAGATGTATACCTACTTAGTGCAGCATGGGAGGTTGCAATGCATGTGAGTGAGTGTGTTTGTGTGAGAGCAAGAGAATGGGGGGGGGTGTCACAGTAAATCCATAAAGAGATGTATTTATAGCTCCTCTGTGATTAAAAAAAAAGTATGTATCACTTAAATGTTATTTAAGTCAGCGTTATGCTCAGGATGTTCATCTTTATTGTTGTTGCTAAGTTCACTTATACCATATTTATGCCAGGTTACTTTTATTTGGTAATACATAGAATTAAGCTAAATCAATCTGAGCATGATTTGGCCTGGTTTAAAAATGCTTGTGCTAACGTAACTGAAGTCTCCGATTCATGTCCACATGACAAAGCAGTTGTGGGGTTTTAACACATTACTGCCCCAGAGCTGTTTGCTCAGTTGATCTTCTGGAAATCACTACGCCTTTTTCTATGCTTTGGCCATCACAGTTCACATGCTGGTGGATTGGTGCAAACTCACCTTGGCTGATGGGGAGAAGTGTGAAACATAAACTACTGCATAAGCTGTGCTGCTTCCAAAGAAATGCAAAGTGAACCAGGTTCTCAGAGCACCAAATTGCTGTGTGTATATTCCACGTGCACAGAAGCCCAGAGCTTGAAAAGAGTCAGGGGAAGGGCCTAAGAATAAGAGGGGAATTAAGCAATGTTAAAAACTTGTGAGCTTCTGTCATTTATCTCTTCTGGGGCTTCTGATTGAGACTTCTGGCCTTGGTGAGCTTTTTTTCTTTGTCTCCGTGAAGAATATTATGCATCTTTTCTATACAGGCCATAGGAAATAGTATAGCAGTGATTGCACCAAGCCTTCAGGATTTCCCCTTTGTACTAGACTCAGCTTATTCATTTCATGCATCATCATTCACAGCTTGCTGTGCTGATTTCAAAAATTCTATACATCTACTTGACACAAAGGGGAGAGACAGAACATAGTGGTGGACGTGCCTTAGGTGCATGTAACGACTGTTCTTGAATACCATTTGCAAGGGAAGAAATCTTGAAAGTCAATGGGAACTTTGCCCATTCAGAGTTCAGGATAAGGCACTTGGCATTGATTTCATTTTCATTGTACTGTGCTGCCTAGTCAGAAAAGCTTCTCTTCCACGAAGTTAAGAAAAGATATTGTAATCCAAATCATTCTTTTCCTTTTTTTTTTCCCTCCTTTCTTTTTTTTTCCCTTTAAGATTCACTGGGCAGTTTTCTTTTTACAGACTGTAAACAGCAAATGTCATAGTAGGAATTCCTTTTAAAAAGTAAGTTACACTTTTATTATTGAGCAAAAAGTTCCTTTCTTTTAAACTTTAGTCTGTTAAACAGGTGAACATTTGTGAAACAGGTGTGAATTTTTTATGAGCATACCAGAGCTGGGATAGTAACTAAATTAATTGTTATGCCCCTAAAGTAAAAGGAAGTAAAGGAGCTGAATATACAAACTGTCAAACATACGCATCAAGGTAATTCTGTGTAGTTTTCCAGGCATTCAGCAGGTCCGCGTGGGTTGCTGCAGTAAGGATTAGCCCTGTCTGTGTTCTCTCAGGGAATGTCCTAAGAACAGCTGAAGTTTTTCTGGCTTGGCTGATCTTGTGCAGAGCATGCAATGTTATAACAGAAGGGTTTTTTAAACTATTCTCAAAGTAAGGAGACTAACTTCTTGAAAGTATTTTGCTTTCTTTTCCAATAACTCTTCTGCTCCTTCTCTCAATAGATTTCAGTCTGTACTTGTGTCAAAGGGGAATAATTCTAGCCAAAAACAAGATGTTTTAATTTGAAAGGCCTGTGTAAGCAGGTACTAATAAGTTTGGATTAATCATTAAAGGAAATAAGGATTCTTTTGTTGTTTTTTGTTTAGACAGCAGTAAACCAAAAAGATTATTTAAGAATTTAGACTGTGGTGGCATTAAAAGATCTCCTGCTGGAGATTCTCGAGTAGGAAATACGATTGTTTTGGCCTCTAGCCTGTCCATCTGTGTGCTGGAGTTACTTTGTTATTTGGTGACTGACAGGCCAATTAATGATAGGAGGAGACTTGTGAGCTACATGGAGAAGTATGGCACTGCCAAAATCTGACAGGTCGTTTGGATTTCCTGTTACATGAAACTTCTCCCACAATCATTTTCTCTTCAATTATTCAAGAAAGGACTAGAATTTAGGCCAGCCTAAGCAGATTTCAATAGCACTGAACAAGCATTAGATGAGATTTTGCGGTCCTATGTCTGATTCCTGTGCTCTGGTTCTGCTTGGCTCCATCTCTCCTCGATCCTGCCAAGATTCAGAAACTGGATTTGAACATAGCCTCCACATCTAGGGGAGTACTGACCATGCGGTCCTACTCTTTTTCGGACAAATGCATTTTCACTGGGCTGTCAGAATGTCAGTTCAGGATACTGCTCTGATACACACAATCTTGAGAAAGTTTATTTCTACTTACACTGTGGTTTCATCATGGGAAAATCCCTCTTTTCCTAACAGAACCACTGATCTCTAGTTTTCACTGAATTGTAGTTCCAAACAGCTTCACACCAGAAACTTGTTGGTAGCCCCTAGCCAGTTGCTGACAAGATACGAAGATATTGCTGACATCATGATATTGCAAGAGTTGGGTGCTGAGCACCTCTGTACCTGGCTCAGTATAGGGCTTCAAGAGGAGGAAGGGGGACTAATGGAAAATACTGCCCAGGAGTGGTGCTGGGAAGGCACTGGCAGACATTTGGTGCTTGATCTGCTTCATCTTCAGTGCAAAGTAGGTAGATGAGTAGCAAATGTCCTTTTGTCTGTATTCCCTTGCGGGCAAGCCAGGCTGGGTTGAAAACATTGCTAAGTGAAGCTGGAGTTTCTGTGTCTGGATGGAAGCCAGAAGAAGGACAACTTGATGCTGAAGTAAGGGTGTATTAACTTTCTCTGAAAGTGCTTTGTGGTTATAGCACTAGATTGTCTGCTTTGGTTTGTGACAAGGAAATAGGTGAATGTGGTCCTTGAATGAGAAGCAGTCCATAGGGTAACCTCCTTGGTGAGTGTCAAAACTGTGATGGCTGAGATTGTTACCAACCCATGAGAGAATTTCCTGAACAATTCCTAATAAGAACCACTGTCAGTTGTAGGTTTTAAGATTTCTACCTTGGCTTGCCCATAGAAGCACTGGGGAGAGAAGCAGCAAGTGGAACAGAGCTTCATCATCAGGGAGATAAAAAAGTCATAAGAAAATCAGGGTTATAAGCATAGGGCTAAGCAGCTCAGGTGGGAGGGAGAGGATTTGGGTTTACCTTGCCTACTTCATGAGAAACAAGAACGCTTCCAAAAGGGGAGCAGGTGACTTTAATAAATTGCATCACAAATTTTGTTGCAAAAATAACCCTTAAGCACTTTTTATTTTAACATGCTTTAGACTGCGAGCTTTTCAGAGGAATAGGACTTGTTTTCCCCAACTTCTAAAGCACTAGGAGTGATTTTGATGATCACCCTCATTCATATATCTCAGCAGGTTTAATCACCGTTTGCGCCTGTCTTAATTCCAGCTCCAAAGACTGGCAGCCCAAAGGGAAGTGTGGGAAAGCAAATAGTAACCCACAGCATGGGAGGTAAGTGAAAGCTGTGGCTCTGTGAAACGCATTGTTCCAGCTAAACTGAGACCCTTTCCTTTTCTTTGAAGCCTTATAAGGCAGTGTTCGTGATCTGCAGTGGTGCATGTGGAAGGGAGGACTAGAGACAGAGTGCCAATTTAAAAGTAGGCTTTTATGATTTAATCACAAATATCATTCTCTTGCTGCAGACATGAGAAGTACGCATATAGAAAATGGCATTGTGACAAATAGTACCAAGAGGGTTTTTTTCTGAGTCCATTTAGTGAAGGCTGGGCAGGGAGGTTAGATGTAAAAAAGGAGAATGATACAACTAATGGAGATGGAAGGGGAAGGCCCAAAGATAATGGGATGAAAGGAGTTTATCACCTTGAAACATGTATGTTTCACTTCCAAGGATTATTTAAAACTGTGAAGAAAACAATGCAATGTTATTTTGTATTTAAAATACATCTGTATTTTCTATATCTCATAGTTACTTTTTCAGTATGCACGTGACCAGAATCTAGCTTATCCTTACCTTGAAGTGTGAATACAACAGAAAAATCAGTTGTAACTAATGAATGAACAGAAACAATAGAGATCTACTGGCATTTGTCCCTAAAATCTCTGTGTGAAGGGGAGGACAGGGAAGCTTTGGGAGGGAGCTAGCCCAGATCTGCTGAATTTCGATGAGGATTTCTCTAGTTTGTCTCCCATTCTGGTTGGCTGCATTATTATTTATTTCATCACTCAAATTGTGGTAGGTGCTGCTTGCCTTACAGTATGAATAACAAGCTGTTGGGCTCAGTAGAGTTCACTTATGCAGTAGGCAAGAGTAATTCTCTCCTCTGCAGGAACTGCTGGGCAAAATTTAATAGTCTCGGCTGTGCCCCAGGGGGTTAGGGTAAAGGATCATAATGGTCCCTTCTGACCTTAAAATATATAAGTATATAACAATATCTAAGTATATACTAGGATTGTATCCTGGCCACAGTACAGTCAATGGATTCCCCCTACAGCATCTTCTCTGACAAGCTGCAGTCTAAAAGCTTAAGAAAGACACAGCATGGAGCAGCATGACCGCAACAGATGATGTGAGAGAATAGGTAAACTACTAAAAGAAGGTCCTGTGGTTACTTGGATGTGTCATATGGCATACATATATGAACATATACCCTTTGGCACAGGAAGTATCAGTAGATTATGCATAAATGCACGTGTTCATGTACATTCCCTTGTATCCCTGCAATAACTTTTGCTAAACTATAGGACATAAAAATTACTTAAATAACTGTTGGATCAAGTAATACAGAAAACAAATGTATACTATCAGGTCCCCATGTTATCCCACAAATGGTGCTGCCATATTCCCACTTCTTTATTTGATAGCATCATTCATATTCATTGTTAAACTTAACCTGAAGAGGGACATTAGTAATAGTTCTCTGGGAAAATTTGACTAATCATAAACTGAAAATAGCAACTTTTTCACCTGAAACATTTGTCTGAGCACATTCTCATTCCCTTGGTCCAGTGAAGTGCATCATCTTCAGATTGGAATGTTTGTCAGTAGTATCAGCTGTTAAATGTTTCACAACATTTCTATTTCAGTGGCCTTAAGTACCTTCAACATTTGCAGGCTTCTGAGGTAAGAGGGAAAGGGAAGATAATACCTAGCTAGTGCTAATGATTCTGATGGCTGAATACCAAAGAACTAGTTAGGATTGCATTGTTGAGGTGTCTTTAGAGCCAATAGGCTAGGAAACTATTTTTATCAAATCAGAGATCCTTGGGGTCTGTGGATTTATGTCCTCGCTGGCAGGTAGAGAAGGTGGCAGATTTCACAATCCAATAATGATTTGTCATTTGCCTTTAAGGAATCTCTCAAATGTCATGGCTGTGACAGAGGCACTGTACAGACGTACAGGAAGAGTATGTGCTTTCAATTAAAGAAAACTAAATCAGGTAAAGGGAAGGTGACCAGGATGTTGATGCAGTCTTCCCACATGTCAGTACCTGGGATGTAGCATGCATGTCTGCGCCACATTGTCAGTCACACAGAGCAGTTGGAGAAGTTTGAAGCTGCAGCTAAAAAAATTACTTTGGGGCAAGAGGTCTAGAAGACATTCTCAGGAGAGATATAAAGAGGTGGATATATGTGGGACTATGTGATGACTAGTGAAGGGAGTAAGAAGTCTGCATAACAGCTGAAGGATGCAAAAAGAAAAACTAGTTCTGCTGGGTGGTGCCCTGTGACACAACCAGGAAAAATGGGTTAGATTTAAGCAGGATTTTATCAAAGGAATGCCAGGAAAATGAAAGTCAGACGTACAAGTTTTGCTCCAGGAGAATGTTTCAGATGTTAAAGCAGGACTGGATAAAATAACTGTGAACTGCAGAGAAGAATCTTGTGTTGGAAGAAGGGGAGATCAGTGTTTCATGGCTGTTCTCTGCATGTAATTTCTGAGTCACCACTGGCAGTTAACATAGGCTGGTCAGTTTGACCTGTGTTTCCAGTAAGTTTCTCTGTATTGTTCTCCTGCGTGAACTTGGGCTTTGTCTGAGCTCCAGCACTTGGTCATTTGTAAAAGAATTTATTTGCTCTGATTGAAACATATGTGATCAGGTGCATTCCTGAATGTCGTGGAAGCCTGGGAGTGCTATACTGGGACAGAACTTGTGGTTTGATAATAATTCCTAATTTTGGGGTTGTTTTCCCTGTTAGATCGCAAAGCACTTTGCAAAGGAAATCAGTGCAACTCAGTTACGTTAGGAAAATGGTCCAGGGACACCCAGTAAAACAGTGGCAGAGCCAGTAGTCATCCCTTGTCTCAGATTGATGCTCTGCCCACTGTTTGGAAGAGAAGTTTCAGAACTGGGCTTATTATTGTCCTGTCTGCAGCATTTCCTTATATTGATGATGGCTCCAGAAGAGCTCCAGCAGCCCTAAGAGGGACTTGCTCCCAATTTTCTCCTTACACCTCTGCTAAGTGTAACTGGCCTTGGAGAGGGAAGTGTATATATACCAGCTCTTCAGCCACTGCATACTAGCTTAAACTAATTGTGTTTTCAGATACACTGGACTACTTATGATAGAGGGCTGGTATTCTTGGTGTGTCATATGGGCTTTGTCACCCTGGTGGAGGGAGAGTGAACAGTCATGTAGTTGTTTCCTATTTTTCCCCAGTGTGAACTGCCAGAGCTTATCTAGGGACAGCCAAACTAGTAGTGTGTGAGGATGGCTCAGCCACTCAGCACTGTCTGAGCCTTCTTGGAGGCTTTGTGTGACAGCTTTGGAGATCTGAAGGATCTGCACACCCACTCTGGTGCTGACAAGGCCCTGTGTGTGTTTGCAATTTGCAGGAGGTGCTTCATGCTACAAGCTAGGTGGAACTTCAGAAACCAGCCATACAAATTCACTCAAGTATTTTTAAATTAAAGATACCCTTCCTCCTCCCAATAAACAACTACACTTAAATGTCGGGCTTAATTTCACTAAAAATATAATCTCTTGAAGCATGTATCATGCTTTTCATTAAACACAAAAAGCATTTTATGTGTTTTGCAGTAAAGTATCCAGATGAATCCTAAAGAGAAGGAAAGATAATGGGAATTAAGGTCTATCAGTGTTCCCTTGCAAAATTTCTAAATTGTGGGGATTTGATGTAAGTTTATTTTGTTTCAAATCAATTCTGTGGAAGGGTAACTGGTAGCTGAGTTTGCTGCTGGTTTGATGCATCCGTTGAATCTACTAGCAGCTGCAAAATTCCAGGAGCTTGGCCTTTTCATGATTCAGTGACCATGTAATTGGCCATGGGATTTATTCAGCCTTTTCATTCTATGTGACCCTTCCGTACTGCATCCTACCAAAATGTCCCAGTTAAATTCTGTGGCTTTAATGTTGTGCATTCTGAATGAACAGATCACAATTTAGAATCCATTTTCCTTGCATATACAACCAGATAAAATATCATAATAATGGCTGCCTGCTTGCTTGCATCATCGTTAAAGCCTAAAGTATACAACCTGACTTTAAAACATAGTGAACTGGTCCTTTGTGAGCAAAGGGCATTGGATTTGTTGTCTGTGTCTGCTTTGGATACTGCCTGGAGTGAACTGACATCAGGTATTTCTGCAAGCCAGTTACTAAATGGATCATCAGGAATGGACACAAGCACATGCAGAGGGATAAACAGCCAAGCACATACTCAGCCACCATCCTGCAAAAGTCTTAAAATACAGTGACTTAATGATTTAGCAACGCTATTTGAGCAGTTTCAAACATAACTACTCTTGGGAGCCGGCTCCCTTGTCTTTATCCGCCCTCTGGCTGGGAGCTCTGGGTGTGGGAGGAATGCAGGATTGGGTGCTAATCTCTTCATCTCATCTCTGCTGTGTTTTGAGTTGCTAACTGGAGTGGTGATGTGCCTGGAAAAGGTTGGCTGGGGGAGGTCAGCTACTGCACTGGTGGGAATGGAGGTGGAATATATATGGGGAATATAGTTTTTGTATTGTGGTCCAGATTCTTTATTCTAAAACCATGTACTATAATTGAAATTACATACTTTCACATGCATGATGTACATCTTTAGTAAGACAGCTTTATGTAAGCAATGGGTCACAACTGGGAGTCTACCCAGAGGTTATCATCTGTGTGAGAGTTGTTGCTTCTAGCACTAATGGTCAAGATTTCCATCTCTGCTATATGCTTTAGTGTGGAATAACTAGTTTTACAAAGGTGTGGCTGAAATAAAAATTTACTTTAGGTTTCACTTCCAAGGCCTACAGTGTGACAGGATTACAACTGCAATATCATCCAGGAGAACTCTGCAAAACCACCAAAAGTTCCTTTTACATGTGAGAATTAAAGTTGTTGTAGGTTGTTTCAGGAAAGAAGGGGGAAAAGAGTGCCTTAAAATGCTGCTGTTATTAAAAATATAAATAGAAAAAAGTCTTATGAAGTGAGGTTTCCTTTCTTAAACTAAGTCTGTTTTTTTTCCAGAGCAGTAAAGCTCATCCTATACCAGTTGTTGCTGACTTAATTTGGAGGAGGTGAAAAGTGATTATGCCAGTTACTCAGCTAAAGAAGCATTATCAGTGTCCCGGTGAGCAATGACTGCTGTGTGGTACATGAATGGAGAGTGGTGTGGAAGAGCTTTGCTCAGGTTTCTGGTAGAAGAACAGTTCAACAGGACTGTAAGTACTCTGGCAGCCAACAGGACTGTCAGAGAAAGTATTATGATGGTGTTTGCCACATGTTACTCCTTCGAGTTTATCGTATTTGCAGCCAGTGTTAGTGGATCCAAAATCTTTGTTGAAAAGAGCACTTTTAACCCTTCAGGATCAGCCTGAAACCTCCACGATCAATTGCTCACAACTGCTTGGCAGGTCTGCTGTCTTTCATGCTTTCTTCCTCTCTGAGTGAGACAGCTATCCATCCACCATGTGATGGTGAGCACTTCTGGTGTGCTAGATTACTTGAGAAAATTAAAATATTGCAAAGTGTGCCATATAGAAAGGCTTGTTTGAGTCCAAGGCTTTCCAAGTGCTGCTACACAGCACCACACCTCCTTCCTTGTTTTCTGATCCCATGGGCTAGAAAAAGAAGGTCAATGATCCATCAACCAAGTGGAGAATTGGAAAAACCTAAAAATGGGAGACGGTTAGCGGTAGCTGTAAGGGAAAAAGAAACAGTGCAAGGCTAATAGTGCTGTGGAAATCTTAAGTCAAAGGTGACTCTGAGCACATTGCTTTTAAGTGACTCTTTTCTAACACTTCTTCAATTCTGTAATAGTTGCTGGTCAGCCTGGTTCACCGTACAGCATTGAAAAGCACAGTTGCAGTATGAAGTAGGCTCGTAAGAGAACTCATGAGTTTGCTATTTTTCACCCTTAGATGGATTTTCAACATTTCAGAGTTAAAATGGCAGATCACACAAGGTGATAGCAAATGCACAATGCCCTAATTATCACTGGGTTAACCTCAGGGATGCCAGAGTGCCCCATCAGTTGCAGTAAACGAGTGAGCCATCGAGGGACTGGAAGCTGTCAGATGGCATCCTGCATCTGCATTCATATCTGAAGAGGCTTTGGTTTCCCACATCACATTCCACCCAGGAATGACCTCAAATCACTGTGCAGACTTCAGTGATTTCAGCCACAAGTACCTGTACTCCTGGTGCCCAGGATCCTAGCAGTCTTACAACATCCCTGGATAATGATAAGAGATCCCTAGAGATTAGAAATATGTAGCTTTTGTGTAGGCTTACAGATGATAAAGCCAAAATGTTAGAGCCTGAATGCATAAAGAGAGGGTGTGTTCATGCACAGAAGATAACTCAGTTTAAGATTATGCCTTTAGCTGAAGTAGTACAGCTTTTGATAAACTGCATTTTATTAATCTTCTTTAATAGATTAAAAAATCTGTTTTTTTCTACCAAAGATAGTAACTTAACTTTTTTTCTCTTTCTACAGGTGTTAAGTATCTTTTTTTCACCCTTGAGAGCTGGGCAACTGATTGAGGCATCCCTGAACTGATTTATGTAATTTAAAAGTTCATCTTCAAAAATCTTTACCTTGAACCACAGGGCTAAATTAGAGCAGTTATTTATTAGCTTCCAGACTCAGCACCCAGACCATCTTTTCTCTTTATTTCCAAGCTGAATATTTTTTTTCTCTAGCTTTCTGGGTATCTGGTGGATGCCAAACATTTTCACACCCATCTTCTATTATCTTGCCCCAAAGATAAAACCCATGTTCTCTTAGGCTCTAAACCTTCTCTGGTAAATTCCTCTCTTCCTTCTGGGAAAAAGAGATGTGCTTTCCAAGCCCACTGTGGCAGGTGTAAAAGTAATGAAATTAAAATACTGTGAGTTTTTTTTGACATATCAGAAAAGACACAATTGCGTGATGGGGACCTACATTTATGTTGGAGAATACAACCAGTGGCTAACTTATTAGACACCAGCCACTGATATACACTATAGTCTTAAGTGTTAGAGAAGGTGTTAGGAATGATGCTGTAAAATAAATAAAACCCATTTGGCTTAGAAAAAGCATTAAAGTCAGGTTTTTATTTTTTTTCTTCTTTACATCCTCTAAACAAAGACACTTCTGTGGAAAGTGAATTTTAAGTATTGTAATGAAAAATATGAAGGCATTATTATGCTGTGACAATTTAAGTGATGAATAATTGCAATTAATTTAACAAATATTGACTATATGCGATGACTCTTTGTGATGCCAAGCAATAGATCAAACTTATAACCCTCATTGGTATCTACCAAGCTCAGCCTCAGTGCAGTTAGGGTCATACACGCATTGGGAACACCCTCTTCAACAGCTTGGCACATGCTGAACAATTCAGCTGCCTTTCCTGCTCCTCTGCCTGAGATTACCTGTTGCCTAAAGCTGAACTGCAGCAGGGATGTGCTCCTGAACTGCTGCAATTCACAGGTTGGTTTATCAGCATAAACCACTGTTAGTCCTGCTTTATTGTTCATAGCTCAAAATACTTACGTAGCATTTGAAGGGAGCATCTCTGTAACTTCCACTGCTGAATGCAGTGGGAATTGTGCATCAGAGCCCTCAGGGATTTACAGCACCTTTTCCAGTCCCTAAATGAACAGCACAGAATGTAACTTTTTAGAACTCGCAGCAGCAAAGAGCATGTGAATATTAGTGCCTTGTGCTGAAATAATTGAGAAGAGTTGGGTGCAGATATGATTTATTCGATACCTGACTTTGAACTGATCTGCACAGTACAGTGCAGCCAATTCCCACTGGTTGCTGCAAAGACATGAGAACATGAAATTGTCATCTTGTGTGCCACTGGACACAACCTTGGTACTGTTAAACTGTAAGGCTTGTACAGTGCTTTTCAAGGAATACTGTGGAGGCAGTTAGTTTTGTAATTCCAATTTTAAGGCTAGGAAACTTGGGCCAGAGGAGCCCAAGGTGCTTCTGAAAATTCTTGCAGACAGTGAAGACCAGCAGGATTGATGCCTTGTCCCCCCCATCCAGGTCACTAGTGCAGCCCCCCTGGGCAGTCACAGCAGCGAGCTTTTCCACCTTGTGGCTTCTGTGTTTGGTGCGCTAGTGAGGGCCACGGAGGAAGGTGCTAAAGTCTCATCCTTGTATGTAGAAGTGCAAATAAGGCTTAGTCACGATCTGGACGTAAATGTTTCAGCTCAGAAGGATTTACAGGCAGGATCTGAATGAATGGAGGCCAGCCGCATGTTGATGGCTGTTTAAGTGAAGGGATTGACAAGGGGATCCATAGCTGCAGGCAGTGGACCAGCTTACCACTCCCAGCTGTCCACCCCACCCACATTGCCCAGGCAGCTCAGCAGCTCATGGATGGGTTGCTGCGCTGCTGTACTCGGTAGAGTGGCATTTCAGAGGGAAATGGACTGATTTTAGCTTGCCTTAAAATGTGCGATGCTTGAGCTCAGCAGCTGCCTGGCTTGTGGCTGTGCTGCGGTGTGCTGGGGTAGCTTTAGCTGCCCCACACTCTGCCATCCCCGTTTCCCAGCCAGTGCCCTGAGCATAGCGAGGTTTGCACCAGCAAACAGGCAGTACCATTCCAGGGACTAATAAGCAAGCAGATCATTAATGCTGTTCTAGCAACGTTGCCTGCCATGCAGAAATGTGTTTGGGAAAACTCAGAGGTATTGAGAATGATTTCACATGAATTTCACGTATATAAGCAGCCCTGGTTGAACAATTCCAGCAGGAGTCAAGGCTTCCCCCAAGCCCACGGACTGGAGACCCAATCATCCACTGTTCTCCCCTGCTGACTAGGCATAGGGGACACTGCCAGCCCGGGCGAGGTGTCAAACCTGTGACGTCTGAGTGTGATAAACCCATTATTGAGCCCTAAAGCAATCTTCTTATGTACTTGGTGTTACTGTTATCTGTGATGATCAGAAGATGGGGGAGGGGGGACACCCTGATCTGTGAAGTCCCCATGAAAGGTGCTTGCCAGGGAGGAGGTGGAGGCCCATCTCCGTCTGGCTGCTGGGAGGTGACTGCATTCCTCTGCTCTCTTCCACCCAGGGGTGGAGCAGGGTCGGAAGCAGCGTGTTTGCTTTCATCTGTCCTGATGATAAGCAGACAATATCCAGGTAACCCTGAAACATCTCTCCCCTGGCCCTTCTCCTCTGGAAAGGAGACATTAATATTAATCCTCTACCCAGGATTAATGAAGATGTGACTGGATATATAGAAAAAAAGATGCTGAGGGTTGGTTAGGGCTGATGAGGGCTCATTAGCTTTGTCCTGAGCTACATCAGAAGAGACCTCTTATGATAGCCTAGACTTTAGCAAAGTACTGCTCGGCAACAGCTCTCCACACTGGCCTCACCTGCACTTCCTTGCAGAGGGGACAGTGTCTTAACATAGTGATGCCTCCTGTTGTACTATAATTAAAAAAAAAAAAATTCACAGAGGCACAAGAACAAAACCAAACCTCTCAAAAATGATGTGATTGCCAAAATTGGTCAAGGCATGAGATTGATACAAGCAGTAAAAAATACGAAGGAGCAAGATTTCTAAAAGCGATGTGAAGAAGGATTATAGGATTTTCTAGAAGCAAAGGCCCATAACTATGGTTATAGGGTGGCACTTTGCTAGATAGGTGAGCAAAGGACTCGGTGTGTTGCATATAATATTAAAGGTACAAAAGAGCTTCTTTTTAAGATTAACTGAAAATCTTAACCTGGAAAAATGTGGGATAGACTTTTTGGTAGGTGTGGTTGTCCAGACTGATACACAGCAGTATGTGTAGGATTTTTCCTGGGAGGGTAATTACAAGTTCTTTTAGCCATTTCTAGAGGATCAGTTGTTACATCTGCTATGCAAGTGACATTTGCCCCCCGCCCCACACCCGTTTATGCCTTAGTTTCCTGATCTTTGTCATTCTAACTTTTATAAAGTGTTTATGGGTTGAAAGCACTGTGTAGGTGATAGGCATTACTTTAGCAGAGATATAAGTTACTGAGCACAATCAAGAGCTGCAGATCTAGCCCATTGCTTTTAGCAGCTATTTTGCCTCTGTGCAGGTTTACTTCCAGTCAGATATCGGCACTTTTAGCTCCCAATTAGATTTTTAAATTGACCCTTCATTAAGGTGACAGGAGGTGATAGAGACACATTTCATTGTAATGAATATAAATTAGGGGTATATTCTGCACCTCCCATTGTTCTGAATGTTTGGCTGGAGACAGCCTTTTCCAGGGGCTTGGAAAATAACTTCTTTGAGAGGTTAGATTTTCAAAGGATTTGTAATCATACTTAAAATCTCTCTTCTCCCAGTCATACATATAAAAACATATGTCTGTTTAGAGAGTAACAATTGGGACTGCTTGGACAGGGGCATATGGGAAAGACAGAAATACTTTGTAGAGGATTTAGCAAAGCTACCATTGCGGTATTTGTAACAGCTAATTTTTCATGGTGACTTTGGGCAGAGTTTTCACCTGTCTCTGCCAAGGATAAAGATTTTCCTCTGAGTTTGGACGCACATACTGAATTAGTATTTTTGCAAATGAAGGGCACTTTATTATTTCTTTTTTCCTAGGTGATAGTAAAATCTATTGAAAAAAGTTTGTTTGGTTGGTTGGTTTTTTGGTCCTGTGCAGAGGTGTGTGTAAATTGACCCAAAATATACTACGGCTACTTAACTTGGAGATCATTGCACATATTGGGTGGTATGAGTCCAAGCATGAAGGAATGATATCCTCCTGCCAAACACCCTCAAGTGCTGGGCTGGCATTTTGTTAATTATATATGCTATTTTATTGACTTAATGTTCATGCCATGGCAGTGCTCGGCAGTAGGGCTCAGAGGCCTTGGGGTACAGTTTCATGCTAAGTCTGAGCTGCAGCCAAAGGTGCTGCCTTCTGCTTTGTGCCAGGGCTAATGTTCTTATGGTCACCTGGATCAAGGAGCTGATGCTGCTGTAAACTAATGTTTTTCTTCCAGAATGATTTTTCAGCTGGATTAACTCTTGCAAGTTACCAGTGCAAGAGGAGAGTGGTTGTGAGCAAGGAATGTTGTGTGAACTGTTTTAGTGTAGCACAGATTTATGAAATCATGTCTGTAGGTGTGGGTGGGGAGGTTGTGATGCTCTGTGCTTCAAGATGCAATGTAATAGTCAGAATTGTGTGTTTAAGGGATTTGGTTAAAAATATATCAATGTGTGTGTTTGGCCAGTTTTTCAAGATAAGCAAAAGAGTATCTTTTATTCAGCTATTTATTGTTTGTGCTTTTTTCTGTTGCTTCGGAATATGAGTACTCTTACCAGTAAAGGTAGGCGTATGCATAAGGCTTTTCACGATGGGGGCTAAGTATAGTCCTTGCTGCAAACAGGTCTGTTTTGGCTATGTGAGTCGACATCATTATTCTTCTTTATCAGAACGTTAAAGCATGCTTTTTTTAGCAGACTCCTCTGTTTTCAAAGTCTCTTGGGTTTTAAATAACTTTTAAAGAAATAACTTCTATTTTTTTATTTTTCAAGTCTTTCTTTTTGCCACAGTAAAATACACTTCCTTTTTCCCTCAGATGAAATGTTTCCTTTCCCCCTGTTAAACACATTGAAAAACAGACTTGTATTCATTGCTGCTGTATTCAAAACAGCAAGGTTTTAAATTTTTCACCGAAAACAACATTAATGCATGCTGGCAATATAGGACTCTGCTCTTGTAGTTGTTTTCATTCAACTGTATGTACTTTTATGCAAAAGTATGTGCTGATTCCCATACGCAGTCCCAAGAAAATATGGTGATGGGCAGCTCTTAATTATTGTGTGAGCTGAAAATTCTGTTCCTTCTTTTCTCTTCCAAAGATTGTAGGTAATGGCTGCAATCTCTAAAGGAGGAGAAAGGCCTGAGAGGGTATGTGTCAGAGACCAGGGGAGAGGAGCAGCAAAAATCTGCCTGTTGCATAGTGCTTTTCCTCAATAGCCGAGAGCACTTTACAAACAATAGGTAAGGAGAGCTGTGGGCACCTCGACTGGCCAGAGCCTGGGGCAGGAATAGCACTTGAGTACCTTAGTCTCAGACAGTGGCCCAATACTTATATAATGCAGGAGACCCATGTTCTTTTTCTTTTCTTCTTTTTTTGTTTTAAACTTTCTTGTGTGTCTTACTGTCTAACCTGTTTACTGTTCAAGAACACACTGTCTTTTGGTGTAACAATTTCCTCTCATTTCCTGGAAATAATGAATAATATTAGTTGAGTGAGTTCTTAACAGTCCCACTTTGTAGCTTTAAAATGTCTCTCTCATCTGTCCTTCTGAGCATGCCAGCGTCTATTGTGTTGGACATTTTCACTGTGCTATTTGATTTTTGCAAACTGTTTTTTAAAGAAAGTTTAAGGAGTTTATTTTAGAGTCCTTCAGTTGCTGCCAACCACCAGAGTGGAGGGTACCTTCAGTACCTCTCCAGATAAGTAAATTGACAAAGCACATTTCCCTCAGCGCGTGATGTACACGGCTGATTTGGGCTCTTTATATCTAGGTTTGCTCTGAATGATCAGAAAATATCAGAAGGGGGACACCTGAATGTAATTTCTCTGCTGCAATTAACTCAGCTTGCTGTCTGATCATTTCAAAATCATCAAACAGATTTTCTTCAGAATTTTTTGAAGATGAACTTTTTTTTCTGCAAACCACATCATGAGAAATATCAGCCTGCAGAGGTTAGATAAGTCACCAAAGCTAGTTGTAAGAATAAAGGTAAGTAATTTCAGACTTCACAGTATTATTACCGAGGTACTTTAACAGAGCATTTGACTGCAATGACAGAAAATTTATTTGAAAGCCAGTTAAATCTTGAAATATTTTAAGAGTTCTTCCCAAAGTGACAGTGCTGTGATAGTATTTTTCTAGATGAAGTGGGGAAGTTATGAAGTTCCTTTAGCAAAGTCAAACTGATCTGTCACTCTGTTTCCTGGTTTTTGCTCAGTGTAGTGATAATATTCTAGCTGGGAAGTTTTTCTGAAGCACACCATATTGCATCAAAGGGTGTCTTAAGGCAACAGCACTTTGTAGGCTACTTATTAATGGCTGGTTTAGGGTTAAAAGTAGCCAGGTTCTGAAAATGGTGTGTTACTGATCATTTTAGAACTGTAATCTGTGTAATTCCAGATGAATTTATTATTGGTTGGGAGAAAACTAACTGGAAATGAGACATCGTCTTGCACATGTTTAGCTCTGGTAATTTATTTTATGAAATGAGAGACTTGTGAGGTTGCATTATCAGCTTCATGGATTCCATATTGTGTCATTTATTGATTAGGTGCCATTGCTAATTTGTCATTTTTTTCATAATTTTGTCCTAAAGCGTTACCGTTAGCCAAATTTGTCAACTGGACTCATGTGACCAGACATGCTGTCAGTTCAGACATTTAGAAACAGAGTTGATGCACAGAATAAAGGTGTAATAATTGTTAGAATACACATTGCATTTTTCCACAGGGGAGAAAAGAAGTCTTACTGAAACATATCTGAGCCATTTTGAAAACCTGCTTTTTAAATGACAATCACATATTACCAAGACCATATAAAGGATACAACTCAAAATCTATTTCTGGACCAAGGATCATTTCTAAGTACTTGAACCCCTTACCTCTTTATTCTGTGTTATATGGGAAATAGTGTATGTGCGGAGGTGAGAACTGTCAAAAAGTTGCTGTTTATGTTCCTGTCACCAAGGTTCATTTGGTGATACTACTGTGATTCCAGCAACGGAAGTTATCCTGGAACAGTCATGCTTTCATATAGCCTGTTTCCTGAAAAAACTAATTCCCAGAGAATGAACTACCTCTAAACCTTGCTTGCTTTTCATCCTCAGCTTTGTAATGTGTGTCACCACCACTACCATCTTTTTTGTGCTGAGGTCCCTTGGAGGGGCTGCTGAGCTTGTTGAGCGCTCTAGCAGTGCAACACAAGTAGATAATTACTGAGATGGAAGGTTTCTTCCACAAACATCAATAGAAGGTTCAACTGAAGGCTTTTAGAAAATTTTCTCTACTTTGTACCCAGAGCAATGCTGGTCTTTAACAACCAACACAGAAATACTGCAATGAGAGGAGGCTTGGAGAGCTTTAGCAGAGCTCAATCTCCTGCCACTTGCAGAAGATGTGAAGGTCTGCATGCTGCCTACTCGTATTGCCCAAGAGTTGTCCTTGATTTCTGTCTACTCACTTGCCAGGGGATCTTTTATTCAGAGATACCACATCCCAGGAGCTGATGAATTCTGGCAGGGGACCGGCACAATTTATCAAATTCTGCCTCTGCTGTAAAAATTTCTTCCATGGAGGCAGCAATGTCAAATGGCTGCCACTGCTTCTTCACACTTGATAACACCTGTGGACACTTACATACGTTGACAGCTGAACTAATGGTTTTCACCTAGCTTCCTCCCTTCTACTTGTTATTACTGAGCACACTGCAAATGGGAGGCATCAGCATCTTATTTGGCAGAGCCGGTTAGAAAGCTGCATTTGGTGCTTGAGAAAACCCCTTGTTGACTTTCCTAACAAACAGCCATTTTGTACAAGACACATTTATTTACATGGCTGATCTTGGATGAATGTTGTATCTATTACAGTGAATAACATTGGAGACATGTCATCATGTAATATTACCCCGTACAGAGTTTCTCACAATTTCTCTTGAGAATCTGCTTGAACAACATGTACAGAGTAAGAAGGAGTACAAATTAGGACCTCTCTTGGGTACAAAGAACAAGACTACATTGCGTAGCTGGAGCTGTGCTGATAACTTTACAGTTGGTTAACAACTAATGGCTTCATGGATCTGAACTGTAGCAAATCTAAGAAAAAGTCTTTCCCTGGGAATATTGCTGCAGCAAACTTTCCTTCGTTGAATGAGAAATAGCAATTTGGGATGGGGGATAAATAGAAGTTCTCAGTTGTTCAACGTCTTAGTCCAGTGTAATGAACTCTGCTGCCTCTGAGGGGTAGTGTTGTGGTGTAGGGTTGACAGACATATCCTCACTTGTTGCTGCTTTTTCTCTCCATCCCACCTGAGTGCGCTCTGGGGGTGTTTCACAGTGTCTGCTACTGTTTGATTCTAATAATAAAAATCCAAAGATTTGTAGGCATTTAGCCTACAGTGATTTCAAGGTCTCTGTGACAGCAAATATGGACTGTGACCCACGGGAAAATCCCACTGTACTCTTGCAGAAATAGTCAGCATGCTAATAAAATATTCTAGAGAGCAAATAGGTCCTGCTGAGGGCTATAGGGAAAGCTGCTGACTCTTAGAGAGCATCCATGTAAAAACTTTCCTTAGTGGAGGATACTGAATCTGAGTTGTGACAGCAGAAAAATCTGCAGAGAAGGGACCAGATAAACCATGCAGAGGCTTGACTGCAGGAGGAAGCTGACAAAACAGATTCTTCTTTTAGAAGAATTGCATGAGTAGATTCACTATTCCAAAGTGGATTCAAGCCAGAACAGAAAAGAAGTGTTCACACTGTTATCCCAGAAGTGGTGCTGGAATAATTATTGCACATTTAGTTCCTAGTCATTCCAAAACAACATCCCCATGGCCATTTCTTAACAAGTCGCAAGAAAACTGTGTTTCCTGAGGTTGGATTCAGAATTAGGCTCTAGGCAGACCTCCTGCTCCAGGCTGAGCTGTGCCAGGGACTCCCGCACAAACATCTTTCAGTCTAATAACCTGGCTGGATTGAAGGCTGTGTGTTTCTAGGGCTCATTGGGGCTGGAGTAGAAGTGCCCATACAACCTCCTGCTGGCAGCAGCAGGGCAGGTGTCAGCTACCAGTACAGAGCTATACAGCTGTTACATAGCTAGCAATATATAACTAGTTGTGAGTGGGCTGGAGGCAAGAACCTCTTCCAGTGGTTTGCGTGGAGCTGAGACAGGACACATGTTCAGTCCTTATGTACTCGGCTTCTGCCATGCCTATGTAATTGGCTTCTGCCTGGTAGCATCACCTACGGGTGTTGTTCCTCCCCTCCCTGATAGTTCATTGTTAACTTGCATAACTCCAGCTTCTAAGGATGGCTAGGAAGCTGACATAGTGAATAGATCATTACCTGTAATAATCAGCAATTTAGAAATTTGCCTCTGTGGAAAGTGTTTGGCAGCCTTATTTGTTATGGAAAAAAGACAATGTGATAATTTCTGTAATTGGAAATTTATCTCTTTCAGGGTGCGGGCACTTTTACACTGACATCACCATAATATAATTCTCATAGCATCTTTTTAATTTGTTATGGTTTTAATTGCTGTTTAGATGAAACATTGCAGAGCAGAAAAATCAAGTTCAGATTTTTTTTCCCCTTTCGTTTTATTTTTTAGACTAGTGACAGTAAAATGCAAATAGAAAATACTGAACGAATAGGAAACTTTGAAGTAAACATGCTGAGATGATGTGGAACTTAATGCAAGGCAGCAAACAGTCAACAGTAAGAAATGATTATGTAAGGACTATTAAATCTTAATTTAGTATTCGTACAGCTCCATTGGCAAACAATTTTTTTGGTATCTAATTGGACAGTGTTCTGTGACTGTGAGGCAAAAATGATGATCCAAACTCACACCTTTTCTGATAAATGGAGATATCATTAGCAATATGAAGTAGGTGATCACGACTTCTCTCTTTTTCATAAATTACACTAAATAACCATAATGCTGCAATTTAGCGGTCCAAAGTTCATCCTATTCAGCAGGCTATCCATAGTCAACAGTTTAAAGAAAGGGGACCTGCTGAGAAAATGGTGGTCTAATCAGATGCCATAAAATCTGGCTGATCAGATGAGTCCCATTTTCTTTTTTTGTAAGGAGATCCTAATGAAGCAGTGCATTGAGGGGATTCACAACTTTTGTTCCTCCATTTGATTATTCAGCTTGGCTGCACCAAGTTCTAAACTAAGCAAGTGGAGTCTAATCCTCTGGGCTGTTTGCATACATGCTGTGTTTTACAGGAGACTTATTAAATCCCACTTTGCCAGCTACCAAATTGTGTACGTCTTATCTTCAGTCCAAATGATCAAAACACTAAAAGATGCATCAAATCAAATCCAGTCATCAAATAGGAATCTACTATTATTGTCCACTCTCTGCTTGCTGGCTAATTTACCAAGCATAGCAAAAATGAAAAGTACTTCATGCTGCATGCTTCATGAGTATCTAAACTGGTGCAAAGCAGATGGGATTCTGTATGCATGTTTAGCCAAAGGTTAAACTTGCAGACTTTGGGGCTGTTCTTAGTTATAACTAAATATTGTCGTGTCATTTGAAGCAATAAAAGTCTAGTAGTACACCCATTTCTGTCCAGTTGTGGGCATGGCGGTTTTGATTTGGCTACTTAAAATAGGCATACTCTTTCTTCAGAAAAAGATTTGGTACACTTACTTTTACTTACACTTGCACTTAAGTGGGACAGTGTTTGTTTCCCTCCAGTTGAGTTTTCAGTTTTCGCTTCCCTTTAATCACTGTCTTATAATTCTCAATATCTTCACATCTTCCTCTTTGTGCTGCCCGCTGGGACTGCTGCACACAGCTGGGCATTGCTCCCTCACATAAAATGTCTAGATGACAGCAGCCTGATAGAAAGCTCATTGAAGTCAATATTGTTTAAGTATGAGCCTGTTAGGCCTGCCTTTGTAAAGCGATGAGCTCCTGCACTCCCTTAGTAATGGGAACTGAAGCATCTAGCCCCTACTTACTATCTCAGTGAATCAGCAAATGGGAAAATTGCTGAAAGAAACCTCCCAAGATCACAAACGATTTGGTTCCTCATCCTCTTTTCAGAGCATTGCAGCAAGGAGCAGTGACGCTTTCACAGAACTGTTCGTCAAAAGTGATGAACACAAACAAGTAGTTATTTTGTTCTGTAAATGGTGAAAATGGTGCACCAATGTAAGTAGCCAAATATGCTTATGGGAGGTATCACCTATACTGAGTGTTTTTCTCTGATTACAGATGCAGTGGGTTCCCTTTGCAGCCATAGAAATGAAGGGAAGTCTGCTCTCACGCTGCAGGAACCCTAACTCTAGCACTGTGCTAAACAAAAAAGATAGCATGCTGCCATGCTGTCTTGTGCTCCAAATAAATCCTCACAGTGATGATAATTGTCTAACAAAAGTTGAAGCAGCTATTTTAGTTTTGGATTTTTTTCATGTTCCTATTATGGCAGCAAGTGCCTTGATTTGGTTTCTCCCATCAAGCAAATTTCTCTCTGTGTGGGAATATTATGGAAGTCTTCCATTGGAGACTCCAGAACAAAATCTCCCCATGCTTATTGCTGCCTCCTGACACCTTTAAGTACTTTTGCATATATGCACATTAATTCACACTGAGCTCATTTCAAAACTGAGCTCACTGTATCGGACATTAGCATGTCCTTCACAGGAGCACAGTAGTCAATTTTTTTCATTTTCTTCAGTATTTCATTTCAAGCTCGGTAAGTAGTTTCTGTTAGTGCTTTCACCCTGTAACATGTCTTGCTTTGATTTTCTGCATTGATTATTAGGAAGTCAAAATTCTTGTGGTGAGTTTGGCCTCTTTAACCACTGTTCTAATGACTTTCATCAGAGTCCTTTCCATATCCTCCCATGTAAGCAGTTGACCCCCTACCTTTTATCACCCTCTGTAAGTTCAATTTATCCCAATTATCTGCTTTTGTCTTTCAGACAAGCCCTTGGGTATGCAATGCCCTCTCCATGCCAAGCTGTAGAACCATCTCTGTGGTTACCTTCCTTATAGCCACTTGTCCTAGACTGATGGCTCTAAAATTGCTAGCAGAAAATGGTCTGAGAGAGAAACAATAGGGATCGCTGATGTTTATCTTCCTCATTTATGTCTTGGTTTTCAATCCATCCAGTCTCAAACCACCTGACTCTGTAGGTATGTGCTTGTGTTTTAGGGAAACCTACCCACATATCTCTGGCTTTAATTAGGATTCAAATGTGTGTGTCGCTCTCTAGGTTCAGCTGTGCTGGTATGAGATGCTACCAGGTGTTTATAACTTTCCCGAGGTTACCACTGCTCAGATTCAGCAGCAAAGCTGCTTACAAGAGCACTTCCAGGTTAGCTTTAGGTTAAGCAAACCTGAATCTGTTTAAACTGTTCAAGTTAACCTGGCTTGTTCTGACTGTAAAAGCTTTGGAAGCAAACGTGTGAGTAGTGCTGCTAGGGCTGAGGAGGTGATGACCTTTGGCAGATGGTGTTGCAGAGATGCCTGGGGGCAGAATGATGAGCAGTAACCTTTTTCATATATTTGTCTGTAGAGTGCTTGTTTGCCTCATTTTACTAGTGTGATTTCCTATGTGGATGTGATTATACCAGAACAAGAATACCTTTTTTTTTTTTCCCCTTTTCCAGTGTAGTTTGCCACTGCTACATAAGTGAGTGTATCCGCACTACATAAATCAGTATAATTTGAATGGCAAAATTCTACTTTTAAAATTCCCTCTGCGAAAGAAACCAGAGATTATTAGACTTTTGAGATAGAAGCTATTTTCTACTCTGTATACTGACTAGATCAGTAAACTTTCTGAAGGCTATAGATATTGATAAAAATAATTAATAATGTTGGCTAATCAACTCTCTACCTATGCAGGATAAGACTATCTTCAACTATAAATATCCTTAAGAAGCACTTACGAGTTAGGCTGTGTGTATATGACAGAAAGAGAAAATCTTACTTCTCTAATTTTCAGTAGTGTGATTTTTTTGGGGGGAGGGGAGGGGAGGAAAGTGAAAGGGAAATTATCAACAACTGTATTCTGAGGGCAAAAGAGAGCTTTGATCTGTACTGTTAATTTTTTAGATCTCTAACATACCCGGGATTTGTTAGCTCACACAGAATTTGGTTGAAATGTGCTCAGCAAAGTACTTTGTGTGTGTCTGATTTCCAAAACCCTCTGAGATTGGTGGCCTGCTAATCCCAGTAACACCACCCCTTCACCAGTGCCGAGTGTTTTGGAAGAATCACATCCTTTGCGACCCTTTTTCATTTCAAAAAATCATGAAATGGACTATTTGCAAGCAACTGAGTTGCTGCTCTTTCTCCTCTCTGTGGTATACTCACAGAAAGGTAATGTTCAGAGGTAATTTTAGCTGTATTTCTTTGCAATACTTGCAGTCACCTTAAATAGTTTCAAATACCAGGATATCATAGATTGTTTTGTCAGTGATCAGGATCTCTAGGGTACAGAGATTTGTCAGCCATTTGATTTATTTTAGTCAAATGCAGCTGTTTAATGATATTAAAATATTCCTAAGTTTTATCAAGTGAGACTGCACATGCTGTGATGGAAAAGCCTGTATCATCCTCTGTTTGTTCAACACTGCTCCCCTTGAATAAATAAAATATCCTAACAGTTTCCAGTGTCAGATGAACTGCTGATTAATGACTTTCAGTCTCTAGTTACACTGGAGAGTGCTAGATTGTCTGATTTCACTCCCACTTACTTCTTTTGCTTTATGCATGTTCAGCTCTTTAACATATGTATGCTGGATATATAATTTGGAACAAACCAAACACAGAGCTGTGAGAGGTACATCGGGGGTTCCCCAGCCAAACTGCTGATCACCTGGAAGCTAAAGATAATGTGAATCTGTCACAGTGCTAGCTGTCAGTGTTAAATATTCCCCAGGCTTCCAATTCCCCTTTTGTCAGACCCAAAGTGTTTTAAACTAAGAAGCTGAACTGATGTGTAATTGCCTGCCTGTAGTACATGGTAACCTAACAA
This sequence comes from Aptenodytes patagonicus, assembly GCF_965638725.1. NCBI lineage: Eukaryota > Metazoa > Chordata > Aves > Sphenisciformes > Spheniscidae > Aptenodytes > Aptenodytes patagonicus. Next base: position 12,964,303 of record NC_134957.1, on the reverse strand, counting down.
GTCATTGGGAGTCATCGTGATTTTTAATTTTTTTTTTTTCCTTTTTCTTTTTAGGTCAGGTGCTACTGTGCTGCTTGAGCATCCAAACATAAATAGGAAAGTTTGTGAGACTGCTTTAAAGACCTCTATTGTGGGTTCTACTGTTGACAAGTTGGAAAGAACAGCTGAAGCATTAAGAGTATACTTTCAAGGTAAAATGTTTACCCTCCTCCGATGTTATATACTCGGGTTTTTTTCTTATTAAAAAAAAAACAAACGAGAAAACACAGACACATGTTCAGACTTCTGTAGGTTTAGACTGATGTTTTACTTGAAATAACACTTTATTGATGTTTAGGATTCCCCAATTTCCAAGGAAGAAAAGCTGATTATCTTCGGAGGCAGTCTTATACAGAACAGCAGACCCCCACCAGCCTTCCGCTCCAGACTGGATCAATGCAGAGAAGTGCTCTTTGATGGACTTCAGGCCCTGTGATCTCCCAGCCCTGGGGGTTTAAAGGATGAGCATATCAATCCAGGACCGCTGAACTGCATTTCCATTGCATGAGGGCTCCTCCTCCTGGCTTTGTCCGGACAAACTCGGCTCCTCCTACTTTTGTCACTATTCTTTCATGCTTTGTTTAGCAAACACAAAAAAAGCTTTGTTTGTTGCTGGGTCTTTTTTAAGCTTTGCATAAAACAGTTTAAAGTGCCGTAATGCTGTGTACCTGTGATCACCTTCAGGGTCAAAATCAGTTTACAACAGATTAACCTATTTATCTTTTTTTCCTCCCTGTCTTATAATTTGCACAAATACAGATTGTTGTTCTGATGAGCATAGTCTTCCTACCTTATTCTGAATTCTGACTTTGCAAGAATTGCTAACTCAGTGGATTTCCCTGGGAACAGTCTTCTAGAAGACAGCACATGTGTGCCTGCCTTTCTTTACTGCTGTTGTCCTGCTGTGTTTCAGCATACTGAGCAAGAAGAAAACTGGCCACATGTAATTTGTAGAAGTTTTGGTAACACTGGTGCAATTATTTTGCTTGCCCTAATAGTTGGCGTTAAAAATGTGTATGTTTAGGTTTAAATTTTTATTTCAGCTGTAAAGCTTATTACAACTACGGTGTTATAGACCCTCTATTTATTTCTGGTATCATCTCCCTCTAAAACAAACACTCCCCCCCTACTTTGTCATATTTCCCCTTCTGCCCACTGCTTTGGGGTAGATAACACCTAAGTCTTGAAGTGAGAATGCTCATCAAGTATTGTGCGTCTTTAATAGTGAAAACGGATGAAATAACTCGCCCAGTAGTATAATAGATTCTTCATTATCTGCATTCTTTAAAACTATTGCCCATGCAAAAGGTCTGAGTCCACGGGAGAATAAATTTGTAGTTATTAGTATTAAACTGGAAATAGCAATACAGGCAATGTTGTTCACACCTCTCCCCCAAACCAGTGTGTGCACGCACCTTAAAAATCCATTAATTGAATGGCTCCCCAAAATGCCAAGGAAGTGTAGCCCTAAGGGAAGGGCATTGTCTGGTGCTGCCTTGCCATATCACACCCAAAGTCACCAGAGATGCTCGTGAAAGTCACATTAGATGAAATGGTGGCATAATCTATCACCTTGGGAGACTTTGGCATTTGTGCAGATGATGACTACCTACTGGGCTTCTTTCTGAAGTATTCATAGGTTTCCCATGGGTGAGTCTTCAAAATCTTAATGTAATTGAGCATATCACAGCTGGAGTCCTCATACGCTGAACTCATACCACTCTTTTTCCAGTTTCCAGAAAGAAAGTTGCCTCCCGTACTCCAGAAACCCCCTATGTACTTCCTTTACTACAAAGGGCAGAAGAACTACAGCTCTGTGCTGCTCTTTTAATATTCTTGGATTATGTTTTGCTGAAGGACACTGATCCTAAAGCATTGCAACATCCCGGTAGCAAGGACTAAAAACTAGTGGTCTGAAGAGATGGCCTTGGAAACTTTTGCCAAGAGCCATCTCTGCTGAATATGCCAGTCAAGAGCTGGGGTGGATGCCACAGATCCATCTCAGCCAAGCCTCAGGCTACAGCCAGGCACAGAAAGAGCTCTTGTAGCCCTCGTGGATGGGCTGATTCTAACGGACTCACTGTAGCACTTGACTATTATTGATCCCTGTGCGTGTTTGTCTGTCCTATTTCCCAGAGCTGTACGAGCGTAAAGGAAACATTCTGAAGTGGGTCAGTCCTTATTTCTTAGACTGAGTGAGAGAAGCCCCTCTGAGCTCAGACGGCTCCCTGGTGATCAGAACTCCTGCCCCGGGCATTGTCAGAGGGCTCAGGTACAGTTTAAACTCTCAGCCCTGCGGTAATGGGAGGTGCTGATCCTTATACCCCTCTCTCCTGCTTACAGCTCTGCAGTCCTGTTATTTACTGACCCAGTGGGGGCTGCTTTTGGTAGAAAGTAATGTGCCAAAAGATAGTAGTTTTCTCTCAGTTTAGTGAACTGATCTGGTTTCTAAACATGGGCATTATAACAAGCACAGATGATGGGGAGTGACTGTGTGACAGATAATAGGAACAGGGACGTTGGGATTACAGTACCAGTAGGTCTGTAGATTGGCTCAGCCATCTTCTGTGACTGTCTTTGCATAATCACACTTCTCTGAAGTGTGAAGAGAGTGGGAGAATTGGTGAAACAAATAAAGAGCCAGCAAGTAATTAACTAGATCGGTTTTCTGCCTCCTCTATGTCACCCATTTGCAGCATGATGTTTTGGCTGACCTTATGTTAAATCTAATTTGGCAGGGCTGAGGTTGTATTAAGTCAAGACATCCCTCTGCTGCATACTTTAAGGAGAGGTGTTTAGAGGTTAAGGTGGGGAAGCGTGGGACTGGGATAGGACCGTATGCAGCCTTGTGCTCCTTTTGAACTCCTTGCTGCTACAGATGCCTACAACCATGGCAGCAAATTTCCCCTTTCCATCTGCCATAAGAGGTGTCCCATTCAATTGGGCCTGGGTCTGACCAGGATGACCTATGCATTCCTGACCTCCCGACCATTCAGCGAGGCCACACATCCTGAAAACTTCAGTACAAAAGACAGCTATCAGCTCCCTTTGCTTAGCAACAATCATTACCGTGAGCACATCAGCCTGATGTTCTGCACTGAGGACTGACTCTTTAATGCAAAGTGCAGTTCAAGGTCTCTGCCTTAACTCTCAAAGTCCTTTTGCGGCACGGGCTTGATCATTGCCCCAGGACAGCTCTGTTGCAAAGATGCAGTGGTAAAATGTGAGGTGATATGAAAATCTCTGTGGGGATATCAGAGCTGTGGAAGCAAGACAGGTTGGGCTTCTGTCATATGTAAATGGCTTTTCCTGAGCATTTCTTCTTGGGCTCTCTCTTTTGCTCATATACATATACACACAACGACAAAACTTAAAGTCTGCCCCAGATACTCTTCGAATGAAAGAAAAAAGGGTAACTGATGCCATTGTTGCAGTTTATAGGTGTTTCTAAAGCATTTGAATGCAACTGTGATGAGGCAATAAAAGTACCTAAGGAGATCTCAAGCCCAAGTTTAAAGTACTGAATCTGCTAGCCTCTGAGTCCATGAATGATGTTGCATCCATAAATCAAAATGCTCCAACGAGCCCCTTTGGAAGGAAACCATCCTGTAAAGCAACATTCAAACCTGCAGTCTGTGACAAAGCAATAAATTCAATCCTCAAGAATTTGCTTTCAGAAGCCTTATTGTACCTACTGTCTTGCTAATGACTAAGTCTCTAAGACTCTTAGAAATAACCAGGTAAGAAAAGACTCTCGCTTTTAATATGGTGTAATTTGACAAGACTTCTAGGTTCATGCAGAAAGCAGGAGCTGGAGATATTCTGAACATGTGGAGGGTAACTGGAATTCCCTTTGCTTTCCATGTATTAACAGATAATTGTGCCTTTCAAGAAGAATAATCTATTTCATTTGAATACAACAGATTTCTGTAACAGAATTAGGGGGAAAAAACTTAAATCCCTGTACTTAGAGAATCAATGGAAGTGGTGCTGTGGAGACCCATCTTCCATTTCCAACTATTCCAGATGCAGGATGTTACCCTCCCTTCTTTTCTCAACCTGCATCATGGTGCAAACACCATTAGTGTTTGGTAGCCCTTTTTGATCAAGGCTTGTGTGAGTATTTATTGTTTTAGTCTAAATAAGCTGTGTTAGCTTAAGTAATGAAAATAACAGGGGTTTTTTGCTAACTGATGTTTTAATTGAAGTGGCACAAGTGCAGTTGGAAGAGGCCACATGGCTTGAAAGAGTTCACTCTGTGGCTTCCTGTACCACTGTCTGGAGCAGAAGTCAGGCAACATCGTCACATGGGAAGCACAGTGGCCCAAAGCTGATCCCCTGCTCTTGTCTCTCCACTTACAAATGTATCTGCTACTGCGACTCCTCAGTTCTTCAAAGGATTCCTTGCTAAATCAATTAGTACTGAGGCCTGACCTGCACCGTCATTCATGCTAGGCGATGGTATCATTTAATACTCCTGCAAGATAAATATTTCTTCAATAATTATCTGCTAATTAACAGGCACATCATAAAACTCATTCCACATAGATGCAGTGTTTGAAGAGTGGAACTTGTCCCTTGTAAATCAAAAGAAACCCCCACCCTATTTTTTCTCTTTTTGTTAAGTTCTCCATCTGCTAAAAATCCATTTGTAAAAGTCCTGCAGTTAAGCAGGAACACCTGCCTCCTCCTCAGGAGCCTGGCTTCCAGGGGAGGAGTGTGTTACATTACATACCAGACCCGTGTGTTGGGGCCAGTGTGCAAGGAGGTGTGGATTCACTGGTTTTACCCACATCACCTCCAAATCTCTCATTGCTATACCGTGGGTGAAGCAGTGAGGTATTGCTCTGTGATGGAAGGATACCCTGCAAGATACATCTTGTCAGTGTGGGATTTGGTTCTGCCAAATGGTCAGCTTGAGAAGGTTATTGGAAAATAAGGGTTATGGTGAATATCATTCTGAAAAGTACTGATGAAAGGTGAGAATTTTGAGTCCAGCAAGTCAAACAAAAATAATCATAACTCACAGAAGGTAGTGCAAACTGTCAGCGACAGGAGTTAGTCTGAAATGGTCTTGCTATCTAAAGCACAAGCCTTAAATACATGTTTTTTATTAATTGTATTAACTTAGTTTCAGGGGTTAATTCTAACATTAATTCTAACAAATTAGATTTGAAGTTCTTGCAAATGGATGTACAACTAGTCTTTCTAAAGCTACCAAAAATCCTACATCTCTAAGCAGGTGATCTTCTGAGATCAAAGCCTGACTCTCAACTGGTCTGAATCCAGTTTTTAATTGGGAATTAATTCCTAGTTCAAAAATCATGATAGACTAATTCTAGGGGAAAAAAAAGATAAAATCAAAACTTAGAAGGAAGTTCTAGGATTTTTTACAGAAGGAAAAGTAACATAACCACAATAGTGAGTTTAGCTGCTTGGTGTCACATTTTAGAAAAAAAGTGTGCCTAGCATTATTTGTTTCAATGTTGTTGGCTGGAATAGGAGAGTATATTTCCTCATGATCTAAAATTACTGAAGAATATCAGATAACTATTAGAGAATTGCACTGGTAATTTCTAGCTTATAATAAAGGGCTATAATAATTAAGATCTCATCTTTCATTCACAGATACTATGTTTGAAGTCCTTCAGGCTCATCCTAGTGGCAATTGTTAGCTGTAGCCCCTAGTTCAGTGGCTTTTTACTCTTCAGTAAAGAAAAAGATTAGAAAAATTCACTGTCTGTTATGAGCTGTGAGAACAGAGCCAAGTAAGTTTTAACTATTGAAATCAAGGAAAAATGTGGTACAGGATAAAACTCTTCTCTCTTTCTTTAAGAAATCTGAAGTAGTTCCTTTTATTTTTGCTAGAGTCACTTCAGATTTATGGCCAGTTACCAGGATGAGACTCTGGCTCTGCTTCAATAGATGGAAAATATTGTATGTCTCTGCAGAGGGAATCAATTTACTTTTCGTAATTTCAGAATACTTCACAATATATGGATGGTGTCTGATGTGGAAGAGTCACCAAAGTTTGGGAGAATTCTCTGGCACTTATTCACACTTTTCATTTCTTCCTGTTATAGCCTTAATATTACGTTTCAGAATGGCCACCTTATGCACAGAAAAATCTAGAAATGAAACAGAAGGTTATAAAGGTCATTAGAGTTATTGACAAAAATAATTCAGACATGGATCAAAGAACTGTACTTTCTCCTTTCCAAGAAAATGTTTGAAAGCCATGTTATCATCTTTCTGTGGCACTGTAACAATTTTGGCAATTGTGAAGTGCTGCTCTATACTATTATGATAACTTATTTTTAACTAACTGTCAACAGCTTCCTCAAACATCTGACACTGGTGATTGTTAGGACTCCAGATGCACAATTCACGTATGCATTGTGAGATGAGACTGGCATGAGCAATATTTTTATCTGGTATTTTGAGTAATTAAGGAACTTTGCCTGAACAGGAAAGCCAGATTTCATTTTTTAACATAAATGTAATTACTCTTGTTATCTTATGTCTTAGGATGTAGTACTGTTCTCAGACTTCCATTCTGATAGAAGCAAACCCTTTCTTCCTGAGTAAGTGTGTACATACCATGGATTACCCTTGGTATTTAGTCTACTTACTGCCAGGTATCTCCCAGCAGAACATTTATGTCACGTGTATGCCGCAGACTGTGATTTGCTTACACAGTTGGGACTATGGACTAAGGCTTGTGATTAATTAAGGTTGTTTCCTACCGATTTTGCAGTGAGGGTATCCTGAAGAACTGAGCTCCCTATTTGAGTCCCAATGCCTGTGAATTCTCACCCTTCTACCCCTTCATTCATACTTGTCTGTCTTGTGCTGGTAACCAGCAGTGGGGTAAGCTCTTTCAGTTAACTTTTTACTCTGTATAAGGAGCTTTGTTTTTTGTGCAACACTACCATTGACCTCAGAAAATGCCACCACAGCCTGCGGCTAGCTAGCCAAAGGCAGCTTCCAGGATAGTGGATACTGCTTGTGGGAATACAACAAGGAGTACAAGTCTGGGGACAGAGTGAATTTTCCCAAAGGGAGAGGAAGTTGCAGCCACAATTATTATTATTATTATTATTATTGTTGTTGTTGTTGTTGTTGTTGTTGTTGCTATTGTTGTAAACATTAAAAAAGGTGAACCTGTAATGATAAGTTTAGAATGCATTTCAGCATACACTATTTTTACAATATTAGTAGACTGATAATGTCTTTTGCCATTTAGGTGGTGTCCTCAAAACAAGAGTCCTCCACTGTGTGTACAACTTGCTGGTGGTTCAGGCTAATTATTTTAAAAATATCTCAGTTCTGGCAAAACATTTGCAGTGAATACCTGCTTGCTTCAGCTTTATAAGTGGAATTTTTCATTCATTTTGTCTTGTAGACCTTTTACAGGAGGTTATATCTGTTAAAATTATTTTCTCTTCTTAAGCTGTCATTGCTCTTTTCTTTCACAGGCTTACCGTGTGAAATACAAGTTTCCATGGAGATTTTATTTAACTAGCTCCTGGGTCCTATTTGATTTATAAACCAGAAATGTATAAACCACACCTCTCTCCTTTTTAAGTGTGCAAGGACATTTTTTGAAAGAGGATGTTGTTCATTGGCTTGTCAGTCAAATGTGTATTTGCAAATATTGGGGCTTAGATCTGACAGAGCAGGGACTCATGGTTTGAACAGATTTACTCTGTACATAAAACAGTTGGAAGAAAAGTTGACTGACAAGACCATACTAGCCAAAATACAGTTCCTGTGATTTCAAAGCACCAGAAGTGCTTTTTTCCCCAAGCTTTTTCCATAGTTAATTTGTGTGATATATCGTGTCTTAAAAATAAAATATTTTATTTTCATCTGAATGAATGGAAGTCTTAAGCAAAAGATTTTAATACCATGAATATGGCAAACAAAATAATCTTCTGCATATTTCTAATGTTTCCAAGTGACTTTTTTTTTTTTAAGAAAAAATACTTACTAATGCTGAGAATCAACAGGAGAAATGTTTGCTAAATTAATGTATCTATTAAGCACCTGCACAGGCAGAAGCCAATTTTATGAAATAATATTTGACTATTTTATAGCACTCTTGTCCATAGATATACACAATGGTGGGCGATTACCCCATCTGTACAGGGAGGAAACTGAAGCATATAGCAGATGTAGCAATGTGGTATCCGGGTCCTTTCACCCCTTGGATCACCCCTTGCCAGCTGTTCCCTGCCCCAGGCATGTATGAAGCTGCTACCTGTGTCCATTGGAGAGGATGCTATTTATGTCAGTGAATGATGTCAATGTAGTAAAATAAGAGTAAGAAAATAAGTGATGGAAAGCAAAAATTAGACGGACATTGAATGGTATGTCTGTGTACCAGAGTGATCTTGTCAGTATGAAGTATTGATACAAATGCCTTGAACTACCTGGGAAAGGGGGCTACAGTGTGTATGGGAGAAGGAATAGTTGCTTTGCATATTTTGATCTCTTTTTGGCACATGTATTTCATTCTTGAAGTTTGAATATTACTGACTTCTAAATCATTGAGGAAGGAAACACTGTTTTAGTTTCTGCTTTTTTCAGTGAGTAGCCCAGCAGGGACCTATTTACTTCTCTGGGCTGATGGGTGCTGTGTTCATACAAGTAAGAAATAATTGGGACAGAAATGCAGATCAAAAGAATCACCCTGGTTTAGATCTGGGTTCACTCAACTAAGTTAAAGTGCGGAACTCAGCTCTCTGCATTTCAAGTTTTGTCATTTCTTCCTCTGGGAAAAAAAAATAAATAGAAGGGATGCATTCCTGATTATTACTGGTGTACTACTTAAATGAGTCACGCAGATGAGTACAGGGTTTTTTTTCCAGATCCCACTTCCAATGCTTTCTGATACCTTTCTATTTAAGATTGTATTTTGGTTTTGTTACAACTATTGGAAGTTCTGCTGTGAATCAACTCCACTGAGTTCAAGGTAGGGCTCAATTGTTCATTTTTGAACAGAACAGTTCACTACAGCTTCTTTGCACATCTTCCTGGACTGGAGCAGCTTGCTTATACCAACAAAATAGGACCAGATATCTGAGGCACTGCAAACTTTCAGCCTGCTTTCCCAGTGTCTGTTATCTGGGGCCACATGCAGAGAGGATGGGCAGGGAAGTGAAGGAGTTTGTGGCAGAAGGTGAAGCTGACCTTAGCGGGAACAGCAGAATAGACAGACTTGTCTGAGCACACTCACACATTGAGGGTTGGACACTACAGTAAACAAAGGATCAGGTCCATTTTAAACTGATAAATTCTAGTGAAAGAAGGAAATAAAGAGAAGGAGAGAGGAGATGACAAGTAATACCTGTAATCACTCTAGTAACCTGACTCCAGTGTCGCAATCTCAGGGAGCAAAGACTGGCAGACAGTACTCATGGATTGCTCTGTCTACCACAGAAAATGCAGCCATCTCTAGGGAAAACTGGGGAATGCCAGTTGATATTTAATACAGACAGCAGACCATTAGGTCTGGTTTTGGCAGCTATTCAAGAAAACCCCGAGAAATCCTGCCACCAGACTAAAACTATATTCTTGGGCAATATTGTGCCCTTTGGAGAGAAACATCCTTTCTGAGCATTGTGGATATATCCTGAGCCACAAACACCTCTTTGAGACCACCTTAATCCTAGTATTGTTCATCAGAGTATACAATATCCTTCTCCAATAAGATAAAAATAAACCTTTGTATAAAGTTTTTTCTCATTCTTCTGGGATTGGATGAAAGAGGAGAAATAAAACTGCATTTCAGTTGCACTGAGATATTATTCTAAACAGTTGTGTGATGGGGAGGTAGGAAATGCCAGCTCAGTGCAGTCATTTGCTCCATCAGTTGAACAGTTGTCCCAAATGATGGCTAATCAGAGATAAAGCAGGCACCAGCAGTGCAGTTTCAGTATTGCAGCTCCACCAGATTTGCAAGGGAAATTCAGATCGACAGGTGGTCCTTACCTTTGGCAGAAGGTCAGAAGAGCACCACAACTTTCTTATCTCCCTGTTTTATCTGCCAAAGGTGGAGGGAACTGGGGAAAATATCTGAATTTTTGTAGCATTAACCCATTATAAATACAGAGATATGCATGCAGGGACTTTTTGATGTTTCCAGGATTTTAAAGATTGCAAAATTAACTTTTTTTTTTCCCACAGAACAGAGTTGCAGTTTAGAAACTTGTTCTCCAAAACTCCATTACAAAGCTGAATAGCTATTAAAAAGTTATTGTGGTAGTATTTTTGACATCTTATTTTGCAGAAGGAAAAGGGTTTTTGAACTGTAACTTTTGTTGATGCTCATCTTCTGTATAATTTCCCCTTGCTCAAGTCCTACAAAAGTGCTTGTTTTACTTAGTAACACTGGTAGTTTAGGTGAAATGATGATTGATCAATACAACCTTCCATGTCAGGTTACTCAGCAGTGTTCCTGGATGCCAAGGTTAGGATTCAGATCCAGATTTCTGACATGCCTGCTTGGAAGGGTTGGGGCTTGGAGCATTAAAGCAACCTGTTAGCAAGATCTCTGAATCAGATCAGATCAACTGTAGATTTTTCCAGTCTGAATGAATCATACTGAGCTATCTTTGGTGGTAATATCCAGATGTCATTCTGGAGAGAACAAGAGAGAAGTTTTGACCCTGCAGGCTGGGTACAGTTGGTGTTCTTAGACTTTCTGTCTTGAAGAATTTGCTGAAATTTTACCACTGGTGACAAAACATTAGTGCATGCTTCTTCCCAGGGGACAATCACATCTAGTCAGGTGTCTGGTGTTTTTCTGTGCTGGAGACTGTCTCTGAAACAGGTTGACAGTGGATACAGAAATCCCCAGCTGTTTGGTCTGCCACCTCCTGATATGCAGCGGGAGTTGCATGTATGATAAAGTGGTTGCAAGGACTCTTAAAAATAATTTATTTAAAATGTAATTGAAGGGACAATAATTAGATTATTTTCAGCTGATGAGCCAGAACGCTTCTTTATAGAAAATGGTTTTCTGTGTTCAACAATGAGCCACATAACAGAACTAAATAAAAATTATAAACTTTCCCTTCCATTTTACAACTGCAGTTGTGGCTCATTCATAGCACTGCTGCATAGATGGACCAGGGGGACACAGAAAGTAAAGGTGATTAATTACAAGAAGAAAAAGAAATAGAGGGTCAGGAAAGGCATATTGATGTGAAGGATGGGATAATTTGTACTCTGTGGTGCAGAACTGTAGTAAGTGTTACAGTTAAATTTGTTGTTTGAAAATACACGTCACAATTGTTTACCAGACTGCACAGCTAACTTGGGCCTTTACCTGAATTTCAGCTATAGCTGCTACAGGAAAACATCCTCTTGGAATAGAAAAGGGTTTTGGCTCCTCCTGCTTTGCCTGTGCAGGGTTACAGTCCAGGCCCCAGTTTAACTTAGGCTAGAACTTTTAATATTTGTAGTAAGATGTCAGAGCTTGAAGCTGTAATGAAGATGAGTTCAGCTAGTCGATGACTTCCCCTAACCTCATGGAAGAATTAATAACTGACTTGCATTTGATTGTGGGAGAAACCTAGAACTGCCTAGAACTGCACATGGGATGTGTCTGTAGATCCACACATCCCACAGAGTGAGGTCACAGCAGGGCAAGTATGATTTTGCTGTAATGATGGTAATGTCATGCTAACTGGCACCCTGTCACCCAAGATAGCTGTGCATTGCAGACCAAGATCTAGGGTGGTTGTAGCTGAGCATGGATTTTTTTGAGCTGAGGGTTAAAACACAGCCAGCTCAAGGCTTTTCAGAATTATTTAATTCTTGCGCATGTAGAAGAAGAACGTGGTCTGCTGTGCAGGGACAGATCTTCAGTGCCACACTCCCTTCCTTGCTGCTCCATGTGCACCCCACAGAGCCAGAACCAGGGTGCTTCCTTGTGCTCTCCTTCCCCTTCTCCCCCTGGCCAGGGCTATCCCAGGCCAGTAGGTAAAGAAACTGAAAAATGATTTCTGCCGCGATGCTCTGCCTCCCAGCCAGGCCTTAGGATGTGTGTGCTGTTGCTCTGCTTATGCAGCTGAAGCGTGTTGATGCTCTTTCTCACCTCCTGCCCAGTAACCAAGGAGGAAGGTGACAGGCCAAGCACTTAGCAGGACTGAGTGCTGAAGTAGTGAGGCCACATCTGTCCATCCGTGGTGTTATGTTATGCCCCTCACAATGTCGTTCTCTGCTTACACTCAGGGAGGCAAGAAGGGCTGTGCACCCGTCATGGTGGGTGAGTCGTGCCCCAAGGTAGCAGTTGTACTTCTCTGACCTCGTTCCCTTAGCTTCTTGTCACCATCACACTGGCATTAGCCACTGAGTAAATAGATTTGGGGGTTGAACACCAACCTCTGCGTGCAGATTGTGGTGGAGTTGGTCTTCAGAGGAATTGGCAAATCCTTTCAGGTGAAGGATAAAGACTTGTGTTTGGTCTTTCTAAATGCTGAGCACCCCCCAGCTCCTGTGAATTTCAGAGGCCCAACAGCCTTATTCTTGGCTGCCTCCTGTTTTGTATGAGTTTCAGTCTGATTTTAAATTTCTCACCCAGATGGTATTGTTGTTTCCCTTGGAAAATTTTGAATAAATCCAGGTATCTTTACATCCATTTTTACAGATAATTCTTCTTTGAAGAGAAACGTGACTTTCAAACTGCTGTTTAAAAATAATGGGAAAGCTTATGATTGATTCTGGGTGCAATTTTCTTAGCTGAAGTGAAACAACTATGTTTTTTGAGCAGATCTACGGGTGGGATCTGTGCGCAGACAAGATATGCTTGAGTTCCAGTTTATCAAATTGGAGCATAGCAGGTAAATCTTCGGTCCGCATCTCTCACTCTTTTTTTAGGAAACCTAATCAAGGTAATTGGCATTTAACAATCAGGTTTTAGGATCTTGACAGTTCTGCAATGTGGTTTCTGTCACTGCTCTGAGAAAGCAAGACTGAGGAGGAAATGGGATCTATCATGTCATGTGGATGAGTAACTGGCTCGGACAGAGCTTCCTTTGTATCAAGGCTTGAAGCCACACTGCTGTCTTATTACAGCCTGTGGCTATTGCAATAAAAAGCAGGTGCAGAACAGAAATAGGGGAAATGGGAAATTTTTAAAAAATGGCTGGTTTTTTATATGTCAACACTCATTTTATTTAAACTAGCTATAAGTCTTGGAATATATTTGAATTCTTCAAATCTTAGTACAAAACTGACAGAATAGATTTTGTTTGCAGCATAATTTTCTCTATCAGCAATCTCAGCATGAAGTAGATTTTTAGCAGTCACTGTTGGCTCTTTGTATCACTCTTAATCACACACAGGTAAATGTTTAACTCTTAGGAAATTGACTCACCTGTCTTAGGTGTTTGTAGCTAAATATTTGTGTTCTTTTAATGAAATAAAAAATATACAATACCCAATTTAAACACTTGCCATGTTTTGAAACATAATTTGTTTTGGAAGAACAGTATAAAAACTAAGTACAGAGAAAAATGTCCACCAATTCTCCTTACTATCAATTTGGTGAAGTAAAAATCTTCAGGTGAGTGGCTTTATGTGTTTAGCTTCTCATTCAGTTCTTGTTTGCTGTTTGTTTTATTTAAGCTCCTTTATTTCTTTGATGGGAAGAATTCACCATAATAGCACTGGGAATTAATTACAAGTTCAGGACTGGTGCCCCTCAGATGTCTCCACAGTTTTTCAGGCACCAGAGAAGTACAAAAGTTTCTTTTGCAGAATCTGTCCCATGCTACCATGTTGGTGCGTGTTACAGCACAGAATTTCTGTTTTTCAGATAGTTGTGTAAGTTGCTGTTAAGAGTCTGTAATTGCACATTGACTGATAGTTTTTGGAAAATGTATTTAGGAGTAGCAGCCCAGGCATCTTCACAGAGAGCAATCCTAACTTCAGAGCTTTGAGTAGACTAGGTAGTTTTGTTGTAATAGGTGACTGTTTAAAACTAAAGCCTGTAAATCTGCTTTAGATAGCTGATTACCAGGGTCATCTCCTCTATATTTCCTTAGTAACTGGATGCAGCAGGCAGTGTGGACCAAAGAGGTGGTGATAATTCTGCTGTATTGTCCCCTGACATTGATAAACATAATTCAGCTTCTCATCATTGGTCTTACAAAGGATTAAAATATTTTCATATGCAAACTCTTCAGTAATTCTGATTTTTGGAAGCATGGCTCAGCTGATGTGGGTTATTTTTCAAAGGTGTCATAACCAGATTTGTAGACGCTTATTGGGATGTTATCACTGAGTTGCCTCAAGCTGGGCAGAAATATCAGTGCATGTTTTTGGCAAAGCCTCTGTTGTATTTCCACGTCTATGTTTTAATCTGTGAAACAGGTAAGCAATGGCATCCTCTGCACCGTTGGAGGGTTGGTACTGTGCTTTGAAAACACTTAGAAGGCGTAGTAGCAATTCTTTTACCTCTGAATGCCAGGATGTCAGGCCTCAGTATCGTTTGACAACAGGTCTGGGCAGAGAAACCAAAGCATTTCTTAAATTCTTTGCTTTCCTCCAGTAATATATGAATAAGCCTAAAAGTAGTTAAATAATTATGAAAAAATCAGAATTGTCTGTGACTGTAAACTCTCTCAGCTAAGCTCGTGAAAAAAGATGTCTCTGGTTCTAACACGATAAACTGAAAAATCATGAGTTCACTTGCCTTCCCCATGGAGCATTTAAAAATGTCTCATGCTGGGGTAATACGGATAGGAAAGGTAGACAGCAGCATATTTGAAATGACTGTACTCACAGCAACCCTGTTATCTCTCCTATGCTTTCTATATACTATAAAATACAAACCTTGGTTTTATTTGTAAAATTTCATTATTTTTATGTTATGACAACTCTGAAAAATGTGTTGAATTGCAGAAAGTCTGTCAGAGAAAAACTTGTCATCTTTGTCTCTGGCACTGTTTTGAAAAGTAGTAGTAACGAAAGTTTATTGACTAAGCTGTTAGTAATATGTACTTTGATATTAATCTATATGAAAATGCTTTCATGGTCCCATGTTGTCCTTCTCTGATATAAAAACTTTTAGGTACCACTTCTAAGATTTGTTTCTCCACTGTATCAATACCATCTCATTTACATACCTAGCATTCTTGAAATAACAGAAAGATCCCAGTCAAGGAAAAAAAAAATCAAAGTAAGCCCCATGTACTTGTGCTTAAACATGTATCACAGTTTTGAAAAAGTTATTTTTGTCTCTTGGTAGGTGTGAAAATTAGAGGTATGTTGCCGATAGATTAAATCATGGCATAGAGTGAAGATCACTGATTTTAATGTTTAAATATTCTCCAGTACTGCTTGGGAATAGCTGCTATATATCAATTACACACTGAGTAGGAAGTTTTAAGACAACTGGTACTGCTAGAAATTCTGCCTGTCAAATTTGTCATAGTTTATTTAATTACAAGTATGAAGAAGAAACAACCTAGTAGCTTTTCACAATCTCTCCCCCCTAGGGCAGATGGGTATTAAAGCCAATTCAGTCTGTTTCCTGATTGCTTCAGGCTACAGAAAATTGTTCCCCAGGGAAGAGAAGTAAATCAGTTATGATCTTTAGTCTCTCCGAGGGAGATTAGAGCCACCACACTGGTGAAACAGCAGTAGGCTTCCTCTGTGTAACTGATTTCACCTTTAATCCTACCATTGATTGAATATTGCTAAGAACGCTGCCATGCATTTTAAGGTCAAACCGATGATGAACACCCCAGGCAAAGGAAGTTATTTACACAAAAAGGTAAAGACGAGCCTTTAGCTTTACTATTTCAAAAAAGCTGTAAAACATCTACTTTGGGAAAAAAAAATTATTTCAATTTCAGCCATCAACCTTTCCCAAGTTTTTGTAAGGCTGCTTATCACAGTGGTGTCTGAGCATCTTCCAGGTAATATGGAATAGTGAAGTCTTTTGTGGTCTTCACTGAATCTCTCACTCTTCTTTCTTTTCCAGGTAAAAGTTCTCCTTGATGTGAGGCTTTTATTCTTTATCTGTTGGTGTTAATTTCCTTTTAGTATTAAGTAGAGATAGGACAAAAAGTAGTACTAAAGTTGCAAGAGTCATTTTATGGCAGAAAGTGGTTTTATAGGGAAGGAAAAAAAGGTTTTCTAAAAAAAAAATTTACACCAGCTACTGCTGAATCTTGTCTCTTAGTCTGTCATTTTGCTTTTCATATCACAGCATGTTTTTTCATTAAGTTATTTTTTTTTTTTAATCAGTAAAAGAGAATTCTTCTGTCTCTGCTGGATTGGAAAACCCAAAATTTGCCTGACAGGATACCTTTGTAAAGTTGTATGCAAAATCTGTGTGTATAAAAGCTGTTGAGAATTACTGCTGAGAATCTGTAAGTCTACCTGGCAAAGATGAATTTCACCTTTTTTGTTACTCTTTCAGGATTTCATATATCCAGCTGTAGCATGATTTGTTTCCAGGCCTTCACACTTGAAATGAACCTCCCTGGTTTTCCATCGGAGAGGTTTTCCTCTAGAGTGAGGACTTGTATTTAGATCCTGCAATTACATGTTCCCATCTCTGAAATGCAGGAGATCTGATCTGTTGGGTGATCTTGGGCAAACCACAGGACTCCTGTTTCTCTTTCCAAATGATATGTATGCTGCTTACTTATTCTGAAAGCTGTTGGGGGCAGAAACTTGGAGCCAGGTCTTAAAAGGACTTCAAAAAATCTGGGAATTATGCTAATGACATATTAAAGATAATATAAAACAGAGTGGGACCTAGAGAGACATGCAGGATAAATACTTGGGTTGGCTGGAGAGAAATGATTGGACTCCACCAAAGTTGAGAAAACGTGGTAAATGAGAGGCAGCCTTGTTTTAAACCAGCTTTGTTATCACTTACTGGTTGGGACAACGTCATGCTTTCTTCATGTGGTCACAGCATTTCTCAGGAGATCTTTGGCTGGCTTAGGTATCCCATCTGTCTGTACCTTAACACACCCTCCTGGTTTGTTGCTCTCTACCTAGGACATATCTCACATGATAGTGCTTGATGCTAACCATCCTTTGTCTGTATGGTACATCTGTGTCCTTTGTTGTCTCTTAATCCCACCATTGTTACTCATCACATTGTGGGAATCCTGTCAGCTACTTCTGTGTGTGGGAACATGACTGCAATAATACCAACAGAGCCAGCGCTGGTATATGCTCAGCTTTGGCTGTGCCTCACTGATGGCTGTCCTGATCAGGGCTTGTGCCTGAACTAGTCAGCAAGGACTCAGCAACCTTGCTGGCTGTGGTCACACCATGCTGAGTCCTGGCCATGACTGCAAACTAGCAGCTGACTTGCAGGTCTGGGCCCATTTAGGACCTGCCACCCAGACTTGAGCTTTTAGGGGAGAATCTAGAGAGATGCGGACCAAATGCATCACTGTGTGCCTCCAGAAACAGTGATCAGCAGGCATTCAGGGTCTCTCCAATACCATCAACTTTTCAGAGCGGTTACATCCCAGCCCATGGCAGCAGGTACTGCAATGCCTCTAAAAAGGGATGCAGAAAGGGCTGCCATGGAGGTCAGTGTTTTTGCTGACCAGTGCAGACCAGAAACTGATCCCTGGGTTCAGGCTGACTTTCTCTTCTGCAGAGTCGAAGGGCACCCAACAAAGCTGGTGTTAGACTCACAAGGGCTCTGGGTAGTAGATAAAGCCTGTGTCCTTTCTCCCCGACACACACTGGATTAGTTGGATTTGCCAGTTCACTTCGCCTAGTGCAAGCCTCAGGACCCCTTCCCCCTTCTGCTGCCTCCTGCTGGGCTGAGGTTTTAGGCCAAGTTTCCTGCTTGCACCCCGGACTCTGCAAGGGACTGGGGGGTGCAGGGGAGCAGCTCTTCGAGCCCTCGGCAGGCAGGCAGGGTTTGTGCAGTGCCTTGCCAAGGAGGTGACTGCAAAGCTTTACAGTGTTGCACCATTTTTTGCAGCAGTCACTATGGGAGGAGGGATATGCTCTTCATATTATAGCCTTTCCTTGATATTTTCCTGGCTTACTTCATGCTTGTTCCTATTCCCAAGCATTTCTCTGGTTTAGCCACAAGGTGCCATCAGTAGACACTTCTACACCAGTATTACATCTGCTGGAAATACAGAAAGCCAGGCAAAAAGTCTCTGATGTTATATAGAGGGAAAGGCTAATTAATGAAAACTGTAAACAGAAGGCGATAAAAATATAAGGCAAAACACACTTAGGAAAGGTGTCTTGAACTGTATGCACCTTGCATGTTTTATGCTCTTGCACTGACAACCTAATCAGCTCCGATTTTTTTTTTTTTTAAACCTGATTTTAATACTTAGTGTCCCTAATGACATCAAGCAGTGCCTGTGAAGCCTTGTGTCCTATTATGTTTGCTGCTGTGAGAGGACAAATCAGAAGGTGTGGTCCCTGCCTCCGAGCGTTTCCTGTTCGATCTGAGGGAGGAAGTACATCGGGGGAAATAATTGGGAAAAGGAGAGTGAGAATAGAAGTTATATGAAGACTAGATTTTCTGCAACATCTTCGTGATTCTGAAAGAGTATTTCCTGCTGACCTTTTGTCTGCCCCCTATCAGATGGCTATTTCACGTAGGCAGATCTGGAGGAGAGATCTGACAAAGCAGGTAACAGAGAATTTACAGAACAATTTTGGAAGGAGTCATGCTTGAAGAATAGCAAACAGGAAAGGAGGCCCAGGACACACTTGTAAGACCAGCAGCAGATCTAGCGGGAGACAGGTGGTGTTTACAGAGCAGTACAAGACCAAAGTATTTTCAAGTATATGTGATGCATCTGCACAGTGAGCAGTTATTTTCTTACGGGCTAAATTTGCAAATCAGGATGTAGGTTCTGGAAAAGCAGTTTATACTCACTGGGAAAGCAGAGAACGCTAAAAGATTTTCCCAGTAAGCATCATTATATTTTTGCTGTGTGGCAACATTGGTGGTAGGGGCTGATTCCCACTAGCCTGGAAAGGAACAGCCAGGATGCAAGTAGGTAGCGGTGCACATGGAAGAAGTTAGGAGGATAACGATGATTTTGGAGGAGCTACCATGCACAAAATGCAGAACACCAGTGCTAGAGCAATGAGGTGAATGGGAAAGCTTGGGAGGAATGTGGGGCTATGACTGGAAGTGAGGCATGTCTTGCCTTCTTGGATGTGAGGAACTTCTTCCTAATTGCATTTCTGACTGCCTCTGATACAGCATAGTTTGTTTGCCGAGTTTCCTTTTTGGTTCTTTACAAATTGACCCATTTGCTTTATTTTGTGTGGTTTTAATTTTCCTTTGCAAAATATCCACACTTCGGGCTCATTTGGTAAATTAATATTAGTGTTTCAATACGGTTGCTATCAGTCCTTATTTTACACTAAATCTTTCCTACAGGTTTTTCTTTTTCCCTCCTCCTCTCTATGACTAATAGATATAATTTCAACAGTTTGACTAACTGCCGTGTTATAGAAAAGGCAGTAATTTATACTGATGTAATGGCTGTGATAAAAATCATTTGTGTGCTGATTTTATAAATTAGGTAGGAAATGTGAGTGCCTCTGAAAAATGAAGTGCTACCACATGAATTCCAGTGTTGTTAATGCTTCATACCTTTCTGCTTCATTAAACCAATTTCACGGGGAGATGAGTTAGAGGAGGAAGCTGTGCTGCTTAAGAGACGCAACAATGGTTTATTGAAAGAAATGGGGATAAGATTAAATTAAGTGCTACTTGAGAAATATGGAAATACAAAAATATTCAAGCTTATAGATGGTGAATTCAAAAATATGATAAGTTAGTTCTTTCATACCCAAAGAACTGTCTCATCATAATTGCATAGGCTGAATTCACAGGCTACTAATTAATATTGAAGAGTTTCTTGAACCACTCTTATAAATGAGTAAGAGTGCCCTAGAACTAATTTATAACTATTTCCTTTTGGAAATCAAGACAACTTAAAATGCTGCTTTCAGTACATTCCTATCTTGGCTGCTAAATCCTTTGAAATTATTTCTGCCATATATTTTTAATTTATTTATTATTTCACATATTTCATTTATCAGCTGAATTTAAAGGGAGGAATAAAAAAGACGTAAGATTAAGAAGCCTTCAGGTCTGGTAAGACCCTTCTAATTTAGCATAATGATCCAGAGCAGCGTAAAATAACTTTTCTGACCACTTTTGATCTGAATTCAGCTGCACTGAAACCAATAGGTTTCAGCTACATTTATATCAGAATTTTTTTCTGATCGAAGCTGTGAAATATGTAACCTAAGAAAGAATACATTTGTGGCCACAGAATGCCTTGAAGATCAGGTAAGATCTAAAACTAAGAGGCTAATTGATTTTTTACCACTTCCATAAAATAGCTGCAACTATTTTTTCCCTTTCCCTTCTCTCCCTTGAGGACTAGAAGTTTTCATTCTCAGATGACTAAACCCTATTTGTTCTGTGGATGGTGGAACATGTAAATACAAAGGGAGTCATTCATTAAATAAGAGGCTTATGCATACACAAGTTTTAAAAAATGCATAGTTTCAAAGCACAACTGAGAGGCTGCCATTTTACCCCTGATTCACAATGAGAACTCTGTGTACAAGTGACCCAAGTACTGGGATTTGGTCCAGCTCTCAGATTAGCACAGAAAACACGTAGAGACATGGACATCCCCCATCCCCCTCCCACTAATGATAATAGGAGCTCATAAATGTGCTCATCGGGAATGTGTGTGGGATCTTATTGACAGAAGCATATGCATGACTATCTCCTGCTTGGAGAGACCACATTTCTTCTCATGTATGATGGGTGCATCAGCTGACATTAGCACTGTTGCACCATTGACACTTGCTATCCATATGCTTTTATGTAAAATAAATCACTCTATGAAATAGGGTAATGTGCCAGACAGCTTTAAGGCTGGATCTTGCCAAGTGCTCTCAGTTCCCAATGAGAGGTAATCAGAGCTGAGAACACTTAGACCTTCTCTGGATCAGTTCTAGTAGCAAGTATGTAATATTACAATGCAGCCCATTTCCATACTGGCAAGGATCTTCCTAACAAAGTGCTGGGCACCATCCAGTCCCAGTGCTGCTGGATGACTTCAGCGGGATTTGGCACCTTATAGGATTGGTCTGTAAGATGTAATTAGTGATTCAACTCTTCTGCAAGCGCAGTGGATTTTTATCTATTTCTTCCTTCCTTAAAAATCTGTTTGTTAAGAAAGGAAGGAGGGAATAGAATAGGAATAAAAATGAAAATTCTACTAGTGGAAAAACTCTGAGAGTCCAAAACCTTTGTCACCACGTATAACAAAAAGTAAAAATCTTTGAATTTGGAATTGGTGAGATTTTCTAAAAATACATATTTGCTTTCACCTTACAGAAATAACGTTTCAACAATTTTCCAGATGAACAAAAGCAACCTGTACATCCCCATTAGGATTTTTACTATAGATGTATCAATTTCCAAGGAAAAACTGTGCTTTGAACTAGCCATAGTTACACAGGACCCATACGGCTTATCCTTTGAGTTACTCATTCTGTGATGTTCTCTCTCCTAACTCTACCAGAATGTTTTTTATTATACTGCAGAGATACCTGGACATTTTCTGTGCAATTTGGTGAGTTTTCAGAGGTTTGAGAATCAAATTTCTTTCTCTGTGTAAGTTTGTGCATGCCCATTTGGCAGACAATCGTTCCTTTCTTACTCCCTGCTTATATGTTCAGAACGGAGCTGAAACTGCTGGTGTTTGCAGTCACCCAGGTTGGCAGTGGTCAGACCTGCCTTTTTGCTACTGCTGGGCTCCTCTTTGTAGTGATGGGGAGCTCTGCTTGTTCCTGGGAGAACTCAGTATGTTACAGGTCTGAGTTTATTTTTAAGATTTTGATTTCTTTCTCTCTTTGACCATACATTCTATTTTATCCTTCTTTCTCTTTTGAATCGGTTTTGGATTTTTTTCTTTTTTTTGTCTCTTATTCTTATCCTTTTCTTACTCTTTCACTTCCTGTTTACTTTTTCATCTCTGCTACTCTGTCTTTTATCCTGCACTGTCTCAAGTTAATATGTAGCTTGTTTTGTGTTCAGGAATATAAATGCTTGCCAGTTTCCCTTTGCTGTGCTTCAGGCATGTGTAAAGCAGCAGATAAATGTTGACAGCATTTTGTCTTTGTACATGTTGAGCTAACTGCAAGCATTGAGTGCAAACTGCAGAATAAATTCACATGCTGAATACTAGCGAATTGCATCAAAGATCTGATAATGAGTAACTGAAGCTGCCCACAGTTACTAAAGCATTTAGCTTAGTGAGACACTTATAAAAGGTAAACATATCTATGAAAAAGAACTGTATAGTTTGCCTGCATGGAGTCTTGAACTCTATTCTTTTTTGTATCAATATGCATTTTGAATCATTCCATTAGAAGAAAATGAAAAGTAGAGTTTGTTTTACAGTGGCCACAAGATTTTGGCACATGTTATGAGATATCTCACTCTTCTAAACCCCAAATTATTTGTGCAAGGAAGACAGTCTCACTTCCTAACGTTTTTCCTACCCCCAGTGCTATTACCGTGGTAGGTTTAATTTGGAGGCTTTCTAGAGAGCAAATTCTGTATGGAAGAATTGCATACCAGCTATTGTTAGAAATTACATACAGGTCTGTGGGCCAACTTTGCTGTGGAAATGTAATTAATTTATATTAGAAACATTTTGGAGTTGCTTCTATATTTTAGATAATCTGTATCAATTTTAGAGATTTAATGGTGGTGGGTAACTAGGTTCAGAAGTAGAGCTTTGTAAAGAAGTATGACATTTCCAGGATTTGAGGCTCTTTTAGAATAAAAATAGATATTTGTAAATCTTAAACGTGTATTGACAGAGAAAAACCATGGTAAAATTTAATATTAGCCTTCTTTTAAAGGCAGACTTTGAGAAAATGAGCATGTCTTGAGTGATACAGGTAAAGGCACACTGTACAAGTGTTCTAGACTATGTCTGCGTTACTAGACCTGGCAGCATAGCAGTCTCCCTGGAGCAGGTGCAGGCTTCAGCTGCACAGACTCGGTCAGTCTGCCAGAAGCCTTCCTGCTTGCACTCTCAAGCTTCCTTCCCGTTGAAACCATGGCTCAGTAGGGGAAGGGCCTGGAGTATCCCTTATCTTGCTCTGACTTGGTTCTTCTCCCTTCTTACCAATTGCTCTCAGCTCTGCCAAGTGAATAGTTTGTGCAAAGGTGTAAGATTTGAAGTTCTGCTCTCTTACGCTCCAACAAGCAGGTTGCAGCTGACCACTGTCATATTAATGATTTCCTATCCTCAAAACTACGAATGCTAAGCAGGAGGGATTGGTTTGTTTTGCACAGTGAAAATATGAGGGTTTGGTATGTTCAGACCATGGAAAATCTGGACACAATGAAGTGCTTTATTGGCTCATCTCTAGGTGAGTCTCATGCACATCTCTTGCAGAGTTATGAAATGAAACTCTCCAGAGTGCAAAACAAAAGTTTGAATAGTTACGTGGCACTGCTCATCAGCTGGCAAAAAATCATCTGTTTATTGAAGCTGGATGCTTCATGCTGTACACGGCACTTTCTGGAATGTTTTGTTCACTCACTGAGCATTTTGAGCTTTGAAAGTGACTCATGAGCACAAATCCCAGTACATTTAGCCTTTTTCACTTTAGATTGTGTGTTTCCAACATCAAACATTTGTTGGATTTTCCTGTCAGAATAGCAATCTCTAAATGTGTAGATTCAGTGCCAGCATCAGAACAGACTGGTAAAAAATGCTCTGCCTGCTATCAGAATGGGGCAAATTCCTTTATTTTGATATTCCCCATTGAGACGCAAGTTCAGACTTTTGAAAGCAGCGTCTAAAGTTTTACATTTTATTTGACTTCACAGCCAAGACACTGGGCAGACACTACAGGGCTGTTAGTGCAGCTTTTCCCCTTTAATGAAGTTGAGCAGAGCTTCTCCACAACCACCTTTAGTTAGTCACTCACCACCCCTGTGCTTACTAGGCTGCTGCTGCTGCCAGTAAAGTAGATATAATGTTTACCTCACCAAAGTCTTACCAGTTTTCAATCATTTTTAAACAATGGAGTTAAATCCAGTTGGCGGCCAGTCACGAGCGGTGTTCCCCAGGGCTCAGTTTTGGGGCCGGTCTTGTTCAATATCTTTATCAATGATCTGGATGAGGGGATCGAGTGCACCCTCAGTAAGTTTGCAGACGACACCAAGTTGGGCGGGAGTGTTGATCTGCTCGAGGGTAGGAAGGCTCTGCAGAGGGACCTGCACAGGCTGGATCGATGGGCCCAGGCCAACTGTATGAGATTCAACAAGGCCAAGTGCCGGGTCCTGCACTTCGGCCACAACAACCCCATGCAGTGCTACAGGCTTGGGGAAGAGTGGCTGGAAAGCTGCCCGGCAGAAAAGGACCTGGGGGTGCTGGTTGACAGCTGGCTGAACATGAGCCGGCAGTGTGCCCAGGCGGCCAAGAAGGCCAATGGCATCCTGGCCTGTATCAGAAATAGTGTGGCCAGCAGGAGCAGGGAAGTGATCGTGCCCCTGTACTCGGCACTGGGGAGGCCGCACCTCAAATACTGTGTTCAGTTTTGGGCCCCTCACTACAAGAACGACATTGAGGTGCTGGAGCGTGTCCAGAGAAGGGCAACGAGGCTGGTGAAGGGTCTGGAGAACAAGTCTTATGAGGAGCGGCTGAGGGAACTGGGACTGTTCAGCCTGGAGAAAAGGAGGCTGAGGGGAGACCTCATCGCTCTCTACAACTCCCTGACAGGAGGTTGTAGCGAGGTGGGTGTCGGTCTCTTCTCCCAAGTAACAAGCGATAGGACGAGAGGAAATGGCCTCAAGTTGCGCCAGGGGAGGTTTAGATTGGATGTAAGGAAAAACTTATTTACTGAAAGAGTGGTGAAACATTGGACCAGGCTTCCCAGGGAAGTGGTTGAGTCCCCATCCCTGGAAGTATTTAAAAGACGTGTAGATGTGGTGCTTCGGGACATGGTTTAGTGGGGATGGTGGTGTTGGGTTGACGGTTGGACTTGATGATCTTAGAGGTCTTTTCCAACCTTAATGATTCTATGATTCTATGAATACTGACAATACTTGCTTAACAGAAATGTCAGATAGTGGGTGGAACATTCATAACAAGAAGCTATCACGATATCTCAAGTAGAAAAGAGGGGAAAACATGAATACAGAAGGGGACAATGGTCAATACCATTTGAACACAGTAAGTTGCCTCCCATTAACTCCTACGGCCATGGGCCTGAGTTTTTCCATCCTTTCTTACTGTTGACATCAGTGTTTCTTTTATTTTGTTGACCTGCCAGATGTCAAGAATGGACAAATTAAAAATGCTGCTGTCATAAATGTGTATGACTCCAGAAAAATGAGAAGAAAAGTCAGGCTGACAACTCAACAGTGCACTAGGATAGTTAAACAGGTGAGCGACCAGAACTGGCCCTGATAAATAGACCCAATTAATACCATAAAAAGTAATGCCTCTGTGCAGGATTTTTTGCAAGAGATTGCTGCTCTTTGGCTGTAGACGTGACACTATTCACTTTTTCTGAAGGTGGTGGTCTTATTTTCCCTAAATGTGCCACAGAAAAAAATCGTGACGTGCAACAGTAATGACTTGTCCTGCCTTTATTGCTGTGTTCCCTTTCTGGAAGCGCTGCAAGGAGCAATACTGTACTTGAATGTCATGCGGTTTATGACTTAACAATGTTGGGCGTCTCTTTGGCACGACCTAATGCTCTAATGCCAGGAAAACATTTGCACAGAATAATGGATTTTGGATCCTCTGTTGAAACATTTAGAAAAAGTGTTTTAAGTTATTTTTAACATCCAGCTTGTCTGTTGTGGAACTATAAATCTCCTTCCCTCCCTAAGACTTTCTAAATCAAGTTGTAGCTTATGTAGTCTATTATATAGACCCTCATAAACGAGGTGCTTACATTGGAAATAGTGCCAAAATATGACATCAGGAAGGTGTTGCTATAATTAATGTTTTTGCTGAGAAAGAGGGGAAAGTATTCTTAGGTTTCTTCTTCCTTTTATGGATAAGAAATATAATAATATATTACCTCATGATAGCATGATTCCAATGCAAATGGCAGAGACTGGTGGCTTATTAATAGGCCTCGCCTGTAGCAAGCCTCTTTTCCCCGCTTCAGTTTGAAATTGATTATTTTAATACAGAATTCCTGAATGAAAGAGGTTCTTGGCCTTTTCCTGGGCTGTTGAATAATGTATGTGGGAGAAAGCAAATAGAAGCAGAGGGTCTCAGCTGCCGGAACAATGGGCTGCGCACAGAGCTGAGGGGGCACATTAGTTTATCATTGCCTTGTCAATCCTCATAGGCTGGGAATCGTGGGATAGCCTGGAAAGAAGCAGCTGCTGAACGTGTGGTAAACTGACCGGGGCACTTTGGAGAGACGACTACATTTACACATCTGAAAACAAGATATTGATTTTCTCTACAAAGCTGGAGAGAAATAGTCATCCTGAAAATATACCTAGACCATGGCTTATTTGCAAAACCACGGCACTTTCTGGCTGTTCCGTGAGCCGGGAGCCTCCTTGTGATGGGGCTTGCAAATCTAAAAATAGTCTGCATAAACTTTGCTTTTCCTCTTAGTTGATTGACTGCCTTCCTAATCCTTTTAGTGATTCATTACAAGTAAAATGTAAATGCAAGCAAGCTGGATTTGTAAACGTTAACAAAAATATTTTCCCTAGATTAGTAGATCTTTTTTTAAAGGTAAAAATATTTTTAAAGTTACATATTTCCTTTCTGTGGGCCAAATTGATTTTGAAGATACAGTTGTGTGATATCCCTGATATCACAGGCTCTGCCCTTTCTAAGGGAAGTAGAATTCACTTCTGAATGCCAGTTTTGGTTTATTTTACCTCCTCAGGCAGAAGGTTTTTTTCATAGCTTTCAGAAGTGATAAAAATAAGAAAGTGAAACAATACTTGACAGGAACAAAGCGAGATGATTAATTATTTTAAATGATGAAAGATTTAAAGCAGAGATGAGCACATACTGCCAGGTATAGCATTTACTAGTTCAGTGAGATGCTGATGTCTTGTTCTAGGCCAGGTTATTAGGATGCTGTTATGTGGCTGTGATCAGAATTTATGACTATTATTTTAGCTCTCAGAAATCTTATTTGTGACTCAGGATCTTCTCTGCTGGGTCCATACAAGGCCATGTTCACAATGTTAATCACAAGATGTTGAGAAGTTCCAATTGAAATAACGTGCCTTGTCAGAAAGGAAATATTTTTATCTATGCAAGTTTAATTGCAGATCCAGATTCCCCATAGATGTAGTGAGTTGGTTTGTTGTCCTTATCTGTGCAGCTTGGATGACAACTACAAACATGAAGACACTTGGCTTCATGGCTGCTTTCTTGGTTTTTTTCTGTCAAAAACCAGATAATGTAATCAACAGTAGTCAAAAGCCCCTCCAAAACCAGGGCAAAATGAAGGCATTAATTTGCCCAGGATATTTTCAGACTATTACAGTGTTTTCCATATGGATAGATATAAGAAATTAGGCTCCTCATTGCTTTCTAGTCTGATATTGTGATGAAAGCAATAGAAGAACTAGAACAGAATAAAAAGATTATGCCGTATCTTTTTAAAGTCAGAGAAAGTATAACAAAGGAAGGTGGTTTGATTCCTAAATCAGTGAGCTGTATCGCAAGTTATTACAAAATATAATCACTTTAAATCAGGTTTCTAAGTCTGGATCTGGGAAAATGAATAAATGCTCAGATTTTCTAATGTTCAGAGAAGCCAGAATCCTCCCGTTGATCGTAATGAGAATTCAGTGATTTTAAAATTTGTTTAATTCATTCATATTTGGACTTAAGACTCTAGGTATAGGCAATTATTGTCTTAATTATTTCAGAATAATGGATCAAGGCAGATTTTGCTCTCAAAATGTGATAAAAGTTAACCTCACCAAAGAAGTGCCCTCTTAGGAATTTGCAGGTTTCCCACAGAAAATCAGAGGCTTCTCAAAACACAGTAACTGTGTTGTGTGATTTCCTGACATCTCAGTACTCTGGTTGAAACTGGTCATTATGAATAGTGTCCTTATGAATAACTACATCTGTGAAAATGTTAGGTGAGACACTTAAAATCTGTGGTTAGAGAATCCTGACTAAGCAACAAGAAGAAAAAGGCTGAATGACATCGGCCAAAGAGGAAGTTTATCACTTACTGGAACTTCACATTGTATTTGCTTCAGAGGTCTTTTTTGAACAATAAAAAGCTCAAAGTGTCCTATCTTGTATTCCTTTCCCTGTGATTTCAGTGGGAGTTTTGCATGGGATGAGCCAGAAAGGATCCTCTTAAACTATGTCATGAAATACAGGAAGGGTATTTGTTTCTTCTCATAGCTATACATTAAAATATTCCTAAAAGATTTAGTTGAATTAATTGCACAGGCAGCAAGTAGTAATGGGACAAGATGAAGTCTTCACCAAAAAGATACTGTTTAAGTATCTTTTTTCCCTCGTGAAATAAATGCCAAGAATTTATAAGCAAAGGAAACATTGGTGTAGTTGTACTGAACACTTTTAAGAGTAGCCACAAATTCATTAAAATTCATGACCTATAGAATGATATGGCTGTCAGATATACTCAGTTTTCATTCTGGAGGCACATACTGTCATGCCACTTGTCAATGGGATAATCTTCTAAGCAACATGTCCCAGGTTACATGTTTCTCCCCTTTTGTTAAATTCAAAGCAACAGCTACCCCAGAAGAGAATATAATGATGGAATACACCCAAACATAGGCAAGGATGCTCTATCTACAGATAGAACAAGAGTTGTAGATCTACTAAGTAACTGAACAATATGTATAAATTATTTGGCTGCCTTTGAACAGCCAAGTTCTTAGAGTCCTGAGAAACAGGAATATCTAGGGAGCCTGGTACCGTTAGTTAGAGGATGTTTGTGCCATGCAGTACAGGCAAGATTGTTCCTATGTGTAGGAAATACTGAAATAAATAATTGCATTACAAAGAAAGTACTTATTACAAGGAATTGATTTCTGGATGAGATGGTGGATCACGTAAATGCAGTATTTCTAAACAAAATATTTCTGATGGTTTAGATTTTTTACATGTGTGTATTTACAGGGCCATGATGATAAAAATAGCCTTCAGCAGCAGACATCAAAACACTGTTTTAGAAGACAAGTGTCATCAAGTAGTCATGCCCAAACCTTTCCAGAGACAAAGTCAACAGTAGTCTGTCATAAACCTAATTCTATAAATACAGGATTATGAAAATCCAATATTAATTGAGTTTGATATAAATTGATTTTTTTCTATCTTTGTTTCATAATTGCAAATAAGGTCTTTTAAATAACTTCGTACTTGTCAGATTGACTTCTACCTCTCTTACATGGCCTATCACAGAGCAGTAAGAGCTAGAAGCATGTGTTAATTGTTGCCAGAAATAAACAGTGTATGTAATATTGAACATCACACACAGCACATGATAAGTACCATGGTTCAGAAGCAGAAGAGGATAAAGAGAGAAGCAGAGACCACTGGAGGCTGTAGTTTGAAGCAGTCCCCTGAATATGATGCTCATTTTGTATAATCCTATGGGAGTACCTCATCCAACAGTTGTTGGGTTCTGTATCCTATTACATTAAGGTGAAATCTGAAAAACACAGGAATGTGTTGCCTGTTTCTTGACGGTAAATGTAGTTTTCACACTGTCTTGGTTTCGGCTGGGATAGAGTTAATTTTCTTCCTAGTAGCTGGTATAGTGCTGTGTTTTGGATTTAGGATGAGAATAATGTTGATAGCACACTGATGGTTTAGTTGTTGCTGAGCAGTGCTTACACTAAGTCAAAGACTTTTCAGCTTCTCATACTCCCCTGCCAGCGACGTGGCTGGAGGTGCACAAGAAGCTGGGAGGGGACAGAGCCAGGACAGCTGACCCAAACTGGCCAAAGGGATATTCCATACCATGTGATGTCATGCTGACCAAAAAACTGGAGAGGTTGGCCAGGGCGGGCAGGACAGCTGCTCGGGGACTGGCTGGGCATCAGTCTGGGTGGTGAGCAATTGCATTGTGTATCACTTGTTTTGTATATTCCTTTATAATTATTATTATTATTTTCCCTTTTCTGTCCTGTTAAACTGTCTTTATCTCAACCCATGAGTTTTACCTTTTTTTCTGATTCTCTCCCCTATCCCACTGCGGGGGAAGCAGGCAAACAGCTGTGTGGTGTTTAGCTGCCCTGCTGGGTTAAACCACAACAGTCCTTTTTGGTGCCCAATGTGGGGCTCAAAGGGTTGAGATAACAACAGATCTGCCAGAGCTTGTTAAAACAAATTTGTTATAAGCATTCATTATTAGGTTAATAGTCGCTGGTTGCCATGTTGATTTATTTGCTCTCAGAGTTGTTGTGCTTGTTCTCAGAGTTGTGTTATGTAACACCTCACTTGCTGTGTATGTTCCCTGATGAACCAGCTGTCATCTCTGGGGGCTGGATTAAGGTTCTAATTTTGCTGTACTGTGTAGCACTGGCTTATGATATGATAAAATTACTGGTCGTGAGACTAATCTGGTATTTTTACTCAGCATTACCGTCATCACCATACTTCGGGAACCATCTCTCGGAAACTATTAATAATTATACTTTTTACCTTTTCTCCTCGGAGAGCCAATTTATGGGGGAGACAAGGGAGGACACTTTCCCCTGCTCCTTCACCTTCCCCTTATCCTCCAGGCTAGTTACAACAGCTCTTGAGAATTTTGAATATCCTTGGGATGTTCAAACTAGTGTGTTCCTATTGCTCTGTCTCCTGAATGTGTTTCAGGTCTTGTTTAATGTTAAATAGCTATTTAAGAATACCACCCAGAGGTCTGCCCTGAGGCTGGATAGTTATGAGTGGCAGAGTGCGCAGGATAGTTTGGGACAGTGAGCACCTCCAATGTTCTGGAACTTCACCCCTGAGCAAGTGCAAAATCCTGAAAAGTTAGTAGAATATTTGGAAAAAGTATGCTGTCACCCTGGCAATTCCAGAGAGACAGAAATCACTGCACCATGCTGGGGCCTGGCCCATGCTTACTGAGCCCTGTTCAACACTATTCAGTACCCTCGAGGGGAAGAGAAGGTCTCTGGATCTGACGACAAAATGACAGGCACTGCAGCTACTCCAACCCCCGTGACAGGCACTGCAGCTGAACCAGAGAACCAACCCATGCTGGAATCAGTCGCCCCTATAAACAACAAGAAATATTGGATGCGAAAGTCAGCTTGTTTAGTAAGGGAAGAAACTTCTACTAAGAAGGGGAAGGAGGAAGGAGTGGACGAGGCAGGCTACTCGGAAGCAGGGCCATCACAGAAGAGGAGGAGGAAGAGGCAGAACTCGAAAATGAGGCGGTAACCACCCAATCCCTATCCCTGTGTGAGCTGCAAGATACGCGAAAAGATTTCAGCTGCCATCCAGGTGAGCATATTGTCACCTGGCTGCTCCGATGCTGGGATAATGGGGCCAGTACCCTGGAATTAGAGGGTAGGGAAGCCAAGCAGTTGGGACCCCTTTCTAGGGAAGGGGGCATTGACAAAGCAATTGGAAAAGGGGCACAAGCCCTCAGCCTCTGGAGGCAACCCCTGTCAGGCATGAAGGAAAGGTATCCCTTCAAGGAAGATGTTATATGTCACCCAGGCAAGTGGACCACCATGGAGAGAGGTATCCAGTACCTGAGGGAATTAGCTGTGCTGGAGGTCATTTATGATGACCTGAACAATGAGCAGTTATCCAAAGATCCAGATGAAGTCAAGTGCACATGACCCATGTGGCAGAAGTTTGTACGGAGCACATCATCGTCATATGCCAACTCATCGGCAGTAGTGACCTGGAAAGACGGAGAGGGACAAACGGTGGATGAATCGGGTGGCCAGCTCCGGCAATACAAAGAAAGTCTCTCTTCCTCCCTATGGGCCTGTGTCTCGGCTGTGGAAAAACCATCCCAGGAGTTCCAGTGATTCAAAGAGGATATGTCTTACTCCCCACCTGTACAGACCAGTATCTCAGCCATTAGGAAGAAGCGTCCCTCTGCTCAAGAGAGAGGATATAGTGGATACACACCACAGGCCACCCTGTGGTTTTACCTGCGTCACCACAGAGAGGACATGAGGAAGTGGGATGGAAAAATCTACCTCGACCCTAGAGGCACGGGTATGTGAGTTGCAAAGAAAAACAATCACAAAAGGGGGTTCTTCCAGGGAAATTGCTGCTCCAGTTTTCAGTGGGCAGTTCACCAGGCAGAGTAGAAGAGCTGATCCTACTTCCAATCTTAATAAAGGGACTTCTGATTCATATTTGCAAGAAGTTAGTAACAAATACTATGACCGGGACTAGAGGGGCCCTGCCTCCAGCCAGGTGGAGGAAAGGGACAACCGGGCTTACTGGACTGTGTGGATTCAGTGGCCTGGCACATCAGACCCACAGGAGTATAAGGCTTTAGTGGATGCCGGTGCACCGTGTACCCTAATGCCATCAAGCTATATAGGGGATTGAACCCTGGACCCTTGGGACCAGAGGCACTTGAAATTACTGTTCTTCCACAAGAGATCCCCAGCTCAGGGCTGTGTGGTGTTTAGCTGCCTGCTGGGTTAAACCACGACACACACTAAGAGAGACAGTTATCAGTGTTTCCTAATATGTCTGGGCACTGTGCATTGTGGTGAGAGATCATCCAACAGATTAATATAAAGCCTTGCTGAGCTGTGGAATTTCCCCTCTGTTGTCACCTCTTGTGATTCACCTCTTCCAGGGGAAACTGTCATTTCTTGACACCTTCAAGTGCACTAAAGGCATTTTAGGACAACAGAAGGCCAATACAGGAGTTCACAGTGTAAAGCTCTGATCCTTAAACTCCTGTTTCTCTTTGCCTCTGCAAAAGTCCACTGAAATCCCAGTGTGCAGGAGCCAATAAGTAGTACTGGGGCCTGACTGCAGATGGTGTGCAATGAATGAGGGGAATGTGAAGAAGTCTGTTTTCCCAGGAGCATGAAACCACTACTCAGTATTATGATATGCACTATAAGTAGAGTCCGTTCAATGCTCTGCAGCACTGACAGGGAAGGACTGCTCTACCGGCTCACTTGGGTCAGGCAAGGCATTACCAGCTTTTTGCCACTGGCTCCTCTATCTGGCAAATGAAAAGTTCTTTGACTTAACACAAGCATACCTGGGAAAAACAGTGGAGATGAGTTACAACACTCTGAAATAATAATTGCAGAATGACTTGTAGCTGCCACCTTACTCTTCTCCTAGTTGGACAAATGCTTCACTCCTCTCCTGCCCTTCCTCACTGAGCAGTGCAAAAAGCCTGCTGTTTGGGGTGTCCTGCTTCACTGCTGCCACAGAAGAATATCCAACGTCTCCTTTCCCCTCTGCCCACTGTAAGTGAGAAGCAGTTCAGAGAACTGCATGCCTCATGCTCCCCCTGGGGCTGGCCCTGGATTACTAAGCTTTTGCAGCATCGCTCACTCATGACTGTTCCCATGCAAGAGGCTCAGCACGCCGCACCTTTCTCTATGACCAGTACTAGCATTTCCTGATTTTTGGTTCACATTTCCATTCTTCCAGTTTACAAAGCATACCGCAAAGTTAAACATCAATCTGCCTTTACCTTCCAGCCCCAGTAATGTGCTGCTGTGCTCTGAGTCCTGCCTTAGTAATAAGGACTCTATTACAAGAAGAATATCAATATTAAAGTAATTTTCTCAAGACATTTCCTTTTGTGCATGTGTGGTGTGGGAGAGGAGCAGGAAGTAATACCTGCATTTTCTTTCAGAGTAAATGTTGTTTAAATTACTCTTTCTGCAGAGCAGCTAAATGCATTTCAAGTTCCCCTAAAATTTCCTATTAAAATATATACTGATAAGTATTCTCCCATTTCAAAAGATTTTTGGAATATATGAAAAGTTGTAATACAGAATAGTTACAGTCTTGCTTTGTTTCCACTGATGTTATAGAAACATTTAGATGTTTTCCTAGACCAATGATCCTTCACAGAATACAGTTTTATGAAAGATACTCTATGTGTTTTGTTTTAGAGGACAGAAATAGTGATTACTCAGAGCTATCTCTGTAGCGTGAAAAATAGTTAAATTTTAAATTCATACAGTGAGGGAATACAGACAATCCTGTAACGTACTTACTCTTTCTTGCCCAGAGTGTTTTGCACTGGCTGTAGTCTTTCATGTCAAATTTTTTGCATACATCTGGCGCATACTAGGTGGTCTTTGAAAGTGTTGGTGAAAGTGTAAGGAGTGGAGCATTTGATTGAGAATGAGTTGAGTATTCTTTTCTTTTTACAAACTAGTAAAAAGTTTGTCTCACATTTGTTGCTTCTATGTCCTTGCTGCTGTGTTAATCCAGAGAAAGAGAAAACGACATCTATTTTTGCTCCTTCTATCCACGCTACATGTCTTTAAAGTTAGTGATCTCCTTAATCTGGTTCCCACTTATCTGCTAACAGATAAGGCTCAGTGGTTTGGTTTAGTTAAACACTTCTCTTCCAACTGGCTTATTGTGATTTATTGAATTGTTACTGTTCAGAGAAAATGTCTGAGCTAGGTGCAATGCCAAAAAGCAGTCATTTGCTACCAGAGTTTCTGTTGTTTTTGTTGTTGTTAGTACACTGCATTTTCTTGCTATTCCACTTCTTTGCACATCCATCCTTGTCAAACCTGAAGAGCTGGACAGAGCAATACACAGTGGCTGCCCACTAGGCCATGCACGTCTGATAACGCTCACAGCAGGACTGTGAGTTAATAGCATTAAGATGGGATGCAAACCAGCCAGGCCAGAAGTGCACAGTGACAGCTCCTGCTAACACTCAGAAGGTAGCTAAGCTATGATGGTAGATGCTTTATAGCTGGTTGTACGTAAGACTCTGGCCCTCCCATTTTAATGTGGCACCATTTGGGAGTGATGTCCGGAACCAGAAGCAGTGATCGTAGCTTGTGATAGGTTGATCTGAGTTCATTTACAAGCAGATGAGCTCCACCCCAGCTGTCTTTCATGGAGAAATTATTTCTTCTTACTAGCAGTTGCAGCACACTGGCTGTAGAAACAGAACTGTCTTCCACTCTCGGAAGAGAGTTACGTCGCACAGACGGGATGAGGTAGGGAATTTGCTAGTGCAGTCCCTCTGGATTCAGGGTAGTAAATGTTTTACTTTTCCCCTGGACTGACAACGAAGCTGGTGAAATACAATTCTAGTTTAATGTCATCTAATGGAGCAGTATCTGTATTTCTGTGGGATATCTGCAGAAACATCTTGTTGTCACACCTGAGGGCAGGTCTTCAGACTTCATCTCAGCAAAGCATTTATCAAAAGTTCACCAGTTCTTTTCATCCAAGATCAGGTATCTCCAGATGCAGCCGAGAAGTGACTGCAGATCCTCTCTGCAGTCAGAAAGGCCCACAGGGGAGTGGCTTCTTGACCTCACCAGTGGTGTGGAAATTAAAAAAATACAAAACATTTTCAGGTAAACTGTAAATACCTCTGTTACATTATACATTGTTTACTAATGATTTTCCTATATGAGTCAGGCTGAAATCAAAGGCAACTTCAGTTGAAGGTAATAAAGGTAAGTTTCTGTCAAATCTTGCTCTGACACTGATACACTACATGCACCCAGAAATTACACTGCTTTCCTAAAACACAGTATTGTTACACTGGTATAGTCAGGGACCAAACATGTCACTGTAAGCATTCGCTACAGCTTTTCCCCTATAGGAAGGGCAAAAAAATGGTCTGATGTATAAGAGATATTTATATAGGTGCCCATACTGAAGATCATACCAGATTATCTATTTAATTAGATGACATCCCCAACCAAAATAGTGTATGCTGCTGCAACAGTTGTGTGTGGAAAAGGTCTCTATATTAATTTGTCCAGTGAAAATATATTAACGTAGTTGGCATATATCTAATGTCATCTGTCTTCAGATCAAGACTGGACAGTAGTAGGGCAAGATTCATGCAGGAACATTGTCTTCCTCCATTCTGCAAAGACCTTGACAAGTTTTTAAGGTCTGTTTGACTTTGCTTAGTTTAATGTTATAATGAAAAGTTACTTTTTTACCTCCACAGCAGTAGGAAACTTGGGCCCTTTCTGGCACATACAAATCTAAATTAGAGATTTCCTCTGGATGCTTAGTGCTTCTTAGACTTGGCCACCCTTGGCTTCAGACAGCAGTAATCTGGTGCTGATTCCACTCAAAGGTAAGTACCAACTGCAGAACAGCAGGACATTCAGGACAGCTCTTTCATATTTTTTTCTGCACAGTCCAGGGACTGCACGACCATTTCAGATGTCCTCAGAGAGGGCCAGCATCCTGCCTTTGCTCCTCCACATTGGATCTGCTCTGCTACACACTGCAGTATGGTCAATGTGGGAAGCCCAGTCATGAATCAAACCTACAGGGATCTGCTCTGACCTAGAAAAGTATTTAATGTATCTTAACTTTTTTCTGGTCAAAAAGTGTAGTCTAATATGGAAGTATAAGAGGAAAACTAAAGGCAAAAATCAGTCCTCAGTCTTCCATGGGGCAAGGAATTTTTACATTGATAAGGCAAAGGAAATCCTATAAATACAAAAGTTTCATCTTGCTTATTGTTTCATTGATTCCTAAACTATGGAAAGAAAATTCCTAACCATTTTGTTAGAGATTACTTCCTATTTCCCCAGTTAACCTTCAGCTTGCCTAAAATGCTAACATTTTCAATTTAATCAATTAAATATATACAAAGTAAAAATATTCAATAAATGGAAAAACAGAGTTTAAAGCTAATTTTGGGAAACTCCTATGTAAGCTCATCTTACGAAGGATCTCTGAGCAGAAAAGCAAGTCTTTATCTCTAGTCTCTTTACATTTTTTAAACTCACAGCCTAAAGCACATTTTCTTTTCCCAACACGCTAGAATTCAAGATGCATCTTTAACTGGTTTAATGGAGCCACAAGGCATTACATTAGACAGCTTTTTCCTAGTTCACAGAGGTCATATTGACATGTAACTTGTGGTATTTCCTTGTTTTCAAGATAAGATAAAACAAAGGGGAAGTGTTCAGTTCCAGGTGAGTGGGAGAGGGCACAAGAAATGGGAAGAAGATAAGAGTGTTTGATGCAGGTGGGAATTTATCATGCAGTGTCTTTTTGCACTCAGGCTGCAATTGTGTAGAAGTCTGCCTGCTTACAGCATCTCAGTCTTCCTATTCCTTGTTTAAGAATGCAAGCAAATAAGAGAGTGGTATAGCGGAGTAATGAACAGTTGAATCAGTCAATGTCTCCTTTCAAATATCATAAGGCTATGGCAGGTTTTACTAATACAGATGTCATGATGCTGGGGTAACTCCCAGTCACCTCTCATGTTAGAATAGCAGAATAAATGCAAGTAAAAGCTACTAGTGGCTGGTTTTCAATCCTGTCCTCCTAGCAGAGCCAAATAAATTCTATAGCTGTAAAAAAATTGGATTGAATTTTAATAACTGAATGCAACTTCTTTTCTGCAAATAGATTTATAAATCTTCTTCTCTCTTCAGTGGTGTCATATGCTTCTGGTCTCTTCTACACCAGTGCACACAGCAACCTTGACTAGCAGTGATAGGCAATAGTCCATCAGTATTTACTACTGTCCTAGCTGAGTGCAACTAATCAATAGCGCAAGGTTCGTAAGATTCCCTTGTTCCAGTTTCCCCCTTCCCACTGGCAACAATTGTTCTTGGGCCTTTTGTGCAGCTCATGTAGAGGTGAAAATGTTCTGTCAGTCTTTTTCTTAGGATTTTTTAGCCAACTCATGGCTGGACAAATTGGAATTCACGGTCAATAGCATGCACATTAAAGATGGTTCTTAGAGTGGTTTCTAGTGGCTAGCTATCTTGAATGTGAGCATTAGTTTTTCTTCCAGATTTAGGGTCTAATCTTCAGCTAGTGTCATGGATTTGAAGGTCAACAGGGATGACTGTGGTCATCTAACTTAACTTCCTGAATAACCTAAGCAGTGGGACTCCCCTATGAATTTTTGCTGCAAGGTCAGTACTTGTGCTTCAACTAGAATATCATCTTTACAGAACCATCCTTGCACAGTAAAGGAAAAAAAATTACAGATTCTCTGCACTTACTCTGTTCTTCTACCAGCTCAATTTTGGAGTGAAATCTGAACTTTGCAGTTAATGTGAATTTATCAAGTTTCAAAATCCAGCCACTGCATCTTCTGTCTAAAATACAGTAGCATCAGCTGTCAGATTTCTCTTCCTTTTGTACTGTGCAGAGGCTATGATCGAGTCAGATGGTCTTTTTTGAAAGCAGCTAGATAGATTGAGCTCTTGGATTCTTTTACCACAAAGCATGTTTTCCTGCCTTTTACTCATTCACATGCCTCTTCTCTGGACCCTTGGATTCTCCAGTATCGTTTTTGAATTGTAAATGCCAGAACTGTGCACAGATTTCAGGAACAGTAGTACCAATACCAGGTAAAAAGGTAATATAGCCTGCTGCTCCTTGAGATTCTGCTGCTCATATACCCCAAGATTACACTGGCCCCCTTGGTTACTTTATTGTGCAGGAGACTAATTTTCATCCACAACCCCATAGACCTTTTTCAAAGTCAGCGGTCCCCCATATAGATTCCTCAGCCTGTTATTGTGGCCTGCATACTTCATTTCCAGGTTTGTGATTTTATATTTGGCTCTACTGAAATGTGTATTTGCTCATTGTGCATAATTTACCGAGCCATCCAGCTTACTTTGTATTGTTGGTCTAGTCTTCCTTAGTTAACATCCCCCCAGTCTGTATTCTTTATCAGTAATGTCTTTATATTTGTTTTTTCCCCCAAGTCATTGATAGAAATGTTAAGTAGCAGAGAACAGACCCTTGGGGACTGCACTCGAAACAGATGTTAAACACGATTCCTATTTATAATTACATGTGGAAACCTATTATTTAACCATCTTTTAATCCATTTAATGCACATAATTTTAGTTTTTTGTTGGTCTGATTTATTAATGAAGATGTCACCCATAAAACATCACAGACATACAAACACTTTGCATCTGCTGGCACACAAACTTTTCATTTTGAATTAGTCTGACAGCATAAGTTGTAGATAGACCAATGCTGATTAGCTTTGGCCTGATGCCTGCCTTGTTACTACTGTCTGTATGTAGTAGGTGTTGTGTTGTTTGACTCTCCTGGGGAGATGGCTCTTAGCAAGTGAGAGGTTCAACCTCCCAACATTCACAGAAAGGTCCAAAGTGGGAGATGGGTGGTGTCCATGGCTCACCATGAGCTCTAAGGCTCTTTTGTTGCTGCTGCAGTATTTCTTACTTGTTTGTTTGGACACCACATGTTTAATATTTCCACATAGCTAATGAAATTCTCAAAATAATATCATTACAACCTGTTCCATTTTCTTTACTGGTGGATTATTTTTAAATAGGTAAAATAGCTAAAATGAAGATTGTGCGGACAAACAGTGTGATTTTTTTGAGATCTAATCATCATGTAATGCAAGAAAATAATATTACTTTATGATATGGTAATAACTAATGTTGAAATGTGTTACTGTCTACAGGTAAAACACCTCCATTACTTTAATGCAGCACAATTATTTCTGTGTTGGTAGATTATATCTAAGTAGATATCTGGACTAGCATTTGTTAAAAAAAGCAGAAATCTGTGATGAATAATACCATATGTATATTGCTTTGTGTGTCTTTAGTAGTAGTAAATTACTTTCAAAATCTCATGAAAAATGTTTCTCCTTAAAAAACATATCTCAGAGCATCTCTGTCTTATCACTGAGTTTAAATTAGAGGGGAAAATAGACATAGGTGGCAATTAATGTGACCTCCCCCCAGTTTTTCATCATCCAATGAATATTTTACTAAAACATCTCATTTAGGCACAAAAAATGCTATGGTAAAACCATGATGACTTGTAAACTGTTACTCTGTGAACTGTCCACTGTTGTTTCAATTATAGTGCCTCAATATTTGCAGATGCATAAGACCATTGCTAATAATTCTTCATCGTAGAGATGCGATGTATGACCTGTATACATGATTTTGCAAACTGGAAGGCTGGATAAATGATACAAAGGAATGATCTGACCTATTTATCCTGTGTGAATCTTGAGCAAAATGTTCTAGATTTAGAAAAAATTAAGTATTTTACTGAAAACAATTTTTATAAGGGGTATTGAGCCACTATCTGGTACGTTAATACCAAGTCAAAACCTCACCAGCATATTCTTCAGTCCTTTTACTAAATCAGTTCACTTTCTGAAAAGCCACGTTTCTTCTTTACACCTTTAAGTCAATGGTCACCCTCTATCATATCACCGTGATGGAAGCATGCTAGTGGAATTTGACTCCGAGCATTAAGGGTTAAGCTTTTTGAAAAGTGCATTGTTTTAAGTTTCCCAGAGGGTGAGTCATTTTGCAGTG
Organism: Aptenodytes patagonicus; assembly: GCF_965638725.1. Classification (NCBI taxonomy): domain Eukaryota; kingdom Metazoa; phylum Chordata; class Aves; order Sphenisciformes; family Spheniscidae; genus Aptenodytes; species Aptenodytes patagonicus. The sequence continues at coordinate 12,923,715 of NC_134957.1, read as the reverse complement.
CATTGCATTGAGGTGCATCAGTCATGTAGCTTTATGTCTTGGAGTCATAAAGTCACCTAATCAGATGTGACTGACACTATTTGACATGACAAGTCACCCAGGAAAATGCAAGAAAACAAAAAACATGTTTTTCTGAAAATTCTGGTTAAAGCTTCTGTCTTTTCCCTTGTTTTGTTTTACATTTCACTGAGGAACATATGTTTTATAATGGATAGGGGGAGGGAAAATACATGAAAAGATTTTCTGATGTAGAAAAAATAAAAGCTATTGTAATCTGGGCACAAGAAAACTTATACAAAAAGTGTTCCTGCAGTCTTTTCACAGTGGAAGCTTTTGGGAACATTATTCCTCTTTGGATATGAGAAGTTGAAGAGGCATAAGACTCTTCACACAAAGCACAAGTGCTTTTGTACCGTAGGGACAAACACACATGCACACGTATGCATGAGGGCTTTTGACAAGATCCACAAAAGAAATTAGACACCTATGTAACTTTATATGGCAGCGCATCATACACGCTGAAGATTTCTTCTACTTGAAAGTACTCACACAAGACAGTTCTGGCACAAGAATACTGAAAAATATAAAACCAGGAGTTTCATAGACCTAAGGAAAAAGGCTCCTCTTACAGTAGAGTTGTTTTCTTTACTTCTGTCTCAGTATCATGCTCAGGATATGATACACAAAATTTTCACAGGGCTTCTAAAGTTATTCTCAGGATGAAATACAGCCTTCTTCCACTGCTTCTTTGCCTGAGCATCTATGCACACAGGCTGTTGCACAAAAAATACTGTAAATCCTTGTACACATGCTTATACTAAGTGCGCTTTTCAGTTCTCCTGAAGTGCTGCATAATTGGAAATGTCAACAAGTTTATGCTACAGCTTGGTTTTGCAATGGTGTTCTCTTTTTTTATGATATTTGATAGCTTTATTTAAAAACTGATTTATAAGAGTTATGTAGTTTTGACATTATGACAGTCCTGTAATATAAATGCTTGAAAGGGGTCTATAAGAATTGAAACACCGTAAGACATAATAGTAAAAATTACCTGGAGTTTAGGCAGGTTGCTTTTGATTATTTTAATGCTTATGGTAGTCAATAATAAAAAATTGAAGTCTTACAGTAGAAATTTTCAGGTCCTAAGAAAATTATCCCATAATTAAGTGCTCAGGTTCTAGCATCTGTTTTTCTATTTAGCCATCTTATTTCTCGTAGCCTTTTTCCAAGACCTCATTCTTTCTCAGTGGAGTTAAGCAGGTGACAGCTTATAGGTAGGAAAACATAAAGGTATAATGCATGGATATAAAGGTATAAAGTTCAAGTTTCTACAGCCAGGCAATGAGAAATCAACATTCAAAAAATCAAGTTATTTGCTTTTTTGTTGCATAAATGTGGATTTAGGAGGTTAATTGTAAGTCCCTGAGTCGATGCTTTGTGCCATGCAACAGTAAGATTCATGCTGTAGCTTCTCAAGAAGCAAGAAACTGAGCCTAGCTGAGATATCAGCTTTCAAGAAACTGGCTTTTATTTTGCTTTTGCAGTATTTATCCCCTAAGCCTCCTGTCAAGCATAGGAAGAGAAGCAGCTGTTTAAAATTAGAACAGTACACATGTTAACAAGTAACTGTACATCCACTAGCAGAAGCATGGGAATATACTAGAAAATAACAATCTTTTAAGATTCCTTTAGTAGCACTGGAAGTTGTTGATGTCTGAGAACTTCAGGTTTCTAGATGTTACATGTTTACCAGGCAAGACTTTTCGGCTGCCTGCACATAGGCACATTTCCTAGCTCCATACCCGGCATGGAAGTAACCTGCCAGCTAGCTGGGCAAATGGGGAATAAGCAAAGTTGGCAGCTGCCTGCTTTGCCAATGGATTGGCTCCAAACATCCCTATTTTTTAGATAGGCATTGGCACAGAGCATTCTGCTTTAGAGGAGTTTCTGTGACGTGGACTAGAGGAGTTTCTGTGATGTGGACTTTGTTCCCATATAGAATGAAACACTGGAAACCTCCAGTTTCCCATAAATAGAAGTTTTTATTTTCAGCCAAGCATACATGACTGTTGTGAGTCTGTGACATGCCCTACCTGTGATTAGGAGGCCTGGTGGGGATAGCTTGGCTCAGGTAGGGCCAGTGCTCCTTAGTTTTGGGATATTTTTGGTTTCAATGAGAGAGGGGAGAGCATCACCTATTCTTTCTCGTTGCACTGCCTCGGCTGTGTTTGGACAGCTCCGCATCCATACCTGCTGCGGGAGGCCCCTTCCCAGCTCTCAGGCTTGCCTTGTCCTCAGAGAGACCCTCACAGCCCCATCTTCCCCCAGGGACTGGAAACCTGAGACTGTGAGCCTGCAGCTCCCAACGGGAAGAATATCACATTAGCCTGGAATGATAACCTGGCCAGTCATGTTTCTGCGATCGCCTTCTCAGAGCCTCAGTATTGAGTGTCAGCAACATCCCGTCTGACCCTCTGTGTTTCCATACATCCTCAAAGAAAGCTAGTTGCTACTCTAATCTTTCTTTTCTCCTTTTCTCTTTCCCCCTGCCCCTCTTTTACCCTGACAGCGGCTCTGTGTTCAGATGAATCTGTGCATTCTTGGGCAAAATTTGGTATTGCTTGCTTTCTATAAACTCCACTCCTCCAAAAATATGGATTATTGTAGGTTGTTAAATATAAATGCATTATACTTCCCAATTGATTGTGAAGTGTCAGTTTTGCATGTTTAAAAACTCCTTCCTGGAGTTTTCCAAGTCCATTTAAATACAAAACATACAAATAAAACACTGTCAGGTGGAAGTAAAAGAGATTTTGAAGAGGACAGTTGAAACCCATTAGTAAGAATGAATCTGTTTTCCTTTTGTTTAAATCACATGGAGATTAAGACTTTATTTTAGACAAGTTCTTGACTACTAAGAAGCACTGTAGTATCAAAAGGAGTCTTTCCAAAGTGCTATGGTTGCATTGCCTGTTACTCTGACAAGAGGTTGCAGAAAATAGTAAGCCTAAGCTTCATGTTGCTCTTTCAGTTTCCTTAAAATTCTGTTTTTCATGTGTGATATAGTGATTACTATCTGGATGAACAAAGCTATGTTGCAGAAGTACTTCTAAATAGTTGAATTCCAGCTTAATAGATTGAAGCAGCAACCTTAATTATTCTGAAAAGTATGCAAATGGAATTATTTTTATTCTCAAAAAAATAATAGACCTTTCTGAATTAATTTGTGTATGACCCTATTTTCAGAGTGGATTGTTTAATTCCTGTTTACAAATATTTGGCTTTTGTTACTACAGTTTGCTGTAAGTTCCCCCCAAACACACTTTTTCTTTCTCCCATTAGAAAGCCATGCTGCAACCTATTTGTTTAAACAATGATGTTTTCTCTCAATAAATCATCAGATGAGCTATTGGCTTCATAATCTTTACTTAAAAACAAAAATATCCACATGGGTGCACAGCATTTGGCTAATTAATTTCTGATAATTTGCAATGTTAACAGCCAGCTGCCAGGGGCTTGTGTGACTGTTAATCTGTGGAAGAAGCCATGGTGAAATGATTGGAGATCTGCTCCTGCTGGTTGCCAGATAAATTCTTCTTATGACAATGTCACTAGGTTAATTAATTCAATTAATGACTCCCAGTGGAATGTTTTTCTTTGTCTTTTTCATTTGCCACAGGCTGCTGAACAGGTAACTCCTATGGATGTATTCTAAAGTTATGTCACAGATAAGGAATAATGTACTGTTTTCCTGTCTAGTTCTGAAGCGTCTTAATTTTTTAATGAAGTTTGGTAGCTGTTAATTCCATTAGAAATTAGTTTCTTTTCTGTTTTTCTTAAATCAAATATCCATCACTTTATTATTTTCAGAAACAGTCATGATTTTAGGTAACTTTAATATTAGATCTTTTTTACATTCCCTTAAAGAAAGAAACTCGGTGTGAAACTTTGCTCTTCAGATGCCATGAACTGGATGTTTGCTTTCGTCCTTGAAAAGAGGAACTGCCAAGCCAGATCAGACCTCAGGTGTATCTAGCTTATCATCCTAGCTCCAATAATAGCAAGCGCTATCTGTTTCAAAGTTCAGGAAGCAGAAAAATGCATCTTACGTCTAGCTGATTTTTTTTTTTTTTATTAAGGAAAAAGCAAAAGGAAAAATACTTCCAAAAGAGACGTGTGGAAAGAATCTCAGAGACATCCTATGAGACTCTCAAGAGTCCTCTGTCTTGAATGTCATTTCATTTTTCTGAGCAGAACTAGAAGAATTTGGAGACAGTGCTTTAAAAAGCGTAGCCATCACTTTTACATTAGCTCATATAAAAATGTAAATAAAGCACAGAGCAAATAATGAAGTGGGAATGAAAGTCAATTTTTCTTCTTGATCCTCAGCTAAGGAGCAAACCAGGGGCAGAGCATCATGATACTCATCCAGATTATGCTCTCTGTTGATCTGGTTTTGCACCACTACCCCTTGGATTTCCTGCACATCACTCCGGATTAACATTATACATTGATATTTGTACTGAGGTGGCCCTATGGCCCTCTGTATTCACTCTACTGTGTTTCCCATTCATAGTTTTAATTTTATTCCTTCTCTTGAATATGAGCTGAAAACCTGCTTGAATGTGAATTCCAAGTTTGGAAATGAACTGAAGCAAGTTGTAAATCCAGATCCCACTGACACTGAAGTTCTGCCCTGGTAGCTGTTCTGGGTTAGCCTCCATTTGGTATGTGAGTAAATCAGATTTAGAATAATTTTAATCATCTGGATGACTGGTTTAAACCCAGTGAAGACTCTAAAAGGCTTCCAATGAAAGCTGAATCTTGCCCTGGGGCATTGCAGCAACCTAATAAACCTGGATGAAAAATGCAGTGAGGAACAACTTGAGCTGTTACCAGGAGATCCATTCTGGCTGTTAGCATCACTCACAAAGCTGAGGAACAGCTGATGTTACCGGTGCAATAAAGGTGTGCACGTGGAAAGTTGCCTACCTCTGAAGTATTGGTGGGAGCTGCACGCTCCATTTGCTCTGCATAGGAATATCTGGCATTTTTTACTGTATTTTCAAAGACTGTCAACTGACTTCACGGTAGCTGTCCTGTGCCACGTGAGCCTTGCTGAATTGAGGATGTGAGGGTTAGCCTCCTATTCACAGGTGAGCCAAGGGTAAGGTCTTCACTGTGTGGTTTGTGAGATGTCTGCTCTTCCTAAACCAGATGCACACACTTGAACAACCAGTTCAGGGAGGGAAGGGGGGACTTCTCAAGTTCACTGCTGAGCTCTGTGCAGCGCTGTGCCTTAACAAAGCCTGCCGTGAAGTTTATGGCATCTTTTGACACTTGTTATCTAATGAAAAGACTATTATCCCGCTAAGGGGGAAATCACCATGTGCTTTTCTTTAAATTCAATCCAAACATATACTTTTTAAATAGAAACACTCTGGTGTTTCATGTCAGGGCCCTTTAGCATAAGCAGCTGCCCAGGCAAGCCATACATGAGAAGCATAATTTGAGCTGTCATTTCCCTGCAGTAAATGCTTTCCTTTGTCTCTAGGAGCTGAGTGATAGAAATCAGGATATGTAAATTTGGGCAATGGATCTTAATTATGAGCAGCAGGTGTCTGTGCAAGAGTGCTCAGGTGAGGGGGGGTAGTACTGTGACTTGCTTGTTGTTGGTGTACAAAGGGAGGGCTACAAAGCTCCGATTAATTATCCACATTAATGAGCTCAGCGACCCAAGTGAAAGGAGAGTGTCTTGTCTGCTGCTTCAGTTTAGTCTTCTCGGCAGACAGTGGTTTAAAAACCAGTTATGCAGCTCAGCCTCTGAAGAGCACCAACAGTCAGCAGTAAGGATTAAATTACCATAATAAACCCTGAGAAATCAATTTGTGGGAGTATAGACTATGATGAATAATCTTGTTGGAAAAATTAATTGTCTGAAGAACATTTCCTTAAGATGTCTTGACCAGAGGAGCATCTTCCCAGTGTGTTTGTAAATGTGACCGTCTTTGGGGAGACAACACTGTTTACCTTTTACTGATTTAAAAATAGGTAATTGTTATGTGGGGTGGTTTTTTTGGTGGTTTTTTTTGTTTTTTTGTTTTTTTTTTTTGTCAGCACACCACTAATCACACTGAAAGCATTAAGGTCAGGTGAGCTGGGGGTATAATTCATGCCTAATGTAACATGCAGATTACTGTTGGACTGTAGTGTCTCTGTTTTGTGTCTGGACAGGCGCAGGTAAGGGAAGACAGACAGGAATGGTGCCTCCAGACCAGGTGCAGTCCACTCTTTCTTCAGTCTGAGCCCTAATCTGAGTGGGTAATTCAGTTTCTATGCCCATTCAACTATGGCTCTTCTACCAAGGTTGTTACTATTGTACCATTTATTGAAAAATGAAGCATTATTGTTCTCTTTTTCTGAACTTACTGGTCTGCTTTGTAAGCAAATGCATAAAGGTGAAGTTATACGTTGTGGTTTGAGCTGATTTAAGGTCTCGCTGCTGTATGAAAGAGTGGGTCTCTGTCTCTGGTTGTGTGATGCTGCCCTTGTGCTTGCTCTGACATGCATGAGGCTCTGTACTGAGTCAGTTCAATTTGCTGACCAACAGAAAGCTAACCCAGAAAAAAAAGCAGATGGCTGAGATCTTCCTTCCTCATCCCTTGGTGTTAGACCATCTCTTTTTCCCTCACCAGAGACATCATAATTCTCTTTTAAGTAGGGCAGTTTAAGTAGTAATAGACAGGAGCCCCCCCATGTGGACAGTAAGGACCAGTCTGTCACCTGGACAATATACTTTAATCGAGTGGTTTTTCCCTTGCAACTTGCTTCCTGCTCCCTGCACTGATGGGTTGAGACCTTGGGCCATTCCCAGGATAACCCAATTTTGTTATTATATAACTCCTGGCTTGGAGCAGATTGCTGTTTGCAGCCCTTCAGTCAGTCATCATCCCAACTGTTTTTTTTTTTTTTTTTTCTTCTTTTTGCCCCCCTCCAACTGTGGCAATATCTTAAGCAGACATATGGGCCCTCATTATGCATTGTTCTACACCTTGTGTGGCCACTGAGGTTGATGCAAAGTGGATGTTAAACAGCATCATTCTTATTCGGCAGTGTTTTACACCCTCTTGGTAAATGATTACGTGAAGTCCAGAGAAATAAACTGTCAGCCCCAATACACCACAGTGCAGTTTTGCTACAAATTTGGGGCACTGTAGTTTGAAGAAACCAAAGCCTTTCCTCCTTTGAAAAACAAAATCAAACCCAAAAGAAACAAAATCTGTAACAACTGTAATTATGTGAAGGGAGGGCATTTGGCCAGGTTATAGCAGAATAACTTGATAGGTGACCTCACGTGTCAAACAGTATATATAGACAGAAAATTATTAAACAAAACCACTTTGTTTCTCTAGCTCTACTGCTTCTTGCAAAGCAATAGTCCCCGATTTGTTTTTCAGTAGAAAACTTGGGGTATGGCTGCAAGTTTAAAATTGTAACATCCTATCCATTTGTAAATCTTTCCACAACCAGGAATATTTCTGAGTAAGAACTGAAGTATCTCTACTTGTTTAGAGGAAATCTTATTATACAAAGATGAACCAGTGAAGCCACTTTGAACAGGATAAATGAATGAAGGCTTCAAGGTAGGATCAGCTGTTTATTTACATCCATTGTCTCCTTGTTTCCCACACAAATATATTCTGTGTTTAAAATTTATAAAGCTGGGCAAGCCCTTCTCACGCTGTTCTCAGTAAAATATTGCTCGCCGCATCTCTCTGAGGGGCTACTGACAAATAGGCTCTTGTCTAACTTTCTCTCTGCTGAGGTTAATGATTAAGTGGTTCAGAAGGTTAATTCCTGGAGATAGTGTTGTCTTTGGCTTGAACAGATGTTGGTAGTGCTTTAATGTGGTTATCAAACTCTGCTGCCCTTCATTCTTTACTCTGTGCAGTCCTGGGTATTGTTCACCAATGCATTCCAGGCCCACTCTATGGAGATCCAGCAGAGCTGAACATACCATTGCATTACCACTGCAGAGCATCAGCTTTCCTGAGGTCACACTGGATAATGCCAATATATAGCACATAAACTGATAACGATAGTCTTGATCTTTAAAAGATCTGTAAATATTTGTATATGCGTAAAGATACAGAATACCTTTTGAGGCTCTCATTGAACGATCTGTAAAGCCACTCACAGTCTTTATATCGTCAAATCTCTCAATAGCCCCTATAGAGCAGTGCATGACTGTGTAAACCCTGCCCCACCTCCCCTCAACGCCTCGTATCTTGTTAGATGATATGAATCTCAAGGGTGTCTGAAGTAATCTGTTGTGTAATCAGTACCTCTAACAGCCTGTTAAAGCACTGGGGGTTGGACCAATATTTACAGCGCTTGAAGCTATGTCATTATAGGAGCTGCTGGATATGCACAAAAGTCCTTTATTCCCACATCCAGCGTGTCATAACCATCCATCAGTATCTTGCGTTAGGTGATAGGAAGAGCAGTGTCAGGAATGCATTTACCAGGCAGCCTTGCAAACACCTCCTGCCCTCTTCCTACACACTGCTGTAGACCTGCTGGCAGAAAATCTGTTGGAGTTAAAAACATCTAACCTTGCTCTGTCTGGATATGAAAATCTCATCGTTTTAATTATTTCATTGGTTTTCTTATTATGTGTTTTTTAGCATCACTAGCTCACAAATTGTATCCAGATTCAATACAGTATAAAGCACTGTGTTTTAATTTGGGGAAGAATTACTGTTAACTTATAGGAGTTAACTGGCTTATGAAATCAGGGCATTTTCCAAGAACCTTGTGTTTCTATAATGGGGAGATTTTTTTTAAAAGCAATTCACAGTTGCAAAGAGAAGCTGGGTCCTGTGACCAAAATACATGCTGGTATTTTAAATAGTAGGATGCAAAAAAGAATACAAACTTCATAATTTCTGTAAGCAGTCCTTGAAAGAGTTAATTTTAAGCCAGCCTCATGGTGGGATTCTTTATATTTGAATGTCAATACTGACAATGCCATAAGTGAATCATCATCTTGGACTTTACCTGTTCGTTATTATTTGTGAAACTGTAAATGGAGAGGAATTGTTGTTTTTTGCTTTTCTTTCATTATGAGTTGAGATTAAACTTGAAGCTGATGATAACTGTGTCCCTACCCAGCAATGCTGTGTGAGAAGCTCTGTCCTTGTGATGTTGTGCACTCCTGACTCCCCGATGGTCACCAATGCTGAGTGGCACCATGCCCTGTTATTAGGTTCCCTGGTGCAGTCTGTATTTTTAAACCTGCTGGAAAACATTGGTGTCATTGCATATGATCACAGGCAATGTCTTATGGCCACAACCTTTACCACAAATGCAATACCTGGGTTTAACTGGTCCCCATCCTGACAGCTTTCAAACATTAATTGTGCCCAGAGGCTGTTCTGGATAAGGCTCCGCTTCAGTGCTTCAGCTGAAGCTGTGCCATGGGGCAGAAAGGAGTGAAAACTCCCAGGGCCAGAAAAAGAGAAAGAACGAATTATCACAGTAATGAGGGTGCTTCTCTGGGGACGGAGTGCTAGGTCCCTATACCCCGACTCTTCACAAGCAGTTAATTTGGTTTTGTGTCAGATTGTCTTTCAGCTGAAGTAGCCTTTGCTCTCCCTTATTTTCACCCACAGTGTCTCTTTAAAAAACAATTTGTACCCCAATGCAGTTGTAATCTGCAGGAAGTTCTTTTAATCTCCTTGCATAAGGCTATTTTTGTTTTTATTTCTTTGCACTGGATTTAGGTTGGATCCCACGGTCTTAAAGAGAACTGGGCATAGTTGTTTCTGCCAAGGTCTCAGTGGTGTCCTGTGTGGTGGTATCAGTCCCTCCTTACAGCCAGCAAACAGCCCTCCCCAGCTGCATCCTGGGCTCACCTTCGCCTTTTTTTGCAGCTGCATCACTTCAGTTGATCTTTGTTGCCCTGTGATTGATTAGAAACTCCCTCCCACCCCGTCTTTCCCTTTCTCTGTCACTTCCAACTGATGAACTTGCCATCTCTGCTTTTGCTCCTTACTTAAGGCTGTTCATAGCTGTTGGTGCTATGAAAGACACAGCTCAGATTTAAAAGCCCGGTGTGCCAAGGGCTGGAGGGCATTCACAGCTCTGAGGAGTTTCCAGTCTCAGGCATAAGCCAGAGTGGGCATAAAGCAGCAAGGGTAAGAGTGGGTAAGTTGGTCAGCCAGACTTCACTGGGCAAAGCCTTTCCAAAGTGCTCCTCCTCTTCACCCTGCTGAAATTGGAGATGTGATTCCCATAGATTTCCACAACAACATAGTTAAAAAGCTTTTTTCCCTGTTGATAACTTAGATTTAGCCAACAATCTCGGTTAGGCTAAAGCTCTCTATGCTGCATGTATATGTAATCAAACCAGGGTCTTGCATGTATACACTTGATATGAAATTTCTAGTGATTTTTATCAAATCCTGGCTGAATATCCCCCAAATATTTCTCTACAGAACCGTATGTACCGAAACGTGAGATAGCTAGAGGGATGGCGCCAGCAAACCCGTGTACTGAAGGATGAGAAAACAATAGTTCATGCAAGACAGAAGCTAGCCTCCGTGCTTGCTTTTCTGCTGCATGTACAGCAGAGGGAGCACAAGGTAACTGGCAAGTTATCCGAGCCCAGCACTGAGGGGGTAACTTCGGGGCAGTGCTGCTTGTGGCGAAGATTAGGAAGAGGAAAGGGGATGGACAATAGGTAAAATCAGAAAATAATACAGTTTTTATGTACTTTAAAAAACGCCTAACGCCTGGAGAGAAATACAGTTTAGCCAGATAGAGCTGACTGCAGTATAATAAAGAGAACAGTTGTGTTTCAAACAGAGAAAATTGCTGTACCACAGAATCTAATCCCCTCCAAACTATCCCTACCTATTTGCATGGGTCTGTTTTCACTGGTAATGTATTGGAAATTATTCTGCCACTGTCCAGGGGTGTTTTGAGCATAAGTAGGAATATGCTGCAGTGAACAGATTTTAATTTCTCTAGGGCTGTATTTCTTCTGGTGAGCTGTTGTGCACTTATGTGTGTGCATTGCACCAGGATATTAACTAACATTGCTAGATCTCTGCATGTAATGGCAGGGACTCCAGACGCTGGGAATAGTTTGATTTGCATGTGTATGAATTTCTAATCGCTAGAGGTATTCCTGTGATGTATCTGTTGTAACTGGTGTTTGCAATGTCTGAAAGCAGATGAAGGCCATGATAAGTGTGGTTGCCTCTGAGGATCCATTGATCCTTCAGGAGGTGAGTGCCCTGCAGAGATTCAGTGGTGACTCTTGCAGAAAAGCAAGTCCCTGCTGCTGTTTTCCACCTCTTCTCTGGCTGTGGTGCTTGTGAGCCACATTATCAACTGAGAGTGGCTGAAAAGTAGCCCAGCAAAAACAAAAAAATTATCCTCTTTCAGCTGGATAAATTTCACAGCTTGGTTCATCACAGAATGGCACAGATGCCTGTGCTGTCATGGCATAGGCACATACATGAAGGGGGAACAAGAAACCCAGGATGGTGAGGGGGATGTGGCTCTTAGCACTGGTTTAAATGCACAGCAAGCCCCGGGCCAAGTGCCTTTTACGAAGTTGGTGCTGAGTAGAGCTTGTTCTGAAGAAGAATTTATGCTAAAAAAATGTTATCTTCCCTGGAAATAGAAAGTCCATGTTCACCAGTTTCCCATAGTGGGGGAGAAATATAGTTTAGAAAGAAATATTTTTGTTTTGAAGTCTTCCAAAGGAAATTGAGCCCAGACCTCCACCTCACAGGGATGGGGGACATGACTGCTTAGCCAGAGCTGCAGGACCAAGGCCAGACCTCTCACACCACGGGAGCCTGGAAAACCTGGGAGGAGAGTTAATTAACCATCTAGCACAGAGGAATGATCTTGGTGCTGAAAAAAAAAAAGCTACTAAATAAAGGGAGCTGGTCAAGAGGAATTGGGGAATTAGGCATGTCAGTGAAGCAGAGCAGGCAGCTCTGCAGTGGAAAAGCATTGGGGTCTGAGGGAGGTGCAGGGAGGAAAGCGCTTTCTCGAGGTCCTTGTTAAGAGGCAGTGGAGTTTGGCGAAGGTGCTCTAGGAGGTAGGTTATGCCGCCAATGTCCTGCTGGGTGCCAGAGACGATAGGAAGCAGTGACACTGAGTTAAGGGCTTGCCATAGATGAATGAAGAAATTCAAGTCATATTCTTAAAGAATTGTACAAAAGTTGTTGAAAAGGAGAAAGGTGAAGTACAATAAAACAATTTGGTAGAGTTTCAGAATGGAGAAAAATAATTTCTCTTTAGTTGAAGTGCTATAAGGGAGCAGAAAGTCTGAAAGATTAAGTTTTTCATGACTCTCAGGGAGAAAAAGTCCAGATTCCTTTATTTTTTCCTTGGTTGCAGGTGTGAATTTTCAAAGTCACCTAAGATAGTGGGGTATACAGATTACATTAATAAACAATTAAATACTTACTGGCATCATCAGGTCCCTTTGGAAAGCCTTGCTGGCTGCAGAATGTGTGTGTTGTATCTGTACTTGCCTATAATGAGCTATTTACCAATGCATGTGTCACCCAGGCAGACCAAAATTTGAGGCTGCTGTTACGAACATCTATCCCACATGGTATGGGTAGCAGTTAAGCGGCTGAATTGTATGTTTAGGGAAGTCAGTCTGTGTGAGATGAGCACAAAAAAAAAAGGATTTGAAAAATGTGGAATTATTTCCTGCTACAGAACATGGGAGCTCTCAGGTCCTGTGAAAGTCCTTTTCAGACCACCATTCCTTGTGATATCCAAGAGTGAGACCAGAGTGATGCCCCCATTATTTAAATGCCTGCTGCTCTCTAGAGGATAAAAACATTTGTGGTACAAGAACATGTCACGGATCCTCTTTTCTTTGTTCGCATTCCTGGGTATTTTTGCACTTTGAAACAATGAAAGTTCACAACAGAAATGTTCAATTAACTGTTAAACACTCTCATCAATTCAGGGATCATTTCCAAATCTGATGGATGAGTTCAAAATATTCAATTCATTCTAACCATCAGGCGGAAAAACAGTTGAACTCCTGAGGAGAAAAGAGCAGATAAATACTGAAATGAACTTGCATATCTTTAAGAGGTATGGTGCACTGGAGACATTGAGTTATGGACATGAAAACTTCCGAAGTGTGTACTGTAAGCAGCATAATAATGGACAATGTCTCAAGCTAAGTGTTTTCTTTCTCTGACTTCATTTTGATCCAAGTTTAAAAGGCATAGCATTTGTGTTTGTGTACACATGGAGAGAGTCTCATACCATGCACAATTCAATTATTTCCCATAACAGTAAATAAAGAAAATACTATTAAAAATAAAAAGTTAAAAAGTATGCAAATATTAAAGTCCAAGAGGAAAAACTGAAAGAGGACTTAATGAATTCTTGACTAAGTGAGTAATTTTTAGAACTCTCAAAAATAATGCCATTTTTAAGTAAGTTTATTTGGATAGTTAGGATATATTTTGGATTTTTAATCAGTTCTTTTTCTTACAGATGCATTCAATGGATTCATGCTGCAGAAATTTTTAAGACAGTTTTGAATCAATGCAATTTGTAAGCCACTGAAAAGTGAGTAGAAATGAATGCAGTTGCCTGCTTTAAAACAGTATGATTCTGTTTTGTATCAGCAGTGCTCTTAAATTCACAGATTCTATATTTTATTAAAAATAGGTTATGACGTAACATGAAAAAACATCATGGAGTATACCTTACTGAATCCCATTACAGTTTCCTGTAATTCTGCATTATGTATTAACAGACTCAATTATACTTCCACTAGATTTTTAGACTCTGGTTCCACTGGCTTCCATTCAAAACTGCATTTTCAATACAATGAATTATGAATTATTAAAAAAAAAAAACAAACAACAGTAGGTGCACTGATAGCAATGGAACAGTCTTATTGCCTGATAATATCCATACTGTTACTTTTCAGAATATCCAGAGTTTCCATAGCTGAACTGTTTCCATTGTTATGGAGTGATGTGATGCACAGCGTAAGTGATCTACTCAAGACAGAGTAGAGGTCAGTATGTTTGCTTAAACAATCATTTTAATAGTAATAATTTTAATACAAAAATGTATCACAGTTGCTGAATGGATTCCCATGAAGACAGTGTCCATACTGTGCTTGGGGTTATATAGAAAATGTCAGCAATTTGGAAGAAAAGGAAGAGTTATTCTTCCCATTTTGTGGGCAGAGAATCCTATCATTAAGATATCAAGTGACATATCCAGGTTGACTCGGGGAGCTGGTAAAGGAACTGTGAACTGAGCCCAAATTTAGTAAGTCTCAGAGTGCAGGTCCATAATGCAGCTGAGCTACTGAAACTGTAGCTCCCACTGAAAAGGGAGATATTATTTCCTCTCATCCACTCCCTTCCGCCAATGCTGGTGCTTGTCTGACTATTCATTGAGCCAGTTCAGGGAGTCCAACAAGCAAAAAACCCAACCTGCCCTCACTCCTGGGATTGGGAGAAAGGAGAAGGGAAACACCACTGGGTTCTCCTCACTTTCTCTTGCTGTGTCTTTCTGAGTTACTACAAAGATCTGACAATGTTGTGTGAGCCTGTATCAACACCATAATCCCAGGGCGGCAGAGGTTTGAGCATTGAAAAGGGATCCTGCCCTCCTTTCCACCACCACTACTCTCCTTGTTCTGGTCTCTTAGGGCCTGGCACACTTCCAGTGTGGTTGCTTGGATTTCATCATTAGATCAGTATAATATATCAACAGTGAAACGCAGACTGGGTTTCTCCTTACCAGCTAGGTGCTGTAAAATAAATAAATTGTGGGTACATGGAAGTAACTGAAGTTGGCAGAAAATGTCATTTGTATGGTATATATGTATTGCTTCCCATCACTTGTCAACTCTATAAAATAACAAATTTCATTAGCTGACCCAAATGTAAGTACTAAAAATAAACACATCAGCAACAACTTCCTTGGTCTTTACGGAATAAAAATCTTCTGCTATTTAGAGTCTGATTTTTTCATTTCCCTTAATACGCTAGCCTTTCTTTACTGGCCCGCTTATTAGTAACACTTACTTTTGGGAGATTGTAATGTTGCTGAAAGCACACAAAATACAATTCCTCTAGCCATTAATCCTTGTCTTGATGCTACCTCCACAGTACAATGCCTCTCTCTTTTACCCCTGGCTTTTTTTCTCTTTTTCTTTCTTTTTTTTTTTATCCTCTCTGTTTACCCCAATGTGGCCACTCCACAAGGTAATTCCTTTTGTTGCAAGCTTGCCGCAAACTAACTCCTATTTATGCTGGCTGCAATTTTCAATTAAAGACAAGAACTTAACTTTAGCGGAGGGTCCTATAGAAGCCACAGAGTCCAGCGTTTGGCACTCAGATTTGCTTTCCCAGCTTGAGACTTTGAAGTTGGGAAGCATGAGAGAGTGCCTGGATGAGGTGGTAAAGTATCTTTCAGATAAAAGCTTTAAAGCCGAAAACATGTTAACCCAAGGGCTCTGAGGTTAGGGAAAAACAAAAGATAGGAAAGCAAATCTCATGCAGAAATGATGTATAGGCCTGGTACCCAGAAACATCATTTAAGGCAAACAAGTTGCTGAATTACTCTTTGTACAGTATAATAATGTCAGCGACATAAAAACTGGACTTCTTTTAAAGAATATCTCTAAGGTGTCCAGTCTAAACCAATTAGGCTTTAAGCAGAAGACTGTGAAATGCCACTTAACATGCTGGTTTTAAGCTTATAAAAAACAACTGTAGTGAGAAGGAACTGTAAGCTTTTTGTTTTGCTAAATAAGCAAGCCACACGAGAAATTATAATCAGGCAATGAGAAGAATTTCAGTGTATAAAACAATTCCCCTTACAGTTTCTCATTTAACTCTATGTATATTGGAATAGTTTAGTAGACTGCAAATTAATTTTTTATTTAAAAAATGGCATGTATACATGTGCCATTTATTTTGTCTGTACTGTCACACTTGTTATAAAAATATCAGCCAAGATTTTCTGGCTACATTACATGAAGTAATGTGTGTCTTACAGTGGACAGGAAACAATCCTGAGTATTTTTGATCCTGTCAGCCCCCATGTTACAGATATGCACAGCCATAGAACAGCCATATCTAAACCAATCTTTTTTCAATTTTTCTGTCAGCTAATCGAACTTAAAAACCCCTACTTGTCTGCTAATAAGAATTAAATCATGTAATAACCAGTGGATAAAAATATTAGTAGTACACAAATGCAATGGTCTATCTGTTTAACAAATTTTATCATTATTTTGAAGCAACCAAGAAAAACGGGGTCTGAAAAGACTTAAATCTGAATTAGCTTAACTACTTTTGACAAGTTTACACATGAGAGACATCGAGACTGTGTGTACTACTTGCTACTTTAAGTTTCCTCCTGGCTTTCTGTTTGAAAGATTCCAGCCAAAGTTAAATCAACCCACCCTTTGCTGATTTCCAACATTAGACATGTCCCCAACTTTTTTTTTTAACCTTGCTTTCAGACTGACTTTCTCCCAATTGAAATTCAGTCCCTGAATAGTTGGTTTCTTCCTTGCTTCTAAACGTTGATAAAAAAGGGTTTTCTTCACTCCCTCAATTTGATGTGACAGGGCCCTGACATGAATAATGGACGTGTTTCTTTCACAGGCAAATCAACTTAATTTAGCATGCTTTTATACTTTCAAAAGCAAAGCCACAAGCCTGTAAATTCCATGAGATCCTTTAGGTTTGCAGAAATCTTTAGAATTAGCAGAAAACGTATAAAGTAAACAGCACTTATTTTGTCAAAATACTTGAATAACTTTTATGCAGGAGTTAGAGATGAATATATCACTTCCTAATCAGAATGTGATTTACATGCAGTTGAGGATGGGCTGCCCGGGCTCAGCCTGCCCTTTTGCTGAGGGAGAAAAGAGGGATAGGACGAATAAATCGTCACAAATATTAAATAGAACTAAAATCCCAAGCTCTCTTCCGAAGCTGAAGGAGAGAAGTGAAATTAGAAGAAAAGGTTTATGCAATAGAGGCTATGTTAGGAGAACCCCATTCTGTGCCCATCTCCCTGGACAATCACACTCGGAGGAGTTGCTGCTTTACACAGGGTCCAGCTGCCCAAGCAATGAGGAGAGAAAAAGAATATTATGTACTAGCTACACAGGAGGGTGAGTGACCAAAACAATCCACCAGCTTTAGAAAATAACCTGCATGTGTGCAGCCATGTGCACTGATAGGTACTGTTTTAGAGAGGTCAAACAGTGCCCTGTCTAGCTATGATGTCATTGTTTTAAGGGTAGCAGCTCCATCTCTGTCTACACAATGCTGGAAAAGGTGCATTAATGAGATGCTATAAGATTTGCTTTATGTTGAACAAGCAGCAAAACTCCTGTTTGAAGCTTCAGAGAGCAACTTTGGATTCCTCCTTGGTTGTGTGGTTTCAGGATGTACCAGAACAGACTGGTACCTTCCTTTTGACCTACTATAAATTTTATGTGAAGCCAACAACTGCAAGGGTGATCTCTGCTTTTTTCCCCCACAGAACTCCAAGGAGCGGAAATTAGAGTAACTTTCTCAGCTTGCCCTTTTCACCATTAGGACTCATCTCCCAGGACTGCTGCTGGTAGAATCCAGCCTGGTAGCACTATCAAAGGAAAATAGAGGTTAATTCTATTGTCATTACTTATTATTGTAACATCAAGCAGCTGTAACAGCTCATTCATTAAAATATCACGATAGTGTTGATAATGTCTCAGTGAATAGTAAATAGGTTAGTTTGAGGGTTACAAACTCCATTGCTAAAAAACATCCTGTTTGCATAACAAACTGTTAAAAAAATATCCTTCCCTTTCTTTGTAGTATTAAATAAATAAAATAGAAGCTAGTTTAAAAAAGAATCTTCTCAAAATGCTACTTGACTTTAAGCCATCAGCCTGGGTAGGAGAAAAATGGCCCATACAGATGCTCTGCTGTATTCAGCCTTGCTTCCCTAGATGAAATCAAGTTCCGTGGCTAACGGGATCCTGCATACCTCCAGGTCTGTCTGTAATAAGTAGTTAATCAGCCAATTAGGGGAACTAACAATTACAAATTGGGAAGAAGAGAAAAAGGAAAGAAGAAGGGGGAATGAGTCAAGGTAGGCTGTAATCCCTTTGAAAAGGTTTCTAACATTAACTCCTAAAGAATTACGTTCTACCATACCTTGACTGATTTGTTTTCCCCCTTACTCCCCCTTCCCCTTTTCCTACTCGTTGGGTCAGTTAATTGGCTGATTAACTAGCAATTACCTCTGGGACCAGCTCTACATAGGGTCTCTTTTAACCTAGAATTTTATTGACAAAGGCACCAGAGCAAATTCATCTCTGGTGTAAGCTTGTTGGAGTGAATGGGCTGACACCCAGGACAAAGTTGATCCATTGTATCACGGGCACTGTGTTTTTAAAGCATTTGATTAACTCGGGACTTTTAAAATTACATTCCTTTTCTGCAAAATCTGTTAATTTTGGTTAGAAGAGGGAACAAGAGCTCACAAGAGAAGTCTGTCAGATGGCTGATAACTGTCTGGAGCAGCAATATCCTCCAGCCACTGTGTCTGTGTAATGATATAACAGCTAAACAGGGTGACACCTCCCTTCTCTCTCAGGCTGGCACTATTGCAGTCTTGCTGGCATGGACTTTTTACTCAGTATTGTCCATAATGATTAATTGGCCTAAATTCTAATTCTTATCCAAGCAGCAGCCACGGAGGGTAGGGAATGTCTCTTATCTTTGGCCACTAAGCCTGGTATGTACAGTTGACTTCCCCAGCTAGGGGAAGGTGTGCCTAACAGTAATTCGTGACTCAGTATAGTGCAGCTCAGCTGTACCTGGTCCCCTCCCAGTCCCTGTCTGGGCCATCTTTTACATGACTTTCCCTCTCCTTGTTCCTGGCACTTCTGCTGGCTTCCTGCAGCCCTGTGACGGGTATTTTGTGCTGTGGGAATCAAACCCAGTGCATTTACTGCAGTGCTCTAAGCATCAGAAAACTTAAATGGGACTCTGCAAATAGAAATCCTTCATTCTTGCATATGTCTGTGTTGTCTGGAGGGCGGAGGGACTGACTGCTCCTGCTGTTTCCTCAGGCTGCTCTGCTGGGGAAGGAAATGCTAAAGGGGATGGACCTTACACATGGTTACCAGGCAGTAGGGAAAGCATGACATGGCAAGGGATGGAGATCCTGTTTTGGGAGAACTTAGACCAAAGAGCCAACTCTGAACATTGGAGCCAAAAGGCAGAGGATCAGATTGTTGAGGGATCTGGCAAATTCCCTAGAACACTGGGACCTGGCAGGAACACATCCCTCCCCGCATGAAAGGGGCTCTGTATTTTACGGTTTCAAACAGTGCATGGGTTAAAGATAGGCTAACCTGGGAAGAGAACAACTTAAAGACAAGTAATATGGTTTACCTATGGGGGTGGGGAATGGGAGAAACAATGTATTTTTCCCATGATATGCAAGGATATAAAATCCTGCTGCTGGGTGTTATTTTCTAGGCAGGCAGACAGAACAATAACAGTTTTAGCAGCAGATCTGTAGCTGCCATCCTGTTTGTGGTGCTACAAATGCTGCAGGGAACAGTGCATGTAGGGCAAAGTAGTTCTGCAAATTTAGAGACAAAAGCCAGAGACACTAGTCATAAAAATGACAGCGGATATTTTATAGAGGTGGAGAGACAGAAGTGGGAGATATGATTGCATCCTGCCCATCTGCAGCTGTGTAGCTATCCAGAATCAGTGTGCAGTGGTGGCATCTTCTGTAGCCAGCTCTGCCAGCTGGAAAAGTCACCATTTCTACCTGGAGGTCACCTCTGCATGGAAGTTCACTCTCAGTTCTGTGGTGAGGGCATAATGTGAGCTTTTTCTTTCTTCAGACAAAATTTTCCAGGCTAACCCAAGCTATCTTGTTAAAAATGTTTAAATTAAGCCATCCAGGTTTTGTCTGGAGCAGTCTGAGGGCACTCAGAGAAGTCATCCCACAAATCAAGCAAGCAGCTGGACAGTGGCGACTTCTGGACTGTGGCAACAGCTGCCTGTCGAGTGGACATCTGCCTGTATCTTCAAGGGCTACAAAAAGGACAGGGGGTGGTAGCTGCTTCAGTGCAGCATAAGTATGGGTAAAATTTCCAGGGGATATTATTAATGACTAGGATTTCACCTTTCTAGCCAAATCAGTATGGCCCTTCAATAGAGAACTTGAGTTCAAAGGACTGTTTTCTCTCACAGACTGAAGTGTGTCTGTGGTAGAAATGCCACTGGAGAGAGCTGCGCCTGAGAGCTGGTGAGCACGGCACTGCTGGATAAACGGTAGCTGCTCTGCTTCTGTACAAAACTATTCTGAGTAGGCATTTGGGCTATAAGTTTTACAAGTCCCTAAATAATGCTGGCATTTTTGAAAAAGCCTAGTCCTTTCTCTTTCAAACTTCTGCACTGTAGTATACTTGAAATGAGAGGAGACTTGGGATGGAAAAGCAAAGAAAAAGAGGGGAAGATCACTTCTTTTTTTTCATAATGAAAACATGCTATCTGGTTCAGGGAGCAGCTGAAAAACATCAGTGGGAGAACAGTCTTATTGTAATTGGTCTCCTTGCAAAAGAGACTTGCTTTGCTGAAAAAACTCTGTTATACTCATAGTGATAAGAAACTTGTAATACAATTACCAGGATCTGAGGCATGTGGGTATCAGAGATATCAGATACTAGCTTTGAGTATCATTGGACTAAATTCAATCCCACAAGATATTTTTGAGCCTGAGGAAACACCTGATACCCGGTTTACATGTTTATTAGAGAATAACACATTTGCAGGGTCATAAAAGTGAAAAAACATGTTCCTCAGATCTGGACAAAGCCAGCACAGACTTGTCACTTTGGTGGTCACAATTCTGGATTCCCTGGAACACAGCTTATCCTAAACCTAGCCATTTAGCAGTGTTGTGAAGGGGCTTAGTGGAGAACTTACACAGAAACCATGTGAATTACTATAAAACATTCATGTCTTTGCAGCTCTGAACAATCCTTAATGCTAAAGGGTTTGGAAGCCTCAGATTAAAGGTAGATATTCCTCAGACACCAAGATTTACTATATACGGCATATGGGCCACATTGAGACAGAAGGCCAGACAAAATAATCTTTATAATTGTTTTAAAGCAATGTATATTGGCCTTATAAATTAAGATCCCAGTTTACAGACAGAAGCAATAATACTATTATTGAGCATGAATGGAGAAAAGAAGTGCATGCAGTAAGAGAGTCAGGACTGAAGTAGTGTCTCTGATTCACTTAATCAGTGAATGTATTCTTAGGATCAAGTCCTCCAGGAATAATTTAGGTGAGCATGTTCCTGTCCAAGGATTAAGCTTCTGTAGGAGCAGGTGGTTCTTCATTCTAGCTTCTTCCACCCGTGCTTTTTCCACAAACCATTAGCAGAGGTTTTCAGCCATGGCAGAGAGTATGAAGGGAATGAATGGCGGGTCCAAGAACATATCTCAGGACCTGATAAAATCCACAGGTTTTCCTATAGGCCAGAAAAGTGCTTTTCATCCCGGGCCTGTTGAGGTCTATAAGGAAAGAGGTGGTGCTATGCTCGGCTATGCACTTAAACATTGCAAGTCTTCTGTTCTTGTAAAGGGATGGAGGGAAATGGGTTTTGTGTAAATTGCTTAGTAGAAGACAACCTGAAGAAGAGACTGTTAGTCCTCTGTAACAAAGGAGGACACCAGTTAGGGACTTTCCATGTCTAGGAAAATGCACAACATGTTAGAAGTGATAAATAAAAAGTTATTTATTACAGCTTTTGAAACTCTTCTTGTCATAAACCAGACAACTGTAGTTATAATCATGGTGAAAAGATGTGGTTAGTGTGTTTTTGAGGTTTGCTTTAGAAATAAGGATGTGGTTGCAGTATGTAAAACTAAAAGGAGAATTTTTGTTTATCCTATTCTAATTTCCTACTCATTAGATGTCTCTTAATGTTGTGCTGCCTTCAATAGTCTCTTGTATGATGGGGGAGGGGAAGGGGAGCCTTTAATGGGTGTTAGTCTCCTATACCTGCATGGTGTCAGCAGCTAGGTGCTTGGGTGAAAGCGGCTTGTTTTCAAAGGTGTGGAATGGCAGGTTCTCTTTCAGTTCTGGACTGGGATTCAGACAGCTTTTGTTCACTGCTAAATATGGATTAGAGATGTAAAGTGTGACAGCTTAAACAGTCAGCGCATAATAACAGAAGTAAAAACATTACAAAACAGGACAATAGGAAAAGAACTGACCGCTGTTTAGTTAATCAATCAGTTCACCCTTTGGGCTGTGCACTGTGCTTCTGTCCTGCAGCCCTTCTCGCCAGGATGCTTTCCCCTCCCACTGATGCCAAAGGCGACCACAATAATACAAACGAGTTCAGAGCAATGATAAACTGTTACCTTTAAAAAAAATTAAAAATACAAAAATCTAGTTCGCCTGTTTTCCTTCTCATGCCCCCATGCATCATTGTACAGGCTCTGAACAGACAAGCCCACTATTACAATGTTGTCAGGGCCCTGCTAGTTTTCTAGTTCAAATCCTTGTTCATGCTGTTTGCTAAGTACTTGTTCACTGTGACAGCTTTCAGCAAAACAGAACACACTGAATGCTTCTTTCCAAACAGCTCTGTCCTGCTGGGCTTCAAGTGAAACAAGCCCTTCAGACTCCATCATGTGAACTTTTCATAAGGAACAATCTCCTTTAGACAATTCCTTTCAGAGATACTATCCGTGAAACTGGGACTTGGGGATGAGGTGACATCACAGCCTTCTTCCTCTGGCCAGGGTCATGGCCACCAAAGTTGTATTTGTCAGGAGGCCTCCACATGGCATGGTGCATGATTTCCTTAATTACCTAATGTTTCCTCATTAAAAAAAAAATCTACAACTTTAAAGTGTATTTTAGTACGTTTTCCATTGAAAGAAAAGCAAATGTTTTTGTGCAGACAGTCAAATCCTGGGTTGTAAAAATCAGAACTGATTACTGAAAACATAACTGACATGCAGTTAAATCTTAAAGGCAGATGTGCCAGAGCTGGTGGACCAAAACTGAGATAGATCTTTGCTATTTCCCTGGCTGGTGTCTGTACCTTGTGCCATTCCCCTCTGGCTCACCTGCCTGTGCTCTTCTTGGTAGCAGTCATGCATAGAAACAAATAGCAGGTTTGATGAACAAGGCAAGGTGTATATGCTCTTACCTCTGAGTTAGCAAGTAAATGGGGCAAAAAGGGATGGGTTAGAGAGTCTGGGAGCATGCAAAATGGTGTGTGCACTTCAACGGCAAGAACTTAGCCCCCTGGGTCTCCTCCCACCTCATTGCTGAGAAGAGACCTTAGAAAGGTACCACCACCTTTCCGGGAGGTGGAAGTGGAAATAATGACTCATGAAAGCTGTCCCAACCCAACTGACTACCACCCCAAGCATCTGCCATGCATGGGCAGGGGAGAAATAGTAATGTGGTAAAAGCACAAGAGAAACAGTCACGTGGAGAAAACTGATGGGAAAGAAAGGCTGCAGGTGTATGATTTGATGCAGAAAATGGTCTTTCTGGTAGTGGTGTGTCCCATTGATATGGCAATGGGGCATTTATGTGGTTTTGTGGTTTTTACTATTCTTGGTTTGGTAAGTTAATATACAAAAAAGATATCTCATGAGTGACTTGGTATTTTGTACTGATATTTCTTTTTTACTTCTATATTGTATTAAAGAACTGTTCTTCCGCAGTGCTTTACAAAAAAGAAGATAACCCCAAAATGCATTAAGAAGGCATTGACCTTAAATAACTTAAACCAAAATGCCTATTGGAAAACAAATGTAAAAAAATGTCCTTCAACCCCAAGTGGTGTTTGGTCCTTCATGAAAACATGCTAATAACACGTTAGCTGCCTATTGGTGAAATTGTTAACTGAAAACATTTTGTTTATCCACCTCCTATGATGAAATGTATCCCAATTATGAGCTCCAGAATGCATCTTTTCCTTAACAGAGTTGTATATGATGTTGTTTTATAATAATGGATATAAAGGTTACTAGTGCAAAGGGAAAGGAGTCTGATGGGCATGAGAATTATTCTTAAGAAGGGATTCTGAAATCCCAACCTAAACTTTGCATTTTCACCAGGCTCCTGTGCCACAACCAGAATCATATGAAGTAGGTGACAGCTTTGGAGGGTAGCTGTATGGACCAAAACATGGACAGTGCATTTGTGGTTTGACAATGCAGATGAGCCAAACTAAGAGTTGTCTGTCGCCAGGATTGTAGTCTTGCTGCTTCCCTTGCACTGCCACTGCCACTCATCTGATACTAGCAAAACTCCTAGCCAGGCAAAAAATTACAGAATGATGCTCAGAAACACTACAGAAAAAGATGTATTGGAGCACTATATTCATGACACTGAGCAAAGATGACACATCAAAGGTGACCAAAGGAGACATCAACCTGAGACTGCACAGGATTTGCACAGGCCCTCAGGTATCTCTGAAAGTTGTGGATCTCAGATGGTATTTCTTCCCTCTGTGCTTCTATAAATGTTAGTTTCCAAGCAAGTTTTTATTTATCTGGCTGACAGAATCATTCTGTGGGCCAGACAAAGTTAAAGGACAAATGATTTATATGAAAATTTGGTCTACAACATGTGTGCTCTTTGGGATATTTTCTGTGCCATCTTTGGATGAAGTTCATTGAATAGACTGAAAAAATTTGCTTTCTTAAGTCCAGAAGTAGCAATTTGGTTTTTCTATCTGACTTCTTACAAATTTTCATCCATTTTCAGTCAGATCAGGGAACAGCACTCATCTGTGTGAATCTGGCCAATAAGTCAGGATTTTGGAACACTTGCTGTGAAAGGATAACTAGCCTGAGACAATGACAGGAGATGAACCTCACAAGACTTCAGCAATGACATCTCTTTGGGAAAGCCCAGAGTGTAGGCTTATGGATTTTGTGGATATGGGGACAGACAAACCCTTACTATCCTACGGTATTTCCACATTGCTCCTTTTATTTCCTTTCCTAAAGGAGCTGGGCTGCTTCAGCTACTCTCTGTACTGGCATCATCCCTTCCCTCCCGATTCCAGTAGTGCAGATGGAAGCACTTGCATCCAAGACATAGAGGTTACTGACCAGCATGTCCTCCCTGCTGACAACATATCTAAGAGCCCTGCCAGATGGAAATTCCAAAAAAGGCATCACTAGAAGATCAGAAAAATTAGTAGATAACACAAAGGCAGGCATCTCTTGTACGCCACTTCCATTTTCTCTTCACCGTCAAGGGGGTTCTGTTGGTTTCAATGCCTCAAATTTAAAGGAGCAATTGGGATAGTGGCAACTTCTTTTTAAGATCGTAGAGTTTAGCTCCACTACTCATAGCAGTAGCAGAGCATAACCAGAGCAGCATCCTGGTTCATGAGCAGTGGTCCAGGGCTCTTTTACCTGGGCAGAAATAACTAAGAATGTGCAACACCAAAGCAGTAGGTCTTTCTTTTTATTCCACATGCTTCTAATGAGAAATATTCACTCATAACTGCTAGAAGTTATGCACTGGCCGCCTTATGCATTTTGCCTGCAGGGTTCTAGATCAAGTTAGTAAAAAATTGGAGCAGGCTTGGTATAACTCCACAAGTTATTCATACTCCTGTGTAAATTTGTGCATACATGGAGTTATCCTATCGATGTTGTGGAAGCTATTCTTCTTTCTAGCTGCATCCTACCTTAACGAGAAATCAATTCTATGTGCAATTTCACAGGTATTTCCATTCCCAAATAAAGAAGGAAACTTTGAGGCCAAATTTTAAAGATATTGAACAGATAATAGCTCTGCTACATTTCAGTTGGAGGTGTAATTGCTCAGTACTTGTGATTCCCCCATTGATATGGAAAAGGGAGACCATCTTCATGCTCAAGTGTTTATGTTTACTTCTTTTCGCAACTCATGACCACAATGCTGCCTAATTCCCATTGAGGGCACTGGGAGTTTTCCCTACACCATAATTTGAGATATTAAAGTCATTTTAGCAACAGTCAGTGACTAATAATCCTGCTAAAGAAAAAAAAAAACAACAGCAGAAGGAAAAGACCTCTGAAGAGTCCCAGAATATTTACAAATCAATAATTGTAATGTTATTAAACAGTAATATATGACATTATATTATTAAATATGTCTGTTTTAAATGTAATCATATGAAATCATATTTGACATTAATAATATTGCTTTAATGTGGTTTGCCTTAAAATGCTCATCATATCCCATGCTGTTTAGTTCACATTCACCTGGAATAGATAGTGATAAACAATGAATTTCAGGGTCAGCCAGGTGTGGAAGTTAGTCATACAACTTAGACTGTGTAACCTGTGGCTGTATTTTACAGGAGCTCATAAATAACAACCAGCTTCTGCCTGTTCTTTGTCCTTTAAATTCATATAAGACCTTATGTATACACACAGAGGAAAGGAAAGTAAGAAGAGGAATGTACTCTAGATGGGATTTATCTACAATCAAGTATTGCACTTCTTTATGCTGTGTAGAGGAACATAACTTCTGTGCTTAACTATTTTTCTTTAAAAGTGTGTATCACAGATTTCAAGTGCTGGCTGTAATAGATGCAAACAAGAGTTGTATTCATTCAGCTGTGGGTTTCTCCCGTTCACTCCTCTGCATTCTCTCGTCACTCTTAAAAATGAGAAACACACGTTTCTAAGTGGAGGGATGAGGGGGCACTGGGATTGAGCTTTTTCTATGCAACCCTTGCTTTTTCACGATTCATTAAACCCTTTCTCCCTTGCGTGTAATTGGACCCTTCTCATTTACATGCATGAGGGATGCATAATTCTGAGAGGTACTGTGGTTAAAAAAAAAAAATAAAAAGAAGGGTGCAGGGCCAGGGTGCAGGAGACACGGGAAAACTTGGCGAGAGCAACCCACGTAGCGATATTGCATCTCTGGAGCAAGCAAGCTGGTCCCGCTGCGCAGTGCCGGTGCTGTGTGGGGAAGTAAACTGCTGCTGAGAAAGCTTTGGGCTGCTTTGGGCTGCCTCGGGGCCAGGGCTTACTTCAAAACCAATCTTTGCAGTGACCTCAGCTCCCCAGAGAAGTGCTGCTCTGTGTCTGAGGCAGCAAACAGCTCAACTGTCTGGGATCCTCTGCACATTGTCACCTGATTAATTAATTAATTATTGCGGATAGAGCATTCGGTGCTATGATGCAGCCTCCAGGGTTTAAATCCCAGCCACTGAAGCTGAACTGGCTGTTTTAGGGAGGTGGAAGGGAAGAGACTCTGCTTCTCCCTTCCCCTGCACTATGGAAAATAACTCTTCACATCCAATGGATTTTTCCTTGCAAGACAATGTCAGATGTTTAATAGCCTTGTTCCTCCTGTTCATGGTGGGGAAAAGTCTCCATCCAGAAGGTGAAATATTTTAGTTGGCTTTTTACTCAGTTAAATTTCTACTTAGAATACTGCATCCTGTGCTTAGTAGAAACTGCTCCTCTCTTCCCTTGCACAAGCTCTGTTTAGCTCATCTTTACGCAGCTCTTAAAGTTGTTGTGCCAATGCTGAGCTATGTTAAAAAAAGCTCTAACGTCATGTCTCCCACTAGTAACTCCTGATTTATCAGTAAGATGGAAATAAAATCAAGCGCATTATGATCTAGATACTGAATAACAAAGCTTATTTTTTAAGCTGTCGTTTTGATTATATAATGCATAGGCCAGACTGTCTGTGTGTGGGTCAGACAAAAAATTAGGCAGTGGTGCCTGCCCTGCAGGAGAAGAACCACTGCCTCTCTAGGAATACCCGCTCTGTCCTGCCCAGGCAGCTCTGCCTGCAGCTGCACTTTCCAGCACTCCCTCAGGGGGAACAAGCATGAATTATATTCTTCCTGGTACAGAGAACACTAGTGGCATTTGCTGACTGGTACTGTGGGCAAAGTATAAAGATGTTGATGTTTCAGGTGAATTTGTTGCAAGAGAATCTGCAGTGCATGGAGCCTTAGTAATTTACTTCTGGAGACAGCAGCTGGCTTTACATGTCTTAAGAGATGATGCTTTGTGGTGGTAATAATTTGGTAATTTTCAAACCCTTAACAGGAAAAAAGAATGTGATATTACCCAATGGTGTAGCACATAGGATTGTGTCTACTGTTAAATGTTGAAACTCACTTCAGTTTTTTTTTAAATTATTTTTCTAATCATTTTTGATAAACTAGTTGAGTACATTTAATGGGACAAAACATTTAAACACGATCAGGGCTAATATTTGTTTGCACGTTGTCGATGGGAAAAGTTTTTAAGGAATGAAATAAAAAAAAGGTACATAAATATATTAATGAGCATTTCTTCTAAGCTCTTACTTTATATGCTCAAGCCCATCTTTTAGCTTAACTTCTATTTAAAAAGTTGAAAGAAACTAGGAAATCCCTGCAGAGAACAGCGAGCCACACTTCTGAATTTCAATGTGTCCTTCTAGATGAGCGCCTTTGATTTTAAATGGTAACGCTGTTGCTTTAATCAGGAGACAATCTTTATATATTAGTTGTACTGGCCTATAATTGTAAGAGCTAAATGATACACAAAACTGGATACACATCTTTGCAGGCCGATTAATGGGGAGGACTGAAAGCAAAAGTAAACACTAACCTTACAAAATAAAAGAAGTTAAAAGATAAGTGTTAAGGACCTTTTTCTTTTTGGAGAATAAAACAAGATTTAGTAGCTTTCCACTTAATTTAAATGAAAAGAATCGCTACCTTACATATTGCACTGATAATGCGGGGGAGAGCGAAAACAAAACCGTCTTTGTAGCAGTGACACCTCCTATAGTTGTTGTGAAGAAACTTTTCCCCTTGGTATCTGCTAACCAATTCTAATTAATGCTGCACATTCCTCCACTGAAATCATTTAATGCATAACAAGGGGGTTAAAAAAAAAGGGGGGGGGAGAGAGAGAGAGAGAAGAAATTCTCAATGCTGATGATTGCCCTGTTCGAATTATGGGAGTGAAAGCCCGGGCCCCCTAACCTACTGTCTATAAAGCAGAGCTTTGAAAGAGAGCTGCGACCTACAAAAGCTGTCAATCTCCCTTGCCCCGAAAGCCTGGGTTCACATGGATTCAAGTGACAGCCCTCCTCCCCCGCACACAATACATCAATCTGTCTCTCCCCCGAGCACCCACAGCCCATTGTGTGAGCCGCAGGTGCCTAATATAGCACCCATGGCCGCCCCCCCGGCCCCCCCTGAGAACCGGCCCCGCACAAAGGGGCCCAGGCAGGGCAGAGGCGGGTGCGTGGCCATGGGCAGATTGGGCAGGGCGCTGCCGGGAGGTGGCTGCCACACAGTCGCTTGGGGTTTTAACTTTTTTTGGGGGTGTCTCTGCTTTAGACCGGCGTCTTCCCCCCCTTTGGCAAACCTGGTCGCCCGCCAGTGGCAAGGGCTGGCGTGGGGTGTTTAGTGCTCAGTTTCTGGCATCTTGAAAAAATGGGTGTTGCAAATGTACGGCAGCGCTTTCTAAGGCATCAGTAAATACAGAGGCGGCGGCTGCTCCTGCCTGGTGTGGTGATCTGTAAAGGAGCTCAAACTGTCTTCCCACCATCTTAATGGGCAAACAAGCCCTGGGGACGCCTCTGTTCTGAATTACCTGCTTCTATTTGGCACCCAGTTGTCCATGCACTGAAGGACTGTCCTGGAGGTCTGTGCTGCTGCTGACCCTAAAAGGAACTGACTGCCCATTTGATACTGGGCTTTACCTGGTGAAGATCTGGCCTGTAATAGTGTCCCAGGTTTTTGTAGACTGTGAGTAAACTGCTTTGTCGCTTCATGTGCTTTGTTACTTGGGGGTGCTGCTTGACAGCCGGCTGAACATGAGTGTGCCCAGGTGGCCAAGAAGGCCAATGGCATCCTGGCCTGTTTCAGAAATAGTGTGGCCAGCAGGAGTAGGGAAGTGATCGTGCCCCTGTACTCGGCACTGGTGAGGCCGCACCTCGAATACTGTGTTCAGTTTTGGGCCCCTCACTACAAGAAGGACATCGAGGTGCTGGAGCGTGTCCAGAGAAGGGCAACGAGGCTGGTGAAGGGTCTGGAGAACAAGTCTTCTGAGGAGCGGCTGAGGGAACTGGGGTTGTTTAGCCTGGAGAAAAGGAGGCTGAGGGGAGACCTCATCGCTCTCTACAACTACCTGAAAGGAGGTTGTAGCGAGGTGGGTGTCGGTCTCTTCTCCCAAGTAACAAGCGATAGGACGAGAGGAAATGGCCTCAAGTTGTGCCAGGGAAGGTTTAGGTTGGACATGAGGAAAAATTTCTTTACTGAAAGAGTGGTGAAACATTGGACCAGGCTTCCCAGGGAAGTGGTTGAGTCCCCATCCCTGGAAGTATTTAAAAGATGTGTACATGAGGCGCTTCGGGACATGGTTTAGTGGGCATGGTGGTGTTGGGTTGACGGTTGGACTTGATGATCTTAGAGGTCTTTTCCAACCTTAATGATTCTATGATTCTATTCTATGATTCTATGTCTCAGTTGCCTCTATGTAAAACGGAGTGAAGGTTTTTCTCTTCCATCCACTCCTTTCCTTGTTGATAGAAACTGTAAATTTGGGGAGATGGGGATGTGTCTGTGTGATTGTACAATGCCCAGCACAGGAGGACATTTCTGCCGTAAAACAGCTTAGTGGCAATGGTAATGTAAACGATGAAGAAGACTTGCATCCTGTGCTAACGACCTGCTAATGCACAGTGACAAAAGTGGCACTGGTTCACCTGCTGCTTCCCCCCCCCCGCCCCCGCCTTTACATCTACATTATTGAGTCAGCTTTGGAGAATCCAGAGGATAGCCATGGAGCTTAATGTGTCAGGAAACTGCAGAAGGAAACTGGATGTGGAGAAGAGGGAGCTCATCCATGCACATGCCATTACAAGTGGTGCATAACTGGCTATTAATGTTGTTTTTTTCCCAACACTTACAGCACAGATCTTCTGTTCTGATCTCTTCCAGTGGAAGTACATAGTCTGCTCCTGAGTAAACCAAGAAGTCTTGTAAACCCAGAAGTTACTCAATAACCTTGCCTTTACTGAAGTTAAAATTTGCATGAAATAAGCTTCTTTTGATTCACTTGCATAAATATCAAAAACAAACAAGCAAGCAAACAAAAAATAACAGCACAAGCTTGACTTTTTTAAGTTCCTTTCCAGATCATTTTGTTCTAAAACGTCCCAGCAAGTCTCCCTTTCTCACCACCAGTGGCACAGCTCCATTATTTCAGAGCTCCACCCTTACCTGCAGGCTTTGCTGGGTGGTGGGGACATCCCAGAGCTCAGTAGCATGGCTGCTATAACAGTGTGACTCCTGCAGCACTGAGCTGAGTGCAGGCTAATTGCTGAAGTATTTCCTTTGCTTTTGGTGAGGCTTTGCTTCAGTGATTGCAAATTAAAGTGACACTGCAATTCAAGTCAGCACAATGAAATGATGCTCTCACTGCTTTGATCTTTGTCCTTAGATAGATAACTCCTTAAAAATAAAAAAGGAACTGCTCACTAATTTGGTACTAAGCATCAGTCAGAGATCAAAAATGTCAAAGTGCAGAGCCTGCTTGTAGGTGTGATGATAACATCTGTAGGTGAAGACAGGTAAAAATTGTCTGATTCTCCTGCAGCAGCTAAGTTGTGTTCCATTTTGCTAGCTGAAGAGCTATGTTTCAACTTTCATTTGTTGAAAGTTCATTTCAAAGTTTAAAAACACCAGCCAGAGCTGGGGCTGAGATAAACAGCAGTGCAGCACAGGCCAAGCCAGCCAGGTGAGCCTAGTGGCAAAACTGTTTATTCTGAGGAAAAAATCACAGATGTAGGACGCCAGCTCTGTTGCAGTGAAGCAAGAAGTTGAGCATATGAACAGAAACAGTTTAATGGCTGTTAATTTTTTCTCAGTTTGGACTGGCAGAGCATCTCCAGGCAGATTTTGAGCCTCCTGCCAAAATATATGACAAAAGCAAATTCAAACTGGCATTGGCTTGTCTCAGCAATTTCTTACAATATGAGATCAAATGATCATGTTGTCTGATACTTAAGGTTTTTCTTCAGTTGCCTTCAAGACTAAATGAGTGGATTATTCAGTATATCAGAACATGGAAAAGCTCAGCTGTTTCAAGCTGAGCTTTATCTACAACAGGTTCCTACTGCTGTCAACAGTAAAAATTCTCTAGCTTCAAGTGTAGGACCAAGTCATTAAATTGGAGGCTTACAGCATTCCTCATCTTCACTTCTGGGAATGTTGCTGTCAAGTAGCAGCTTTTGTTTCCTTTTCAGGGTTGAGTCAGCTCCAAAGTACCTTGAAGATGCAGTGTTTAATATAGTTCTTTAAAGACAGGTATGCCCAACCTTTGCTGGGGCATGGCAACAGCACAAAACAAAAATTATCTGGGTAGCATCATACTTTGCTTTCCTTCTTGACCTCAATCTTAGCTTTTAAATTCTTGTGGCCACAAATGACGTGTAAATGTTTCCCTGAAGCCAGAACTTCACCAAAGATTTTAGAGAGAGACACCCTTTTGCCTTGAGCAGGGGTTCAACCAGGCAAAAAAACCCTGACGTGCCTGACCTCTCTGTCATGGTTATCTGCACAAGAAGTCAGGGTCTGGCAGTCCTGGCTAAACAGTGCTCTGAATCAAGCTTTGTTCTCCTGAACTTAAACACCTTAGGAGAAGTTTAAATCTACGCCCAGTATGGGAAAAGGTGGTCTAAATATGACACCTCTCTTTGAACGTAGCTGTTATCACTGAACAATACGTAAAAAAACCCTGGGCTAGCTCTTCAAAAGACCTATCTGCTTCTTTCTTATATAAGCAACCTCTTGCGCACACAGAGGTTAAAAATAAAGGCAACAGCCTGGACACTAAGATGAGCTTAACTCATCTGAAGTACAATTTGCAGTAAGGAAACTGGAACTGAACTATGGAAGTGATTCATTAGCTATATATTCAGCTCCAGCACAGTGTTGCAGACAGTTACGCTGGGCCTTAATTGCTTCTGTTAACATCATATTCTAGAGCTCATTAGTGATAAACAATGTGTATTAATATCATTCAGACAAGAACTAAAGATTAAGGTGGAAATCCATTTGCTGTGATGGCCATTAGTCAATTCAGAGCTGTTGAATGATGCTTAAGAATCTAATATGAATTGGGAGAGTCAATATTTCATCAGGCAGATCCTCTCATCTTCCTGTAAAAAGTTCTTTGTCTAAAAAAAGTTACTTAATGAAAAGTGCATGCTTGAAAAGGACACATACTAAGTACTGCCCTATTGGTCTCCTCAATAGTTTAAATTACAAACAGTGGATAAGACCAATTTTGGGTCTGATAGAATCCACTTTAGGAGGATTGCGCTGCTTGTCACAGTGGTAAATTTGGCCCAGTGTTGCCAACTTAAATATTTTCAAATGTAGAGAGTTCTCAGCTTCAGTTCCATTTTCTGGCTCCCGGGCAGGTCACTTGCTTTTTTGTAAGTGACTATACGCTGGGATTTCTCCAGATGTGTCTAACTGACAGCACAATTTGTTACTTCTTGTTCTTAATTCATAGTAGGGAGAGCCCACAAATAGCCTAGCACCAGATGCATGAACACAAAATGTGCCAGTGGCACAAACAGTCTTGTTCACACTCAGAAGCTCTTGTAGAGTAAGCTCACCTGCTCCCTCCTCACACATCATTTCATCTCCCCTGTCTTCCTGAGTGCCAACAAATGTCCATGTCTCTTTACAACTTTGCTTTGAATGTCTTTTTCCTTAGGATGTAGAAGACCCACATTGCTGGCTGCCTGTGTAATCTGAGGAGCAAACATGGTTGTGGGTGACGCAAAGACAAAAGCAGCAGCTTCAGTGCTGCAGTGGGGCTCCTGTTCCCGGGTCTGGAGAGGTGTCACATCCGTCTGTCTGGTGTTTGTTCTCCCAAGTAAAGGGATGAAGCAAAGGGAGGGAGTATATCAAGTAAAGGTGGGGAATGGGTCCTGGATATTTGAATGGGAGTCCAGTTCTGGTGTAGAAGTTTGTAGGAGGATCTGGAACATCTTGAAAAAGTTCAAAGGAACTTGAAAAAAGGAATTTAAATTCTTTAAGGTTAAATTTGAGAAACTGCCTCTTTTTAGTTTATTTTAAAAAATAGTAGAGAGATAGTTTGACTATTGAGTTACTTATAAAATAGGAGATCTGGAAAGGAGGCCTTTCTATGTGTGTTTATAAAAGGCCTAGCAAGATTTAACAGCTAGAAGCAGAAATTTGCTACCTCCAGTGCAAGTGCCATTTCTTACCAATAAGGGGATTGTACACTGAAAGATCTTGCTTGGGTGACCTCATAGAGTGTCATGGTTTGGCATACATCTCCAGGATATACTTTATTCAACTTCTGGGAAAAATTTTGTAACCTGTATACGCAGGAGGTCAAACTAGATGACCCTAACGCTACCCATCATAGCCCTCAGAACCCAAACTTCTATGAAAGTTGGAAAAGTGCTAGAAAACCAGCTGGATGTATTTGTATGAAATTGTATGTGATTTCTCTTGACAAGTTTCACATATCAATTGCCTGTCCCTCACCAAATGAACCCCAATTTCTCCTACATTTTTTTTGTTCCTATCTGCAATGTGGCTCATCTAAAGAAATTACTCCAGCCCACACCTGAGGAAGTCAGCAAAAGGGTTTCTGTTATCAGAGATCACCTATTCTTGGTGCTGAATGTCTGCAGCAGTGTTTAGTGTGATAATTGCTAACGTCAGCACAATGATCTCGTTTAGCCTCATTTCTTATTTATTCTCCAGTGCATTCATTTCTTTCTCTTTTCAGTGGAATTAAGAGGGGATTTCAGTTTACAGGAGGCAGTACAGCTGATCTGTGTGACTGCATTTGCCAAACCCCGGGAATTTTCAGAACACAAAACGCCTGAAGTTACCCTTCTCACTTCGCTTTCCAAAAGGCTCTAGGTGTCCAATGCCCACCGCTAATCCTGCCTTTATTTCTCCCAGCTGAGAGCTGGATCCGGCCCGTGGCTCCCGCAGGAATAACTGGACAGTGAGGGGCTCCTCCCTGCACCGGGGAAGGGGGAGACGCTTTTGCCCAGTGCCTGGTTTTCAGCGCGCACCCGGGGAGCAGCTCTCTCGTGTTTGTAGACAGGGAGCGCCACCTGCCGCAGGTACCACACTGAGCAAGATGCTTTGGGGGGAAGGTAGGAGCTACCCGTAATGTTTTAATTTAACCCCACCTCCGTATTTTTTCAGCTGCTCAGCTGGAGGCTAGAGCTCAGATAATGCCTTCCTTAGCTGTCACTGATGTCCAGGGAGCTACAGGAGGAGAAGCACTGATGGGATTACTACAGTTTGTCTAGGAAAAGGAATTCATTGCACGTGACTCCTCTTCGGTTTTGACTTTTCAAATGTAAAGAAAATTTTATTTTTTATTTTCTATTATTTTATTTTATATTGTGAGAAGCAGCACGCTTTCAGATGTCATCATTCAAAACTGCATGATCTAAAGTGAGTACCAAAGATGCAGTTCTGATATTTTGTAGCCTAAGCCTTTAGTGGATCATTTCAGCAGGTAGAGAGCAGCTAATAGCCACTATTAATCAGAAGAAAATCTTAATTTACACCAATTGAAGGTATTAATTTTCTGTTTTAAATGGTGAATGGCAAAAAAAAATCTGTTAAAAACAATCTGTCTGTGAGTCAGGACCCTCTCTGCAGCATATTGCATATAGAGCAGTTGCGGCAGGGGAGGTTTAGATGGGATGTAAGGAAAAATTTCTTTACTGAAAGAGTGGTGAAACATTGGAACAGGCTGCCCAGGGAAGTGGTGGAGTCCCCATCCCTGGAGGTATTTAGAAGACGTGTAGATGAGGCGCTTAGGGACATGGTTTAGTGGACATGGTGGTGTTGGGTTGACGGTTGGACTCGATGATCTTAGAGGTCTTTTCCAACCTCAATGATTCTATGATTCTATGATTCTATATAGTCTTGCAGACCAATTTGATCAATGACTGTCAGAGCCCTGAGGGCACTAATAGGCCTTAATGGCCCTGAGCAGCCTCACCTGGGGCCTCCCCTCCATACCCTGCCCATGGGCTCAGGAGCTGGTTTTAGTCTGAGCCCTGGACTTTCAGTATCTGCTTGAGCTGCTCTGTAGGAAAGCTGGTCTCTGGCTCAACCACAGCCATACCTTGGCTGCCCTTGGACCCTGATCTGTGGACTCATGTTCTGGACTGATGCTGGATCTGTGTCATCACCATGGCTGTGCATGGCCATCCCAGGGCTGTGGTCTGATGCTGGATATTTTTGCTGGACCTGATCCTGAGCTATGGATTGACTTTCTAAACTTGACCTTGTACCTGCCTTGTCACCATGGACTTGTCTGGTGATCTAGGATCTTGGTTGAGCCTGACTGCCCCCCTGGCCTGCCCTGCTCCCTCACTGGGGGTGATGGGATGCCTCCTGGCTAGTGAGGTCCTGCCCTGCTGGCTGGGTTATCCCCTCAGGTCCTGGCTCCCCATCCCTTGGGGAGCAGCTGGCCTTTGCTGCAGCCTGAAAATGATCTAACAGATGAGCTAAAAGATACTAGCTTACAGCTGCTATGTGCTACCAAATCTTAGTAGAGACCAGGTTGACATGATGCAGTTTTAATATAAATGCTGATACCTCTTCGTTCTTCTGTAGAACTCATCTCGGACAACTATGAAGAAGGAGAAGAAGCTGTATTTCTGAGGTGCAATTTAACCACTGCTGTGATAAGAAGCCAGCAGTTGTGCTATGAGTCTTGGGTTGTCTTCCCTGCCCAGCAAAGCCTGCAGGTTAGGATGTATTTCAGAAATAACACTGCTGTGTGAGGAGAAAAGGAGACTTGCTGGGGCAGCCACATTGTTGCAGAGCAAAAATGATGTGGGAAGAAAATGACAAATTACAACGCTCAGTCCAAGCAAGGAGCTCACAAGGACACCTCTTAGTCAGACACTGAAGATTTTTAATATCTTGTCTGTGGACAAGAGCATGTGAAAACAGGTAATCAGCATGTTTACAACTGCTGCACCTCTTGGCCGTAGATAGTGTTACAGAAGTCTACTTGGATTTCAAGTTAGAAGACTTTTCTACCAAGGTGGCAAAAAGTACTCCAGAAGCTTGGCTGGATTGTACTGAGTGTGTGAAGGGATGAAATCTGTGCAAGAAAGCATTTGAGTGGGTTGCACCGCTGTATTTGGAGAAATTTCAAATAAATGGCACCTCCCCCGTGCATGAGATCCTCTCTTTAGTTTTATTACCCTAATTCTCCTCTCTCCACCCCCTCACAACCAGATGTATCTGTGTGGGATCATCTTCCAGACCCAAGAGATATGGAGGAGTCCAGTATGACCAGGGTAGAATGATGTTGTGTTGTTTTGTTGCAGTGCTCTGGAGGAGGTGGTGGAGTTGAGCAGTGGCAGAAGGCTCTTATTTGTGTTGGCCTGTAGAATCCTGGACATGGAAGTCAGTGGCTTGCTGGACAAATATGCCAGTGCTTCCCCAGGGATCTGCCAGACCCTGTCAGAAGTGATTTTCAGAGTTAGTCTCCCTCTACTTGCACCTCAGTGGCTCTGATGCCCACCTCCCACTGCACAGTCAAAAATCTCATGTCAAACCATGCCAAGTCCTGTATCTCACCAGCTCTGGCCTTGTTGCTGTTTGGTGGTTCAGGTTCCTTTGTATCTGGCATGCCTCTGTGTCTTTTGACTTCTTTTTGATTTGTGGCACTGAAATGGAAGCAGTGGTTGCCTGAAGTGGCTTTCTGAAGGAAATATTGCCCAGCTCCAAAGAAGACGGAGCAGGAGAAAGTTTGAGCACAGAAAGATGCCCAAAACCCAACCCCCAACTTGAAAGAGCTGAAGTATAACCTAACAGGACTGTTGGCTCTTCTGCTTTTGCCATTGTTGTTATTTGGCAACAGAAAAGCCTCTGCCAGGGGTAAGTGAAAAGCACTGCCATGTTGGATTTTTTTCTCGGTCTCACCAGGTGCTGCAGGTGCATGTTCTTGTTGACCCTAGAGAAATGCCTGAAGCAGGGGCATTGCAGATTTGCAGGAGGCTGGTGGATAATGCATCACCAGATAAGCTCTGCATTGCTCAGATTTTGCAGGGGGACTTCATTTGAAGGGACTCACCTCAGCTGGAGCTTTTTGTTCTGGAGAAAGACTAAAACTCACCTCACTTGAAGGAAAACAGTCTGGGGAGCAGGTGCATCAATGTCTTTCCGTGGAGACCTAAAAAACATAGAGAGATGTTTTATTTGGCCTTTACTGTGCTGGTTTTACTTAGGCTGAAAGCAGTCCCATTTGCACATCATGGTAAGCAGCCATCACTTGTTCCATTGGCTGTCTCTTTCTGCCCATCTTTTGTATACCAACTATTGAGCAGAATGCAGTTGTACAGTTGTGGGTCAGCCAAGGGAGTTGCTCTGGATGGACAATGAATCAGTCTGTAAGTGTCTAAAAACTGGAAGATGCCAACATTTGGAGCTGCTTTGCTACTTATCGCTTTGCTACTTATTGCTTTACAAGGTATGTGAATTCTGGAAGTTATTTTTTTTCCCCGTCATGTTGAGCCACTTGTGAACCAAAAGGTAGACCAAGATGGCAAAAAGGATGAGCAGCAAAATGATGGTCACTGTGAAGAGTATAGAGTCGTTCTGAAATCCAGGATTGTCCTGTTCATGATTGTTCAAGGACACCCCTGCAAAATAATGAATAGATGTTAGTTTATATAAAAAGTGCATCATGTTGTAAAAATGTCAGAGTAGCAGGACTGGATTATGGAGAACCCAAGCACAGTGGTATGCGCATTACTGACTTGGGGAAATGGTGTTCCAGCCTCTCTGGGATGCCATCTGCCATATACAACCAGTGCAATGCATTGAAAAAATGCCTATATTGTTGTATTCCATGCTCTATTGCTTCAGGAAGGGTGGCTCTTCTTCTCATCCCCACGCTTTCCTGCACCGGGAAAAAGTGGAACAGGAGCTTATTCTCAGCAGCAAAACCCAGAATTGCTGGGGCTATGCTTGGCAGATGATTTCCAGTCTGCAGTGATGGCAGGACTGGATACTGAGCACACTGCTTTCCAGACCCACATTTCTCCTGAAGATCTCCTTCTAAAGTATTCTTTGCTTTGAAATGGACTCATATATTCTCATTTTGCTGCAAGGTGCCGCCTCCAGGCACCCATGGAAGCATGGTATCTTCTTGGAAAGTCATAATTAGAAAATGTTAGAATGGGAGAGGAGTTTTGAGCTAGAGTACATACCTTCTCTTGCCTCAGGTGTGGTGAAACCACACACGACAGAACTAAGCAAAAGAAACGTTAAGCCTGAGCAAGCAGTCATGCTTCCCTGTACTCCCAAAGCCTGTGTGCAGAAATGATGCCCATCCAGCACCCACAGGACCCACATCAGCCTTGCGGTGCTGTGATGTTACTGGTGCATGTAAATGCTTTTGAGAATGTCATGAAATCCTCATAATGGGAACCTGGACGAGGGCATGACCTCCTAGCTCACTCTAGCTCACGCTTAACGGAAGTCTCTCCATGTTACCGATAGGTGTTTTTCTACTGTGCTTTGCCATGTTTCATGGCAAGATCATCTTTCAGAGGCTGTGCAGATGGGCTTATGAAGAGAATTAAGAAAACCAGGGAGGATGCACAGAATGAGGTTAGAAGAGTATTTGGCTCCACACATTTAATCATAGTAAAAATATGTGTACCACCATGTGAGGGAGTGTTTACATTGGTGCGTCTGCTTTATTTTACCCTGTGCTAGCCAAACCCATTATTTTCACCTAAGAAATAGAGGCAGTTGTCACCTTCCCTTACTTACAGAGCTGACATAATGCCCTGGCAAGGCAGCAAAACCCCTGTCTCAGCCAGGATCCAGCTGTAAAAGAGGAAGAAAAATAAACTAATCTGGAATTTCCTAGATTGTGAAAGAGCTTGTAGGCTTTGAGTTTGGATTCAGTAGTAGCTGGATTAGCTCATGCATCTTTTAGGAGGGAATCATCTGTCTTAAAGCACCTCACCCTAAAAAAGAGCTTCCCCTGATTGGGTACCCCACGTGGCACAAAAAACTGCATGTCCCGTTGCACGATTCCCCCAGGATTGTACGCAGAGTGCTAATGGGTGCGTACATGAGAGCTATGTCAGGGGGTACCTTCATTGACAGGCACTTTTCTGAACTAAGGAAAGTCCATCAGATTCTTTTCCAAAATAGCATCTGTGTCCTGCAACTAACTGTTTTTGGACTGCTGGCAGTGACACAGGCTTTTGTGACAAGCAACAGTCCCTCACACAGACAGTGCTCCTGTTCCTCAAGAGAAATGGCTGTGGCATAGCAGGAAAGAGAGGAGCAGCTCCACCCCCAGCCCTGGAGACGCATGCTTATGCTTCTTCTGTGCTCTGTGGCTGGTGACAGGCTGCCCAAAGAATATCTTGTCTTTGGAATAACATGAGAATGAATCAAAACATAGTAAGGCACTATTTTTTGGGTTTCATGATGGTTTTTGGTGCAGGAAGTCAGTGGAGTTGTATTCACTTAAACCTATTTGGATTTCTCCCACCTGATACCGGGCAGTATGGATTTATTTTTCATGTCATGACAGCTGGAAGTAGGTCTTGTTATTCTGAGCATTTAGGGCTCTGATGTGGAACTTGTCTCTTGTAAAGACATCAGCTGAAGCTGGTGTAGTGCTTCTGGAATCTCTTATCTGTGATGTAAGAAGTCTTACATAGGAGGTAAGCTGATTGAGGGGAAAAACACTTTCATTGCAGACTGTGAGCATAGCTCTTGGGTGTTTAAAGCAGTTCTTGTGTAGTGAGAAGATTACCCTGAGATGCTTACAACCGCTCCAGTTCAAAAGCGGCTTGTTTGAGACCCGTTGCCGAAAAGAAGTGTGTGCAGAGCTGTTGGAGCAGAACTGCCTGTAGAGGCTGACCTGGAACAGGTTGGTCCATGGAGTAATTCAGGTTGGAAGGGACCTCTGGAGGTCACCTATCCGATTGCCTGCACAAAGTAAGTCTAGTTCTGGCAGGTGGCTCAGGGTCTTGTGCCGTTGAATTTAGAGCTGCCTCATGTTTTGAAATGTTGGAGTTTTTTTCTTCATGCCCTTGTGGTCACTGGACTGCGTGGAGGACTAATAGGGGTCTTGTGTGACGTTTGGGCTATGTGATGGCATGATGTGAGACCTCCTGCATGGAGAAATGAAGCTGTGACCTCCCTGTGGAGAAGCCACAGGCAGCACAGCCCCGCGGCCCCCCCCCCCCCCGCTTTCTCTTGACCGGGCTGGATTCCTGGTGGGATCTGGGTTAGCCATGTGAGAGGTGATACTCTTTTCACCAGCAGATCCAGAGGCAGGTGCCTTCCCTGATTGCAGCAGATATTTTAAAAGTGCTTTGCAATGATCTTTGGTTCTTCTGCCATCGTGTGGCTGGCAGAAGGATGCAGGGCTGGTTATCCGCTGTGCGTGGTAAGAGGTTGATTCCCTTAGAAGTGACAGCTTAATGAATAAAAAGTCTTCTAATAAGGATTGGCTGTGAGGAGGGAAAAAGGGAATTTACAACACTTGGGCAGCTCTCCACTCCCTGCCACAGAGCAAGGGAGTACTGGGAAGTGCTCCTCAGTTTGGGGTGGAGGAGTTTGGGATCCCTGTCCCAGCGGAGTCTGGGGTGCAGGACACAGAGAGCCTCCAGCAGCTGAGCTGTGCAGGATGTTGCTGTGGTGGGGCAGAGCACATGGTTGTCTTCAGCCACCCTGAAGATGCAGCAGTGCTTCAGCTGTGCCCTGCAGAGGGGAGCTGAGTCCTGCCCCACTGGGACTGCTACTGAGCAGGGTGTTAGAAAGCCAAGTCAAGTGAATGCCTGGTAGCACAGCCCATGGGAGATGCAGAGCAGAGAAAGGCAGAAGCTGTTCCCAATGTTGAGGTTCTTGCCAGCAATATCAAGGTGGCAATGACTGCAGTGTGAACAGGAGCATGTGTGAAAGCACAGGGAACAAGCCCTTAGGGGTGTGATGAGGTCTCATTGCTGGCATCCCAATCTGTGTCATAGACAAGTGATCCTGGTTAAATCACATGGGCACTGGTGTTCATGCTTGTGTGTGTGTAAATGGATGAAATCTGTGTAAGAATGCACGAGTGGGTTAAAAATCATGTTATTTGGAGATACTGTATATAAATAGCACTCCTACAAGTGCTACATGTCCCCCCACTCCTACAAAGGAACAAAAAGCAGATGGAGCCTCCAATTTCCAATACTTATTCATATTAAAACAGTGCTACTCATACTGATTTATGACAGTGATTTATGGCCTTGCAAATAGAACGTATTAGTGTAAGTAGTTGGAGTTATACTTTCATCACTTTTGTAAAAAGAAGGAGAGAGCAAGGTAGTACAAGAACATCATTTGTAAAGGGGGTGGGAGGGAGGGAAGGAAACAGCAGGAGGACACTTCCTTCCCCAGCTGTGATGCACTGAAAGGAGAGGAGTGATGCAGCTGGGAGATGAATGTGACTGTCAGCTGCTGCCTCTCAGCACTGGCAGCACAGCAGTGTGATCTTCCCAACAAGGACCTGGGTGAAAAGCAGGGGATGAGGAGCCACGTAAGCTGTCCTTTTGTATGTTGAGAGCTAGGATTCTTCTGCTGTGTCTTAAATTAACCAAGTGTTGCATTTGCTTTCTCCAAATCTCATTCCCAAGAGCAGAAATGATGCTGCATGTTGCTAATGCGGAATTCATGCTCAGCTGTTCCTCAGGGAACAGCTTCACAGTGAGGGGAGCACAGGCTGCTGGAGGTACAGCACAAGGGTGCATCCAAACGTGCTGCAAGAATTACATGCTTTAGGCCTGCTTCCTTCCTTCTGAAGCCTTTTATTGATGGATAATGAATGCAAACTCCAGTGACTGCTTCTTCTGAAGGGTTATCTGGAAAACAAGCTCACTTACTCTTTGGTGCTCCAGCTGCAGTATCCCCAGATGGCCTCAAACAGCTGGTCAGAATATGTGCAAAGATGAGTTATGGGTTCTTCACCAGCAATTACCTGTGAGTCCAAAAATGCTCTTGGGCATCTTGGAGCAAAGGGAATCCACATCCCAGCTTGACTATGCCCGTCAGTGGTGATCTGGTGAGCAAAGCTATGCCACAGCCTTCTCTTGGTTGGGAGAAAAGGCTCAAATTGCTCACAGCAGCTAAGCATCAGATGCTTTTTGAAGTAAGGCAACAAAAACTGTCTGCTAGCCCTGGGGAGAAGAGTTAATTCATCTGGGGAGAACAGCTATGACACAGCACCCACCTCTTGCTTGAGCATGCTTTGCCCAGCACTGTGCGCAAGTTGACATGCTGGTATCTGGCACAGAAGTGATGCCACAGGCTTGTACCAGCCATTCCCAAAGGAGCAGGTGATCCTCAGCTCTCCTAGGACTCTTCTGTCTCTGCACAAGGAAAAAGAAACATTGCTTCAGAGCTTCTGCAGTGTACACATCTCTTCCCTGCACTGCCTGATGGCAACTCTTCCCTACAGCGATTTTCAGATGCCTTGTACAAATCCTGCCTCACCTCCCCAAAAAGGTTTTATTTTCCCTGCTATATCTCCATTACTTCCATTACAGATTTCCCAATGCTCTACACAAACGAATGCAGAGAGGAGGGGAGGGGGAAGAAATTAAATCAGGAGAACTCAAGGCAGTTTTCCATTGCTTTGCCCTAACATAAGCACCATAACAGTGTAATAAGCCAGGAAAGTAAGATTTACAAGAAGAGCAGCTACACTCCTGGATGCAGAAGCTAGAGTAAACAAATTATTTTTAGCAGGCTATAAAGTAAAGTGGATGTGTGAAGCGCAGGACAAGGAGCAGCACTAGGAGTAAGGGGTGAGGTAGCTTCCCTGTGCTTTGCCTAGAGCAACACCAACACTGATTGAATCAAGACTGGGTCAGCTGCTGGCGAGTCCATGTCGGCTTGTCTCCTGCCTGTGGGACTTTTCTCAAAGCACTAACTAATCAGAGCAACCGGTCCTTAAACATCAGTTACAGACCTTCCCAGGAAGCACTTTTTGTTTGCCAAGCTGCTCTAACTAACTCCACTGCATGTCACAGACACCCACCTACCAGCCCTAGCCACTGCGCCTTAGGGGCACCACCTCAGGGGCTGCTGGGTCTCCTGATGTGACCCCTCGTTTCAGCCTCTGGGAAGTCAGTGGTCAAGTCCCCAAAGGTAGATTAGGGTTCAGATTTGTTCACTCACTGGTTCAGGGCACATCTGTATCTTCTGACGCTCCTTGTCTGGGGTGGGCTTGTGCTCCTCACTGAGGCTTAAAGCTCTTTCTGTCTTTATTGTATCGACACAGCATAATCTGTGTCGGTACAAGACTCTTGTGAGGGGAAAAAAAGAGCAAAACTGCAGTCAGAAGAACATAATTCTTGAGCAAGATTTCCCAATGGCACCTCCCTTGCCTATACACATTCGTTTTTTGCTTACAACACAAGACTCGGTTTCATCCAGGACAGCATCATTTCAGTAACATGGTAAGTCTTTAAACAGATGGCAGCCATGATCCCCTAAGGACAGAGGCTGACCTGGTGCCATGTTTTGGTCCTTTCTGCACCATGCAACATCTATTTACGCCCAGGGTACAGGACAATCCTACAGAAAGCTTCACAGTCTCGCTCTGGCAGTACTCAGCCAGGCGCCAGCACTACAGCCTGCAACAGCCAAGCTGGATGCAAGCAACTGGGTTCACGGCAAAACACAAGGACAGCTCATGCTTCCTTTGCCCTGGTCA
The DNA here is from genome assembly GCF_965638725.1 of Aptenodytes patagonicus. Lineage (NCBI taxonomy): Eukaryota > Metazoa > Chordata > Aves > Sphenisciformes > Spheniscidae > Aptenodytes > Aptenodytes patagonicus. Next base: position 12,878,813 of record NC_134957.1, on the reverse strand, counting down.
GAACTGAGATGTAGCCCAAGAAATACAAGCATTTTTACCTAATGGCTTGACGGCAGCTTAAGAAGTTCTTCGTATGTTATGTCCAAAAGTTTCCTCTTCACACTTTTCTCCACCCTGATACTTTCCTGTCAGAAAAGGAAAACAGTGACTATGCTCCAACTGAAAGACCTCAGACCCTCATACCCGTCTCCTTTACTTCAGCCAGTGATGCACCATGTCCAGCGTGATGGTACACCTCTCATACCCAGTGGGGTGCAGCTGTGAGCCCAAGTTATACCCTAGAACCACAAGGTAAAATACACAGGGAGTTCATGACACTATCCCTTAGAGTTTCAGAAATGTGCCTGTTTAACAGGTGCCTCCTTTTTTCTGAAAAAGCTATCCTGCTGACAGTGCCATGCAGGGCATGAGGCAGCACATCTCAACAGCTGTGCAGTGATTCACAACTGGCTATGGGTACCCTTGTGCCAAGAGGCTTTCACCTTATTCCCATCCCTCTGCTACCACTCAGTGCATGGTCTGTATACACACAGACCTGCTCCAAGTACACAACAGTCACTGCAGAACTATGTCTGAAAAAACTCATTCCCCTGCCTGACAGCCACATCTGCAAGGTATAAAGAAAATGCATGTCCTTCACACACCTATTCCCTTCATTTCACCTTTAGGACATTTCTTACTCAGTAGACTGAATAGGTCCATTTTCCTGACAGCCTCTCTTTCCTGAAACAGAAAGGAAGATACACAGTGCTCCAAACCACACAAAGAACCATAAGTCTCTATGCCTGAACATTTAAGTTCTAAGCACTAAAAGCTTCTTCATAACTTCTCCACTCCAGAAGGTGAAGGGCGGAAGAGGGGTTGTGGACCATGACTTAGCTTAAAAGCAGCTAAACATTTCACCCCAAGGGCACTGCAGCTCCAGAGACCCTCCCCAGCTTTACACAGACATCAGCCCACAGATCCTGGAGCTCTTCACAGAGCACTTACTGCCACTGTGCTGCAAACAAGAGGCTCAGATCACTCAACAAATGAAGATCTCAGTGTTACTGTAAATTGGCAGATGGTGAACTCTCTAAGACTCAATTTGGAGTTTTAGAAAGCAGGCATTCTTTATTGCGGCACCGGGTGCAAGGTGGAATTTCCACAAATCAAGCACACCTATGGCTAGATCACCGTTACATTTATACACAAAAATTATAAGGTAGTACACTCCCAATTACAATGATTGGTTAGTGATTTACATATGTCGTGGTTTAATCTCAGTCAGCAATTAAGCACCACACAGCCGCTCGCTCACTCCCCCCCACCCGGTGGGATGGGGGAGAGAATTGGAAGAGCACAAGTTAGAAAGACTCGTGGGTTGAGATAAAAACAGTTTAATAATTGAAATAAAATGATAATAATAATATGATAATAATAATAATAATACACAAAACAAGTGATGCACAGCACAATTGCTCACCACCCGCTGACCGATGCCCAGCCAGTCCCCGAGCAGCGGCCCCCCCGGCCAGCTTTTCCCAGTTTATGTACTGAGCATGACGTCACATGGTATGGAATGTCCCTTTGGCCAGTTTGGCTGTGCCCCCTCCCAGCTTCTTGTGCACCTCCAGCCTCCTCAGTCAGTAGAGCATGGGAAGCTGAAAAGTCCTTGGCTAGTGTAAGCATTACCTAGCAACAACTAAAACACCGGTGTGTTATCAACTTTGTTCTCATCCTAAATCCAAAACACTGTACCAGCTACTAGAAAGGAAATTAACTCTATCCCTGCCGAAACCAGGACAACATATAATTATAATATTGGTTATGTCATTCTCTTCTGTTACTACGCTTGTGCAGGGGAAGGGTCTTCACCTGGGCAAGGGTCTTCTTGACCTGTGGGTGTGTTTTTTAGTATTATAATGAAAGCAGTTCACTTTAGGACACCTTAAAAGTAGGTTTTGTTGCCAAGTTGGCCAGCTAGATATCTACCTTGCCAGGTTGTCAAATAACTCATCCCATATACAATAGAACTTAGGGGCTCTGGTTATGGTCTAGAGAGTCCAGAGAATAGGGACTTCAAGCAACACAGCCTCAAATAATAAGTAACACAACAACCTATACATAACGCTACCATAGAGGCTAACTTATTGAAATCAAAATGTTCTTATAGTTGATTATTTCACAACCTAAAGATTCAGTAAAACTTAGGATAATCTTCAACATCAGAACACACTTAATTTAAAAACTGATTATAGTATCAGGATGATGCTTGACAGTGTTCCTTTAATAAAAAAGTTACGTTATTTGCCCAAAGATTTATACCTTTCAAATTAGAATCTGATACCTGATGATATCTCTTTTTCAAGTACCTATGCTTTCCGTTCTTATAATTGTCATTTTACCCACTATAAAATCCCAAAGGCTGTATTAACTTGAACTAAACTGAGAACCTTTGAATATTCATGCTTAAGTTCAGGTACCCAAGGCACAAAAGCCAGCAATGTTGCCCCCCCCAGCATCCTTGTGGAGTCAGCTCAGTAATTCAGCTACTCAAAATGAGACATAATCCACTCCTGTGCCTTGCTGAAGGACACAGAGCAGAGCTAAGGGTTCACTCTGAGTTGCCCAGCAGCCAACCCACAACACACCACAAAGCATGTTGTAATTCAGCTGCTCAAAGTCACAGGCTTGGCTAAAGGAAAGTAGAACTCTTCCACCTCTCTGTGATAACTGCCTTCAATGGCTTTATTCTCTGCTTCTGGTGGGCTGCCCATTTGGGAGGGCAGAAGGTACAACCATCAGGGCCATCGTTCAAGATGACATTTGCACCCTGCGAGTCTTCAATTTCAGCTTTCCTCTCTGCTGTATGGTCCTGTGTCCCCAAAATGCCCACTGTCTCTAATGGGAAACCAAGCAGACACACACAAATGAAAGTTCCCCATCTCCTACCCAAACTCAGCTGACATCAGTAACTGCTTTGCTTCTGAATACCTGCCTCTAGCCTTACGGCCAGGAGAACCCCTTGCCCTGCAACAGCACATTTGATGCCTTGTGCTGATGCATTATACTTTATGACATGAATTTCGAAAGGGCCCCAAGGTTACCAGCTGTAAAAGCAGCTAATATGACAGTGGAGGTTTATCCAAGCATTCCTCCAAGCCATGAGACTGGCAGCTCATCAATAGGGAGGGGACACTAGGCACTGAAATGCTTCAGATCAAACAACACATCCTTAAAGAGGATGCTAAAAATAGAAAAGCAAAACTTCTCTTTCCAAAATGCACACTGCCCTTAGTGCTACTGAACATGCTGTGTTCCCAAAGCCAGCGTAACAGATGGGTATCTGCACTGAAGTCAAGTATGAAAGGGGGTGTGTGTGTCTCTCACCTGCTTTCTTAACAGTCACTCAGCAGGATGATTTGAAGTTCTTGAAAAAGAAAGTGGCCTGGACCAAAAAAACCCTTCCAGAGACTCCCAAGCTCCTTCTGGTGGCCTAATGGGGACCTATGCTCCAAATGCAAATGCTACTAAGCTTCAGCAGCATTGGTAAGTCACCCAGGCAGGGGAGTTGAGAGCACCAAAAAGCAGGAGGTGTGTTTCTCAGGACATTGCCAGCAATTCCCTCCCTACCACAGGATGTAAATGCAACTGGAAGGAAAAAACAAAGCTCAGCTTTGATCTGGACTTACTCAGCTCAGTGCCAAGAGTACAAATCAAGTATGTCTGAAAACCTTGACAAAACTTTTCCATGTGTTCTTTGCTGCTGATCTCCTCTTCCAAAGTTTTTTATTGTCTCCTTTCCCAGGGCTCCCTGTGGAGATCTCCTCAGTAGCACAGGAAGCTGAAACAGAGAAGTGCAGATATCTGAGGACTTTACAGTTCTGTTTTTTTTAAAAATCAGAATAGCTGATTTCTAGCAGCTATTCCTTTTACATTGAAGCACTAGTCTAGGAGCACAGGCTCACACTATCAAGTGACTGAGTTGGCACTTGTCAGCTGAGACATAATTGCTCGCCACACACACACACAAAGCTTCCTGCCGCTGCAAAGAAAATGCACCAGGCTGGGGTGACTGACGCAAAGGCATTTGCTTGGTATCTTGAATTTGCACAGTGAATGACTGCCTCATCTGATGAGCATGGACCTGGCCCCTCAGAAGTGCAAGAGGGTTTATCTGCCACAGTGGGACTGTGCTCAGATGGCAGGTGGCTCTCCATTCCCTTTTTCACTTTGCCCAGCAGTTCACTCCCAGGGTATTGGCCCCGATTTCAGTTAATGGCTCAAGTAGGTTCAAGTCAAGGACAGGTAGGTTTGGATCAGATTGTTTCCAATTGAGATTATTTTTTGCATTTTTAATCAAGTATAGTCACAGAGCATGTGTAGGATACTTTACTAGTCTGAAAATGGACCATGTTCCTGTTATGTATTTTAAAAGGTGGGACACAAATTAGCAGAAATGACATTCATGTGGCACCTCGACTCTCACCTTTTCTATCTGGAGACATGTTCTTCACGACAGGAGTTACTGGCTTTACTCCCAGTTCCTAACACATATTCGCTGGCACAAGCAAAATTCTTGCTAGACCAGTAGTGTAAGTCTGAAGAAGTTTGTGCCCATGGCAGGGCAGCAATAAAATTTAGGACAGGGTTTATGTTCAGTTAGCACTATCTTCACTTTAGCAATCATTAAGTTTCCTTCACCCACAAATACAGGTAGCTTTCAGTACTAGCTTTCATGGCCCCAGGGTCACTATACTTCAGCAAACAGACCTAAATTTAAGTCAGAGGACTTAAATTTAAATAATCAAAGCACAAACAGCACAGAAAAAGCAAAAAAAATTGCTAGTTTGGATCCAAAATAAAGTCATTACAGTACTAACACAACAATCTACACTGGTGCAACTTAGCATGAAGAGCCCAGAGGCTCTGGCAGGCCGGTCCACTTCTTAACCAAGTCACCACTGCTGGCAGGTGGGAGATAATCCAAAACTCAAAAAGGTTCCCTTTCCTGGAAGAATTGGATACCTCTCTTCGAAAACCACTCAACACAAACCCTCTCTACGTAACGAAGAAAAAATTACACAGATTTTGACTTAAGAGATGCTGATACCAGAGGCAGCCACCTGAATTGCAGCAGGCATGTTTAGAGCCAGAGCAATGATACCATTACTGCCAGGATGATGACATGCTGCTCCTGCCCATATCTGGGACAGCCACATGGCAGGCATTAGGAACACCTCACACTCTGCTGGAGCACAGACCCGGGGAAACTGAGCAACACCTCCAATGCCACAAAAACTGATCTCCAGGGAACAGTTCACATACAGGTTACCGCTGAATTGTACTGCAGGGGTCTGACTTCTGCTTGTCTGGCTGTTTCTAAACTCAGTTGATTTCAAGAAATTGCAGCAGCATGGATTTCAAAGTGCATTTGCTAAAGCACCTAACATGGTAGGTCCCCCATAGCTACAGTCATTTGGCCTTAACCCTGCCATACGGGACAAGTCTGCATAAACCATGGTACCGTTGTGATGCATAAACCCACCATGGATGAGAGAGAACAACTAATGAGTATAAAAATTTGTGTTGTTTTGAAAAAGAAGTCTGGGGATTTGGAAGGCTGTTTTTTTAAAAGCTGCCTAGTATGTCAGGGGAAAAAAGAAGAAAAGAAATCACATGCCTTTTGCATGTGATTCATGTCTGAAAACACCCACACAGCTCATCACACTGACCTCAAAAGACAGAAATGCTGCAGCAAGACACTTCCAGAGAGGGAATCCATGGGCACTAAACCACAGTGAACAAAGAGCCCATGAATTATCAGCTCTTCAGAGCTAATCTGCTGAGCAAATATTAATACAATTAGTGCTTATCCCTGAGTCTCATCGTTTTCAAGTTATACTGAATTTTTTGAAGGACGGAAACTTGTCACTGCCTTCAGCAGATCTGAGCTGGGAGAAAAAAAAACTGAGAAAAACCTAATGAATCAAGGAACCATTTCTTTTCTCTCTGTGTAAGCAAGCAGCAATTGGGTATGGCTAGAATGACAGTGATGATGCTTAGTGTTGCTTTCATCAGGCTGTTCCAGAAACACTGTTCTCCAGGCTCTCAAAAAGTGGGATTGTCCATGACTGCTTGCTGTGCTGTCTCAATCTGTCATATATCAAGCTGGTTTACATTTACTGAGAAGGGAAGGTCTGAAGGGCCTGTCATTGCCCTGTGCACATGCTTTGGGTGTCTGCACAGTAAAACTGTGCTCCTGAAGAATTTCATATGCCCTAACTGTAGCTCAGCTCAGCCCAGGCAGGAGGTTGCTCATGGCTCCCTAGAAGTGAAGAGGCTGCATATTAGGGTGTGACCTTGTCCTGGTTTCAGCAGGGATAGAGTTAATTTCCTTTCTAGTAGCTGGTACAGTGTTTTGGATTTAGGATGAGAACAAAGTTGATGATAACGCACCGATGTTTTAGTTGTTGCTAGGTAGTGCTTACACTAGCCAAGGACTTTTTAGTTTTCCATGCTCTACCGACTGAGAAGGCTGGAGGTGCACAAGAAGCTGGGAGGGGGCACAGCCAAACTGGCCAAAGAGACATTCCATACCATGTGACGTCATGTGCAGTACATAAACTGGGGAAAACTGGCCGGGGGGGGCCGCTGCTCAGGGACTGGCTGGGCATCGGTCAGCGGGTGGTGAGCAATTGTACTGTGCATCACTTGTTTTGTGTATTATTATTATTATTATCATATTATTATTATTATCATTTTATTTCAATTATTAAACTGTTTCTATCTCAACCCACGACTTTTTCTAACTTGTGCTCTTCCAATTCTCTCCCCCATCCCACCGGGTCGGGGGGAGTGAGCGAGCGGCTGCGTGGTGCTTAGTTGCCGACTGAAGTTAAACCACGACAGTCCTTTTTGGCGCCCAACGTCGGGCTCGAAGGGTTTGAGATAATAACAGATTAACCAGAGTGTATTAAGGAACTTATATCTGTTAATAGTTGTGGGTCACAATGTTGGTTGCTCTGTTCTCGATATTGATTTGTATAATCTGCATCGTGCTCCTTTTTTTGCTGTACATGTTAAAGATTGGTGTTGGGTTTTGCAGTTTGCTGTGGTCTGCAGTGAATAGTGATGTCTCGCTTGTGAGGTTTGTTTTTAGAACATTGACCTTGACGTTAGTGTGGTATGTAAACTTCGCAATGAAGCCGTTACTGTACCACGGAGACCATTTCATAGAGACAACTAGCAATTGCAGTAACTTTTCTGAGAGTTTTTTTATGGAGGAAATAGAGAATGGCAGTGTCACTACCTTCTTCTATGATGTTTCCTCCTTCATTACAGTAACTTTTCAGTATTTTGAACATCCTTGGGCAGTTAAGATACTTCTATTAATACTTCTTGGGAATATTGTTTCGGTTTTGTCTAAAGTTGGTAAGCAATTTAAGAATATCATCCAGAGATCTGCCCCAAGGCTGGATAGTTATGAGTGGCAGGGTGTGTGGGACAAGATGGGCAAGTACCTAGGCCAATGAGCACCCCCAGTGTTTTGGAACTTCACCCCTGAGCAAGTGCAGAATCCTGAAAAGTTAGTAGAATATTTGGAAAAAGTATGCTGTCACCCTGGCAACTCCAGAGAGATGCAGCTCACTGCAACGTGCTGGGGCCTGGCCCATGCCTACCGAGCCCTGTTCAACACCATTCAGTACCCTCAAAGGGAAGAGAAGGTCTCTGGATCTGACAGTAAAACGACACGCACTGCGGCCACTCAGACCCGGGCAACACGCCCTGCGGCCACTCCGACCCCAGCGACACGCCCTGTGGCTGAACCAAAGAACCAGCCTGTGCCGGTATCAGTCGCCCCTGTACACAAGAAGAAATTTTGGAAGTGGAAGTTGGCTCGTTTAGTAAGGGAGGAAGAAGCTTCTTCTAAAAGGGAACCAGAGGAAGAAATGTACGAGGCAGATGACCCTAGAGAAGGGCCATCATGAGAACAGGAGGAGGAGAGCTGGCCGCTGACTGGGGAGGAGGAAGAGGAAGAACTCATAAACGAGGCAGTGACCACCCAATCTCTATCCCTGAGTGAGCTGCGAGATATACGAAAAGATTTCAGCCGCCGTCCAGGTAAGCATGTTGTCACCTGGCTGCTCCGATGCTGGGATAATGGGGCCAGTACCCTGGAATTAGAGGGTAGGGAAGCCAAGCAGCTGGGATCCCTTTCTAGGGAAGGGGGCATTGACAAAGCAATTGGAAAAGGGACACATATCCTCAGCCTTTGGAGGCGACTCTTGTCAAGCGTGAAGGAAAGGTATCCCTTTAAGGAAGATGTCATATGTCGCCCAAGCAAATGGGCCACCATGGAGAAGGGTATCCAGTTTCTGAGAGAATTAGCTGTGCTGGAGGTGATTTATGATGACCTGAACAATGAACAACTATCCAAAGATCCAGACGAAGTCAAGTGCACACGACCCATGTGGCGGAAGTTTATAAGGAGCTCACCATCGTCATACGCCAATTCATTGGCAGTGATAACCTGGAAAGAGGGAGAGGAACAAACAGTGGATGAATTGGCTAGTCAACTCCGGCAATACGAGGAAAGTCTTTCTTCCTCCCTCGTCTTGGCTGTGGAGAAACTGTCCGAAAAACTGTCCCGGGAGATCCAGCAACTCAGAGAGGATAGGTCCTACTCCTCACCTGTACGGACCAGTATCTCGGCTATTAGAAGTAAGCGTCCTTTTGCTCAAGAGAGAGAATATAAAGGATACACACCACGGGGCACCCTATGGTTTTATCTGCGTGACCACGGAGAGGACATGAGGAAGTGGGATGGGAAACCTACTGCAGCCCTAGGGGCACGGGTACGTGAATTGCAAGGGGAAAACAATCACAGAAAGAGGTTCTTCCAGGAAAATTGCTGCTCCAGTTTCCAGCGGGCAGTTCCCCAGACAGAGTGGAAGGGCTGATCTTACTCCTGATCTTAATGAAGAAACTTCTGACCCGTACGTACAAGAAATGAGAAATGAGTACTGTGATGAGGATTAGAGGGGCCCTGCCTCCAGCCAGGTGGAGGAAAGGGACAACCGGGTTTACTGGACTGTGTGGATTCGGTGGCCTGGCACATCAGACCCACAGGAGTATAAGGCTCTAGTAGACACCGGTGCACAGTGTACCCTAATGCCATCAAGCTATATAGGGGCAGAACCCATCTGTATTTCTGGGGTGACGGGGGGATCCCAACAGCTAACTGTACTGGAAGCCGAAGTGAGTCTAACTGGGAATGGGTGGCAGAAGCACCCCATTGTGACTGGCCTAGGTGCTCCGTGCATCCTTGGCATAGACTACCTCAGGAGAGGGTATTTCAAGGACCCAAAAGGGTACCGGTGGGCTTTTGGTATAGCTGCCTTGGAGATGGAGGAAATTAAACAGCTGTCCACCTTGCCTGGTCTCTCAGAGGACCCCTCTGTTGTGGGGTTGCTGAAGGTCGAAGACCAACAGGTGCCAATCGCTACCACCACGGTGCACCGGCGGCAATATCGCACCAACCAAGACTCCTTGATTCCCATTCATGAGCTGATTCATCGACTGGAGAGCCAAGGAGTGATCAGCAAGACTCGCTCACCCTTTAACAGTGCCATATGGCCAGTGCAGAAGTCTAATGGAGAGTGGAGACTAACAGTAGACTATCATGGCCTAAATGAAGTCACGCCACCGCTGAGTGCTGCTGTGCTGGACATGCTAGAACTTCAATACGAACTGGAGTCAAAGGCAGCCAAGTGGTATGCCACAGTTGATATTGCTAATGCGTTTTTCTCAATCCCTTTGGCAGCGGAGTGCAGGCCACAGTTTGCTTTCACTTGGAGGGGCGTTCAGTACACCTGGAACCGACTGCCCCAGGGGTGGAAACACAGCCCCACCATTAGCCATGGACGGATCCAGACTGCACTGGAGCAGGGTGAGGCTCTGGAACACCTGCAATACATTGATGACATCATTGTGTGGGGCAACACAGCAGGAGAAGTTTTTGAAAAAGGGGGGTGGTGATTAATGAAAATGTACTGGAAAATATGAGACTTGAGCATGACGCAGATGGTATAGAATAAGGGGTGGATATTGTCCTGGTTTTGGCAGGGATAGAGTTAATTTCCTTTCTAGTAGCTGGTACAGTGCTGTCCTTTGGATTTAGGATGAGAACAAAGTTGATAACGCACCGATGTTTTAGTTGTTGCTAGGTAGTGCTTACACTAGCCAAGGACTTTTTAGTTTTCCATGCTCTACCGACTGAGAAGGCTGGAGGTGCACAAGAAGCTGGGAGGGGGCACAGCCAAACTGGCCAAAGAGACATTCCATACCATGTGACGTCATGTGCAGTACATAAACTGGGGAAAGCTGGCCGGGGGGGCCGCTGCTCGGGGACCGGCTGGGCATCAGTCGGCGGGTGGTGAGCAATTGTACTGTGCATCACTTCTTTTGTGTATTATTATTATTATCATATTATTATTATCATTTTATTTCAATTATTAAACTGTTTTTATCTCAGCCCACGACTTTTTCTAACTTGTGCTCTTCCAATTCTCTCCCCCATCCCACCGGGTCGGGGGGAGTGAGCGAGCGGCTGCGTGGTGCTTAGTTGCCGACTGAGATTAAACCATGACAGACCTAGAGCAATAGGCCAGCCACTGTCTTATCTCTGCAATCCTCATTGAAACCAAGCAAAGAAAAATCCCCTCTTTCTTCATCCCAATTAGAGGAGTAAAGAAGAAACCTACAGCTTGGATATCTACAGATGAATCTGCATGAATAATTATGAAATTATCATCTATGATTTAGAGAGTGATCAGATCCCAGAGGTCTTCAGCCTCTTTTCCCACTGCTTCACGTGTTCTCCAGCCAGTTTCTGACTTCTCCATAAATTTTTGGACTCCTTGTAAGGTGAACCTGTCCATGAAGATAGAATCACTGGAGAGTTTGTAGAGACCCTCATTTGCTCAGTACACATATAAGTTTGTAAATTGTAGCCCTCAATATTCAACCCAGCCAATTCTTGCTAAGAAACAAGGAGCTATCTGTTGTGTGAGCACTGTAACCAGTGGCATTGAACACATCTGTCCAGATACAACGAACAAGCTGAAATACACTGTCCAGCTATGAAATCCACAGCAAAAATATCCAAATGTCAGCCATAGCTTCAGCCCTTTGAAGATGGGGAAAGCCTCTATATCCTCAGGCTACCAGAGTCACAAGATATTAATAACTAAAAAGAAAAATCCCTACTATCGCAGCTCGAGCACTGAGCCCCCCAGCCCAGACCCCTCTGAAAAGTGCACTTCTTGGAGTTGTTTTTTTTTTTTTAAATGAGATGACCTGCACATCAGAACAACTAGCTCTTACAACTCATTCATACCTTATCTGCATCCAGGATAGTTTTTCACATTTTTAACATTGTTAAACATTGTTCTGGGAAATTCCCAACTTAATTCTGATTGTGGTTCAAAAATGATGTGTGCCTGAAGGTAAAACATCTTGTGAAAATATGGAACAATATCAACATGCAAAACTGACAACATTTTATTCCAAAAGATGAATGAAAAATAGTTAGCAATGCTTACATATGAGTTTAAGTATTTTGTAAAAATTAATCTTCTACTTTCCAAATATAAACACTTTTTAGAGTTAAAAATATGTTTGTATAGAATAAAAATCATAAGAGGACATAAAATTCTAAGTTTGAGAGAGCATCACACGACTGTCCACCGGTCCTAGTATGTCACTTCTAACAGGAGCTGAAAGCAAAGGGAAGAAAGGTAAGAGCAAGGCAAGACCATGAGATACTAATACTCTCTAATGCCTTAAACCCCTCTCAGCTCCTGTGACTCTGAGGCAGATGTGATTCCTCTGTCTTTAGCAGCCCTAGTAAGAATGTCTTTCATTAATTGACCATTTCCCCCTTGATCCCATGTACACCTTTGCCATCCATGGTGTCCCTTTGCAGGAAGATCTACAGTTCAGCTACTGGCTAAGCAGAGACTCGCAGCCTTTTGCTTGCTTCCAAACTGCTCCTATCAGTTTTATTTGATGCCTCCAAATGCTTGTAGTGAAAGAGAGGTCAACAGTCAGTGCCCAACCACTCTCTTTTTTCTGCTTATATGTATACATGCTGTGGGCATATAGATGAGATATACTATCTAATATCTACTGCAATAACAGAATAGATATTGGAATTCAGTATAATGATATAAAGTCTTTTGACAGACTGATAGTCTTTGACAGCCCAAGTTGTCACAAGGCAAGAAATTTCAAAAGCTTCATTTTCAATATTTCTGCATGAAAAACAATTTAAAAATAGCAGAATTTCCTTTGATACAAGAAATCTGGCTTCTGCTAAGCAGTGCTGTTGAACAAGCACACTCTGTGGCACTTTTCCTCTATTGTTTCTTTCTAGAGACAAGCTCTGTGCTTTCTGCTTTCCAGGTGACATCTGTTACCAGTGAGAGGATGTGACAGGCAGTTTAGAAGTTTCCTTTTTCACCTACTCAAGAAAGGAGAGCTCTGAAGCTTGCAGTGGTGAAGCGATTTCTTGCCATTTTCTCTCTTTGTGCTTAGCTGCAGGTTTCCACCTCTGGTCTGCAGCACCACAAGGAAAATACATACTACTTGTAAGCTGTTGAGACAAGGTAACTCACTGAAGTCAGTCATAATCAGGAGGCTTAAATTAGCTGTACAGGGGGCTGCATCTTCACTGGAAAATACTTAGACGTTGCATACTGATCGAAATTGAAAACAGAGGGCAGCCCTGGATGCAATGGTTAGCAGAGAAATGACAGAAGCAGCATTTCTTCTTCTCCCTCCTATGTCCTGAAATATTGCTTCTCTTATCTTTTAATTTATGCACACTTTTGGTCTCTATCCATTTTAACCAGAGCAGTGCAGAGGTTTTCCTCTCATAGATGCTTTGCATTGTTTTTTTTTTTCCCCCTCCCTCTCTGTATTCCCCTCCCCCCCCCTTTTTTCCTCTCCTCATTTGCCCCTTTTCCTTTTCTCCAAAAAGCTTTCTTGCATGGAAAATGGCAGCCACCTGCTTCTATTGTGAGGCTGCTCGCAAATGCAAACAGCCACTTTACTGAACACGACTGCCTTTGGGCAGAAGCAGGCCCAGCTGGGTCTAAGATCTACAAGTGGACAATTAGCAGCCAAGTAGTGGACTAAAGCTGGTTATTTTTACGCTGCCCTGAGGAGATAGGTCAGGCAAGGCAAAACATTAGTATAACCAGCAAACTGTAAGCATCTGAAGCTTCTGCAGGCCCTGAAATGCCTATGTGCTACATTTCTGCACAGCACCGGGTAGCAGGAAGATGTTTTTCTCATCATAATGTTTGTAGCAAGAAAGCTATTGGAAGAGAAGCATGAAGCACCCTTCATTATTATTTTTCGTGTCTCAGTTTTAAAAAACAATTTTGTGTTTTTTTTTTGCTCACCATGTTACAATTTTTCACTGCTGGCTGCCAGCACCACTGGTCACTGATGGTGCCAGAATGGCATCTTCCACTTGCGTGTGCAGGAGGTGAGATGGTGACCCTCTCTGCTATCTCCAGAACCAGCCCAGACACAGGGCAGACTCCAAGTGACCCATCTGTCCAGTCCTGCTGCCAGAGGAACTGAAAAGGAGGTGGCCACAATTCTCTTACGCTTCTTTGCGCATCAGCACCATCAACCAGCATTGCTGTTTGGCAGAGCTGGGCTGCCCTGTGAGGTGAGGATGTAGATCAGAGGTGGATGTTGCAATGGAGAAGTAGCGTTAAGTTGTGGATGTGGCAGTGTGAAACTGTCTGCTGGAATGACTTCCCTCATCACAGACATCTGGCTGGACTTTGCTTCTTTCCAATTTTCAGGCGTGTTTTCTGGCAGGAAATGGGACATTAGAGACACAGCTGGAACCTACTTGTCTGAATCCTCCACGTACTGTTACAACTGCTCTTCAAGCCACAGTGACACCCCATGTAGTGCCAACCTGGCAGCTGAGTTCCCAGAATAGATGCACATGATTCTTTTTAAATCTGTTATGATGTCAGAAAACTTCCCTTTTTAGCTTTTGCCTCATCTATCAGCTATAACTTGCTCATGGTTGCTGAGCTATAAATAAAGGCAGCAGTTAACGTAGGCTAAGATTCACAAAATCATTTGAAGAGGTTAAAGATCATTAAGAGGGAGCCAGAATCTCCTACATGGCTTTTATTGCCTTAACCTCATGGCATGATGAGAGGCATGAAAATGTGATGGAAACACACAATACTTCATTGTAATGCAGGGAAGCTCTTCCACCATATTTTATATCTATCACCGTGAAAGACTTAAGGTGCCAAGTAGATAAATGTTTTTGCTTGGCCTAAAAAAGTCAAAGGCTGAGAAGGCAGGGACAGACAGAGGGACTTGTACTCCACTTGCAGAGCACAATTCATCTCTCCCTGCAGTGACTGGAAGGAATCACCTCCTAGAAGTGGACTATAAATGCAGCTTTGGGTGAAAGCTTCATATGGAGACATCTGAACCATACATATCAGAAGTGAAACAAGGAATTAGAGTCTGCCCACCTGTGGGTACCTACAGCTCCACTAGTGAAACTCCCCAGCAGCCGGGGTTCTCAGCATGAGCTGAAAGCTGCTGGGGGCCCAGCAGGGTGAATCCAGACTCCACCCCCCTCACTCCTAAAACCCTCTGGGACCTTCTGAGGTTGTGCCAATTGGCAGGGCACCGACCACTAGTCTTCCCAGACAGACCAAAACCCACCTCACTTCTAAACATCTATTCAGTCAAAGCATTGAACATCTCTGCCAAAACCAGTGAATCAAAAACATCACAGAGTCCAAACAGCAACATGAATCTGGCTAAAAGGTTGGTAGAGATGTTGTACATTTAAGCCAGAAGCATTTGCTGTTCTTTCTTCCTAGTTATTTACGACAAAGCAAGAACATGCAATGACACAACGCCTGCAGATACACTCATGTGCATCCACTTCTTAAAGAGCTTGTGAGCACACCCAGGGATCACCTATACTCTGGCAGTTGATAAAAGCTTGCTTTGCAGTGTCAAATCCTGTGGAGGAGAAAGGCCAAAACTTTTTTTTTTTTTTTTTGGGGGGGGGGGGGGGGGGAGTGAAACATGACAAACAGCCCCACCCCACCCCACCAGTGAAGCACCTTATCTTTTCTATCCCCATTCGCTACCTCCTGTTTCCCCAGCTCAGAAACGGCAGCTTTGCTTAAATACTCAGGAAGAAACCATTAAATGGTGAATTTTCGAAAGCAGGAAGACTGCTGCTTCATGTGTGACTGCACGTAAAGCAGTTTGCCTTATAAATCCCAAATTATGCAGGACAGAAGGCTTCCTCCAATTCCTTTACTAAATGCTTCTCCTTAAAGAGATGTGCAAGGACTCCCCCTGCCCACCTCAGCCCCCCTTCATTCACCTCCTTACTTTTTCTGAAATTCAGGTTATGCAATTCCAGATCACCCATTACACCCGGTAACCCCGAGCCAAGCAGAGTGTTACAGAAATGCAAAAAAAAAGGAGCTAAGGAGCAAACCTTGATGCACCTCATGGGAAAACTCCTGCACGCAGCAAGCACATTTCTTCAGCACGGACTGAGAGAGCTGTGCTACATCACAAGAAATAGCAGTGGGGCTGGTATCTAAGACAGGAATTTTTTTTTTCTTTATGACTGGTTTGTGAACAGCTGGTATCAGTCATTTCCAGCTTCTTTTTGCTTTTGAGTTGGAATCTTCACCCTTTCATATCTATGGTTAAGGACAGATTTACTATTCTACCACAGTATCTTTAGCAACAAGACTGTGTCTTTCACTATCTGATCATCATATTCCCACCCACCCCCCCTTTTTTTTTTTTTTTTAATGTTTTTAAATGGTTGAGGTTGCCAAGGTATCTCTTTTGATACCTTGTTTTCTTGGGAGCCTTTTGTAAGAGCACAAAGTCATGGACCAGCCACCTATTGCACAGTTACTTGCTTCTAGTTGCTATGATGCAACTAGCCATCAATAAAATAGTCTGACAAATAAATCAAACTACATTGCACCAATCAGCACTTTTTTTGGTGGACAACTGAGTCAGCTATGGCACGATTATCTGTATGGGGTCCCATGCCAATGAGAAGAGTGTTCAGCCACAGAAGGCCCCCTTGTACGTAAGACAGGAAATCCCCAAATGGGATCCACGTAGTCATGAGAAAAAGATCTCCAGAACAAGGGGAGTGAATGGTCTCCAGTGAACATTTCTGAAGCTGACAGTCTTTGATCCCAAACAATTAAAGAATGGGATTATAATTATTTTGAAAACACAGTCATAACCACTCCTTTCCATCACCGTAGGACAAGCAGCAAGAACACAGTCCTTCTGCCTGGAATAATGCTGTGGTTTAACCCCAGCCAGCAACTATTGAGGTATATGAGGGCAGAACTATTTTAATCCAGAGGGTGGTTTTTTTGTTTTGTTTTTTTTTAAAGAAAATAAACAGAGGAGACTTGCACCTTAGAAACGCTTAGATACATATCTAGATTGGCAGTCAAATTAAAAAACAAAGTTCAGTACATTTACTTATCTGTTACACTTTAATATTAGTTTTGCTAATTGTAGATTCAGTGCTCTTTCACTTAAACCAGTACAGAGCCTGCAGTAAGGTCAAAGATGGAGCATTCCTGTGCAACTCCTGCTTGTCCCTGGCAGGTTTTCATCTCTCTACCACGGAATCCCTTCAGGCATGGGGCCTGTTCACCCAAAACACCTGCTAGTCGAGACATGGCAACATCATTACAAGTCCTCCTGATTTGTCTCAGCAGCCCTCCAGTGCTGAGCAAGTTGACCTTAAAACTTGATGTCAAGACCTTGATGGCTTAGCATATTCAGAGCCCCTGATCAGCTCCCTCTCATCAATCTATCCTAAATTAGTTTCCAGTTAATTTAGTGTATTCATCTTCTAGGATTTGTTTGCTGCCTTCAAGCTACGCTTTGCAAGAGACTAAAACACAGAGGGAGCCATGGGTTGTAAAACAAGTATATGTAATCCTTTTCACATGGAGATTCAGGGCTGAATTTGTGGGAAGCCAACATAATTTCAACTGAAAGATAAAATTAGTGAGGGCAAAAAAATAAAGAGAGAGCAAGGGGCTATGAGATGATACCATGCAATCTTCTGGGATAGTTTTAAGTCTGATTTAAGACTCCCATTCCCAAGGCCTGCCACTAGATGGTAATAAAAGCTAAAATAATAAAACTGACTTGGCATTAACATCTCTGCCAGCTGCAGCCGCAGGAGTTTCCCAACACTACACCACAGCCCCTCTATGCATGTGAGGCCAGAAGAAAGCCACTTGTCCCTTCAAAGTCCAGCAGACTGACATTACCTCCTGACCACAACAACTTGCAGCAGCTGGGCTCCTCAGCTGTGCTAGAAAAGCACATTGCACAGTGGTACCTGCCAGCAGGGCTGGCTGGTGCGGGCACAGGACAGAGCTAACCCACATTATAGTCCCCTGTAGGGCCGCGGCTACACACCACGCAGGAGCTTTAGGCAAGTCTTTGCTCCACATTCATACAGACACCCACTTTCCCAGAAGCTACCTGTGCTTTACACGCTGCTCCCAAGTGAGCTGGGCTTCCCGACCTGCAGTTCAGAGAGGAAAACAAGTTTTTCCTGGACATGTCACAGAAATGACTGGGAGGGACTGCTAGGCTTTGTGTCACGTTAGTCCCTTCTAGCCTGGTTGTGGCTCAGATATCCCACTCCTCCACTGCATTTAGGGTAAAGGGGAGATACGCCACCTCCGCTTCCTGCTCACAGATTGCTTAATCTACTGAAAAGTATTCAGTAAACCAGTGAATAATCGTAGCCTTCAGCTTGCCTGTAGCAGGTATCATACCAGACATCGAAGCAGGTCTGACTGGAGCCTTTAATAGGGTGGCATCATTTTGGGGTCCAAGATCATCTGAGATAATTTGGTACAGAGCCAGGCTTTCAGCAGAAAGGCTCACTGCCAAGCTTGAGGATACCTATGGATGGCAGGGTGTTCTAACAAAACAGTCCCCACCTAAACACAGCTTTTTAAAACACTAGGTAGTCATGGAAAATTACTGGGATTTTGGGTACTATACCAGCCTCAAAACCAGTATGAGCTCAAAGCCAGTTCAGAGCTCTTCTTCCATCATCTAGTCACCAATAAAACCAGTGCTTTAGTAGAGACATCCAAGTGGATGCACCTGCTTTGTCACCTTCCTCCCAAGACTATCTTTTATATTTTCATCAGGTTTATTACCCTGTGGTTACCGGAACTAGTTTGGTCTCATCTCCTGTGATCAGTTCTGGTGATGGGAGCGTGGGGTTCATTGCTTTTCAGCTATCCCCTGTAGCCCATTCCTGGGATTTTTCCTTCCTTCACATACCTTTTGGCCTGACTTTAGCAGAACCGCCAGACTGAGAACTTCAGCTGCTCATTTCTAATCTTTCCTGCATACACTAGGAGAGAGCACACTTGGTCTCTTTTGTACAAGGTGGTCACACAGCTTCAGGAGCCCAGCTTCTCTTCAGACGCAAGATGACATGCATAAGGAATGGGAGAGTTTTGCTATCGCCAGATAGGGTCATTCATTACGTTTCTTGTAGCGAGGCAAACCCAGGGTACCATGGTCCCAGCTGCAGAGGGCTCCCAGGAGGGGACACTTGCCTTTCTTCTTAAGGAAGGTCTCCACAGAGCACCCCCCTCAGTATGGCACACGTACCCAGGCAGGGGCTCCACCTACTGCCACTTCCACAGAGATTACCATCTCCCTCTAGCAAGACTTGAGTAGTCTGGAAGGAAGATCTTAAGTAGAACATTTAAAACACTGAAATAAATGGGACTGCTCGAAGCACTGCACTGCTTGGAAGGTGTCAGAAGCTAAATTATTCCAGAAGCACAGAACCATATGCTGTCAGGAGCAATCCTGCTCCTTGGCAGAGAGAAGATGGACAAAGCAGCCCGATAGATTCCTTCTTTCCATCCTAGCATCTATAATTTCTCTGTTAATGAGTTGTAATTGCGTCCTACATGTCAGGACACATTTTGATTCCTTGCTTGATAAAGCACTGGGGCCAGTAAGATCATTCAATTAACAGCACAGTCCCATACCTCCCCCAGTGCCAAAACCTCCTGTCCCAAATCAGCTGGGATCATCTTTCTGTACCTCTGCAAGGCCCCAAGGGGGAAGGGAGCAGAGCAGAGAGAAACATTCATTCTCCTCATTTAAAAATGTAAAACACATTCAGGACTGCGTGTAATAGTGCTGTAAATCTTATTTCCATAAAGTACCTCCAGGGCTAATTCACGAGACATTAATCATATTCCAGCTTTTCCCAGCTGTTAACTCATCTGCAGGGTTTTTAATAAAAGATTTTGTGTGCATTTTCAAGAGGCAAAATCGTACCAACAAGGGCTGGTCTACTTGGAGCAGAGATTTCCATGGTCTGGAACAAAGGTCACCTTAGATGCTCCCAAGCCCCTGCCTGTCAGGTTTCATTCCTCGGCTGAGCCCTCCCCAGCTCTGACCAGGGTTACTTCACCCTCCATTCAATGACGCCCTATGGTGATGAGGTTTTGCTAAGGGACAGTCAGTAATATATTTCCAGGTCACTTCCTTCAAGTGCAATCTGATTTATTCCCAGCCAGTTCATTGGCATTGTTCAGTGGCAGAACCCTTAACTATTCCTTTAAATCTCATTTCAAATTCCAAGCACTGCCTCCCTCCCACCTCCCTCTAGCCTCCTGGAATTATAATCTGATTTGTAGATAAACACAGTTTCCTTTTATCCCACCTGTCTGAAAGCTCTTCTTTCCAGGAAAGGCTTCGTTTCATCTCTGTGTCATGTTGAGGAGGTGACAAGCTCTCAGGAACATGGGGTCTGCTGTCTCGGAGACCAGGGAACATGACTGTCCCTGGCCAGGGAATGCCACAGCACATCCAGAGAGATGGGATACACCTCTTTAAAATGTTGCACATACAGTTCTCCCTTGGCAAGGCAGCAAGTAACTCCAAGTTGCAGCAGCAGGGTCAGCAGGCATTGAACAGACGTTGTAATGCAGCACACCAAAGTCCTCCTCCACTAACATCCTCTCGCCCCCAACACACAGCCCCACCTGCATCTGCTCACCCATCCCATGGGCCTCACCAAGTCCTTGTCTTTTTTTGCTCCTTGCAAAAACAACCTCCCAGATTGCTAGGCTTGTGCCTCCCCATTCAACTTGTGTGTTTTTCCTTCAGGTGAGCCCAGGATAGCAGCGGAGGGCTGGCCTCATGTTACCAGCCAGGCAGCAGGTCTGTCCTCAGCCCCTTCTTCCTCAAGCTCCTTTTCCATATGCAAAGCCAGATTTGGGAGGATTGCATTGTCTAACTCCATCCCCTAAATCAACTTGCTGGCTAATCCTGTTTTAAGTGTACTCCACATTCAAGGGAACGTCACTGTGGCTGCAGAAGCCCTTCTCTTGCTCTGCTTAATTACACAGAATGACATTAAAACCAGCCTCAAACTATAGGAGCTCAGTTGTCAAGGGAAAGTGGCAGAGGCTCTCCACTGTGAGGGCTATAAAATTAAAAGCCAGGAGCCACTGGCATTCATCAAAAAGGGAGAAAGCTGGGCATCTTCCCAATATCAGGACAGGCAGTTTGCAGTAGCGGCACTCATTCAAGATAGTATTCCCACCTGATAATTCAATTTTTCTTTGAGTTACTTAACCACTTAAAAAAAAAAAGCCAATTTTAAAATGAAAAATGCCACTTCACACTGAAGTGTTCAGGTGTTTAGATCTGTTGTTGTCCAAGGGAAGCATTTCAACTTTTGCCGATTAGCTTCAGCTGAGAAAAGGAAAGATAATTTGCCTCAATTCCTCAAGTTGTGTCTTTAGAAAAAGAAACCACTGGTGTTACTAAATCTAGGAAAATTTTTCTTTCTTTAAAAAAAAAGGACATGGGTAATAGAAAGCCAAATTAAGCATAGCTGTGACCGCATTAGATTTAGACAGAGCCACAGTGAGAGGAGAAACATGTCTTAGTTTTTACTGGAGGAGAAAAGGTGTAGAAGTTTAGGAGTAATTGTTGGTGGACAAATAGAAGCTCCATATTTCAGCTTGTGCAGCTTTCCCTGTAGTTTTTCCTTAGAGATCAGCTTCAACCTCCTACTCTTACCATAAGCAGTTGTGGTGTCAATGCCGTTACAATTCACCCCTCCAGTGATCCCAGGTGTGGAATGGGGGTAGCAGCTATTCCCAGCTTCCCTCCCAGCTACTTTGCCAACTTGAAGGACCACAATGGCTGGTTTAAGACTAACAGGGGGCCTCCAGCTGCTCACAAAATCCAAGCATCCCCCAGCCTTGGGTGAACTTTCAGCCAGCTGCATCATAAGCGATGCAAAGGCAATCAATGCCTGGACAGGCCACTGAAACAAGAGACCGTACTTGCACATCTTGCAAAGCTGCACCCAGGCTGTCTGCTGCTGTACAGCAGAGACAGGCAACCAGCATTTGCTCTAAGCCTGCACCAAACACACAAACCAGGGAAGGTCTAACCTCACCAATAAGTCATTCAAGTGTGTGTGAGGATAAAGCAAAAAAAAAATACCTGAGCAAATCAGAGTCAAAATGCTGATTGCTGCTGCATTTTGGGTAAGAAAGTACACTCCGTGCTCCAAACCTTTTGTCTGTTGACATCTACAAAACTCATCTCCCCAATCTCAGCACTGGCACAAGTGCATCCCCTTGGGACTGCACCCTTGTTTCTTGCTCCGTCTGCAACTCTCTCCTCAGAAGACCTTGCACTGCCTCTCTCCTCCCTTCTCTTTACCTGTGCTTCATTTCTAGGAGCCTTCCTTCAGAGATGACAGTCCAATACTGTAGCTATTCCAGATATGCCACTCTCCAAAGAAATGGGAACATTTTTCTATGATTAGAAGCCTCTCTCCTACTAATCCACTGCCCACCATGCTATAGGCCTTGCTCTTCCCTCCTGTTGCATCTCAGCTTAATCTTTAACACCGTAAAAAAGCATTCCAGGAATACCTCATTAAAGGCAGAAAAATTCAAGAGCATGCTGTCAAGCACCCTGACTGTATCACAGCTAAAATGTGGTCTTGCAAGTGACACAGCCAGGGGGAAAAAAAAAAAAAAAAAAAAAAAAAAAAAAAAAAAAATCAAGAACTGATTCATTTTTCTCACTTTTCTTTTGCTTTTATTCCTAAAAGATGATGTTTTTGTTCTAGTATTTCTGTAGGTTCCCCACTGCCCCACACAGCCTTTTACTATGAGAAAACAGACTCTCCACATCATTACTAGACAACCTTATTCACACCATGAATTTGTTTTCTGCATTTCGCCTTGGAAAGTACCATTCATATCACTGCTATTACCTGTGTACTTCTTTTGAACAGTAAAAAAGCCAACACCAAGTGCTATTAAACCTATGTGATACCTGCAGTTATCTTCATGTTTTCCACTGTGTGCAGTGTCCATACTTCCCTTCTCCCAACCCCCACTGAAGAATCAACCCTCCCCCAGAAAAGTCCCAACCCATCACACATTTGGCAGCTAGCAATAATTATTTTGGAGTCCCATGGCTGCAACTGAACGGAACCACCATGAGTTCTGTGAGCAGCTTAATTTGGTCATCTTGGATGATCTATTTGTTTTCTTAGTGTTATGTAGTTTAGATTGATTTTGCTATTATTTTCAGCTCCACAGGAAAGAAAATTGGTAAATAACTTTTTTTTTTTTTAAATTGTGACAATCATTAACTGTCAACAGACCATCAGACAATCAAACTGCCACCAGCAGAGATCACCCTGTAGGAGGGAAAAGACCACAAGCTCCATAGGCACTCTCAGGCCAGACTCAGGCAGAGCTAATACTCAGTGAACACAGCAAAAACCAGACAGCCCTCCCAGTTCTGGCCTCACACAACCATGGAAATCCGGTTTTCCTCTGTGAAAAGAGGCATTACGGGCCCATAAGGCTGCATCATGTCCTTGCACCTCTGGGAGGGTGCAGGCACATACAAAACATAGCTCTGAGCCTAGCCTTCCCCTGCAGAGCTCAAAACCTGCCTGGTCGAATCCTGTACACAGGCACGCAGCAAGCTGTCTGCCAACTGCCCCGCTTGCAGATCACCTGTTGGTACCATCCTGCATCCCCTCAATAACACACCCCTGAGCACTGGTGGGGAAAATTAAAACCACCCCCAGCTCTGAGCTCCAAACCTAAGATGCAGCCAAAGCCAACTTCTCTGTTCCCCGAGCCACTCCTTACTTTGCCTTTTCTTTGATTTTTCTTGCTCCTCCTCACCACCTACCCAACATCTCAGGAAAATCTTTAGCAGCAGCTCCACATCTTCAGACCCTCATCTTCACAGTGAACCCTCCCGCTTCATCCAGCCCCTAGCCAATAATGCAACACAGCACACCCCAACGCTTACCTAAAAGCTTACAGCAAAAAAACTACTCTCCAAACTCCACCACCAACCCTCCTCCTAAAGCAGCTCTCTCCTACTGGGCTTTGCCCCTTTTAGCTCTAACTCAGTACAGCTGTGGCAGGCAGGGCTGACTGAAGAGGGCTGGTGAACAACAGGGTAATAGGCAGCCCTGTTGTATGTGAAAACCTGTTCTTCTGAGATGAGGCACTCCGTAAGCATGGAGGGTGGACAGTCAAATATTACCTCTTTTTCCCCTCCAAATTTAAGATTTCAGGAAGTAAGGGAGAAGTATACCTCCTGTTTAGAAAGCATTGTTCACATAGCAACACGACAGGGCTTGATGCTCGCCTACAAAGTATCTGCAGGTATCATAAAACAAAGCTTCTACTGCTGCTTGCTCCCAGGATTAAAAATGTTTGGGGACTGGGACATAGTTCTCCTAGCAACAAAGATCCTCCTCCTTACAGTTCCTAATTCATGAGATGTCAAAGCTATCTATCTGCCATCTCCTATCCTTAAGAAGCAATCCACCCTCCATGTCGCTCCAGCCAATCTGACCATTGGTGCACAGCTGCACCAAGGGCAACACTTCATTTCCTAGAAGATTATATGTAGTCTTTTACCAGGCCAAATACTTTAAATAAACATTTGAAGACATGTTCCCATTCTGGGAATTCTTCAACACAGATGGATTGATAGATGCAGTACATTAATTTGGGTACAACATGATCCAACATGATACTCAAGTGATTCAAGCAAGGGAACCACGTGCAATGCACTTCTTAAAGAAAAATAATGTGTTTTCCTGTCAAGAGCATAAAGATGTTCTGATGCTAACGCTCTCCCCGCATACATTTCCCATACAAATATGCCCTGCTATCATTCATGGCCAGATGGCCACAAGTCCCTCAGTGTTTCTCTAAGTGAGCATCATAGGGCAAATTTTGTTCCCACACACCCTGGATTACAATGACTCCAGAGGAGACTCTAGTGGAGCATTTCCAGTGAGGCCAGTGCAGGACTGATGGCACAACTAGTTTTGTCCAAGGAGAGATTTGGACACCAGGCAGGGAAGAGAAGCAGCAAGCATCGAGGCTTAATTTTATGTTAAGTCAGAACTTCACATCTCCTTCTCACTCAGCTCCATATAATAGGTTACCTTTTTCCTAAATATTATTTGAAAACTGTTCCTGTGTTTATCCTGGGAGCTGGAAAGAGAAACTCTGAGGTTTCTGTATCCAGCAAAGCTGCCTGTGCTACCCCAGCCCAGCTTTGTCTGAAGGCAGCATCTTTCTCCCCAGGCAGGCTTTTGAAGAGCTGTCATACTGTGACATCTAATGTCCAGCTCATGTGTCTTGTTCTTGGACGCCAGTCTTTCACCCTTTGTACTCAGTTTCATTTCACTGTCAGAGCAAGAAAAGCCACTGCAGAAACTGCAGTAGTCACAGTTGCTAGGGCTGGGGGAGGTGTAACCTCCGTGCAAAGGGGAATGATGGCATGGTGGTAGCCACGTGACCACTGAAGACTTTGGTCTGTTTCTTTCTGGCATAAGGGTCATGTTCTGGCTGAGGAATGACACTGACACCTCAATTTACCTCCTTCCCAGCTATTTCACCAAGCCTTCCCCTTACTGAGTGGTTCCTGGAGTGTTTTGTGGGGAGGGGTAGGACTTGCTTCACCCACATGCCTGTGTGGCTTTCCCCACCTGGGGCACTGTCAGCATCCTTGCTCTTCCCTTGGTACTGCATCTTTTTTGTAGCACTTATCTCTCTTGGGAAAACAACTAGTGTACATGATGATCAAACAGTCTGATAAAGGAAAAATTACACATATTACACCAGAAAGGGAAATGAAAGATTTTTTTCAGGCCTCTGTGTGCCCTAATAGGCTTTAGTTGCCTGGAGCAGTCTCATCTGGGACCCCCACCCATCACCCATGGGTCTAAGAGCTATACTTAAGCTCTGGTGCAGTTTCTAGCTTTGTCTTCAACTACTCCTGACTGAACTGCTGCATGGGCAATATCTTCCCTTGCCTGATGGTGACCACAGGCTCACCAAAGCCTCTTACTGTCACCAGTCTGCCTTGTTCAATGTGGTGAGATTGCATCCTGGCTGGCAAGGGTACTGCTGGCAGTGTGGTCAGCCTCTGCCCCCAGCTTGGTTTTCCTTTCCTTGGTTTTCCTTTTCTGCTAGATTTCATGAGTAGATGAGATGGGAAAGGGAGGATGGAAGGAGAAAAACCTGCCTCCGTGCTCAGACTGTCACTGGATAAACTGCAAAGGCTGAGCCAGGATGTGATGGTTGTTTGCAGCCGGCAAATCTAGAAATTAAAGAAATAAGTGACCTGGTGGGTGGGGAATACAATGAACCACACTTGCTACTGTTCCATACACGGCCCTTTTACTGACCTCAGAAAGATGGAGGGGATAAGACCAGACAGCTCATGTGCTTGACTGTGAGCATAAAATTATCTTGTGGAAAGCTGCATTTCCAGGGTGCAGCTCAGCTCTGGTGAAAGCCTCTGGCAAACTCCTACTGCTTTCAATAGCATGCATGGAGAAATCCAGAAACACCAGGCGCTTTGTTGATGTAACTTGATGGATTTGTCAAACACATTTTGCAATTTTACCATGTTTTTATGTGGTGCAGAATCACAAGCTTTTTCTGCATTCGATACAACTTAAATGCCTTGAATTGCTTATGATGGAAAGCTGACCTTTTGAGTGCTGGTGCCGTACCACATCATGTTGAGGCAGGGAGTTTGGAGGCAGCATGTGCCAAGGTTAAGAAGAGAGCAGTTTGCCATGGTGGGACTGTACTATGTGTATGAGTCTTGACTTGGGAAAGTGGGAGGCGAGCTATACTGGTGTTATTGCTGGCTTTGGGAGGATGGGAGCGTGTCCCTGGGATCAGCAGAGGCTCCCTTGCATTGGGTTTGCAGGATGGCACAGGAAAAGTGTTCCCATCCCTTGGCAGATGGCACGGGGCCTGTGCAAAGGGCATCAGGGAGGAGAGGACTCTTGGGTGGTGGGGGCAGACCATGGCAAGGAGATGGCTGCCTGCACACTGTAAGGGATAAATGTGTCTTGCTCTGCCAGGTGGTGTGGCCTCGGGAGCTGAAGAGAGGGTAAGTGTCCCAAAAGATATGGGGAGGGAAGTGTCAGATCTTGCTAATTGTCCCATGGGCGAGGGAAGGGAGAGCAGCCATGCTCTGCAAGATATAAATGCTCCTGCGAAGTCGGATGCGTGCTGGGTCAGGAGGAGATGTATTTGGAGTTCCATAGGTGAGATGCTAGTCCCCTGAGTCCATTAGTTAGGGCTTTTCACAGCCCAGCTCTGTCCCTAGCCCTCCCTGTCCCTGCTGGCAAGGGTGGCCCTGCACAGAGCAGGTCCTCAGTATAACTCAGGGTCAGATCCCTCTTGTAGGGGATTTCTTGAGCTTTCTGCCTCTCCCTTTGCAGTATGCAAGGGCTCCCTGGTTACTGCTGTATTAGATGGCTTGGTTGAAGTAACTCACTTTCCTTCAGCCAATCTTCAGAAGAGTCCCTCTTGGAGCAATTTAAACTTTTTTTCCCTTAAGTAAGGCTTTGACTGACAGCAGCTGCTCCACTGTCAGTGATGACAAGTGGAGAGGAGTATGGAGCTGAACATGAAGGAGGAGCAGATGGAACAGTAATGGAGAGCAGCAGCATTGCAGTGGCTTGTTAGTTTTGGCATCAGCCAAACTGGAAACGGGGACATGTGGGAAGCAGGGTCAGGGGAAAGTGAACAGCAGAGAAGCTGCTGAACATCTCAGCCAAGACTTTGTATGGTTGCTCAGCCCTAGCACCACTAGTGCTGTTGTGAGGGTATTTCAAGCTGTTATTAGTCCCTGGTCCTTGCAAGCCTGGAAATGGGGTGGGAGCAGGGTTTCTCCAAGGTATGAGTCAGAGCCTCTGACTGCTGCCTTCAGAAGTTGGTGGTGGGTGGTGCTGGGGTCCCCAGTGCCTGACCGGAGCTCCTTTACAGGCCATAACTAAGACCATCTATGTTGCATTGTATCTCTTGTCCTCACAGATGTGACAAGGCTGTATAGGCTGATGGGGCATGAAATTATGGTCTCAGCCATGCCTACAGTCCACTTGGACAAAACAGTGCTCTGCCTTCTTGTCAGGGAACAAATGAGGACTCTTCTGAACACACGTGGCATCCATACTTACCACACAGGCAGACCCTGTGAACTACAGAGAGATATTGCCTGTGTTCACATGGACAGGAACTGTTAACTGGGGACAGGCAGTGGCACTCAGGAAGATGGAATAGCTTTGTGCTGGAGACTCCTTCCCCATCACATACACATCCTCCTGGTTGGTCCCAGCCAGAGACAATCTGTGGCCTTGCTAATGCTCAGTGGAAAACAGAAGAGGTGGAGGAGGCGTGGATGCTCCCTGACAGCAGCGCAGGCATTGGGGCCTGTAGGAACTCACTTGTGCTCATTTCCAAGCCTAATGCTGGCTCTTGGACCCAGTGCAAAGAGCCTCAGACATCAGGTACATTAACAAGTAGGCTTTAATGGTCTTCAGCAGGCAACCTTGGCTCTGCCAGGCTTCCTGCAGCACAGTTGGGAAGATCAAAGCTGCCATGCATGAGCGCCAACCTGACTGATGGTGACATGGGGGAACAAATACGATTAAGCAGGAGGGATAAGGCTCTGCCCAGGTCTTCCCTGACAGTGGTGGGAGTTTGGAGAGCAGCTGGTGTTGATCTGATGTCTTGTCCTGGGTCAGGAAGGGTGAGGAGCAGGTAGGGGAGGAACTGGTCCCCAGCTCAGTTTTACACAGTCCTATGTGGGAGTAACTCAGCTCCTGGCACTGCAGTTTTCAGCCCTTCTCTCTGCTCTGAGCGCATGGGGACGGGCTCTTCTCCTCCCCCCAGAGCCCCGCTCCATAATTCAGAGAGGCACTGTGGTGCACACTGAGCTCAGGTCTTTTCAGACCCCTCATTGGGAGCCCGAGCGGGGGATGGGGAATTTCCCTGCGGTGATCCCACTTCTGATGCTGACTTTGTAACAGACACTTATCATGAATTAATTATGCATTATTAGCACCCATTATTCATTCCTATTATGTGTACATACATGTGTGGCGCTGCATAATAAGGGAATTATGCTAAACAATTAAATGGCCCTCCGCTGAGAAACAGCCTTGAGAAGAGGGTGTGTATCACAAACAGGGGGTTTAGTGAGGACTGGCATCAAACTGGATGGGGGAAGGAGGCAAACAGACTGTGCAGGAGGAAAGCCAGGGCAGAAGGCAAGAAACTGGAAGAAACACATGAAATACAGCTGGTTGAACAGACTATTTTTCATGTGAGTGGCTGAACCTAAAGCAATCAGAGGAAATTTGGGTCAACCATTTTGGCAAAACAAAACAAGACCCTAAAGATCATTAAAGTCAAGCCTAAGTGGTTCCTTCAACAGGAAGAGAAAAAATTCTTTTATTGTCTAATCTGGTTTTTAATGTTAGGCTAAACAAAATTTGGATCAGTTTTGAAATTTAAAAAAAGGCCATTTCAAAACATTTCAGTTTGATGTCAAAACAAAAATGTTTCAACATGTCCTGCCTGCTTTTGGCTGAAACTGTTTGTGGAATTTGACCCAAATTTGCACACAGGTTGGGTCTACCTCAAAAAGGATATTTTTCAGCAATTTGGCATATTTGTTTTGATTATTCATGGCACGGTGGGGAGGGGAGAGGAAGGAATCACCCAGTGCTCAGTGAAGAAAAGCAGATCAACCAGCATGGCTCAGAGATGCAGTTTGTGTGCGAAGCACCAGAGCTACAGCAAAGCCAGAGAGGGGAAGCTCAGGTTTTCAGAATCCATCTCAATTGATGGAGATAATTACAAGTGCCACATTCCCAATTTCTTCTTCCAGGAATTCTCTTCTTTAATAAACTCATTCTAACAAATTGATCACAGCCTCTCCGGTACTCAGCACATATCAAAGCCATTTTTAAGATTGAAGAGAACACTTTTGGGTGAAAAATAGGAACCAGTGCCAGACTTTGTAGAGATCTAAACCTACCTCAGCTGTAATACAGCTGAATTAACTTACTCTCTTCACATGCCCACTACTTACTTAATATGTTCATGGATGTCTGCTTCTGAGCTTTGGTCAGTGCTGAAACCAGAGTCCAAAAATCTCAGGAGAGGCAAGGACCAGTGCGACTTGCCCGTGGTGTTCCCTGTAGGCTGCACCCAAGCTGGGAAGCCCCCGGCAAGCTCACATGAGTAACACACTGCAGTCACCTACCCAATGAAGCTTGGAGACATCTTGTCTCTGTGCTGTTTTGGGCTGACTGCAATAGGCTGAGCCCAGCAGGACAAGTACATTCATGTAAACCTTGTGGAGGGATTTGGATAGACGACTGCTTGGTTGGGTCTAGATTACTTCTCTTGGTCCTTTCCAGTTCTTTTTTCTATATTCTCAGTAAAGTGTTTGTACCAGCGTAATTCTAGTGAAACAACTAGACAAAGAGTAACTTTTTCACAGGAGAATCCAACATGCTGGAGACCTTGTTTTCTAAACCAATATAATTAACCAGCTCCAAAATGAAAATCAAGAACTGCCTAGGTGAGCTTTAAACCTAGGCTTTTAAGTGCATTTCATTAGACCTATGCAAATGCAGTAAGGATGCCCTAATTTCCTATTGCAATTT
The DNA here is from genome assembly GCF_965638725.1 of Aptenodytes patagonicus. NCBI lineage: Eukaryota > Metazoa > Chordata > Aves > Sphenisciformes > Spheniscidae > Aptenodytes > Aptenodytes patagonicus. Next base: position 12,848,641 of record NC_134957.1, on the reverse strand, counting down.
AGTCTGAGCCCATGAGGAAAACATTACAATTAACTACCCTGCCTCCCAAACGAACACTTTTTAACCCAAACTGAGAGCACCCAGACACGCATTGTTCACTTGAATCAGCTACCAGTTCAGATAACTGGTGCAGGCAGAACCTGAGCTATGTGGAGACGGTTTGCTTTCCACACAGAGAGCAACGACCCATTCAGCTATTTCATCTGCCCCATATTCTTGCAACGGTCCAGGTTGTCAGCTGCTTACAGGAAGCAGAAATACAGGGATAGGGCTTATCCTGGACTGTTTTCCTGGTGTCCAGTTTAAACAGCACTCAATGTAACATGGGCTTCCCCTTCTGCTCTGTAAGTAAAGCTGGGGATGAGAAAAAGGTTTGCTTTCCTCAAGGAGGCTGGGAAGGAGCAGCTGACGTTTGCATTAAGAGTAACATATCTCAAGGGGGAGAGAGGTCCAAGGCTCAGAATTGCACATTTGTGCTACAACTACAGCTGGGCTTTGTCATAGTCAGGTCTTGTGGGGGATTACAAGCCACTTTTCCCTAAGATGCAGGAGCTTTTTTGCAGCAACTGAAATTCCCAGTGATGAGGGCTGAATCAGAGATCCCCACCCCCTTTCTGTTCCTCGTGCTGTCCCAAATCTGCATCTCTCATATACCCTTTCTACCCAGGAGAGGCTTTGTCTGCACAGGAAAGTTGCATCAGTTTTACGTAACATGGAGTTGAAGCCAAGACAGACACCTTCACAAACCCCCTTCTTGGCATCCCTTGTGCAAGCTTTCAGTGCCAAAAGCATCTCCTCCTGCTCCTCAGCGACAGCATTGCTAGTCTCAAGGCTTCATAGCTAGCCCCAAGAAAGGGAACGGCCGCTCTATACCTCTCCTTTGCACTCCTACCTCCTTTGGTCAGCAAGACTCAGGTACCAACTGGCCCCATTTCCTTTCAGACTCAAGAGAAGAGTGCCAGGAGCATCTCCCAGTGTCCTCTGCTGGGTGGCTAAAGCAGCGCTGCTGGCCTTGCAAGGGGCTGTGCAAGCTTCCATCATGGCCACAACTGTGACACTACGTTAATAGCTAGAGAGGGATGCAGAGAGCAAGGCAACAAAGCCACATGCCGGCACCACATGCCTGTGGCTGACAGGAGCTCAGCAGCGTGGGCAGGTGCAGGCAGACCAGGGGCACGGGGAGCAGTGTGCATGGAGCAGCCAACGGTGGCTTATCATCAAGATGCTTCTTGGGGCATCCCACTGAGAGATCAGGCCTTTGTGGGAACAGCAACATTTTGCAGGCCTGGGACTGCAGAAATGAGCTGCTGGCAGACTGCTTGTGCCCGAAGGGACTTTGCAAATTGCTGGGTGGGTGGCTGACAGCCTGGGAAAGGAGCCATTCAAAATCAGAGGGAAATAATTTTTCCAGTTCAGGTGTGGTTTTGATGTTTCATCTGCATTTTTTCAGCCTAAATGAGGATGGAAATTTCTAAAGGAAAAATAAGTTCTAAAATGAACAAAATAAGCACATTAGAGCTGCTGAAACATTGTCCTGGCAGTTTTTGTGTTTCATTTCCCTATTGAACTTTTAAATGCCATGTATTTTGAGCTATGAGTGAATTTATGGAAAAAAGATTGATCTTTTTGTTTAGAGCATATATATTTATATACGGGTTTTTGGAATTTTTTTGAAAATGTATAATTTATTGAGACCTTCCCTGTCCCACATCTACTTTTGGCTTTACAGAATTGTTCTTTGATTACTAAAAAAGAAAAGAATTCACCAAGACACTCACAACCCCTCTCTGGCTTCCTGCAAGGACTATGAAATGCAAGGCCATGACTACATTCATATACCCAAGGGACCCCATATCTAGCCTCCCAGAGGAAACGAAAAAGTCGGAGGCCTGTGACCTGAGGCTCGTCCTCGATTAGTTCAAAAGCGCTTGGTGAACTACGGCTAAATTTCAGCTTCATAATAAAAAGTGAAGGAGGGCAGACATCATTTGCTCTGTGGGTTTTACCTTTAGCAGGCAGGGATCAAAGGGAAAAAGAAAGCCATGAGTGGGTTAAAAGCAAAACTCCCAAATCCAGGAAAGCCTGGATTTGGCTTATAATAGCAGAGGAGAAAGCTGGTGGAAGACCAGACAGCACATTTGCTACAGGGAACCTGTCTACTTTTGCCTTATTGTCCACCTGAAGCTCCATGAGAAGCATTAGGGCAGCACCAAGAAACCATGAAACAAATCCAAAACATGCTCGGTGTTGCACAAATGTGAAGGAGAGAGACTGCCTTGCTCCGAAAGGCTTGCAGCTGCACGTCACCCACTCTGCAGCAGCCACCGCTGTGCTGGGCTGCCCTCTCCGGGACACTGCATCCCCCTGGTCCAACCCCAACATGGTAGCAGTCATCTCCCACTCCTGGTGGGGACAGCAGGAGCAGGGCAGGCACCATGAGCTGTGCCACAGTGGTGTTTGGGGAGAAAAGGCCTTTTCTGCTTTGCAGAGCAGTGCCCCCAGCCTTAGCACTAGGTGCCTCTGGGAAGCTGGGAGACTGAGAGCTGTTTGCTGTATGTTTACGGAGATGCTATACGGCCATTGCTCTGGTGCCTTTCCTCACTATCGCCCTCATGCAGCCTCTCAGCCCTCTTCTACTCTCTCCTCTGTGTCCTTGCCACCACCCTGCTGCCAGTCGCCCCCTGCCCACCAGCACCCCTTCCCTCCGCAGCCCTGGGGGATGGGGCTTGGCTGACTCAGGAGGAACGCTTTTCAGAGAAACTCCACAAGAGACAGATGGCTCACACCTCCAGTGAGGGTGAGCATGCAGGACACACAGCTGTATCATTTCCCCTCCAACCTTGCTGTACTTTTCATTTTTGGCTGGGGAGGGGGGTCAGGGGGAATTTCATTTTGCTGCTTTAAACACATGCAGGCTCATCTGCAATTAGAACATTGCTGTGGTCATTAAAAGCAAACAGAGCACGCTGACACCCAGCATCAACACCACCTCAGAGGGACAAGGTGAGAGCCGGCAGCCCTCCAGGGAGGCCATGACTTTTCTGAGGTGGGGACAACTGGCCTATTTGACCAAGGTGAAGACACTCTCCAGACCAGCCTCCAGATAAGGAGCCCAGCCATGACCTGGAGAATGGGGGAAAGACCAAACCATCTATACCCAATACATAAATAATCGGTGCAAGATCCTCAGCTGGAATAAAAGCATGTTATTCCCTTGGCTTCCCACCACCACTGCAGTTTCATCAGTTTTTCACAAGACAAAGCCACACTGACCTGGTCTAGTGATGGTGGCAGCCCTATGTTGAGGTTAGCCTGGATGGCCCTCACCACCAGTACCTAAGGCATGGAAATCTGGGGGCCACCTGAAGGGGACCCCTCACCAGACCCCAGCAAGACTGGCCAGGCATCCTCAGCATTGCTAACAGCAGAGAGACAGAGGGTTCCTCCAAGCTGGGCAAACCCTGGAGCTGGTGGGCTCTTCTGCACCCCCAACTTGGCTTGCAACCTTGTGGCAGAGGATATGTTATGTCTGAGATACAGCAAGGTTGAATTGTGGCATGGTAAGACCCCAAATTAGCAGTGTGTTAGCAAAAAGCACCAGGACCGTGCAAGATCAAGCAAGAAAGGTCAAATCTATTACATCAACTTCTATTTTGGCTGAAAATGTATTCGCTTTTAGCATTAAAAAAAGTTTCTCCTGGGGTTAGTATTTTTGTGACATGTATGGGAAAAGCAGACGACCGCTGTCTTGCTTTTCAGGAATATTTTTGGATTTGTTAAGGCTCCTGGGGTGTCCAAAGCTAAAAATATTATTTGGGTTTTGGTAGTTACTGCTGCCAAAAATAAATCAAAACCAAATCCCCAAACAGAATCTTATTAGGGGTTGTTTAAATGTCAATTTAAAGAGTCCCTACAAGATGGATTATTAAGTTTGTGTTAGGGCAACCTGGTCTGGGAGCTTGGCATGGGTCTTGAGAGGCGCAAGCCCCCTCCTCTCTGCAGGCATGCTCCCTTGCCCTGGTGCCCACCAGAGCCAATACCCATCCATCACTGGGCTAGAGCAGCAGTGATAGCAAATAACAAAGTAACTAAGTCAAAAATCTTGGTGCCCCACAGGGCCTGAAGCTGCTGCTCCCCCGGGGCGTGTCAGCACTGGCATTTGGGAATGAGGTGAGCACATGGAGAGGGAGCTGGGGGTAGGGAGGGAAGAGACACAGTGGTGCAGATGAGCCACAGAAGCCACGGTGGGACATCACAAGTTCCCCCAAACAATCTGGTATACGCAGAGAAACTCATTATGATGAATTCTAAGTCCTGAATTTATATCTTTGAAACTATCATCGTAAGGGAAAAGGTTAGACTATTTTTTGTTTGTTCATTAAGTAGCAGCTCAGATTAGAGCTAACACCAGAAGGATAAACACTGAATCCTAGGCTAAATATTTCATTTCCACAGAGGCTGACATCAAGTTGGTTACAAAGAAACTCTTTTGCATTGGGTTTTTTTTTTGTTTTTTTGTTGTTGTTTGCAGGCTTTCACTTAATTTTATTTATATTTTTTTACACAACCTTCTGCTAAATTTTGGGGTGGACAAGGGAAAAGATAATTGAGCTCAAAAAATCAACTTGGAACTGGAATGAGGCAAGTTACAAGAAAAAAAAAAGGCTGAAGAAGTAAAACCACATTACTTCTGCCTTTCTTACAATTTTCATGTGCTCAGCTGATCTGTCTCATGCAAAGATCAAGGAAGGCTTTGCCCTAATTCATGGCAAAAAAGAGATTTTTCTCAAGTATCACCAGAGGTGGGGTTCAAATTTAGGCTGAAGGGACTGCAGCCAGGGTCATGGTGGGCCTTTCAGCTTCTGTTCCCTGTGCCGTGACAGGCATCACTGACATCATGGAGCCCACCTGGAACATGCTTGGCTTTAACAATCCCAAAGACGTGCTCCTCTGTGGCACTGTGCCTCAGCCACGCAGGTAACATATTGCTTTTGGTACAATCAGCAAAGGGCAGCTAAAGAAAGAAATGATGCTGAGGAGCCACAGCTTCCTTTTGTTATATTTCAGAGAATCGCTATAAAACTTCACAAGGGAAATTATGTTTATGCTTCAATGCAGTGAGCAAAAGCATTCCATTTCCCTCCTCTGCCATTCAGGCTAAATTCGGCTTTCCCTGACACTGGTATCTTTGGAATACATCCACTGAACTTATTCTGGATTTCCACAGTGGCATCTGGGAGCAGAACATGGAACCTTATTTATTTATTAAGGCTATATGGGTTTGAGATTTGTTGTTGCACAAGGAAACTTCCCCACATTTTTATGCTCAGTTGCAGAGGATTCAGTGCTACATCCAGAGGAACAGAGCCAATTAGCAGAGACAGGGCTGCAGCTGTCTGCGCATTGTAATCCTCCTGTGCCACTGCTGAGAGCGCCAGCTTCCAGGAGATCTGACCAGGGTCTTTCCTGGCTGAGGAGCCTTTGACGTCGGCGCTGATGCTGAGACAAGGGAGACACAGATGGATTAAAATAGCACAGCTATTATCAGCTTCACTCAAAATTCTGGTTCAGTTTAAATTCATTTGTCAGGAGAACAAGAAAACTGACTTTTTCTTTGAGCGTCTGTTCTCCCTCCTGGCTCCAGAGGCATCTCAGTGCCAGAAACAGCAAAGTCCAAGGCCTCGTGACAGAGGCACCATTTGGCTCCCGGGGATGATCCCAAATTCTTTCCAAACACAACCAAGTGTTGGCGGCTCAAGTTGCATGTCCCACTGGACAGCAATGAGATATAAGAGGCCAGCCCCGTCCTACTGCCCCAATTACTTCTGAGGTAAGAAACCAGCCCACACAAGAAGTCCCATGGGCCTGCTATGGTCAGAAGATACTCTCTGAGCCAGGAACTGGAGTTCCAGTTTCACCTTCATTTTGGGGCAAGTGGCTCCCTCTCTCTTCTGCTATGTTGCAATTAGGAAAACAGCCATTAACGGCATTTTCCACTTTGCAAAAAAGTGTCCATTCTGAATGCAATTCTCTCTGCATTTGCACAGCCTGGGATGTTCTCATATTGGTCTTTAGGAGCTGACACATTAGGTTTCCCTTACAAGAACATTTAGGTACTTGGTGCTCCAGAGTTTGGGGACATCCAGTAGAACATCCCAGTTGTACATTGGTCTAGCCCATGAGAGTGGCCCCAGTGTCTCCTCCTTATCCCAGCTCTGCCCTCCTGCCTTCCCACATAATATTACTGCAGGGAGACTATCTCCCTCCCTTCCCTTGCCGCTCAAAAAAATGGGACTAGCATTAGTACGGGCAGCCTCAATACAAACAAGACTCTGAGGAAGTGGTTGAATTTTTCTTGCTCCTTCTGAAGGGAAGACATCTCTACAAAGCCCAGTGAGATCCTAGCACTGGGTTGGCTGCCTACTCTCCCTGTGGTTTCTGGAAAGTCCCTTCACCACCCAAGGCTGCTCTTAAGCAGGTGACTTGGTAATGCTGCTGACATGTCCTTCTGTGCTTCCATTTAGGTGTTTGAAAAAGAAAAATCCAGGGCTTCTAGGCAAAAAGGGTTTGGCTTCTCTCTGCCTCTGAGTTTCCCTTCAGGAGGACAGGTTGAAAGCCCTCATGCCCTTTCATTTAGAGTTTGCCTCAGCAACACCTGGTTTTGCAGCGGTTTGACTTGGAACGTTAAAAAAAATTCCTTCCCTGCCAGTCCAGCACATTTCCATTTAATATCTCCCTCCTGCTTTGGAGGCCATAGGAAAGCGAGAGCTGCATGTAAGTCATCTCTCCCCCACACCACATTGCATGTGGTTCTTGCTCCAGTCCTCCCCACTTGCTCTGCCTGGCTGTTTGGCAGCATCGCCCCAAACACACCTGCACCTGAAAGGGAGCCAGTCCTGGGCACAGCCAGCTGAGACACCCACCAAGTGGAAATACAGATGCTGCTTGCAGTTGCTGCATGCCTGTTTGACTATGGGCCTGCCAGCAGGGGCCTGGCAGGTCCTGGGAGGAAAGCAGTGACAGAATTGCAGGGCAGCTGTTCCCAGAAGGATCGGGGCTCCACCAGCCAACCCTGCAGCTCAGGTCACACCTTCAGTGCAGGAGAAAGCACAGGAGGTGGCTTGTGGACTTCTCAATGAGGGCAACCTGCTCCCAGGACCTGGATCTCAAACTTTGCCTCTTGTTTCAAGCCAAATTCCCAGCTCTTTGGGAAGCTTACATAGGAACAGAAGAAAACCTCTCCCTGGCCTCACACAGCCTGCCTCCAAGTCTGAAGTAGGATAGGATCTGCTGAGTAGTAGCAGCAGCAAGGAAGAAGCTAGGACCCGATCTGCTGAGTAGTAGCAGCAGCAAGGAAGGAGCTAGGACCCGATTCATTGTTGCACTGCTCCCTGAGTGCTCAGGTACCACGAGGGATGGAGAATGCTTCCAGATCTGAAACGAACTACCAGTCCTCAGTGTGCACGTGCCAGAGCCAGTTTCTGCAGCTGGGTTTTGGCCATCCTCCCCACCAATGGGAAAAGACTTGATGCTGGTCCTGCCCTCCTTGCTGGAGTGACATGGCCCCTTCCTTGGGTACCTCAGACCCCAGAGTGCCAGCTGCTAGACAACAGAAAAATACAGAAAGGCTGATGCCAGCGCTCACCATCTTGCTTCCTGAACCTGAAAGTACTTGTTCCCACCATCCCCAAGCAAGGAAAATAACAGGAACATGATGACGTGACTCAGAGGCAACTGCTCCTTCTTTCAGTATGAGGTACATTAACGCCCTGTGTTCAGCGGTGGCTGCCTCCAGCTCACAGCACGTGGGCAGGACAGGGATATGCTGACAGGCAGAAACCCAGCCAAGGAGGAGTAATGGGTAGAGACATGGCTGGACCTGATTCTGAACAGGGTCCATGTGTGGCTCAGCCAGGCCACGCACACACACCACAGCCCACCCAGGGGAGCTTCATGCACACAGCCATCCCCTGCCACAGCTGACGCTCATCTTGGGATTTGGGGTGGTAAGCTCCTGTATCCCATGTGTGAGGCAAGCTCTCCCTGTGGGGAAACAGGGAGAAACGTGGGCAATGGAGGAGGAAAAACCATCATAGACAACAGCCAGTGGGTTCACAATACCTCTGCTCTAACAGCTACAGGCTTCCTCAATTGCCCCCCTCTCTCCTCTCCCTCCACAACTCTGCTTCCCCGCCCCGCCCAACCTCTGGATCAGAAGATATTTTCCTTTCTCCTTCCTCCCTCCCTTCCCAGTGGTAGTTCTTGCTGAATTCATGAAAAAAAGATGAACACGTTTCACACACAGCTGCCCATCTCCGGAGACCACTGGAGCGAGAGCAGGGGCTGCATCGCTGGGTACTCTGCGGCAGAGCCCCTGGGACCCGTCCTCCCTTTCCCCAGGGATGGGGCTGCTCTGCTGACGTGCTTGGCTGGGCGTGAGAAGGGCTCGTTAGGGACGGAGGACTCCCGCGGGCCCTGGCCATGGCGCAGGCAGTGCAGCCCCAGTGCACCCCTCGCTCGCTCTCCTCTGCACACCTCTGAGCAGGATCCACCTCCTCTCAACCCTTTCAGAGCCACCCCTGGTCTCCAGCTGGAAACAGACACTTCCCAGTCATCCACCCTAGCTCTGCAGCAGGCAGGCAGCCTGTCCAGGGAAGGAGAATTTAAGATGGGGAGCTTGGGTTTTTATTTAATTTGTTAAGTGCTGCAGCTATTTCCCAGTAAGGAGACACTGAGCATGTGAAATGCCTGCCCTCCTCTAGAGCCTGTCATGAAGTTGTAGAGGATCACTATAATCCTCCTCTGAGGAGGGGCTCTCCAGGACCGTGTGCCCTCCCAAGCAGCTGGTGGAGCAGCCTGCAACTCGCTGCATCCCTGGCTCTCGCTCTGCCAATCCTCGCTGCACTCTGCAAACCCCTTGCCACTGACATGATGGTTATCAAGGCTCTTGCTAGCTCTGCTCCCTGATGTGCTGGAGTCACCTTGTTGGATTTCAGGTGTGCTCTGGGCCTCAGCTTTCCATCAAAAAGCAGGGGGTAACATATCACCATGTCAAGGGGCTGTGATGGGCACAAGCAGAAGGCTACCAAGGAGCATTCAGCTGCCTAAAAGATGAATTCAGCAGATGGCAGTGATTTTGCCCAGCTTCCCATCACTGCTGTCCACAGCTCTCTGCAAAGCAGAGCTGACAATACAAATTTTGGGTGGGAATAGCATTTGCCCATAATGGCACTTGATGCTATTCTTTTTGTGATGCCACTGCCTCAGTGCCCCTGAAACTTGATGCCACCACAGAGCTGGTCCTTGCTGGGTGCCTAGGTGTGGCCCAAAGTAGAGCTGGTATCATGAGAAGTAGTGCACTGGCTGGACTTGTGGACTGGCCCCATGTTGTGGTTTAACTTCAGTCGGCAACTGAGTACCACACAGCCACTCGCTCACTCCTCCCCCCCCTCCCCCAGTGGAATGGGGGAGAGAATCAGAAGGGTAAAAGTGAGAAAACTCATGGGTTGAGATAAAGACAGTTTAATAGGTAAAGCAAAAGCTGTGCATGCAAGCAAAGCAAAACAAGGAATTCATTCACCACTTCCCATCGGCAGGCAGGTGTTCAGCCATCTCCAGGAAAGCAGGGCTCCATCACGCGTAACGGTGACTTGAGAAGACAAACGCCATCACTCTGAACGTCCCCCCCTTCCTTCTTCTTCCCCCAGCTTTATATGCTGAGCATGACGTCACATGGTGTGGAATATCCCTTTGGCCAGTTTGGGTCAGCTGTCCTGGCTGTGCCCCCTCCCAGCCCCCCGTGCACCTCCAGCCTTCTCAGTCGGTAGAGCATGGGAAGCTGAAAAGTCCTTGACTAGTGTAAGCACTACCTAGCAACAACCAGAACATCAGTGTGTTATCAACATTGTTCTCCTCCTAAATCCAAAACACTGTACCAGCTACTGGGAAGGAAATTAACTCTATCCCTGCTGAAACCAGGACACCCCATCACTAACTGCAGTGACACTACATTCAAGACTCTTCCCCAGACACCACTTGTGCATGAAGAAGTCTCCACTGCGTGCTCTCTTGCATGTCAGAGACCTTAGATTTTTCCCTTTCACTGTTCACTCCCAAGCGGGATTTCCCCTTTCCAGGCACAAGAAGCATCATGCTGATTTGGGCCAGCTATGTTGGTGTGCTAATTGCTGCCCACATCTACCTCATGAACTCAAACCATGGGCTGCTAGTCACTTGTTTGAGGGTATATGAAAAGACCGGTGTGATAGCTCTTCAGCTGCCCTCTCCAAAAACCACGGACCTCACCCTTGAAAAGCACCCATTGGTGAAGAAAAGGCCCCTGGCTGCTCTGAGGAACAGTGCTTTGCCCCAGCCCACACGCTAGCTGCAAAAACATACAAACTCTTGATCAACCCATCTCATTTAATTAAATCCCAGAGCTGTTGGACCACAGCTTAAAAAGTAACTAGGGGAAAGGAAAGCAGGATTATTCCATCCCTTTGGAAAGATTTGTTCCCTATGCAAGGAAAGCCCCGTGCTTCCCTCCCTCCTCAGCTTTGGAGGAATTGCCCACAGTTTTGATTTGGTATTTCCCACCTGTCTCCCTCATTTCAAATTCTTGGGCCTGCCACACCTTCTGCACTGGAAACAAAGCCTTAAAATAAATTAGAGGAGAAAGGGAAAAGAAAGCACACTGATCCCCCAATTAGCACGGAGCACTTAAGCAGTCAGATCTTTGCATTTTAATTGTAATCACTCCAAACACAAAAAGCTGAAGCAACAAACCCCACAGCTAATTCCGGCTGATTAAGTCACCCCCCCTCCCCTCACAGACCCCCCCCACCCCACCCGTTTACTGGTTTAATTCCTTGGCCTCTGGACACAGCCCGCTGATAAAGGCGGTGCTTTATTTTTACTCTCCTCCACCCAAATCAGTTTGCTTCACTGAATCCTATTCCAGAGTCATGTCTGCACACCCAAGATCTTTCTCCTGGTCTGGACCATGCCCTTGGGTCTTGTGGTGCCAGGGACATCCCCAGCACTGAAGGCTGGCGGTGTGGGGTGAGGAGCAGGTGAAAGCAAGGCAAGAGCCAACACAGAGTTCACAACATCCCAGAATAACTCAGGTGGGAAGGGAGCTCTGCAGGTCTGGTCTAACCCCTGACCAAAGCAGAACCACCTTTGAAGTTAACTTAGGTCCTCAGGTCTGTCCATTCAAATAATGAGTATCTCCAAATACAGAGATCCCACAGTTTACCTGGGCCTGTGTTTTGATAACTAACTGCCTTTCCCATGGAAATTTTTTCCTTTTATCTAATAGAATTTCCTCTGTTGCAATTCTGCCTCTCATCCTATTACTGTGAAAATTAATTAGGACCAAATTAAATCAGAAAGGGAGTACACAGAGCCAAGAAAAGCTCTCTATCCTCTGTGAAAAGCAGGGTGCACAGCACAGCCTCAGCTTTGAGCACAGCAGACTCAAACCAAGCCGCTGATTCAGTAGGCATCTGTGACTGAACTCCAAACCATGATAAGGCCAACGAAGCAATATTGGGTCACTTAAGCAAGCTCTGGGTCAACAGAACCTGATTCTTATGGGTGACTTCAACTACCCAGACATTTGTTGGAAGAACAATACAGCAGCTCACATGTCATCCATCAAGTTCCTGGAATGCGTAGAGGACTGCTTCCTCATACAAACATTAGATGTGCCAACCAGGAATGAGGCACTGCTGGACTTGCTACCCACAAACCAAGAAAACCTGCTTTGTAATATCTTGGTTAGTGATAGCCTTGGCTGCTGTGGCATTTGGGATCCTGCTGAGCATGCTGAAGGTTAGTATTAAGACAAAGGTTTTAGATTTTAGAAGAGCAAACTTCAGCTTGCTCAGAGCTCACTTGGGAGGGATTCTGCGGGAAGCTTCCATGGACGATAAAGGAGCCACTGAGTGCTGGGAGTTTTTCAAGAATGCTCTCCTAGAAACACAAAAACAGTTCATCCCCTTTAAAGGTAAGGGAAGTAGGTGGAGCAAGACACCCCCTTGGCTTAACTGCGAGCTTCTGAGTCTGCTCAAAACCTAAAGAGAAGCGTACCAGACATGGAAAAGTGGATGAATACCTGTTGAGAACTACAAAGCATTGCCAGGGTGTGCAGAGATGCAATTAGAAAAGCAAAAGCTGAGCTCAAATTGAAATTGGCCAAAGATGCCAAAAACTACAAGAAAGGGTTCTTCAGGTATGTAAACAACAAGGAAAAACAGAAGGAAAACATTGGCCTGCTGTTAAACAGGAGCAGTGAATTAGTCACCAGCAGCACTGAAAAGGCAGAGGTTCTCAACACTTTCTTCACCTCTGTCTTTACCAGCACTGTTGGGCCCCAGGCCTTGGGAACAAAAATCCAAGTTGATGTAAACACAGACCCACTGTCAGTGAAGGAAGAGTTGGCATGTGAACTATTACAGGAGCCTGACCCGTACAAATTTATAGGCCCTGACGATATCCACCCGAGGGTGTTAAGAGAGCTGGCTGATGTCGTTGCGAGGCCACTCTCCATAATTTTTGAGAAGTCATGGAGATCAGGGGACGTCCCAGAAGACTGGAAGAAGGCTAATGTCAGCCCCATCTACAAGAAGGGCTTAAAGGAGGATCCAGGAAATTATAGGCCCATCGGTCTTACTTCAGTCCCTGGGAAAGTTATGGAATGAATCCTCCTGGGGGCTATTACAAATCAAATGAAGCAAGTGATTGGGAAAAGCCAGCATGGATTCACCAAGGACAAATCATCCTTGACAAACCTGATCACCTTCTATGACAAAGTAACGTGCTCGGTTGATGTCGGGCGAGTGGTGGATGTTGTCTACCTGGATTTCTCCAAGGCTTTCAATACGGTTTCCCACAGCCTCCTCCTAGAGAAACTGATGTGTTACAGTCTAGACAAGTTGTCTGTGTGGTGGGTGGGGAACTGGCTGACAGGCCGCACCCACAGGGTGGTGGTAAATATCTTCTTTTCAAATTGGCAACCTGTCACAAGTGGGGTCCCTCAGGGATCGATATTGGGCCCAACACTGTTTAATATCTTCATAAGCAATCTGGATGATGGGATCAAGTGTACCCTGATGAAGTTTGCCAATGGTACCAAACTGAGTGGGGAAGTGGACACTTCGGAAGGGAGAGCAACCCTGCAGGAAGACCTCGATAGGCTGGAAGAGTGGGCTAGCAAGAACCTTATGAAGTTCAACAAAGACAAATGTTAGGTCTTGCACCTGGGAAAACATAATCCAGGAATGCAGCACAGGCTGGCATCTACCTGGCTGGGGAGCAGCCCTGTGGAAAGGGACCTGGGGGTCCTGGTGGACAACAAGTTCAATATGAGTGAACAGTGTGCTGCTGCGGCAAAGAAAGCCAACAGGATGCTGGGTTACATCAACAAGGGCATCACCAACAGAGATAAAGAAGTCATTGTCCCACTCTACTCAGCGCTTGTCAGGTCACACCTGGAATACTGTGTTCAGTTTTGGTCCCCGCTATACAAAAAAGATGTGGACAGGCTGGAGAGGGTCCAGAGAAGGGCCACAAAGATCATCAAAGGACTGGGAAGCCTGCCATATGAGGAAAGGCTGAGAGAACTGGGTTTGTTCAGCCTTGAGAAAAGAAGGCTTAGGGGAGACCTTATCACCATGTTCCAATATTTAAAGGGTGGCTACACGGAAGATGGAGACTCCCTTTTTACAAAGAGTCACATGGAAAAGATGAGGGGTAATGGGTACAAGTTACTCCTGGGGAGATTCCAATTGGACACAAGAGGAAAATTTTTCACAATGAGAACAATCAGCCATTGGAATAATCCCCCCAGGAGAGTGGTGGATTCCCCAACATTGGACACTTTTAAGATTCAGCTGGACAGGGTGCTGAGCCATCTTGTCTAGACCGTGCTTTTGCCAAGAAAGTTTGGACCAGATGATTCTTGAGGTCCCTTCCAACCTGGTATTCTATAATTCTGTTTCAGACTTCCTCGTGGTTTAGCTCCAGATCAAGATGTGCGTAGCTACGTACACCAATAGATATGACTCTCAAGAAACAGCCTCTCCACAGTCTTCCCCAAAAGGGGCTCCTCTTTCCAGTACTCAGCATAGATACAGTGTTGGATCTTCTAAGATGGTCAGTCCATTCTTCCCAGCCCCTACACAACATAGTGCCACCAGTTACCCCTTTAACCACAGGGACACTCTATTTGAACCTGATGTGCTCTCCTTCCAGCCAGACATCTAAGGTAAAATTAGGATGGAGACCAAAAGCGGTGATGTTTGTCACCAGTTGAATCAACATCACCAAAGCAACACTGTGTGTGGAAGGACATGCAGCAGGGAATTGCGTATATACCAGAACAGTGCAGAAAGGGATGTGTGAAGAAGAACCCAAGACTCTTTGCATTGTTGCCCCTACATCACGTCCTAAAGATGCCAGGGATGTCAGTGTAAGAGCAGGATCAAGGTGTGGACCTTCAGTTGTGAGACTGGCAATTCTTTTTGAAGGTCCTGCCTGAGAAAGCTGGGACAGACATCGAGAAGAAAAAGAGTTAGGACAACTGTGAGACTAGTACAGAGCCCTGTAACACATTTATTAAAGAAGACAGAAGAGAAGCAGATAGGAGGTGTAAATCTAATGTGACATTACATAGGAAAATCCCTCTGAAGTGGAATCTGAAGGGCAGAATGACTGGGACCCCACTGCTTCATTAAAAGATGTTGTTCTGGGGTAAGCATGGCCCTGCTCAGGAGGAGCTGTTGTTGCAGGACCCAGAGGACTGAAAGTTTGCATGACCTCTCTGGTCCCCAGCACAGGAGCCAGCATGAAATATCAAGTTGGTCTTTTGAGCTTAGAAGCAATGAGGTGCTGCAACTGTTGTACAGAGCTCACAGAATGGTTTTCTTTGCTTATTGTTGCTTTGTAAACTAGTTCTTTTAATCAAAGTGTTCTTTACCTAAGAGCAATTCTTGGAAGCAAAAGTGTAAGTAGATGTGAGGGCTCAGCTCTCCTCTAGCACACATCCCTCTCAGGTCCTGCAGCTGGGTGCAGAGGGGCTGGTGCAGCACGGCTCACACCAACGAGCAAGGGAGAAGCAGGTTCCTGGTCATCACCGTAGGATAAGTCATACCATGTTACTTTGGCTCTGCCACTTCCAGTTCTGCAGGTGCTCAACCGCACTCAGGATTAGGTCTTGCATAGTCAAACATGCACTTCAGACATATCCCCTTTCTGTAGAAAGGATGGCTTGGACCCTTTATGTTTAGTACATTGTGTTCAAGAATATCAAAGCCCAAAACTGTGGGCAATGCTGAACTTCCATGTCCTCCTGTAAGTAGGGCTGTGCTCACACAAACACACTATTTTTTGTTAGTCAAAGTAAAGAAACAATTCTCACAGAAGGGTGGAAGATGAAGAGTGTATGGCTTTACACTGAATCAGACATTTAATACAAAAGGCTTAATTCTTTTTTTAGCCTCATAGGAAGAAAAGAAATGAAGAAGCTAAGTAGTGTCACAGAACTGGGGCAGGAGGAAAAATTCTGATCCCAACACAGGCTCAGTAGTTACAGTCAGGATGTGGGCAGACTCAGCTCCCTCCTCTGCCTGAAGGGGTTTGAAGCAGCAGGTCCCACATCTCTGGGGTGGGGAGGGCATACCAGGCTGCTCCACCCTTCCCATTTTGATGGCTTTCCAGTTTACATGAGTAACAAGATGTTCACTGTCACAGGAGGTAGAGGCCATGGACTGCATCCCCAGAGCGTGTTCTCCAGCAGCAGGTAAAGAGTGGGTTTGACCTTGCACCTAGGAAAGGATCGGGAAATGGTAGGAAGCAGGCAGGCTCAGTACCCCCTCTGCTATTCCATTGCCTGCCTTTAAGGCCTTTTTTGCTGTGTGTTCAGGGAAATTCCTCACCTGTGGGAATATCATGAGGTCACCCCATGCACCATATAGAAAAGGCCCTGACCAAATTAGCTTGCTGACCAAGGAGAAAAGCAAAGCACCTGCACACACCTCCCCTCCTCCCCACTAAGTGGAGTGAGGGACTTAGCAGGGTAAAATCCAAGATGCTCAGGAAAAGGCCACATTTACAGCCCAGATTTCTCACTCCACAGACCTGCTGGAGCCAGACCAGCAAGTCATGCAGATTTCCACCACGCTCACTACAAAGTAACCTCATCAAGGAGACAACTCCTCAAGCCTGTCTGCTAAGGTCCCCAAAAAGAGCTATTTGGTCTACGAAGAACTGAGGAGCAGCCCAGACACTTGGCAATATTGATCCCTCACCTCCTGATTAGGCAGGAGGACAGGACTCCCCTGTGAGCATGACTGGGGCAAGGAAATTGGGCATCCTTCAGCAATTGAAGGGAGCCCACTCTGTTTGCTCCAGTCTCTCTCAGCCACCTTCCTTGCCTCTTGCTATGTATTTACAAAAATAAATAATTTAATTAGTCAGCCTTAAAGGAGAAATACAAACCCCATGTAGCTAATAGATTTTAACGCTAGCTGTGTTTCTAGGGACAGAAACCCAAATCAATTACTGGATCTCACCATTGGTTCATCTACGTTAGCAAGTGCATTTGCCTGCCATTCCAGGCACTGACCACCCAGGTGCAGTGCCTGCAGGACTTATGCATGGCATTTAACAATGCCCACTGCCTTCACATTTTCCACCACTTGTCATGAGACAACAGATCTCAACAGTTTCAATATTAAGAAACACCCTGTGCAAACCCAAGCTCTGAAGTACTAGACACCATGGAGGATATTTAACATGCCTCAGGAAGTCTGTTGCACACTTCAAGACTTCCTTAGAGAACTTCTGCCACACGCTCCTTTCTCCTAGAGCTCAGGACCTCTTGCATCCCAGCCTCAGAGGGCAGGGCTTTCATCAGATGTGTTTTGGCTGTCTCAGATTTTACCTTTTTAAAGTGAGGAGTTGTCCCAGCAGTCCTGCTACCAAATGCCACTAGATCTTCTGCAATGATGGGAAGCAGCAAGAGCAGAGCTGCTCCATGAGTTGTGACAAGGGCAATCATAGTCCCACAGTACCCAAGCAGAGCAGGGCTGGCAATGAGATCAACTGACAGCCCAGTAACTGTGAGACAAACGTGAGGTGAAGAGACAAATCCAATGCCAATCCCACCAGCAAGCCAGGACAGAGCTGAGCACAGAGCCACCAGCAGCACAGTTCATACCAGGACTAGGTCCCAGGTGAGGCTCTTCAGGCTAATTAAAGCCTGTTAGTGCAGGCAGGGCCCTGACACAGGATAGCAAACAGCATGACACAGGTGTGCATCCCTTGCAGGTACCTGGTTTGCTTTAGTGGGTTTGCCTGCCGGACCCCAGCACACAGCTTGCTGCAGGAAGGAGGCCCTGCACCTTCTGCAGCTCACTGGGTTAGCACAGCAACTTCAAATACCTGTGAAGGAAAGAGAGAAAAGCCACCCTTCTTCCTTTCTCTCTTTGGCTTTAATGTCCCCTATGCTAAGGTCTGGTGGGAATGAAGGTGTGTTGGTAAAAGGAGTGGAGAAAAGGCAGAGCACGATAATGAGCTGCATGGCTTAGTCCCTACAGCCAAAATGGGGAGGTGTAGGGCTGGGTTCACAAGAAGCTTCCACATCCCAGAGACAAAAAAGAGAGCGAAGACAAATCTCCATGGGCAAACTTGGTGTGTGTGTGAGTCCACCATGGTATTGAAAAATTCACAGCACATTAAACAAAACAAAGGTATTCAACCTGCTAAGGGACTTTGGCCCCTGTGACCTGGTTAGCTGTTACTGGGACCAAATTCTTCCAGCCCCAATCTTACTCCTTATTTCTTTCTTTTCTAAGTATAACTGATAACTATGCATCTCCTTCTTTGTTTCATTCATACTCTTAGGAGCCTTTCTCCTCTCATTTTTATTTCTGCTCTGTATTTTGCCATTGTATAATGCATCCTGTCTTCTCCATTTGCCTTCTGGCTGAAACACTTAACCAGCTGAGATTTCCTCCTCCTAAGATTTTCCCCTCCTCCTGGAAAGTTTACAGAAGTGCTAAGGTTGCAAGCTTTGCCCCTTCCAGGAAGATGCATGGAGCGGCTAGGGTTGCTGTCCTGGGACTGTGGGGTACTCTCAGGTTAATTTGTGAAATTAAGTTCAGACTCAGTAGCTGCTGTGGCTGCTAGTACTTCAAGGGAGAAGAAAAATGCTGATGGTAACAGCTGCCTGATTTATGAGCCATATAGGAACATCTAGCAAGCTCCGGAGAGCTGCATATGGAAGGGGATTTTCCTGTGAATGACCTTCTTTAAGAAAAGGTACTAGGCACATGTTTGAGGGGAAATTGCAAAAGACTCCCACAGTGGTGAGCAGTTTCATCTTCCTTTTGCCTGTCTACACATCAACCCCCTCCCTGCCATAAGGAATGATAACAAGGTGGTGATCTGAAGATGCTTCCAGGGAAAGGATCCTCTTCTGTAAAGCACTGTCCACTCACCTCTAACATCTGTGAAGAAGATGCTTTTCACTATCCCAATACCTCAACATGACTTTGTCTAGGAAATTTACATAGTGGCAAGTAGGTCAATATGTGTGCAAATATGTAGGGCAGTGAGAAGATGGGTAAAACATCCTCTTCTGTTTTATCCTTCTTGACACCCTTCTGTGGACAACCTTTTCATACAGTTAGGGTGACCCAGGGTGCACAACAGCTTCCACCAATGCAGCACTCACATTGTCATAATAGGTTGTAGGAGTTTCTCCCTAAGTTGCACAGCAGATACCTTATCCTGCTGCCAAGGACAGTGCAATGCTTCCCCCCACTCCAGCTGGACAGCTCTACCACTAAATAATGTCAGCTGATTGGGATGACAATCCTATCTCCTCTTTCTGAACCATCACTGGAGGGGGAGCAAGCTCTTCTCTGCAGCAGAAATCCTTGTAAATTCCCCATCAAGACCACAAATGCTTTCTGATCTGCTATGCTCCAGTGGATAGGGTACTGAACCAGAGGATCTGGAGACCTGAACTCTACGTTTCTGTTTTTCTTGTTTATACCATTCTTGGGTGCTCCCTCTTGCTCTGCTTACTTACCTCCTGGGGCATTCATGTGCTCCTGTAGTGTGAATCACCATCGGTGTTTCATAACATGAAGCCAGGTGGAAACTTTATCCAGCAAAAATGTAAAAATGAGCAGTCATGTACTTCTATGCCACCCTTGCTTCCACTGCATAAATTATGGTTATTTCTTTGTCCAGCAAAGCTGATCAGAAGCACTGTTGCAAGAGAGTCCCAGATGAGACAGTTAAATTCTTCTGTGGGGGCGTGTGGGGTGTACACATATATGTATGTTGCAGGGGAAGGGAGCTCAGGGGATTTTGGACTGGGTACAGAAGTACCATTAGACACAAATATTCAATAATCATTAGTTATTTGCCTTTTCACTTCTTCAAATTCTTGATTTTGACTTGAAACCTATTACCTGATTAATAAACTTTTAATGGCAGATTCCTTTAATTAATCTTCTGATAACAGGCTCCAGCAGTCACATTTATGAGAGCTTGTCTCCATGACAGAAACTTATTTTTTGTTTTTAAATGCAAACGCAGCCCTGGATGTATTCCCATGAATCGAAGAACATGTTGTTGTTTTTTGAAGAAGGACTTAGAACTAGACTCATGATTAATTCACCAAATTAAATTAAACCAGCTGACAACTCTGATTTAAAGTTGACTCATTTTCACCCATCTGACTTCAAAATGGCAGAATGGATTTTGCTCAAACTTTAGGAAAAAAAAAAAGAGCTTGCCTTCGGGAAAAGGAAGAGAGACCAGAAATAGAAATATGAAATAGTAATAGTATTTGTGTATCATCCTTGGTCATCCAGTGTTAAACAGAAGAACTGGCTTGCCAGTGGCTCTGCCTGCAGGTGCACGGCAGGGGAAGGATGTCTTTGTCAGATGATGATGACGTCCAGGTGCAGAACCAAGATACCGCAGCAGTTCCTGCTCCAGCAGGAGTGTGACTGGCGGTGCTCAGCAGAGTGCAGACTTTCTGCCCCTTTCCTAAAAAGTGGCTCCTTCTGTACCTGCCGCATCCGCCTTTGAACTCAGTATTTTAACAAACTGGGCAGCAGCTCCTGTTGTGATCTTCACAGCTCCCTGAGGAGGGTGCGTCTCTGCATAGCAACTGAAACATGAATCCAGTTGAAAATGTACTCATCATTCACCAATAAACCCACAGACTGAAAGAATATACAGTGTGAGGATGTGGGTGGGTGAGGATGGATCTACCCTGTGGGATCGGGTACATGGTAGATGGGCCATCTCAAAACAGTACTGCTGTGAGCTCTGTATCATGCCACCAAAATGTTGGCTTTTTCTGCATGGGGAGAGTTCTTTCCTGAGGGTTTATACAGCAGAGATTTTAGACATGGAGCATGAAGAACACAGCCTCATATCTGCCATATCTGCTGATACTGCTTCTTATTTCAATGACTTATACTTTCTAATTGGTCTTGCATGTTTACCTGACAACATCTCCTAAGAGAGTGGTGTGAGTGCTAAAGCTGAACTCTTCTGTTGTCACACGAGTGCAAGTACAGGGGAAAGGGATGGGTAGATCTTCTTTCCATATAGTGGATACAGGCTGAAGTCAGACCCTTCCTCGACTCAGTATAATAAGCTTTAGGGAGCTCTTCTAAATCTTGATTTAGGACCTGACCTGTAAATACACAACACAAATGAGAGTGATATTCAACATTCAGGCTATCAGAAGTGAATTTTCAGTCCTAAGACTGAGATGATCGTACAAAATCACTGTCCATAGCAGCTTATATAAATCTCATTTTTAACCAGGAACTCCTCTGGAGACTATTTTTCCAGCTACAGAACTTGCTATCATAATTTGTGCCTTCGTTATTGCAAGGCCAGCTCCTGCACTGTGCTTAATACGATGTCAAAACTTAAGCGGACCCATTAACCAAAGCTGGTGCAGACCCTGACATGATGCTTGTCAGCAATATGCGTTGCTGGGTTGTTTGACCTCAAGCACGCTAGCTTCCTGGTGGTTTGTAGGAAGCAGGTTTTACGGGTTGGGTTTTTTTGGCCAAGTAGCCAAAGGCCTCAAACCTACCTGTTTCAGAAGTAATAGGTCCTCAGTTTCATGGAGAAGGAGCCTTCATCCCTTCAGCAATGTCCTGGGATGCTGAATTACTTTTGCCTTGTGTTTGCAGCCACCTGCCCAAACAGACCCTGCAATCATGGAAAAGCCCTCTCTTCCTACATAGCCCTTTTTGTGTAAGAAACAGAGTGACACAGCTGGCTGTTGGAAGGGAATGTGGGCTATCTCCAGGCTGTTCATGACTGAACAGCTCTGTTTGGGGGAAAAAGTCCATGAGAAGGATTCAAGGTTGAATCCTCTGGCTGATACTGCATTTCCCATGGGCTGGTGAGAACACATGGAACAGTTAATATTTAAACTGTTGACACAGTGCCCGATTTAGACAGCTGCTTCAGCATCACCCTCATTTGGAGAAGTGTATCGTCTGGGGGAAAGCTGCATGATTTAAACAGCAAGCACAAAATGTCTAGGCTCCCTCAAACCACGTGTTTGCGTTGCAGCTGAGTCGGCTCAGATCCTTCTACTCTCCAAGCAGAGAGCGACTTACAAGGGCTTTTCAGCACAGGGTCTATTAGATTAGACTTCACAAGACAACTGGCTGGAAAATGTTTGTTGTTCTTATTTTTTCCTTCAAAAATCTGCATTTTTTCAAAAACTGTAAAAAAAAAAAAAGAAATCATGGTGATTTGAATGAAATGCTTTTCAGCTGCCTTGAAATAAAATACTTTATTTCATTTAAGTTTTAGTATCCATTTTGCTCTCAATTTTTCTTTTTCTGAATTTCCCTCCTTCTGCCTCTGCCTGCCTGAAATTAGTCAATGAATATTGTGTTGATACAGGTCAAAACATAATTTATTCTTGGACACAAAATGCTCTGAAGATATATCAACAAAAAAAGAAACCTTTTTGACACTGAAGATTTCACATGCATTAAAGACATTAGTTTGAAATTTCCAAAACAACTCTTTTATTATAATCTCTGTTCTTTTTCAAATTTAAGAGGCTATTTATTCACTTTAATGCATGATGTTTGGCAGAGCAATGCACTAAACTTTGCCTTGTTGCTACCTTCCAAACTTTTGGAGGTTGATCTGCAGTGGTATTTCCTGCAAATAGAGTTAGGAGGGAGTGTATTGATATTCTTGCATGCTGTTATACAGACTAATCTTGAGGATTTCTTCTTTCCAACAGCAGGAGAATTTCCAGAATAAACCAATCTGAACATGTTATTAATGTTTTTACAAACTTTGCATATCACTTTGGATATTACTATTATGCAACTTAAATGCCCAAGCCATTGAAAAGTCAGAGAAACTTGGATGCTTTAATCACTTAAGGGCTTTTGAAAATGTGGAGCTCTATCATTATTTGAATATTCAATAAGTTTACTAGCACCATTAATGATAACAATATCCCTGCTGTTATTAACAAAAAATCCTTTCAGTACCCCATAACAGAGGTGGGCAGGTATTGAATTTAACAGGGTGTTTGTGGCTGCAAAGAGTGTAGACCTACCCTATCTGGGCTTCCAGGACGTTTGGTTATGTGCTGGTGCCACTTACTAAGGATATGGATTAATATAGCAAAATTGCTGAAATTCTAATCTAGACAAAATATTCTTCATAAAAGGACAGAGGGTAGTTATCTTGGGCAGGTGTTAACCCTGAAGATTGTCTATGGATGTGAAGCGATTATTAGCACCTTGTCCTGAAATACAACTAGAAGAAATCATTAAAGCTTTTTCCCTGTTGCAGTATGAGATCTTGCCATGGAAACCCAGGGGACAATAGATTAAACAGAAGAGAACAGGAAGGCAAGGTGAGATTAACAGGGGTAAAATCTCACTTTAAATTAAATGAGGTGGCAAGGAGTTTTTCCAGCAGCTAAACGTACACACAGTTACCTCTCTAATGAAATGAAGGCAGGAGGAAAAAGAGCATCACAGAAGCTCTCCGGAGTGGCAGGTTAGGAGGAACTGTAACTCACCATCACAGCTTGAAAAGATTTCCGTTGTGCTGCTCTCCTCTGCCCTATTCTCGCATTATTTAAGCATAAACATGGCAGACACTATCCACTTGCTATTTCTCTTTTTAAAGCTACCAAATAATTGGCTTTTACTGTTTCTATTGGGGGGCAAAGCCTCTTTAGCTTTCATCTATGATTTTGATGAGGCTGAGATCCTCAAGAGTTTGGACATCCAAGACTGAGGACCGGATGTCTAGCTCACATGTTAGGTTTTGAAAAGCTTCAGCTTTAAGCAAATATGGGGTCAGTGGGAAGGAAGTCCAAGAGGAGAGGGCAACAATGCTCCCAGGGTCTCCCCACCACTGCGGCTGTGTCAGGAAAGGGCAGCCTCTCAGCTCAGCAGGGTTTTGGGGCTTTTAAAGACAAGAACTGTCCTAATGGCTGGTGAGGAGAGCTAGAAGTTGAATCATCATATTTGAAGAAAGCAAGGTAATGGTTTTATATTATATATAGACTTCAGTGAAAGAAAATCCAAAGGCAAAAAAGAAACCTTCCTCCCTATCACCTGCCAAATATCATACAGTCGGTTTGCTGAACGGGCGGTGGCTTCACTCGGTGTTGGAGAGGGGAACAAGGAGGGGATTTCACATGTGAAACTCAGCTGAATGCAGTTCTCCTAGCATGATTTTTTTCCCTGCCTTTTCATCCTAGCACCCACACTGATCCCACTCACAGTAGGTCCCAGCTGAGAAGAGATACAGATACCTGAATGCCCAGCTGGAGCACATCAGGCAGTGTAAATTTTCCTATTTTCCTGCCTGAGCGTGGGGGAGACAGCATCTCTCTGCTTCAGGGATGCAAGGATGGTCCTGCAAGCAGACTTCCAGCATCTCACCAGCATCCCTGCACTACTCACTTTCCCTGTATTTTTAATGCTCAGATGTATACTTACAGCATAAAGCCACAGAGGTGTGGAGCAAACCAAGCTGTGAGGAACGCAGCCTGGATGGAGCATGGACACCCAGTGAAGTTGTGGTGAGGGACTTTGGGGTGGTGACATCTCTTTGCACCACAGGGAAGTGGGGATTCAAAGCCAGCTCCCTCCTTTTACCTGCAGTCACAGCTGACCGTGTGTCCCACCTCCCTAACAGCATCCCCCCGTGTCCCCACAGCCCCCCACGCTGAGTGATACTGACATGCTGCAGCACCCTGGCTGCTCAACACACTTGCCCACTCTGCAACAGCTGTCCGGACAGCTTTATCTGCATATTCAAAAAACTTCTAGATGACCTCAAAAGGCCAAGCCTTTTAAACTTTTAAAAAGAAATTTGGGAGCCTATCAACATGAAATACCTCAATGCTTTACTCTAAGTGCATCAGTCATTTCTGAAAATGGTCCTGTCTAATCCACTTTTGGTTAGCGTGGCAAAGTCTAGAAGTGCTTGAATACTTTATTTGCTTGTGGAAGTGGGACTCAAGAGCCTTTGAAAATGTAATCTCTGATCTTTGTTCCTCAAAGTTAGGGTAAGTAAGTTACTTACCTTATGGTGGAAAAATAAGACTGGGGATTTATTCTAATTTTCCCCTCTGCTCTAGGCAGTGTCATAGAGCTTGTGTGTATCCCAGCTCTTGGTTCAACCCAGCACAACGCTTGGACTTGCAGAAAACTTTGCTTAAGTCTTAGCAAAGTCCTTTGGACACACATTTCAAATGGCATAACTGCAGTTATGTTTAAAGTTAAGACAAGTTTGAGTCCTCCGGATGATAAGGTTGATTTGCTTTTCAGAGGCCAGTAATACAGATTTGGCCTAAAGACAGTGCCTTGAAAATGGAAACATGTACCAGCAGAGAAAAAGTTGACTGTTTCTCCTTTAAAGGCCATACTTTATAAGTGCTACTTTTGTTCTGGATAGGAAAAAAAAGCAAACCCAAAAGCCCAAGAAAGATTCCTAACCAATTAATAATTAACAGCGTTCAAGTACATTTATGTCCACATACAGCATTTGTTAAAAAAGAAATTTTTTTTTGTGTTTTAACACCTTTTTTCAAAAAAAAAAAAAAAAGAGAAGAAATTAATGTACACATTACATTATTTTGGCACTGGTATGGACCATTTTTAAAAACATTTGTTGTTAGTATTTATAATGGTTTGTACAAAATTGTAAACTATTTTCAAGTTTGTTTGTTTTTACTTTTGTTCATCATCACCTTTCAAAAACTGTCACTGCAGGAACAAAAATACCCCAAACAAAACCCCTAAATAAAATCAAGGCAACTCTCCTTGCCCCTTCCCACCTTTCCCCCTGCCCTCCTGCCCATTCGCCCTAAAAGAAGATGAAGGAGACAGTTTTTGAAAGCACCCGGCAGTAATTGGTGAGCACACCCTTCCTGGGAGCCCTCCCGCAGCACAGCGTGGGCTCCGGCACCTCTCCGACTAACACAGGACGGCTCTGAGAGCAGAAAGTGCCACCCACCAATCACGTCTTCCCACCTCTGGAGTAGACAAAGATGGCTCTTTAGGTCATTTTATTTTATTTCTTTGTTGTTTTTCCCTTTTTTTTTCTTTTTCCCTTTTTTTTTTTACAAAAATTTCTACATCTAAATCACTTTGCTAGAAACATTATTTTTCTTTCCCTTTTTTTTTAACATTAGTTAAAGCAGAATCTGCTTTTGTGAAAAAAGACAAGGATCAAGGTCTTATTTCATGCAGAAAATGCAAATTAAAGATCATAAAAATGGGTATTTTGTTCTGTTTTTTGTTGGTTTTTTTTTTTTGTAACACTGTACAGGATGCAATGCAGCCACTCAGAGTATTTTAAGATGGTTCACAGCGGTCCCTTTGATAGTATACATTGCCATTGCCATTGATCTCCCTGTCCTGCTGTCATTGTTGTTCAGTTAGTTCTTTGTCTGAACTTCAGGTCACATAAGATGTCTCCAGTTAGAGAAGACGTTGCCGCTTCTTCATCTTTCAGAGGATGGATGGATGGGTGCAGTTTGAGAGGATGATACATTGGCATAAATGGTCTAGATTTTCCTGGGAAGGATGCCCTGGCCTTAGAGGTCTGATCTTGTTTGCTTTCACACCTCTTGGCATAACACCCCTGTGGTGAGAACATGGGCATTTGTCCTTCAGAAACCAGTTTCTCTTCTGAAAGGGGATGTGATTTCACACAAAGACACAATATTATGACATGTCAGGCAACGGAAAGAAAAAGTACTGCAGACTGGACAATGGTCCTGCCACCAGGGTCATATGTACTTGCCAATGGATGGGATTTTTCTGGATAACTCTTGAGGCTCTCCTTTATTCTCAGTTTTTCCATTTTCTTCTCCAGCACCTAGCTATTCATCTTTCCAGAGGTTAGAAACTCTTCTCTGTGATAACTGCTGAGCCTTTCTAGGGATTTGCTCACTAAGAATCTTCTGTTTTGGTCTGCCAAGCACATTGGCCCCCAACCCAGTGAAGCTGTCAGATCCAGGCATGATTTTAAGCAGATGCACAGTCATCAGGACTGCTCCTGTGCTGCTCAGAGTTGAGCAAGGGATGGAGCTTTGCTGGACTGGGGCACTGTGTGGGTTTAATCCCACCGTGTTTCTCTGCTTTGCCCATCCCCTTCTTGCTTCAGTGCGATTGAAATGGGAGAGGGGAAGGTTGGGGCAACCTCACCTCCCTTGCTAACCTCTTCCTTCATCATCACCTAGCCTTGGCGGGGGCTGAAACTCAGGGATATCTGCCTAGTCTCTGTCTGTGAGAGGCTCTGGGACATGTCTTCCTTCGCTCTGCTTCCAAATTCATGGGGCACGAGGCTGGTGAGATCTCTAGCAACAGCCTGGAAGCCGCACTAGCAAAAGACATATTCCTGTTCAAAACACCCCGATGGGTCCCCAGATGTCCTTGAGGCAGGTGGCACAGCGGTCCCCAGAATTTCAGGTCCTGTGGGCCACTGTCTCTGGAGAAACAAGGTTAAGCATTGCCAGCTATGCCAGTGCGAGCTCTCTCACAAGGTGCGCTTCCTCTTTGGCCTCCCTCCTGACATGTCATGATATTGTGCAACAGCCACCATTGCAGTGAGGAGTCACCTGCTCGCCTCCTGCACTCACCACTGAGACCTGGTCTCGTTGGGAATGGCCATTGCCTTGGCAAGGCTTGGTGCTGCAGCAGCACAGGCTCCATGGCCCTGGGCTCAGTCAGGGGATGGTGATGAGAAAGAAGAGACCAACCAAATGCACCATCCCCTACAGGTAAAAATAAAGAGGACCTGCTCAAGGACTGGGCCGAGTGAGTCCATCCCAGTGTGGGGCAGAGCATCTGTCAGCGAAGAGGCAGTACTGGTTCCTTTGTCTGCAGAGGAGAGTTGAGATCAGCCACAGAGACAAATGCATCTGCTAACCTGAGACAGGGCGTTCCTGATGCTGAAAAACAGGCCATTGCCCTTTGTCTCAGTCCCCAAGTGGCATCAGCATCACAACAAAGGCAATTACATTTTCCTTCCTTGCTGGCCTGGCTTCTCCCAGCCTGTTGGTCCTCAAGCCCTCTCCACCAGGCTCAGCAGCACCAGGGCTATCTGTGCAGCTGGGCAGCGTGAGCCACATGACGGCATACCCAGCAAAGCACACTGTGGTCAAAGACATCTCCAAAGGGGTGGGAAAGTCAGGGAAAAGATCTTTGACCCTCCTGTCTGGACACTCTGTCCACTGGATGCCCAGTAAGGTCCCCAAATAAGACCTGGACCCAGCATCTGACTGAATATGACAATTAACCCTGGAGCTGCCCCACGTCATCCAGCTGGCATAGCACTGAGAGCTGGGAGGCATTAGCCTTTACAGAAGGCAAACCAATACTGATCTACTGTTTAAAACATACTGGAGGAGAAATTATCACCCTCTTCAAAAAAATAATGTTACCACTGTGTTATCTCATCCTTTCTGGGGGAAAAGTCATCAGGTATAAATGCCAAGCTCAGCCTGTGCAAATTATAAAGTGTGCATCCCTATATCATAAACGGGTCTACCACCTCTCATCTCCCCACTTTGTCATACACGTATTCAATATTACTCTGCAAGCGCTTTCTGCCTGTGGCACTGGCAAGTTCTGGCTATCTTAGATGGGAGCAGGCAGCCCACAGCATGAAGCTGAGAACAGGAGGTTTCGGATGATTTGGGTCCATTGTCTCTAGAGTGGGATGATGACAGCATAAGCTTCTTGGAGCAAGGGACCGTATTTTGTTCCAGGGTTTTCTAGTCTAGAGCACAATGGGGTGCAAGAGCTTATGCTCACACAACTCCTCCTTGTTTTGTCTCTACAAAACACCTGTCCTTGTTTACCCACCAGTCCTGCTTGGCCTACTCATCAGCAGAAATGGCTGAGTCAGGGCTGTGTGGCTGCACCATACCAATACGCTCCAGTTGGAGTGGCAGCTGCAGTGGAGAGAAGCCTTACTGCTGAAGAATGGACTTTCCTAAGAGGATTGAGACTTCCCTCTGGTCTGCCTTCCACGTAAAGTTTTTTTTCTCACAGCAGTAACACAAAAAATATAACATTCATTGGCCCAGCTGCAGAAAGAAACCACACTTCTGCCCCATGGAGGCAAGACTGTCCTCTGCTTCTCCAAAGCACTAAACATAAGATAAGACAGACAGGCAATTTCTCATATTGCTTTTTACCCTTGACACTCCTCCCAGTCCAGACAAAGATGGATTGGAACACAAAGGGTTACCCGTATGTCTCAGACCTACTACCATCATCATCCTTGGCATTCCCCATCACTCATTTCTGCTAACTGGAAGCTGCATGGAAACCAGGTGTCCCTCAGTCCAAATTCAATCAACATCCTACACTTGAGCCCACTCATTTGTACTTCTGACCTTCTGTACTTCTGCTGAAGAATTTGTCTCTGCAAGGCCAATGGCCACTAAAACAGATAACTAAGCTTAACACAAGGTCCCTGCTTTGCACTCTTCAAATCCATCCTTCACAAACAGCCAGAAATGCACAGGCAAGGTTCTATTGAATTGCAAAGGGTCTTAAGATAAATCTTTTCACACGGAGGGCTTTCTTTGTACCTATTCTGAGCAGCTGGACATTTCCTAGCACTTGTCACCCTAGACTAAGTCTTAGGGCAGAAAGCAGCAGCGACAACAACAACTTCTCAAAGAAAGTTCAGGCTTATATTGCCTTTACTCCATCTGCATTACTTCATTTATGCAAGTGATACCTGATATCATCTTCACCCCCTTCACTACATCCCAAGATACAGGTAAGGCAGAGTGCAGGTTAGCTCTCCAGGAAGAGACCATGTGCGCAAGAGATGAGGGTCTAATTCACAGCCTCCTCCCATTGGCCTCAGGGATGGTGGGATCAAACACTGAAAAGTTACTTACATACCATCATTTCCACCTCTACTGCCCACCTCGTCTCTATTGCACTTGGAGGTGGATCAGGGAGCCAGCCCTAAGGTCATCCTGGTGGGCTGTGCCTCTGTGCAGGCACAGGCACAGGTTTGCCCTCCAACCCCTGTGGGAAAAGTCTGGGGAAATATGTTATAGTATCAGCCTGGAGGACAGTGCTTCTTTATTACACTTGTTACCTTTCAGCTGTTCTTTACTTCTGAATGTACAGAACCATTTTTATTTGGTTTACATCAAGACATTAGAAATCAAACATCTTTTTTTTTTTTTCAAAAAAAAGAACAAAACCAAACAAAAACCAAATGAAAAATAAATCCCAAGCCCCAACACTATATACATCTTCTCGTCCCCAGTCTCCGCTCCCCTCCCTCCCTCCCACCCTTCCTCCCTCCCAGCATCTGCGTTAGGTCCTGCTTCCAACACATAGGTTTCACATCTCTCACCCGACCCATGCCCCCAACCCAATTTCTATGTCTACTGTAAAGACATCCCACCCTGCTCGGTAAGCCCAGTCTTATCTCCAAGAAAGCATTTGGTAACCCGCATGGCATTTCTTGCCCAGTTGGCTCTGATCTCTGACACCAAGTAGAGCTCAGCCATTGCCCCAGCTTTGCATGGCGGTTGCTCCCCTGCGCATCCCAGCCCAGCTCCTGCAACATTGTCCAGATGCAAATGATTGTCCCTGCCTAAAGGGACTGAGTTCATATTGATGGCAGAGCACTGTGAGTCTCCCTGTATTTTCCCCATTCCTGACCTCACCATCTCCCAGAGACTGCAGTCTCTGCCTGCTGGGGACTGCTGCCATGGCTGGGTTTCTTTGAGTGCTGCCTGCAGCTGCACCCAGCCTGCCCGACTCAGGGGAGGTCCCTGGTTTTCAGTGCTCTAGTCCCTTCAAACCTATTGTATTGCACATATATTTTCACTACCTCTCTCCTATTTGCTCTGCTTCTGAAGTTACAGCTCTCTCCCAACAACAACCTCTTCTTCATCCCACCCTCTCCATTAGAATTCCAGTAACCACCTTCCCTAAAGCCACTGTCCTTTGGTCTGCAGAGGTTTCTCTTCTGCCTGATAACAGCTCAGAGATTTAAAACCCCTTCCTCAAAAAAGAAAACAAAACCAACTCCCTCCCGCACCCCTTATCTCCTCCTGCCAGAGCCTCTGGAGCAGATCTGGTCAAACAGACTGGCCAGATCAGTTCCCCGCATGGCTCTGTTTCTGGGAAGTGGATGTGCTGTCCACTGGACAGAGGAAGTGCCAAGCCTTGGCAGGTTCCCTACTTATTTGCAAGACATAAGCTGCTGGCGTGGTGTCAGATGTGCATGCAAGAAAGCTGGATGCCAGTTAAGACCTACAGTCTTCTTTGTTTCATGCACTGTGAACTTATCCTATATACACTACGGGCTGGTTTATGCTTGAAGACATGAACATAAAGGTATACATTTTCCTTTTACCTTAGCAACCAAAGCTTTACTTTCACCCATGGAATAGCAGGGGTTTGCTACCAGGGCTCTTATTTTCCTCTTTTGCTCTTTCTCTCATTCTCTCTTCAGTTCTTAATACTCAAGGTGAAGGGGAGATAGGAGGGGGGCAGGTAGGATTACAGTCCCAAGGTCCTAGTTCCTAAAGGTCCCTGAGTGACAGCACTATACAGTATCAGAAAATGAAGCGATAGAGTTGCGTTGGCCATGTATATCCTGAGAGAGATTTTCATTTCTATTTCTCCTCCTCCTTCTCCTCCTCCACATGCCTGTCTTAGGCTATTATGCATGGGAAAGGTGCAAAACGTTCTCCCCCAGCCCAGCTCCCTCAGGCAGCCTGGACCGTCCCTTATGCTCGTGTTACAGTCTCTGCTAAAAAACACGACCCAGCAAGCAGCAATCCTGCCCCAAGCTGCAAACAAACCAAGCCCCGATCAGAATTGCCTCCTGCACCACTGCAGCGGAAGTCAGAAGAAGCTCCACTTTGGAACAGCACTCACACTCTTTCCTCCCCCTTTCCCCACTGCTCTCACTTCGTGAAGAAAAGGTGGACAGCAGCAGGCACACAAGCTGCAGCATGGAAATCCCCTCCACCTTTCTAATAACACGAGCTTTGTACCCACTGCATGAGAGGTTCATGCCTTTCCTTTCCTCATGCTTGTGATGGCTTGAAACCTCTGAGCCTTGAGTATGATTAAAACGCCTTTTTTCTCCACTATCTCCTTTCTGGATTACTGGACCTCAAAACGAGACATGGGTTTGTTGCCTTTCTTAGGGGTGGACACAGATGGCTATGGAGGGGGAAAATGGAGGTGCCACCTTGGTTCTGGAGGAGGGCATTTCTAAAGGCCTTCAGCATTCTTCCCTCAGCCTTGTATGAGAACACATTTTCTATTACTCATCCGACTCACAGGACACTCAGTTGTTCTCCAGCATTCTGCCCTGTCACCAGAAATTGTAAGGCAGTTCCTGAACTATGAAAAGTCCTGACCGCACACTCTTTGGCAAAGATTATTGTGTAGGACCAAATAGTCCAGATGTCTGGATATACTAAGACTGACTCTATGAAGTAAAACTGATCTGGTAATACCAGGTCAGAAACATTCAAAGAGAGAAACTAGGATGACTCCTGATAAGAAAGAGAACCCAGCCAACAGAGAACCGAGGCAATAGCAAAGGAGTCTGGCTCCCAGTCCCAGCAGGTGAAGAAATCAGCTGAGCAGTGCTTTTTCCCTGGAAAGCTTTTGGATTGTCACTATAAAATTCTGGGCTCAATCTCTGATTGAAGCCTCAAATATTAAACACAGCCCCCCTGTGCCTGGTCTCCAGCTGCTGGAGGCCCTGGGCTGTACCTGTAGGGCGCTGGATGGGGTTGGTCAGGACCCCACTCCGTCTGGGGCTCAGCACCCGAGCAGCAAAGAGTATAGGTGGGTTTTGCATCATTTGTGTGCTACTGCTGGTCTTTGGGACGAGCTGAGAGAGTTCTCAGGTGCCTAACTCCTACCACACATTTGTCAGGCTTTTACTACAACTATGAAATTACTGGAGTTCCTGAGTCATCTCCCTCAGCTTCATAATTTCTTACTACATGGCCATTTGTTTTCCCTCCAGTCTTAATAGGCTTCTTATAACTGCCTCTTTTTTTCCCTTCTATCATTCTGACCACCCTTTACATTGCAATCACATTTATAAAGGGTAAGTGTTTAGATAGAATCATAGAATCATAGAATCATTGAGGTTGGAAAAGACCTCGATATTTTATTTAAACATCAATCAGCTGGTTAGACTGCCCTTAAAAACTGAACCTGCTGATAGGCAGCCTCCGTCTGGGAACTGCAGTCATCTGACATGCATATATCCACCTACATTATACTGCTGAAGTCATAAAACACAACTTTATGACTTCCATTAAAACATTTAAAAGCCATTTGCAAATAGAATCCAACTAGAAAGTGTAACCTTCTCCATTGGCTAAGCGTTAACTTCCTGCATATCAGGTAGACAAAACTACCCGATCCAACCCTAGCCCATCATCCAGCTCCATTCGCTCTTCAGACTCTTATTCCTATACAGACCCGCCTAGACTGTAAAGTACAATAACATTGGGAAAAACCATTTTTAACAGCATCGCTCTTGAATGTGGAAACCAGCAAGAGAGTTCTGCATGGCAGCTGGGAATCTAAGTCTGATATAACAATTGTGCTAAAACCTTGGTGAGTCCAGGGAGGCCTGGACTGAATGTGTGCATGAATGAACATAAGAGAGGGAGACAGAGATTGGGGGCGATTGAGAAGGATGGATGCTCTACTTTTATGCTTAGGATTCTATTAGTGGAAAATGCATAAGACACATTACTGATATAAAAATAACAATACTTATTACTCTGATGAGCCCTGATCCTGCTTCATCCAAGTCAAGGCAAAACTTTCCATGACTTCAGTGTTACTAGGTCAGGCCTATAGTGATTCACATTTTCATAGCACTGTACAGACATAAATTAGTGAATGAAAAGATGTGCATTAGATGCATCTGTCATCTGAGAAACAGGAGTTTCCCTGGTCTCAGAGGATCACTCTGCTCTCCCAAGCAATGGGAGTCAAGGAAAAAGGAAGAGAATGCTAGCAGGAGAATAAAGGGATGGTTGGGTTCAAGACAGTGTGTGTGTCTGGCATGTAAAAACCTCCATCAGGTAAGAACAAGGTTCTCATCATTACTCCAGGAATGGCAGAATGACCCTAGGGTTAAAGTTTTGCACTTGTGAATTTATTATTTTCATGGCTTTTATTAATATTATAAGGGAGATTATCAATCATCAGTGATTGCCAAAGAGGCCAATAATTCAGTGATTTTCCTGAAAGTCACTGGCTCCTTTGGAAAAAAGTTGACCTTGCTGTCCAAGGCCAAGTTACCCTTCTGTACCTTTATAATGAGCGCCTGTGGATGGAAGCTGCTACAGACTTAGGGGCTTCCACAAGCACTGACAAGCTCAGCATTTTCACTGCAACCTTCACCCTGCCCAGTCTTTGAAGACCATCGTCTTCCAGCAGGATGATGCTCCATGGAACCCTACTGCATCCTTAGTTACATCTTCTGCAAGAAGGGACACAGGGTGCTCTTCTCTACACTCTACATATATTAACAGACATAAAGCAAGGCCTGATAGAAGCCGTACAGATCAGAGGGTGCCAGCCCACCATTTGCTTCTGAACTTCTTAGGAGAGGGGATAGTTGTCATTTCTGAGTTTTTTCATCCTGAAGCACAACAAAGTTAAACAACATCCACCCTTTCCTGCACCTTGCCATAGGCTACGGTCACTCAGTGGGCTGGAGTGTGAAGTCCCTTGCTTGGCACAAGGAACAGGTAGAGGGGGGAAGGGTTGAGTTTTCAGAGTCCTGCAACTGCTTTTCTCCCCAAACTCAGTAAGAAAGATGCAGGGTGGGAATGATTAGGAACAACCCCTCCTTTCAGGACTGAATCAGCTTAGTCTACTAGAGATCAGATGCCAGCACGGAACAGCAGCACTGCCCCATTGCTGATCCCCAAAGCCCTTTCTTTCCTCAGCAAGTATATGTATTTGCACAATCTACCTCCCCCAGCTCTGTCTCTCTAATACAAGCTGGGACTCAGACCTCCAACCTCACAAAGTTGCAATGAGCAAACAAAACCCTGCTATTCCCCCCAAAACACTGCCAGTTAAATGTCATCTGTGTTCTCTTTCTACAAAAGACATTACAAAACCCCCCCTCCCCAGGTCCCCTCCCCAGAAAACATGCTTGCACACACACACATCCGTATCTACATACATGCGCACATACACACACAGATGCGCCACACACACACACATTCATACAGGAAAAACAGCTTGCAAACTCCTGAAGGTGGAAAAAGGCAACTTGCAAATGTGCCTTTGTTTTTGATAAGCTCCCTCTTCCCCCCCTCCCATAACCCCACATTGCCCCTTCCCTCCCAAATAATTGCCTTGTCCTCCCCCCTTCCCAGCTCTTCCAAAATAAATATTCTTTTTATTTGTTGGTTTAAAAGATTCTTTTAGGCTTGTAAGCAAGAGAGAGGGAGAGAGAAAAAGAAAAGAGAAATCTCATAACATGAGAATGAAACCCCACCACCTCATGAATCCATGAAAGACTAAACATGAAGGAGTTAAGAGCAGTGACAGAAGAAAGATTAAAAAAATATAATAATACTGAGAAGAGAAAGATGAAATTTGGTAGTGAAATGGAAGTAAGGATAGCGCATTTGTGAGCACAGCCAAAGATAACCTATCCCCCCATCAGTTTTTGACTCAATTTCTTTAAATCTCCCTCCCCCCGTTTTTTTAAACTTTTCTTTTTTTGATGGTTTTTTTTTGTGTTTTTTTTTCTGTTATTTTTTTCTTTTTTTTTTTCTTTTTT
Source organism: Aptenodytes patagonicus (assembly GCF_965638725.1). NCBI lineage: Eukaryota > Metazoa > Chordata > Aves > Sphenisciformes > Spheniscidae > Aptenodytes > Aptenodytes patagonicus. The sequence goes on along the minus strand of NC_134957.1, from coordinate 12,813,247 downwards.
TTTGTTTTTGGTGGTTTTTGTTTTTTTTACAATGGTTTAAGTCCTTCAGCAGGAAACCAAAATCGAGACAAACACATCCCTCCCTGAAATGAAACCCCCTCCCATATACCCTTCTCTCCCTTACCCCTCCACACACTCCGTGGTTCTACATGTGCTGAAAAGAGAAGAGTAAGCTTAGAATAACTCTAATGAATCAAAGGAATAAATGATAATGATAGTAAAGAGTAAAACCCAAACCCAAAAGACCACAACACTCCTGTGTTGTCATTGTCTGAGTGTCTGTCCCTATCTGTCTCAGAGGCTGCAGGCATCAATTTACATAGTACAACCAGTAAACAAGGTTGAAGAATCCAAAGGTGATTGGAAAAATGATTCGTGACCACTTGTCAATGGTGCTGACGTCTGTCAGGTCTGGGATTTTGAGCTTCAGCTTAGATGACCGTCGGCGGAGACGGCAGTTGGCACGGTTGCGGGCCGCGGCGTGGTGGGTCAGCGGGACATGGCGGTCCAGGGTTGGGTGGTGACCAAATCCATCCCGAGAGGCCAGCTGCTTGCGGAACTGGATTCCTGAGCCTTCAAAGGACATGACAGAGTTTCGAGAGTCACCAACGCTGCTCATCATGTCCGTGGCCAGCAGCTCATTGTTCATCTCCAGAGTGCTGAGGAGGATGTTACCATAAGGGTCAACCTAGAACAGAGAAGACAGAGAGAAAGGTAGCGGGGATGTCATGTGCAAAATGCATACAGGGACACACAATCAGGGATGATTTTGAACTCTTTTCTGTGTAACAATACCACTGATTGGGTCATTTGTGAGCTCTGAACCTGGACTTCTGCATTTGAAAATGTTGTCCACTGATGCCGGAGTTGAAGGACTAGCCACATGTGCTCGCAGCAAACTTTTGACCGGGGTAGTGTGATTCTGACAACATCGTAGGACCAAAAGCCACAGCAGTACTTTTGGGTACACCTGCCCCATGCAAGAGGATGGTCCTGATGAGACTGACTTGAGGATGATGACAAAATGATCAAGGAGAAAAAATTCCCAGTAATCACCAGACAGGGGAACTGGAGTTCATCTCTCATGATGAGGAGAAAGGCTGGTCCACAGCTCACCCAGGACTGAATGAACAATGGATAGTCTGAATTCTCCTGCCACAATGAAAGAAGGGGACAAACCTGCTCTCTCACCCTCTTCTCCTCATAACGGTGGCGCTCATTGTTGGCCTTGCTGATCCGTTCACTCTGTTTCTTTTGCTGCCGGGGGCCTCGCCCGAAGAATATGTAGTTGACAAAAGCATACTCCAGGAGTGCAAGGAACACGAAGACAAAGCAGCCCATGAGATAAACATCAATAGCCTTGACGTAAGGGATCTTGGGGAGAGTCTCCCGCAGATGGGTGTTGATGGTAGTCATTGTAAGTACCGTGGTGACCCCTGTAAGGAGAGGGTAGGTGCTCTGTTACCAAGGTGGGATGGTTTCCTGAAATGCCACTCTCAGCTTCCCCATCCCTCCTCCCAGCTGAACAACCTCAAAAGGGATGGGAGCAGTGCAACTGGGAAGAAAACTGTCATTATTCTAAGCCCAGCTGCCCAGTACAAATCGCTGCAGAAAATAAACCAGCCACCAACAGTGGGAGAAAATGTCAAAGCTGAGTATCATCAGGACGATGGGGATCAACATCCTCTGGACCTTGGTTCTTTAAGTCCTCCCTGATCCTCCTTCTTTCCCTCAGTGTGGTAGGAAACATTCAGTTTTGATCTCAGTCTCTCAACCTCTTCTCCTCCTTTTTTCCACTTCATGAACTCATCAGGCTTCCCTGGGCACTACTGAATGCCTCAGTATCCTTGACATGAATTTATAATCTGCTGTGTCTTTCCAGTGCCATGAATAGGAGAAAGAGTGAAGAGATTCCCTTTTCATGGCATGCTCTTTTTTTGCATGCCTCATAGGCTTCTGTCTACATCCTTGACCCCCATCAATTTCCACCTTCCTCTCACCAGCTTTACCACTCACTACTTCAATTATCATCTGTACGCACTCCTGCCATGGTTCTAACACTCCCTTTTTAGGCCTACTCATATTTTCTGCATCTTAAATAAACATTTTTTGGCCTCATTGAACACTTTTTTCCCCATCTACTCAGTTTCCTAGAGCCTGGTGCACCATGATTACTCTCACAGCTTCAGCCCTCTTCTTTGCTTTCTTCTCAGCCTCTTCCCTTCTCTGGACTGTCAGAGCGGCCTCAGATCTGTCTCTTTGACAGTCTTCTGCCAGCTTCAAAAAGATGGCAACAAGCCTTCATGCTTCTTTTGGGGGCAGTTAACTCTTCTTCTTCAACCTAGTCTTCTTTTCCTACTTCTCTAGCTCAGCTGTGCTGCTTTTCTTACTACCTTGCTGATCTTTTTTTCTAGTGTCCCTCCTCATCTCTCTGTTGGCAGCTTTCTTAGTCTCCATGACCCTAATTTGCTCTTCTGGTTTCAGGCCTTCCTCTACAGTGATGACTCTCAAACCTCTCTGTGCGTCCTGGACCTCTGCTTGTCCTGTTTCCCCTTCACCCTCTCGTGTCTTTAGTGTCATTCCTGATAAAAGATTTAAAGAACTAATAGTCTTCAGTTCACAGAAGAGTAAACGGAAGTGAGATATATTTATATACATACAATATATTATATTGTCTATGTTTAAACAGTAGTCTAAATATCCAGAAATCTGGGACAAAGAAAGGGGGAATAGAATGTTCTCCACATCTCCATTAAGAACTGGACAAATTGCAATGGAGACTTAGGACAGAGGCAAAGAAGAGCTTTTTGACTGTACGAGCAGGTAAATCTGGATATAAAGTGCCCAGAGGAGGCTGTGGAGTCTCCTTCTTTGGAGCTTTTTAAGGACAAGTTAGATAGAATGCTGTCAGGAACAGTTTAGGGAGAGGTGTTCCTGTTTTGATCTACAATGTTTTTCTTCTGTCTTCTCCTTTGAATCCAGATGTCAGCAGAAATTCAACAGCTGTGCTCATGTCCACCCTTCTGCTTGTACTTTCACTGTGCCAGCCATGTCTGCCATGGTCTCTTTTTCTTCTGTCACTGATTATACTCTTGTCAATGTAACTTACCTTTTTAATTTACCATGTTCTTCTTGTTCCCTCCCTGTCTCCCTGCCCCAGCATCTCCAAGCAAACACAGCCAAATAATCTATTTTATATCTTTGTACAAACCATCCCTCCTCTGACTCTTCTCAAACTCTGTCTTCTCCTAGAGCTAATTTAAGCCCCAAACCTTTTCTGTAAGACCTAGCATCTACCTGTGCTCCATTGCCTCTCTGAGACTTTTCCCACTCACAGATGAAATCCTTCTCCCTCCTTGGCTCTCCTATTTCCTCTGAACTTTCTATCATGTTGCACATCCCCGTTCTCATATGCCAGCCATCCCCCCTTTCTCCTGTTCCTTCTTCAAAATCCTCATCTGCAATCCACCCCCACTTCCCTTCTGTTGCTTAAAAGACCTCATTTTTTTCCTCTTATAGGAAAACATTCCTATTTAAGGGAGCATGTGCTTAAGAAGAACTTGGACTTTAACTACTGTCCCACATTTGACTTGATTATGAAGGTCTTCAGCTACAAAAAGTGTCTGTATGGGCCCTAAACTATCATGAAAATGTGTAATGCAACTTCCTTTATTTTTTTCATCTTTTAGCCATTCACTCACCATTCTTACTACTCTTTGGCCACCCACCCTCAGTATCCAACTAACCAATCCTGGCACACCTGTTGACCAAGAGGTGCCCCGACTTCTCTTCTTAAGAAAACAAGTACAAACCAGGGTGAAGGAACTGGTGGGCTCATGGCATATCAGTCTCACACGTCTGAGAAGCTGTGACCATTTATGCTTTTGTTATAGAGTTTAAACTTGCACCCACAGAAATTTATGGTAGAACTTTTACTGATTCAAATACTACAGACTCAAGCGTGGGAAGTACTGATACTTCTGAACAAAAAAAGTGGCTCTTCTGGTTGCAAATTTGAAATGTCCTTCATTTGGGACAACAAGCTTGACAGACCTATGTGGCTTGCTTAGCTGCTACCTCATAAAGAAAAAGGTATTTTCTTTCTTAGAGCTGTCCTAGCTGATCTCCCTCAAAAAACCCACCTTCTTCAACATATAATGAAAAGGTACATACCCAGTGCCACTCGTGCAGCAGAAGCATCATAATTGATCCAGAAGGAGACCCAGGACAGGATGGTGATGAGAATAGATGGCATGTAAGTCTGCAGGATGAAGTAACCAATGTTCCTCTTAATCCGGAAACTCAAGGATAAGCGCAGATATGAACCTGTCAATGAGATATTAAAGGGAGATATCATCTGAGAGGAGGGCAAGGCTGTATTTATGGTAAGAGCTTAGGTAAGAGCTTACTTGGAAAATGTTCTCAAGAGGCAGGGATAATGAGAAATCTATCTTTTTTTCTTCATTTGGTTTTGCAGACTCATCAGTTTTTGGAAGGGTGCTCTTCAGAGTCTGCTCAGTTGGCTCAGAATATTAAGAAGAAAGGAAACTCTACATAAGTTACGTTATTATATCAGACATTATGGGAGAATGTCTGTTCAGTGCTGAAATTGCTATTATAGTACATGCCAATTTGATACAGGCTTACACAGGAGACTTTAACCCTATATCTGGATGCAGTGAGATGATTTTCCAATGTTTCATGTGTTAGCTTTTCCACCAAACAGCAATGAAGATCTGAATTGTATTTTCCCCATGCTGTTCTAAAAATGAGTTATGGTCAGACTGGGCAAATTCATATGCAAATGGAGTACTGTCAGTTAATCTGTAGGTCTTTTTTTTTTTCAAGTTGTTGCAACTTCCTCCTAATCTTTTAGCAAACCTAATGGGAATAATGACAACAATAAGTACTTTTACAGTCCTTCCACTGGAGCAGGGTCATTTTGACAGGAACAAAGCAGGGTCTCTCTCATTGCTGTGAAACAAAGTACAATTCCTCCTTCCCACCTCCATCCCTTAGGCAAACAGCAGCCTGAAATATGGGTGTAATCGTGGGATGGCAGCTAAAGTAACAAGAGAACAACAGTTTTCAATGATCAAGGAGGTAGACTGGGAAAAAGGAGGTTATGTTCTCTCACCATTATGTGCCATTTGCGTAGCTTGAACACAGTACTTCACCAGTCTTTTTTTGAAGCTCTTACCTATTTAGACTTCTTTTGTGGGAATACTGACTGTTGTGGGTCTCTAGATTACCATTGCAATGGGACCCTGCTCCCAGCATGCCCCTGAGGCACTACTGTAACAACATCACCATCTGCCACCACCACTGATAGACTCAGGCTGTGATTTCATGGCATTTCAAAAATTGTCCTATATAACAGGTGTGCGGCACGCTGTTTTGGCAGTGAACTCCATGCCAGATCAAAGTGATGACAGCAATCAAAATCCAAACCCCTCCAACTTTCCAACCAGCAGTATCTGAATCGTCCAAGGTATTTTCTCCAGATCTTTTTATTGCTGTGTACAGATGGGTTTGTGTCATTTCATAGACCACTTGCTTTTCAACTGATACATTCTTCTGCTTACTATTGCACCTACATTAGCTTCGAAAGCCAGTTGCAAACCGCATAAAAATAAGGTAAAGGCTGAGAACCTTCTAAAGAGGTTCTGTTTTGAGCTCAGTTGGTGTTTTGACTAAGAAATGAAAACAATTGCAACGAAAAAATGATCCCATAAGTCTCTGAAGAGAAGCAGCCAAAAAAAAAGAAAACTTAGTGGGCACAGAAGATGCCTCTTTTCCAGAGGAACAAGACCCCAAGTTGAAGCCTGTCTCCTAAGTTAGTGCCTCAGCATCTGATTCAGAGGAACAACCACATTGACGTTGATCAGCAGAAGGTTTGCACATTCCATCGCATTCCTTCAGCAGAGACTCACCGGTGGTGAAGACCACTTCCCTGCTGACAAGCCTCTGCTCGATAATGGTGAACTGGGGCAGTTCTAGTACCTCCATCCCCGTGACAGCAGAATCATTTCCTTGCCAGAAGAAGACAATGTCATCAACCGTGTAACCATCTGCAGAGATGAAGAAGCACAGAGAGAGAACTAAGCTGACAAGCTGGAGCAGATGACACCCTCATTTTCACTAAGGTGATCTGGAAGAGGATCCAAAGGAAAGCCCACACCATCAGATAGCAAGCATAGCCCCTCCCTGCTGACGTACTTTTCTTCTTCAGCTGAGCTTGGCAGTACAGTCCTCAGAAGAGGAAAAAATTGGTCAGAACTCCCACTTCTGGCTAGAATTCAGGAGAAAAAGGTAAGAAGTGGTCCATCAAGCCTTGACTTGTGCTACATAATTTCCATGGCTGACATGACAGGGATTTGTGCATCAGAAGGCTCTGTCAAATGCACCAAACACAGCATTTTGCTTTTCAAAAACTGCCTCCCTTTACCACAAGGGGGAGACCACACAATACATTCTCGTGGGGACTAGGTAAACAGAGCACCTAAGTATTAAAAATTCCCAGAGAGAAAAAGATTTACAACAGCAGTTGAAAAGAAAATTGAGCATCAGAGCACCTCCCTCTTCTAAGTACACTCAATCAAAATTTGGAGCCAGGAAGTGGACAGTGTCTCTGAGATCAGGGGCTGCTTTTGCGAAGGGCTGGCTGAAAAGAGCAGTAATGGGAGAAGAGAGGAGGGGGAGTCAGGCTGGTAACAAATACTCATCCCTTATATTTCAGGGTAATGGATTTGTTAACTCAGCCGAGGGTACCGCCTCTTACTTCAACCCCAAACTATACATGCCAGACAGGATTGCACAGGCTGGAAGTGCTGAGAAGCCCAAAGCCACAGCCCCAGGAGAAAGACTCCCCAGATGCTCGACTCATGGGGAATGAGGCCCAGGGGGCGAAATCATGCAGCTCCCCTCCCATCAGTGTGATGTTCACAGCCCTGCCCACTGCCCTTGTGGGCAAGGTTTCATCTCCACCTGAAAATTAATGCCGCTTGTGGCAAGCTGAGTTTTGAACCACTGTGGCTGCTGCTGCACAAGGGGTAGCCTCTTATTCTAAGCAAAGTGCAGAGCTGCATGGGAGCACCTTTGTGTGCAAAGAAGCAGTAAGATATGTACAGGCTTTGGTACAGCATGGTGCAAGGCTTCTTTTAGAGCATGAACTTCAACTATGCCCACAGAGAGCTTTTATTCACAACCTGCACTGCAGCACGGCAGCCTGCCTTGTCCACAAGTCCTCACAGCAGAGGCAGTTGGCTAGCAATACCCAGCAAGGCTTACATCCACTAGGGAAAACTGCCACCAAAACAAGCACCAGTGTATTAGTAGGATTGGGGGAATGAAGAGCTGTTGAATGTACCATGGAGGAGAAATTCTTCTACTTAGCCTTAGGGGCTAAGGGTTACCCCAGATCAGAGCTGAACCTTTGAGGATGGTGTCATCCTGCAGCTCCCGAGTGGACAAAGAGCTGAGCAACCTGGTCTGATCTCGTAGCTGACCCTGCTTTGAGCTGGGGGCTGGACTAGAGACACCCTGAGGTCTCTTCCCAAACTGCATTATTAGATGACTGTGTAGTCTCCAAGCCCACATCCTGCACTCTCAGTCATTACTATGTTTATTCATGGGTGCTAAAAAATAATAAAAATCTTCCAAATGCCATGCCAGATCTGGTTCTGGTGTAAATCACCTAAGCCAGGGCTCCACCTCCTCCCCCGTGGTATGCTCCTGCTCCCATGGCAGTAACTGGTAAAGCACTCACACCCACGAGCCCACAGAGATTCAGGACCCTTAGGTTATCATCTCATCTGCTGCAGACACTGGGGTGTCACAGGCTGTTACACTGACTCAAGTACTCCAGCTTTGTGCACAACTGGTATTTGCATCTGGCTGCAGCGTCTCTCCCAGAGCACTGAGACCAAGTGTGGAAAGCAGCAAGAAACAACCACTCCTCCTGGTGGTTGATTCCAGCGGCTCAAACACTCTCACAGCTAAAAACATCGTGTGCAGTTTTACATTTGAATTCATCTGGCTCAGACTTTCAGACTCTGGTGGTTGTTCTGAATTTTTTGAGGAGGTTACCAAGCCCTTTCCACCCAGCACCCTCTGCAGAGGTGCACCCAGCCTGTAAACAAGTCACCTCTCCACCTCCTTTGCAGCAAACAAACCAGACTGAGCTATTTAGGTTTCTTACTGCAAAACATCTGCTCTAGCCCTTGAACCGCTTTTTAGCATCTTTTCCCAACCTCTTCTGATTTCTCAACTTCCTTTCTAAATTTTGGAAACCAAATATAGACAGAGGCCCTTTCCCCGTCTCACCAGTGACACATTCAGAGGCCGATCGATTCCCTGCTCTGACTCATGGCTCCCCTGGTTTACATAACCAAGGCTCACTCCAGCCCTTTCTGTCAGAGCCCTGCTGTGAAACCTCCAGCAGCAGTGCTCAGGGCTGCCATCCCTTCATCATTTCCCCCAGTTGATACCCGTGCAGGTACAAGTCCCTCAGTCTGGCAGCCTTGCCTGCGCTCCCGCACCCAGGCACAGACCTCCACATTTAGCTGTATTCAAATGTATTCTGAATATATTCAGATTGGGAGGTATTCAAATGTACAGCAAGCAAGCCACGCAGACTGCTATCTTCATCATCCACAAATTTAACAGCAGTGACTTGAAATTTACTTCCTGATCAGCAATGAAAATGTCAAATTACAGTAACTAATTTTAGGAGATCTCGCAGTTAACTAGCTCTATTCCATTTATTCTACGACCTGCTGGTATTGGGCACCAATTTTTGTACTTTTTTTTATTATGGCATTATGCAATATGAAATCAAACATGTTTTTTGGGAAGCCATTTTTTAAAGTGATTCTAAAGGGGAAGGTTGTTCAATCTAAAAATAAATGCTTCACTTTGATTTCTAGCTTTAAAAAGAAAACCAAATTTCCATTTTTCTTTTAAAAAGTAAAAGAACTTTCACAAAGACAAGTCATTTCAACCTGAAATATCATAAAGTATTGATACGACGTCTTAAAATGTCAGATTAACAGCCTGTTTGCTGCCTGCCTCATCAGCTTTTTGCTGAATCCTCACACATAGCTAGGCAGGGGTATGCGCAGTGAGCGTTATTTTTGGGATAGAGGGATGGGATCAACAGGCAGTGCCAGCACTGGCTTATGTCCTGCAGGTAAGTGCCCTGAGCAGCAGTGGGGAAGGAGATCCCAGCCGCCCACTGCTGCTTTACAACCCCAGCAGCCCTGCACCACAAAAGGGCTATTTTGGTAGTTTGTTTTAGGGGGTTTTTTATATACTTTGTTTTTTAAGCCACCCATGAAAGGACTGTTATTCCAGAGTTGTGTGGACTTGGAAGCAAACAAAATGGAGCCCTGTGGATTTCAAATGTACGAGTATTTGAAAGACAAAAGCTCTGAGGAAGGAAATGATTGAATCTCTTCATCTCTGTGTGGATCTTTCTTAGAAATATTGTAAGGAAACGTAGCTTCGACAAACAAATTGGCTTGACATGTCCCATTAAGAACAAAATTGCAACATCGGGAACTGTGGGTAGTTCTCTGCCTTCTGTTTTCTTGGTTGTACTCTATTCTAAAAATGCTAAGGACTGCCAGAAATGACATGTCATTAGTGTCTCCAGCAGAACCTAATTTACATCCCATTACCCGCCACGCCAAGCGCTGCGATGGCTGCGCATCCCAAGCAACCCGAGTGGCGAGTGGGAAGGGGGCTCCCAGGCACAGGCAGGGCTGGGAAGGTGGCACAGCACCTTCCAACTATGGACGCTGTAGGACCTCTTTTATGAAAAAAGCAGTTCTCTGATAGTCACCACTGAAGCTGCATCATCATTACTGTGAGATCTGCTGCTCTGGACCACTCCTGAAGGGATACTGCGGTGCATTTTTACAAGGGAGAGCCAGAACTCCTCCACCAGCACGGTCAGGAGCGGCTTTCCATATGAGTCAAGGGAAGATCCAGGTGGGGAGGGACTGCGAGGGGGCTCAGGTCCCACTTCCCACGCAGAGCGGGGCCAGCCACGAGTGAGGGCAGACTCCCAGGACTTTCCTAGGGCTGAGGGAGCCTTCCACCACCCGTCTGAGGGTGAGAGTGATTTTAATGCCTAGCCTGCTGCTAGAGCTCCATTTTCCTGGGCATTTCACCCACGAGGTCCCCTCAGGATGGAGTTTGGATGAGGGAGCCTGCTCCTGCCCCAGGGGACATCCTCTAGGAGGGGTGGCCCGTAACACCCCTGGGAGGCATCCCGTGAGTGGGAAGCTGCGGCTGGGGCGGGTGGCATCTGGTGGCACCGCGTGGCAGCGGGCAGGCACGAGGCATACGCACAGCTCTCGATCTCCAGCGTGCAGTTCTGCTGGTCCAGGGGATACCTCCGCAGGTCCATCATGCAAGCAGCTGTGGTGGTGATCCTGAAAGGGGAGGGGAGAAAAAAAATCAGTTGTGTGGTTTTTCTTACAAAAAAAAAAAAAAAGGAGAAATGAAAGGCAGACATGAAAGTCAGGCAGCATTTGGGGCTGCTGTTTCCCTGGAAACCAGGGAGATCCGTGGTGGGAGGTGTGCAGGGTGGGGGGCTGGATGCGGCTCACCCTCAACTGCATGGCTTAAACCCTTCGTGACTCACGTCAGGAAGGCAGTATCTCTATTAACGGGGTGGGGAAGGATTTGTGTTCCTCCTGTCTCTCCCTTGAGAGAGAGACAAAGAAACCAGGAGTAGGCAGAGCTACGGGCAGGGGGGGAAGAGGAGAAGCATGTCAGTTTGTAAGAAGGAGACAGCTGATGTGTCTGTAATACAAACAGAAGATGCATTGATTAAATTGCCCAGCAATGACCTATGGAGAAGAATAGCTGACCACATTATCACCCCCCTTTCCTCCTGAGTTGCCCCAATGACCCTACTTGCAACCCCCCACTCCATTGCACCCACTTTGGCACTGCCGAGTCCAAAAGCCCAGACCCCACCCAACGGGGCCCTTCCGCTCCTATGGGCTCACGGCTCTGGTAACAGAGTCACTCTTGCGCAACCGATTGCATGATCAAGATTCATGAAAGACACATGGGGGTGTGCGTGCATCCCCCTGAAAAATAAATATGGGGAGAGAATGAAGGTCAGTGTTGCTTTGGGGGTGTCAGAGCACGGAGTGGGGGCAGAGCGGCATGGTGCCCACAGTGGGGTTCACATGAGGGTACGAGGAGGCTTTGTGTGCGTTACATGTTGTACACGAAGGAGCATCGCTCTCTGGGATGGGGATTTTTGGGCTGGGATAGATGAGGGAAGAGGGCGTGAAGCAGGGACAGAGCAAATCAACAGCTAACTCCCCAGCCTGGCAACGCCACCCTGGAGTTAACAGGCTGCCCCTATTTCTCAAATATATTGCTCCCCTCACCCTTTAATGAAGTTTTCTTCCTGTGCAATGTATGTGTGCAGGGTTCTGAAGAGGGGTAAGAGATTGGTGCATTCCCCCCTCTTTTTTTAATTAACCATCTGGAAGGCGTTAATCAAGCTACACATTTTTTACTATGTAGGCATAACCAGTGAACTGTTAACGAGAAAGCTTTATGTTCTGAGCCCTGTGGCCTGGGAGAGAGAAAAAAGAGAGAAAAGAGAGGAAAAAAAGAAAAACAAGAAAGCAGAAAGGTTGAGATAGCGAGCCAGCAAAAAAGGAGGAGAAAAAACAAGAAAAAACACCAATGAAAGAAAAAGAAACAGGGAGAGAATGGGAGATGCTGGACAGAAAATTGGAAAGGGGGGGGGGGGAAGGAGGGGGTAAGTACCTGCAGGAGAGGGCTGCCCCGGTGGGGGTATCAGGGTGGGGGCTGTAGCAGGGCAGGCGAGCAGCCCCGCAGAGCTGCTGGCTCTTTAAGAAATCTCGTGTGCTAAATTTATCTCTCTGCTGTCTGTGAAGACTGTTTGTAGGAGATGAAGCCTTGAGGAGAGCCTTTGCCACTGCCTGCTGTGCTATAAATAGCTCTGAAGAGACAGAGGGAATTTATATATATCCTCACTGGGTCTAGATACAACATTGCAACTGCCCTCTCTCTGAGCAGGGGGCCCAAGTGAGCTCTTAACCCTTTTATCTGTAATGCGGTTGGGATGGAGGAGAAAGCTCAGAGGGGAAGAAGGATAACAGGACAGGCGCCACTTAAAAATTATCACCATGGCTTTGGGATTGCATGTATTGCTTTTACTGCCTCCCAGTTTGGCATCTCTAGGAGGGCTGCTGGAAACTCAATGCCTCTCCCACCCTAATCCTTCTGGACCAGGGTAGCTGGGCACAGGAGACCACTGTGGAGGAGCAGATCTGAAGCACGCCCAGGGGGAGCTACACCTTGCCAGGAAAGCCCAAAGTGGCAGGTGCAGAGTCCATCCTGGCCAGGCACTGAGACCAAAGAGTCACGAACGGGTATGACTCATCCCCCTATGCCGCACACGGCATATACTGTATATATTATACTGCACCCGTGGGAAATAGCAGTTACAAATGCATTCTCCTGTTTTCCCTAAAGTGTGAGATACAAAAATGTATTAAATGAAAATTTTCCACTCCATTTGTGGGACCCTGGGGGCTAAAACCTTTCCACAGTGTCCATCCCAAAATTGCAGCCTGGCTGGCTAACTTGGTCACACAAAGGACATCCAGGGGAAGCCTTTTCTGGTTTGAGAGGGACCCTCTCACTTCTCAACAGGATTTGCTTATCACCTGCAGTGCTAGTTGGAAATGCAGAGCACGACACAGTGAGCTATGGCTACCACACTCCATGTGCCAAATCCTGCTCACACTAACAGCCGGAATAAATCCAGAGCCACTCCAATGTTTTTTGCAAGATCGCACCAATTTATATCAGCAGAGATTTACATCAGGGCAGAATTTAGCCCTGTTGATTCAAAAAGAAGAGCACCTCAGGGCAGGTAGGACAGAAAGGAGAAAAACAAGATTAAGAGGGTATCTGTCCTCAAAAGTCAGATAATTTCTCTTTCCTTCTGATTAAAGGGATTATACAGTATCCACACTGTATAGTTCAGCAACCTCCAGATACCCCAGTTGGCTGCAGGTCCCAATCTCCTGGTGATCTGCCCATGTAACGCTGCTCAGGCAGGTGAGAATTTGGACCATGTAGGGCGAAGGTTTTGTTCTGCTTTCAGAGCAGAGGTAGCACAGCCACACATGGCTATCCTGGGCTGTAACCACTTGCTCGTCTGGAGCATTTCAGTTGTGGTGCCGTACTCACAGTGAGGTGCACCCAGCAAGCCCAGGGACACCAGCACCACAGGACCACCTGCATGTGGGGCTCCTGCACCATGACAAGATGTGAGGGGTAGCTGGCCTGGGGCACCAGGTTCAGCTCAGGTCCTGCCTCTGGGCTTCCTAAAATCTAATAAACCAGCCCTACTTGGGATAAAGCAAGTGGTATCCCAGAAAGGAAGGGGCTGTTTAATTCTTTAGACTTCAGATCTCAAAAAGCATCCTGGACACCCTTTGCCATTGTCCTGGTTTTGCCTGGGATGGAGTTAATTTTCTTCCTAGTAGCTGGTATAGTGCTGTGTTTTGGATTTAGGATGAGAATAATGTTGATAGCACACTGATGGTTTAGTTGTTGCTGAGCAGTGCTTACACTAGTCAAGGACTTTTCAGCTTCTCATACTCCCCTGCCAGCGAGGCGGCTGGAGGTGCACAAGAAGCTGGGAGGGGGCACAGCCAGGACAGCTGACCCAAACTGGCCAAAGGGATATTCCATACCATATGACATCATGCTGAAAAAAAACCAACTGGGGGGAGTTGGCCAGGGGGCACGGACACTGCTCAGGAACTGGCTGGGCATCGGTCAGCAGGTGGTGAGCAATTGCATTGTACATCACTTGTTTTGTATATTCTTTTACCATTACTAGTGTTATTTTCTTCCTTTTCTGTCCTATTAAATTGTCTTTATCTCAACCCACGAGTTTTACATTTTTTCTGATTCTCTCCCCCATCCCACTGAGGGGAAATGAGCGAGCAGCTGTGTGGTGCTTAGTTGCTGGCTAGGGTTAAACCACAACAGCCATACCCTGCTTGAAGTCCACGGGTGACCCACAGCATCACAACCTTGTCATTGCTTTATACAGCACCTGCCATGGTTGGTGAAATGTCCACCTGTGGCCTCTGTGACTGACTCAACATCCACTTGATCCTAGAGAGGCCAACAAGAGATTTCTCTAGCTCCTTTGGTGGCTGTGTACTATGGGCGGTGGGACTCATAAAGGGATGAGAGGCTCCACTCACCTCTCGCAGCCAAAGGGGAACAGGAGCAAAACTCAGGCACCCCAGCAACCTTGTGGGGTCACAGCACATGCCATCTGTGGTCCAGATGGCCATGCTTTGATGGGTATAAACGTATTACTTTGATGTGCTCTGAGCTGTTGTGTGAAGAGATGTGTTTCCTTGGCACATAGAAGACAGCATGGGGAGGACTGGGTGGAGAGATAGATGGGGGGATTGACACTAAGGAGCTCCTGGGTGTCTCAACAGGGTTAAGAGGCAATAAAGGTGGAAGGAAAGAGGTGGAAAAATGAGGAGAGGATCAAAGACTGATGACGGCATGAGCACTGATGGGGGAGGCAGGAGTGCAGATGAGAGACAGGAGAGCAAATAGTGCAGGACAGGAGGCCACTGCGGTAAGGGAACAGAGGAGGGGGATCAGAGGAAGCAAGGGGTAAAGCAGCCTGGGGAAGGAGAGCTGGAGAAGAACGAGAGGTTAAAAGACAGAAAGCAGAGGAGGAGTGGCTACTCACTCTGTAAGAAAGGAGATGAGGAGACAGAGAACAAACCATCACCCTGTAAACAGCTCTAGACAGAGTGCGCTTCCTCCAGGAGATGCGATCAAAGTGAAAGGGAGCAGGGAGCACGGGGGCCGGAGGGAACACCGGGGAAGGATGCCACCTTCCCCATGGCATTAGCAAGAGGCTCTGGCACCCAGCCAGGCTGCATCTTCTCCCTCCCCCTCCTCCTGTCCTGCTTCTCTACCCACCTCCCTCCCCTTTTAAATTCAAAAATTTGTGTGGTGTGAAATTTCATCTGCTTTGACGGCGATTCACAAAGACACTGCCCATCAGAGGAGAGAGGCTTGCCTGCGCTTTGCACAATGCGCTCAATGAAGCAGTCCCACTCCCTCCAGCCGCCAAGCCCGGCCACCACCACCACCCTCCATCTCCAGCTCCCCTTTCCTCCCTCAATCTCTGCCCACCCCGTGGGCCTCCAGGTCAGCCCCCTCACATGTCACAACCTTTACACCTCCTTCCCCACAAAAAAAAATTCATGCCCTTGTCCTAATCGTTTCTCCTGAGGTTTGTAGGCAGTCATGCTATCAAGCAGCCAAGCCCTCACTGCCCTGCTACTCCACTGCACAGCTGGCAGGCGGACACAGTTCATCTGGGGGGAGACAGGGCTGTGGAGAAACCACCATACATCTCAAAAAAAAAAAGGGAAAAAAGGGATATGCATTTACAGGATGTCGAGCAGCTCTGGCAGGCTGTGGGCTGATGGAAATACCCCTTCTCTGCCAGCACCCAGTGGATCCAAGCAGAATCCAAAGTAGCATGGATACCTCGCTCTGGACAGCATCTTTCAACCCCAGGAGAGGTAGAGACTATCTCTAGAAAAGCAGCCATGAAGCTCTAAGTCACACAGGGTAGGTGCTAGCTCTCTATTTGTTACAATGAGGAAAGCTCTGCCCACCTGAAGTTTGCATTGACAAAGCAGATGCTGGCACAGAAAGGGTAATGCGACCACACCCTGCTGTCTCTCCACCGCTGCCTGCTCTGCAAGCTGAACCTAGCAGCAGCAGAGGACTGTCCCACCACAGCTGCAGCTCAAAAGGGAATGCTCAATTTTCTGCAAACCATCAGCCCTCCACAAATATTTCAGTTCTCTGACATGAACGCCACCGGCCATTTCATTCCCTCTCTGATCCTCCTCATCGCTGTTTACTTATTAATGGCTTCTTCTGTCTTATTTAGAATGATTATATAAGTACACAGACACAGAGCAGCACAGAGCTCTGACCTGCTATTAAAACCTGCCGCAGTTTAATGTCTTCTTTCCACCTCCTCCTTATCCTGTTGCTGGCTGCCTCCAAGGTAGCTGCCCTTTCAGCTCTTGCTTCAGTCAGATCTCCCTCTGCCAAACTTCAGCTCTGAATGCCGTTAGCTATCCATTCATCCTCTAGATCATCTCCAGTGTGTTGGGAAAACCAAATTCACCAGCTACAAGTGTAAGGGACAAAAAATTACTTCCCCAAAATACCATCTGATTTCAAAAGGAGCAGGTCCAGACTCTCTAAGGAGGACTGGGTGGGAGAGATGGGAAGGCTATTACCTTTCAGGGGTTCCTAAAGCAAGTGGGGGTCCCTTTCCCCTTAAGTTCATCCTTACAAAATAAACTGCTGCACTGTCTGCATCATAACTGTGTCTATACCAGCAAACTAAACATGCCTGGCACTGGTTTCTGGGGCCAATGTGAATTGGTATGGAACAGCCTTTGTCTATACTTGAATTCTTACCCTCCAGAAAAAGGGTCTGGCTGCATGCAAAATACCTATTGAGAATGGTCACCAGCCTCTGCTGTGCTCTAACTGGGAAATGCCCAAGAGACTGTTCATGGACACAGATCAAAATCAGGAAACAAATTGACTATGTAGACCACTGATGTCCAGTGCCCAGGAATGTTCCCTGATACCTTTGGCTTTGAAAGGATGATGCCTAAAATTCAGTATGGATGAGTATAGGAGGCGTATAACACAAATGCCCCCACCATTGCCTTCCTAATTCAAGGGGAAACAGAACCAGCAGTTCAGGCGCTTACCCTATTTTGCAGGTATGGATTAAGTGTCATTATGCAGGGACTAACACAAACATTCTCACAGCAAAAGATAAACATTTTTTTAAGTTGCTGATTGCAACTTTTTGGATTTCAGGTCTCCCGAGAAGCTGAAGATGCTTCTGTCCCCCCGGGATACAGACTCCCAAAGCTCAGAGCAGTTTGAAACAATAAGGAGAATGGACGGAAGCAACTTGGGTTTCGCAGGACTTGTGCAGGCTCACCCCACAGGGCAAGCTAGACTTGTAAGAGAATTCTGGTGACTAAGAGTAGAGAGGCAGGCAAAATTGCTGTTTTGCTGAACATGGGAAAAAAACAAAATTGAATTTTTACTCTGTACATTCTCAAAGTCAGTCATAAAAACATGCTGGCAAATGTCACCTTCTGCCTGGCAGTAAGCACAAACTTCGAAGGGCCTGGAGGGATTTATAAACCCGTGGTGAATTTTGCCATTCTTTTAACACAGCCTGATCTTTGCAAACTCCTGGAGGTCATGTTAGAACCAAGAGCAAGGCAAGGATATGGAATATGTTCCCCTTGTGTCTGTTTGCCTAAAACTGACTCCATAAGCCTTGGCACAATCCTGCTAAGGTCACTCTGTTTCCAAAAGTATCTGTGCTTGCATAGGCATCCTTTGATAAATAACAGTGTGCACTGCACTCAGATGGGGGAGAAAAGAAAAGCTTGTCTAAACCAGTAGTCGGGGTACCAGCCATCTAAATCAACCATTTTTCCACCCTGGGAGAGTACAAAGCAGAGTTGCCTTGGCTGCAAGGTTTTGTTTTTCTGCCTCTTTATTCTATTCCAAGTGCACTGAGCATCTGGCAAGTTGTCAACTGGATTGGGGGACAAGAGAGACCCAAGTGGAACATGTTTAAAAAGAGATTAATTTGTTACAGTTGCTTCAGACAACAGTGACCTGCACTTAATGGAGCAGGAGGCCTCTTCCTTCAACAGCATCAGGCTGGGATGAAGTTGAATTAATAAAACAGTAACCCATGACTTAAACCTGTGGGATTTGGCAAAGAATAGACAGGGACCAGGGATGGGCTCAGACTGGTGGCTGGGATAGGATAAGCAGGAAGACTAAGAGGTGCTGCCAGGGTGAGCCGGGGGTTCAGGGTATGCAAGCTGTTTCAGTGATCTGTGAGGAGACAGTGGGAATCACCTGTTTGTGGATACTTCTTGACCTCTATTTTTGCTAATAAACAGGTCAGACTTATAGGAGATGTAGCACAGGCAGCAATTCCAGCCAGGCCCTGATGATGCTTGCCTCTGTTCTTGGAACATTAAGGATGGAGAAGCAGCTCTGGCTTGCTGCTTTATCCTGTTTTAGTGAGCTCAAATTTCTTCCACAGCTTCTAAGATTATTCTGAAATTCCATATTACTAAAATTCCTTCCAGTGTTTCCAGCTAAGTCCCTCATCCCAACCCTATGAGGCAAAAATGCAGAAGGGGATCTGTCCTTAACCTCAACTGAGGAGCTGAACTCCTAATTAAATTCTCATTTCCCATCACCCACCTAACGAACTCTTCTCCCACCCCCACATCTTTGTGCTAAGGAGCTGGCCCAAAGCAGAGCTCCGTGGTGGGAGCAGTACAAGGCTGCAGGACTAGCTCCAAGGGGCCAGCTGGATGGACATAAGACCAATTCTTTACATCCAAGCTACCAAAGGAGAGGTTTCTGTTGCCTTTGCCTAACCTGCAGAGGGAGCAGGCAGAGCTACTAGAGACAGGGTAGAGCTCGAATCATTTCTAACATTTCCAGAGAAACGTTGGAAATTCCCTCCTCTTTCAGGGAGGGAAGGAGAAGCAAAAATCACAGATTTCTTCCCTTCTGGCCTGTGAGATGGGAGAAGAAAATTGCTCAGTGGTCTCAGTACAGAAAAAACTTCCTCGGTCTGAACCCATCAGGCCATCTTCTCTGCAGGAAATCAAGTAGCACCCATGGACAGAACAAAGACATGGCTGCAAACAGCAGGCTTCAAGTGAGACAGGAGCAGGAGAAACCTTTCTACCAGCTGGAGAACCCAATAACCCCAGGCTGGGACCTGGGAAATGTAATACAGACAGGGCTGGGTCCTGATCAAGAGGCAGGTTGGAGATGGGAGCTATGAAGAAGTCCCCAAGATGAGCTCCAGCAGAGCCCTAGCCATGGGGAGCAGGCAGGGCAGCCCTGGAGGCACTGCACAGCAGGATGGCATGGGGAGGTCTGACAGCATACCTGGTGTTGGATGAGTGAGCAGGTGGGATGCTTGACATACGTCTGTTAACCTGCGTTGCTTCCCTATGTAAGGTGAACTAGAAGTGGTGCTCTAGCTGCTGCCTTGCCCAGGAACAAGGTCTGGTCTACAAGCGGGTCAGCAGTAGCTTGCTGCAATGCGAGCGCTGATGTCCCCCAGGAGCCGCTACCTTGCAGGGAGCAGCTGACTGATGGGAACTTACCCCCATGAAAAGCAGAAATTAACTGCTGCCAAAGCAGATATGCCCAGCTTCTCTCAGTTTAAAACTGCAAATTTTGAGTTGTTTGAAGTATGAAAATTCTTTCCCTCTTGCTTTAAGCACTGAACAGGTATTTACAATAATAAGGAGAGCAGGGGTCTGCTTCCCCAGGAGAGCACTCGCTGGGCTCAGAGCCCCGCTACACCTTGACACCTTTGCATGCATCCAAACTGCCTCATCTCTAAAACACACCTCATTGCAGTGACTATCAGGGACAGAAATAAAAAACCCACAAAACACATGCACATGCTCCCCACCACCACTACCACCTTCGCAGGAGGAGATCCCTCATTCTCTCTGCACAGGATTTAGTCTCCGTCATCAAATTCCTCTGCAGTTTTTCAGTTGCTCAGTTTACATTGCCTGGGCTCCTCGCCAGCCAGGCACTGCATCTCGCTTGCTGTCCACCCAGCTTCACGCCTGCTTCCCAGCATCCTAGCCCACCCGCTCCCCCTGTGAGCTCAGAGATGCAGTCTGGGCTTCTCAAAGCACCTGTTTGGCTGGAATCCGGTTTTGTCCCTAATTGGAATGAAATCGAATAGCTTCAAGATTTCCCTGAAGGATGTTTTCAAGCTGGTTTCAAATATGATTTCAAATTACCATATGAGAATTTCAGCATTGTTACAGTTGTTTCTATTTTTAGGTCTCTGAAAACAGATAGCAAAATACTGATGACATCAGCATTTGACAGGTGTCAACTTGTTTCACTACCAAATGGATGCTACATGGTCTAGAAAAGGAAATAAAAATCTCAGACTATAATGTATAGCTTGTATATGATAATGTAAAGCTTATTGAATATTGTGGCAGGGGTGGACTAGATAGTCTCTGGAGGTCCAGAGAAAGCCTTTGATGATTCTCTATGTTGCTCTCAAATGTCAGTAGTGGCAGTAAAGCATCTTGAAATAGGGAGGGAAATATTGACATAAGTGAAAAATTTTCTACATAAAATTAGGAGCGAAACATCAACATTCTCTGAAATGCTTTTTCTTAAATGAAAAATTTCTCCCTAATTTTTTGTTTAAAATTTGATGAAACCCATGCAATTTCTGACAAAAAGCCATTAGGAGGAAAAATATATTGAATTCAGCCAGTGCTATCCAGCTCTTCCTCACTATTTTATCTACCTCCCTCCACTATCCAATAGCTGATTGCTTTGTGGGTAGCTCCTTCAAGCCTCCCTTCATATTGCAGACTTTCCACATCATTTTAGCACTTTCCTGCTGCATGCCACAGGTAACCAGCTCTCCTATGCTTCACAGGCACTTTTAATTCCTGCAGGGTGTTTGCGGGCCAGGCAAGTTCAAGCACCATCATGCCAGGTTACACCTCCTAAAAACCCTGTCAGCTCTGCAGGTTTGCATCCTCCCACTCCGGACCACACATCCCGCATCATGTTTGCAGAGATAAGAGTGCCCTCTGGGCTGCATCTGGGCTCCAGGCCCCCATTTGGCCTTCTGGGATTTATGCCATCTGCTTACTCGTTGGGGAAGGGGGTAGGGAACACCAGTCCTGACTCAAGCCCCGCAGCAGCCCAGCATCGCCACCCCGGCGCAGCCCGCTGCTGTTTATGCATTCCTTTTGTTGGAGACCTGGCAACCAGCTTTTAATCTGAGCCCAGTGTGAATTAATTTTGGACTAAGCTTTTGTATCAAATGCTTTCCTAAGATGTAGCTATATTACATCTGCTGCACTCCCTTCATCCACTAATTTGCTAATTCTACCAAAAACAAGCATATGCTTTTCTGACACACAACTTTCACAATGGAGTGGAGCAGAGGAATAAAGGGCTTCATTTACTCATGCAAACAAGTTATCTGAAGCCTGATCTTGTTCTCACTGAAGTCAGAAACAAAATATGCATTGACTTCTGTGTGAGCTATCTTGGACCTTGGGGTCTGATCCAGCACTTGAGCCTGATTCTGCCAGTCACTTGAACACTTGCTGAAGGCAGGGGCCTGCCAGGGTGTCATCCTCCCTGGTCTCTGACATCAGAGACTGCTGGAAAGAAAAATGACTGTTATGCTACAAATAGCATGATTGAGTCACTTTGCTACAGGATCAGCTCAAAGGAGGGGGAAGTGACTGGTGAAAAGGTAGCAGGAGACAGAGCAGAGCTGTGGTATCTCGCTCGGGGAAAAACAAACAGGCAAACAAAGGAAAAGAAACAGAAATTGCCTCCTTTGGCCTTCTTCCATCAGGGCAACTCCATTTTATGAACCATTCCAAAAAATGCAGGAAAAGACAAGAACAGGCTTCAAAACACAGGGAGGACCTGCACTTTTCTTCTTGTTTGCAGGACAAGCATGGGTGCATTTTTACAAAGATAAAGGGAACATAGGTGAATATTCAATGACTGTTTTCTTACCTGCTTACACCTGCTGTGCACGTGGCTATGTATTTTTGAATAGGATCACAGTTATTTGCACCTGCAAAACTGCACCTAGCACTTCTGTTGTCAGCAAAATTGCAGGTGCAGGAGTCAGTACAGAAAGCAGCCCTAAAGAAAACATTGCCCATATCACTATGAATAAAGCTAGAGGGACTTCAAGCATTCAGGGCACCTGGCTTGTCCCCCAAAACTCCTGTGTTTTCAGGATAGTAAAAGCCAGCCATCCTGACCTGAGGTACAGTTCGGGAACAGGAGCCACAGCTGCTCAGTGCTTTGTTTTTGCAATTGCCTTTTTCTCCAGGGACAAGAGAGCAGCTTCCAGGAAAACCAGCCAAAAGTTAAAACAACACAGGCAGCTCTTACTATGGCCCTGGAAATAACAGGGGCAAACAGCTGCCGTTTTCTTTCTTTTGGCCTGGATGCAATTTTCCTCATCTCACCATTTACACAGGTCACATGAGGGAGCAGAGCTCGTTTCCCAAGCTTCTGGGCCCCACAGGAGGGGAAGGGAAGGGGCAGTGCAGGAGGTGCTTGTGCAGTGTCCCAGCCTGAGCCAGCTCGAGTGCAAACCCTCCAAGGACTTCCACTGCCTGTCACCTGTGCTGCAGGGTTCACACTGCTCATTATTTGAGCTAAATGGCAGCTCATAAAAATATACCAGCATTTCTGCTTCTTTTGCTGTGCAGGTGTGTGCAAAGATTTCTCACCAGCCTGGGGGAGGCAGCTCTATGCTCAGGTGGGCTGGCTCAGCAGCAAAGAGCAGCCTGAGCTTAACAACACGCTTTGCCCCCTCCTTTCCAACAGGCTGAATTTATGCTCCTACCTACCCCAAGTCAAAGCATCTTCTTGCCTAGCTTTCACTCTTGTTTTAACACAATGAGGAAAATTGGGGTAGTCAGCTGTGGGAAAGCTGCAATCTTTCTGTCAGTAAAGCTGGCTCAGGGCTTCCTGGCAGTATCAGCCAAACAACATCACTGGCCCAAGGTAGAGAGATGGATGTACCTGTCCCGGGAAGGGAGAGGCATAACTGGAAGAGAGTCACACAGTTGGGCTTGTTGCACCTTTTGCTGTCTCTGGGCCTGGAGCAAGAGACACCCACTAACTGGAAGGAAAAAGTAGTACATACATCACCCCATGTACCACAGCCTGTCCCTCAGCACCAGCAGTGACTGCTGCTCTTTTGGCTTCCCAGGGCTCTGCCATAGGCAAAGCACTGGGAACAGCCACCTTGCTGCCATGGCAGGATGATGCCCCTGGCAGCCTCCTACTTTGCTATGCCTACACCCAGCCTTACCCTCCCCAAAACACCCCTGCTACTTAAAGAGGAGGGAAAAAAATCATAAAAAGTCAGACTTTGCCACAAAACATGAAACAGCAGAGGAACTGATACTGTAAATGGGAAGTGTGGGTGTACCCTCTTTGAAGGAGAAAGGTCTTTCCTCCCCCTTTGCTGCACTGGGACGTAAGCCCAGAGCTGCTATCACAATCATTTGTGAATGTGGAGGCAGGTCTAAAAAGCCAGCTGTGAATTTTGGTAGTCAAGAAGGAAAAAAAAAAAAAACACCCTAGGAGAAAAGCTCAAAGCAGACAAATACAGGGTTGGGAAAATCATTGCCTAGATTTCAGCTACAGCATCCAAAACCTGCAGTCTTACCAATAGCTGCAAACTCCCCTTTTAGCCCTCTGCCCCCTCCATTTAACTTTCTTACCTACCCTAGCATCTCCACATATCCAGATAATACAGTAAGGCCAACCTTTGCCACCTCCACTGCACACAAGCACAGCACTTTCAAAGGCTGTGGACTTGCCTATGTTAACTTATTCCAGACACCACAAAAAGCCTCCTCACTCAGGACCATTCCCCTACTAGATATCAACTTTCAAGCCTCAATCTTCAGAATTGCTCTGGTAAAGAGATTTTTTAACAGCACTAAAACATGTCTCCTATCTCATACTCAAAAATTACTAAAGTGATCTGACTCAAATGCTACAGAAATTCAGCCTTAGATACAAGAGTAATGAAGTCTCATATCCATAGGCCAAACTTGCAGAAGATTATAAGCAACTGAAAATGGGTGTTTCAAATGGAAGTTATGCAACATGAATGACAGTGACCTGAAACGCTCAGAGCAGACTTTTCCTATCTCCAACATTTGTCTATAGCAGCGCAGGAAACTTTGGAGCACTGAAGGAAACAATCATTTCCAGCTTGGAGAAAGAAAAAATACTTAAAACTGTGCAACACTTGAGTATCTTTTGGGTCTTTGCCTTACCAGAATATCTTTGGAAATGGGGGAAGTTTAGATGAGATGTCATTCTCGACTGCAACCAACAAAGATTCCCCTTAGACTTACCTCAGGCCATACAGGACAGTCCCATCAGGATGGAGCCGAATCATGCGATTCTTCACCGTCACCCCATGCAGAAAGGACTTCTTGTCATTCAGGAAATAAGTGTCAGGCAGCCACAACTGGTCAGCCACCCGGTTGTCCAGGGTCAGGTTGAGAGGAAGGTCGTTATATGCCAGGCGTTTGTCCCGCCAGCTCTGCTGGAAGTACATGGTGATGGTATAGTCCTGGGAGAGAAACATGCAAACGTCAGCCTGGCTCCAGGGTAGGGACATAATTCAGTCCCTTCACTACTGTCACTGCCAAGACCTCTGGTGGGTCTCCAAATTCCTTGGCACCCAAATGTTTGTTTCTGCACCTCCACCAGCTGGGGGGACTGTGCTTTGTTCTGGGAAAATGGAAAAAATTCTGAGCTTTGTAGGGGACAAAATGACATTACATGACTCCAATCAAACAAAACTGCATCCTCACTCATGTTGTCCCAGCCTGCTTAGAGTTTGGCTGCAAAACTAGTGGTAGTTAGGACTACGATAGCACTAAAGGATGTCAACCAACAGTGGGCTACACCACACCAAAGACTTCAAGGATTGATCTCCCAATAAAGTCACATAAAGGTGTCTGGACACAATACAGTCACGCTCAGCCACTGCTTGTTACCACGCAGTTGCTAAAAGCCAATTTTATTTTGAGCAGAAACTCAGGAGATTCCCAAGGGCACATGGAGAATCTCACCTCGAGGCCAAGGTTTCAAAGTCAACCCAGGCCAGCTGTGACAAGCTATTAGCACTTGCCTTGTTATAGGAGCTAAGTTGGGAGTTCGTTGCGATTCTCAGGAAGGAACATATGTGGAGGAAATCTGTCACCAGTGGAGCACAATCCACTAGTAAAGAGGCAGTTCCCTAACCATCCCCAGCTAGCACAGTGCCATACATATCTCCTGCTCCTCTCCTGTTCAATAGTAAAAAGTTGACAAAACTGCTGCTAAAGACAAGAATGTTATAGAGGGCAGGGAGAGCTGTTTGGTGGCCCACAGCTGTAGCTCTGCAGAAACCATACCAGTTGCTGGACAGTAACAGCACATCCAGGGGAGATCCAGAGGCTCCAGATAAGCTTGTTCAGAGACACAATTTTGTGGTGCCATATTAGAAGAACAGTTATTTCTTCTCAGGAAAGGGAATAGTACAGGAAGGGGTCTTGTACACACAAATGACAGAAAACATTCTCACAACAGGTCTTAAATAGGCTAGGAGCTAAGATTTTTTGGGGGTAAAACAGCTAGCATTAAAATAACAGGACGTTGATTAGGAAGTGGGCACAAGTCTTGCTGACAGTGGCCTTACAGAAGTCAGTGATTTTTCAGAAGTCCTTAAATAAAAAGCATTTCTGCAAGTGCATGCAGATGATCTAGAACAGGTGGAGCCAGAGACGCATTTTCTTTTCCCAAGTAGATACCTACAGTGCCACAGGAATCCTCCTGACCACACAGATCTGCATTTCTGCTCTGCAAATTTCAGCGCTGTGCAAGGGGCTGGTGAGGACCTTGCTAATGCACTAACATCTGGGCTGAGCACAGAGGCATCCTGCTTGCCTGCCTGTCTTCTCCCACTGACTTCACTCGAAGTCAGGTTTGATTAGCACCTCTGAAAACAAGCTCAAATAATCCCACATTATGGGTATGCCAGCTTTCGGGTATCTAACTATGATTCAGAAATCTAGATCCACATTCATATCTGAAAGGTCACAGAGTAAATCTGTGGTGTAGACTGGATACAAAAGCTATATCTGTCACTTTCTGTGTTATATTGAAAAGAACAAAAACACAGTGACAGCTTTCTGGCCAAGAAACTGTTTTGCTTTGCTTTTTAAAGGACTGCTAAACTCCTGCCTCAGAAACCTCACAGTCCATCTCTCAGGGGCACAAACATTTTCATTTTGGTCAAGACCTTGCAAAGGAAAACGTTCTCCCCAGTACCCCTCCCAGGGTGTTTGGACCTGCATTGCAGTGAGAGCATAGAGGAGCACAGTGCCCGAGTTCCTGGAGCCTCTTACCCTCCTTGGTAACAGACTCTTGCCTTGCCTATGGGAAATGGCTACAGAGGCATCATTTCCATTCTCCCCCCTTTGAGAATTCCACCCACACATCTGGGCAAGCTGTTTCACTGACCTGCATTTTCCTAAACCTTGACAGAGTCCTGCAACACCTCACCCCTAACCAGGCCACTCTGCTGTCATTGCAAGCTCCTGCCAGCCTTCAAGCAGCAGACAAGAGGTGGCACTGATTTCCAGAAGTTAAAAAGGGCAAGCTGCTTACAAAGTGAACAGTTGTTAGCACTGAAGAGATAGACCTTCTAAACACATCTTCTGTATTTCCAGGATTGATAGGAACAAACTCAGAAGGGTGCAGAAATAAAAGCCTACACCCTAGCCATCAGGCTGATGATGTTCTTCAAGTGCAGAGACCTTTCTGGGGAAGAACAGCCAGCCCAGCCCTGGGCTGAGCTCTGTTCTCCAATCTTCCTGGGTTTCTTGGCACAATAGATTTCTTTGGGCAGCATCATGGAAGTCTAGAGCACTTGATAAACATGGTTCATCTAGTGCCTGAGGTTTCCCTCAGCCCCTCTCTCTGCTGATTCCTGTGCTCCACTTCTCATTCTCCTGCTTTCCCTACCCCATCACATTGTTGAACAGTGGGCAGGATTTCTGGGCAGAAGGAAAAGAGCAGGACAAGTGTCCACCCCACAGAGGTTGGTCCTCCCCAGGAGGACAGGTGGTGCTGACATACTGATGGGCACAGCACTGAGCTATGGGGAAGAGAGATGCTCTGCCTTCAGGCCCCTGGGAGAAGGCAGGGCACAGACCAGGGGGCTGGAGGAAGCACTGATATGGCCCACTACAGCAAGTGAGAGGGACCAGTACTCAGGGGAGAAAGCAGTGAGTTTGCCTTCCCCTTTATACCCCATAGTCTGGTCAGACAATTATGAAGTACCTGCATGACACCCTAGCATCACCACCTGGCCAGGCTCCAGAGCTGATGAGATCTTAATCATAGCCTTCCTTTCAGAGGCAGATAAAATAATGACCAAGGGTGACATCGTTCTGCAGAAGCAGAATGGCCAGATGGAGCCAATGCATGCAGTGGTTCCTAAGTTCAGGAATCCGAAGTAATAAGCCTGATTTTCCTCCAAGTCTTGAACGACAATCCCTTTGTTGTAGGGTTTTATCTGTCATTGCGCTAACATGAGGCTTTCCCAAACCACCCAGTAACCAGTGACATTCACAAGCCTACTGCCACAGATATACAAGCTGGGTTTCCCAGCATCACCAGCAGATAGAAAGTTGGCCCATTTACCAGGCTCAATGAAGACCTTCAAAACCAAACACACCTGGAGCCCATGCACCCCTCCAGCTTTTCCTTCCAGCTCACCACTGAAGCACTTTAGTGGGACAACACAGCTGAATTTCCCTGCCACCTGTGTTAGGGATAAGCAAAGGGGCTTTCTCTGTGCATGCGTACCCAGTAAGCAGCTTTCTACACTGCTGCTGCTGCTGGAGGAGCAAGCAGGTGGTGCAGGGAAATATGACTTTCCACTTGCCTCTAAACTAGCAGCCTAGACCCTCTCTGCACCGCACCAGTGCAGCTCCAGTAGCAACAAAAATGTTTCCAAATTTCCTGTTATAGATTCCACTGGGTCTTTCTGGAGGACCATAAAATGCTCATCCAGGGCCAGAGTCTGGCCAAGGCCAGTCACTGGTGTGGCAAGGATGGGAGAGCTTTGCAGCGAGCTCCCATCTTACTCTGCCAGATACACCTACTGCATTGGGGAGAAAAGGTAGGACCCACACTGGAGGGAGCATGCATGTGCCAGGCCACCCTGTGTAACCTCCTGCTTCATTTGGTGGCTACTGGGGGAGGAGAGGCAAGCGTGAGAGGAAGGGAGATATCACACCTCATCAGAAGCTCCGTGCAGGTTGCACTGCAAAGACCTTTGGAAGTTGTTCAGTGTGAACTTAGATTTCAGTTTTTAAAAAACACAGGCTGGGACAAGGGAAAGGGGGCTTCTGAAAGGTGGACATGACCAGAAGTTATGTACCTCCACCTGGTCCTCTGTTTTCCACCCCCTGGAAAAGCAAACTTTCCAAAGATACCTACAAACTTTCTCTAGCTAGGCTTTGCTACTGTAGCTTAATTGGCTATGTCAGCCTGTACCTACCCTGACCAGCATCCCACTGTGGGAAGCTGAAACGCTGTAGTCAACAGCGCTGGCAAGGGGAAAGCCTGTTTCAGACCCAGATGAGCCCTGCCGAGTCTCACTAATCTACAAACCATATACCCCTTATGCCAAAAGAGCTTGTATGTTTTGAAACAAGCTGTTCCTCTCTCCTCCATCTCTGCTAGCCCAGGGGTGGCCAGATCCCTTGGTTTGTCCCAGAAGTCCAGTACCCAGTAGCTCACAAGCTGCACAGCTCCAGTGCAGCTTCCAGCCCTTTTATTTACCGCAGTACTCCTATGCTGCCCTCCCTGCCTTGCAAGGCAGACCTCATGGCCCAGCTGTGTGCAGGACCGCACTCAGCACCACAGCTCCCCTTCAGCCCCTCACGAAGCTGAGATGGCACCTGAGCCTGCTGGAAAGCTGCCTAGTGTG
The DNA here is from genome assembly GCF_965638725.1 of Aptenodytes patagonicus. Classification (NCBI taxonomy): domain Eukaryota; kingdom Metazoa; phylum Chordata; class Aves; order Sphenisciformes; family Spheniscidae; genus Aptenodytes; species Aptenodytes patagonicus. The sequence continues at coordinate 12,784,482 of NC_134957.1, read as the reverse complement.
ACCATCCCCATGGGATCCCCCCCTCCACATGCCTCCATTCAGTCTGCTCTGCCGAGCAGCTCCTTGCAATCTGTCAGTCTCAGGCCCCCTTGCCTCACTCGCTCCCAGTTTTGCAAAGGCTTTGCTCTCTTTTTCTCTCCTCCTTACTGCATGTGACACACACAAAACAGAGGTGAGAGCAACACATGGAGCCAGCAGAAACTCGTGTTGCAGAGGTGCCTCCCTGCAAGGAAAGAGGACAGCTCACTTAGAGGCCCACAAAAGCCCCAGAGGAGGAAAAGCAGCTTACTTGAGGGCCTCACATAGAATCATAGAATCACTGAGGTTGGAAAAGACCTCTAAGATCATCGAGTCCAACCGTCGACCCAACACCACCATGTCCACTAAACCATGTCCCTAAGCACCTCATCTACTCATCTTTTAAATACCACCAGGGATGGGGACTCAACCACTTCCCTGGGAAGCCTGGTCCAATGTTTAACCACTCAGTAAAGAAGTTTTTCCTTACATCCAATCTAAACCTCCCCTGGTGCAACTTGAGGCCATTTCCTCTCGTCCTATCGCTTGTTACTTGGGAGAAGAGACCGACACCCACCTCGCTACAACCTCCTTTCAGGTAGTTGTAGAGAGCGATGAGGTCTCCCCTCAGCCTCCTTTTCTCCAGGCTGAACAACCCCAGTTCCCTCAGCCGCTCCTCATAAGACTTGTTCTCCAGACCCCTCACCAGCCTCGTTGCCCTTCTCTGGACACGCTCCAGCACCTCGATGTCCTTCTTGTAGTGAGGGGCCCAAAACTGAACACAGTATTGGAGGTGCGGCCTCCCCAGTGCCGAGTACAGGGGCACGATCACTTCCCTACTCCTGCTGGCCACACTATTTCTGATACAGGCCAGGATGCCATTGGCCTTCTTGGCCGCCTGGGCACACTGCCGGCTCATGTTCAGCCGGCTGTCGACCAACACCCCCAGGTCCTATTCCAACAGGCAGCTTTCCAGCCACTCTTCCCCAAGCCTGTAGCGCTGCATGGGGTTGTTGTGGCCGAAGTGCAGGACCCGGCACTTGGCCTTGTTGAACCTCATACAATTGGCCTGGGCCCATCGATCCAGCTTGTCCAGATCCCTCTGCAGAGCCTTCCTACCCTCGAGCAGATCAACACTCCCGCCCAACTTGGTGTCGTCTGCAAACTTACTGAGGGTGCACTCGATCCCCTCATCCAGATCATTGATAAAGATATTGAACAAGACCGGCCCCAAAACTGAGCCCTGGGGAACACCGCTCGTGACCGGCCGCCAACTGGATTTAACTCCATTCACCACAACTCTCTGGGCCTGGCCGTCCAGACAGTTTTTGACCCAGCGCAGAGTACACTTGTCTATGCCGTGAGCAGCCAGCTTCTCTAGGAGAATGCTGTGGGAGACGGTGTCAAAGGCCTTACTGAAGTCCAGGTAGACCACATCCACAGCCTTTCCCTCATCCACTAGGCGGGTCACCTGGTCATAGAAGGAGATCAGGTTGGTCAAGCAGGACCTGCCTCTCATGAACCCGTGCTGGCTAGGCCGGATCCCCTGGTTGTCCCGCACATGCCTTGTGAGCGGCCTCAAGATGAACCACTCCATAATCTTCCCCGGCACCGAGGTCAGGCTGACAGGCCTGTCGTTCCCCGGATCCTCCTTCCGGCCCTTCTTGTAGATGGGCGTCACATTGGCAAGCCTCCAGTCATCCGGGACCTCCCCCGTTAACCAGGACTGCTGATAAATGATGGAGAGTGGCTTGGCGAGCTCCTCCACCAGCTCCCTCAGCACTCTCGGGTGGATCCCATCCGGCCCCATAGACTTGTGAGCATCCAGGTGGTGTAGCAGGTCATTGACTGCTTCCTCTTGGATCATGGGGGGTTCATCCTCCTCGCCGTCCCTGTCTTCCAGCTCGGGGGGCCGAGTACCGTGAGGATAACTGGTCTGCCTGTTAAAGACTGAGGCAAAGAAGGCATTGAGTACCTCAGCCTTTTCCTCATCCTCGGTGACAATGTTACCCCCCCCATCCAATAAAGGATGGAGATTCTCCTTGGCTCTCGTCTTGTCATTAATATATTTGTAAAAACTTTTTTTGTTGTCTTTAACAACAGTGGCCAGATTGCGTTCTAGCTGGGCTTTTGCCTTTCTCATTTCTTCTCTGCATGACCTAACGAGATCCCTGTACTCTTCTTGAGTCGCCTGCCCCTTCTTCCACAAGTGGTAAACTCCCCTTTTTTTCCTGAGTCCCAGCAAGAGCTCCCCCTTCAGCCAGGCCGGTCGTCTTCCCCACCCGTTCTTCTTACGGCATATGGGGACAGCCTGCTCCTGCGCCTTTAAGACTTCCTTCTTGAAGAACATCCAGCCTTCCTGGACCCCTTTGCCCTTCAGGACCGTCTCCCAAGGGACTCTCTCAACCAGCGTCCTGAACAGGCCAAAGTCCGCCCTCCAGAAGTCCATGGTTGCGGTTTTGCTGGCCCCCCTCCTTACTTCACCAAGAATGGAGAATTCTACCATTTCATGGTCGCTAAGCCCAAGACGGCCTCCGACCACCACATCTCCCACCAGTCCTTCTCTGTTAGTAAACAGCGGGTCAAGCGAGGCACCTCCTCTGGTAGGCTCACTTACCAGCTGTGTCAGGAAGTTGTCTTCCACACACTCCAGGAACCTCCTAGACTGCTTCCTCTCTGCCGTGTTGTATTTCCAGCAGACGTCCGGGAAGTTGAAGTCCCCCACGAGAACAAGGGCTAGAGAGACTTCTGCCAGCCGCTTGTAGAATGCTTCATCCGCCCCTTCATCCTGGTTGGGTGGTCTATAACAGACTCCCAGCAGGATATCTGCCTTGTTGGCCTTCCCCCTCATCCTTACCCATAAACACTCAAGCGTATCATCATCACAATCGTTGAGCTCTAGACGATCAAAACACTCCCTAACATACAGAGCCACCCCACCGCCTCTCCTTCCTCGCCTGTCCCTTCTGAAGAGTCTATAACCATCCATTGCAGCACTCCAAACATGAGAGTCACCCCACCATGTTTCTGTGATGGCGACTAAGTCATAGCTATCCCATTGCACAATGGCTTCCAGCTCCTCTTGTTTGCTGCCCATGCTGCGTGCATTGGTGTATACGCACTTGAGCTGGGCTATCGATTTCGCCCCCGGCATCGGCACGCCACCCCTAGGCTCATCTCTAGTGAGCCTAGTTTTATCTCCTTCCCCCTTCAAACCTAGTTTAAAGCCCTCTCAATGAGCCCCGCCAATTCATGAGCAATGATCCTTTTCCCCCTGTGAGACAGCTGGACTCCATCTGCCACCAGCAGGCCCAGTGCCATGTAAACCTCCCCGTGATCAAAAAAGCCAAAATTCCACAAAAGGCACCAGCCCCTGAGCCACGTGTTGATCAGGTGTGTTTTCCTGTTCCTTTCAGTATCCTTCCCTGCCACTGTAGGGATTGAGGAAAACACTACCTGTGCTCCTGATCCTTCAACCAGTCGCCCCAGTGCCCTGAAGTCCCTTTTGATCATTGCAGGACTTCTCTCTGCAACCTCATCACTGCCAGCCTGTATAACCAACAGTGGGTAGTAATCAGAAGACCGTACCAGACCAGGGAGCTTCCTCATAATGTCTCTGACCCGGGCCCCAGGGAGGCAGCAGACTTCCCTGTGGGATGGGTCCGGTCGGCATATAATGCATCCCACATGCTGCACCCTACAGTGCATCCCACCAGATACTGAGGACAGGGTTGCTAGCATCCATCTCCAGACAAGAGAAGGAGACTGATAATTACAGCCTTTCCTGAAACTCAGTAGCGACCCCAAACCAAAGATGATGTAAGAGGACTGAACAGTGAAAGGCTGAAATGTTGACATGAGAGGGGCATGGATGGAGGAAGGTATTTCCTGCAGAACCCCAGAGGCAACAAATTCAGTCAAGCATGCACAGGGATTCCCCAGTTCCTCAGAGGACAGGATAGATAAGTCTACGGGAACACCAGCTGGGGCACAGCAAGAGGGGGAATAAGCTGGCACCATTAGTATGAATTCAAGAATGAATTTCCATTGGCTCATATTCCAAACACCTTTACTAGCATCTACCATACAAGCCCCTCCATCTCACAGAGCCCCTTTGGGAGTGCAATAGATGCTCACCTATCCTTAGAAAGCAAACCTGAACTCTCCCTGGACCCTTCCCCACTTGTGCTGGCTCTGTGTGGTCTGGGAGAAGAAAGGAGCCCACTGTCACAGGAGATCAAAGCTGCCTCTTGGAGCAGAAGCGTCCCAGGAGAAGGATGCCAGATCTGAGCCTAATGGGAACAAACCCACTTGTGCAGAGAAAGGCAAAGTTTAAGGAGGCCAAGTCAGTGAGAGGACATGTCGGTCCAGGAAAGGGGACTAATACAGGAGAGTGGGTCACTCCTGGTGCTGTGAGCACAGGTTGGTTGCCACTGAAGCACTGACAAACCGGAGGGCGGGAGAAAGCTGGAGCGCTTGGGGGCAGCAGATACTATTTGAAGCCACCACAGCCCAGGTGAGGACACAAGCATATGGCCAGTGGCTTGTGGGCCAGCCATGCACATTGAGCAACGTGCAGCGATGCGCCCAGACCACTAAGGGGGACAACACTTCAGGGAGTCAGTTCAGGGTGGGAACCTGAACTTCCTTGCCTGAAGATCAAAGAACAGCGAGGGGTAGAACAGGACCAGTTAAGGCACCTCAGCAACAAGGGCAGCACTCTGCAGAGAGCAGCTTCAGTCTTTAACTGGAAAGCCGCCTAAGGCACTCTTCCTTTGCATGCAGCGACACACTGTTAGAGTCCCTAGGCTCAAGGATGCCCCTTTGGAGGATAGCATCATGTGTCCCTTTCTGCTTACTGCAGTGAGAGAAGAGGTCCAAAACTAAGGAGCCCCTCTTCCCCAGAAAGAGCTGCCCTGCACAGTTTCCCCATGAAACTGACCCTGCACAGTTTCATGTCAGCATGCAGAACACAAGCGTGGTATATGTCCCAAGTGGTATTCTTACAAGTGTGCTTGTGCTGATTTTGGAGAGACAGTTGTACTGTGTCAGACCAAAAGTCTTTCTACATTAGCATCCTGTCTCCAGTAACAGTAAAGAGAATAGCGGGGAGGAATATAAGCAAAACAGGGTCTCTGTTGTGACACTTAATTCTCCAGCTATTTGAGGCTCAAGGATCTCCTGAGCCACAGCTGGTACCTTCTTAATTGAAGATACTCAGTTTCTCTTCTGAGAGCTTGTCTTATCTCTCAGAATATTCAGCCTTTGGCATCTGCAGTCTTGTGGTAGTGAGTTCCACAGTTTAGCTCTCCACTGTATTTACATAATTTTAAAACAAGTACAAATCAGTCTTACTCTTTTCTGACTCCCTGTAGTGCTTGCATTTTCAGTAAATAATCATAACCCTATGCTACTCAACCTTACAGGGTCCCACCCCCTTTTAGATACTTAAGGTTTACAGATCAGAACACGAATAACTACATGCACCCTCAAAAGTAGTAGAAAGGCTCTGATAGAAGCAGGAAGCAGCACGGGGTGGGGGGGTGGGGGGAACTGTTGCACAGGTTAAACACAAAACAGAGCCGTATGATGATAATATCTGACATTCTGCAATGGGTTGTTGCACAAGAACAGACTGAAGGCAAGGTAATGGAAATAACTTTCCACAGAGCCTGTGGAATTTGCTGTTACAAAAGCATGAAGTCAGGTGCTTAACAGTATTTTGGAAGGTCTAGGCATTAATGTGGAAAATACAGTCCAAGTCATAAAAGGAAGGGACTAACAGGAAAGAATAGCCCAAGGACACAGAGCCTCCGTGCTGCAAGGCAGAAGATCCATCTTCCAACAGAAAGTCACCAGAAGCATCCCTCCCAGGCAGGCTGCTTCATAAACCCTTAGCACAGCTCCTGGAAGATGCAGATCATTGGCAGGTTGGGTCAGATCATTTTTCTTTGTGCTGTGACCTATAGAGTCCCCAGTACTAAACTTGTCCAGAGGCAGAATTGTGCATGCTCATTGGGAGCTACACTAGACTCAGAAGCCGGGATTAGAAATGGAGGGAATAATGTATGTGAAAAGGTCAAATCTTTGCTCGGAATACAGTATTTCTGGCAACATGGATGTCTCCTGTGCCTAGTCAATTTTTGTGGATGACAAATGACTCAGATCACTTTCAAAGCCCCTCCGAAAGGTAAGGTGACTATTCCAGGCTGCTAGTGGAGGTTGTGTTTCACCAAGCACTTGTAAGGTACTAGAAGCAGTAACATTTCTGCAGGGGAGAGTGCACACTGCTCTTCTGCTGCTTCATGACTTTGGGCATGAGGGATAAAGGAGGTTTTGCAACTTGCCTCTAGCACTAGCTGTGCCACTTGACTTTTCCCCCATTTCCGCTCCACCCTGACTTTGATAAAGCACCTCCTTTTGGAGAAGTGACCAAATAAAAGTCCTTCCCCATATAAGGAAATGACATATGGTGTCCTTGTCCAAGATCACAAAAGAACACTAGGAAAGCCAAGATGCTCCAGAAAGAGGGAGAAAAATGGAACATCTGACTTAGTAAAAACCAAGCTGCCACTGCCAGAGACTAATGAACAGTCTGTTGGCTTCAACTTCTTTGATGATTAAACACCGGCTCCTGTTCCCATCATTCTTGGGAGAGAAATTAAAGGACAAAGTAGTCCTCAAGTATGTTTCATTTTAAGGAGGGGGTAGGGGAAATAAGAGGAATTATTTTTAAGGGGAGGAGACAGGATATGCCTGCAATCAGTTGCAAAGAATTGGAGCAGTGTAAAACATACAGGAGAATACATGAAGGACAGAGCAAGACGGCCATGGTTCTTCCTTAGCAAGCTTGTTTAAGAAAATTACTTTGCCCTCATAAAGGATTGTCCATTTCCACAGAGATAAATCAATGGGTCCCAGACCTTAATGAGCACCAGTTAATATGACATAAGTAAATACCTGAAAGCAGTCCTTCCAGCTCTAAGACAGCACAAAGTCTGTTCAGACTCTCACCTTTGCTTAGGGCAGGAGGCAGCAGCTCTTGTACTTACTGTACTTTTCATGGGGAGAGTACTTTGCCAAAATGCTGCTTTTAATTTCTCTTTTGGTGCAAGCCAGTGCCCAGTTTACAAGTCCGAAGTTCTGCATGACAACTGTTCTACATAAAGTGACAACTATTTTAGATACTGCTCTTCTCCCTGCATTTCAGCTTAGCAGGTGAGAAAGCCACAATCTCTTTCCACCTCCCCTGTTTCTGAATAACCAGATGTCAGCACTGACTTGGAGATCAGGAAGAGCACCTTCCACCTGCAATCTCTCTGCCAGTAATGCAAGGGGACAGGAATGTGTTGGCTTCTAGGATATGCTCTATGCCCTTCTGTGCTGGAGGTCTTTGTGCTCTTGAACTCATTTTCTCTAGGACCTGAGAAGTACTTTGCATGGAGATGTTCCCCTCACTAATCTGATCTACTTTTGTAGTAATTTGCATGTGTTTAATTGCTGAATGCATGTCCAGAAACTGGGACAGATATCAGCTATATCCTCAACAACTAGGGGTGTGCAAGTAAAGTGTCACTTTGTTGCCCTATTTCTTTCCTGTCATGCCCTATCCCTGCAGCACCTGGACTGGTGCTGGTCCTGCAGCTGTAAGATAGCTGGGTCCTAAGCCAAAAGGGATCTGCCCATGACAAGGCTTTTCAGACTTCTGAGCCTGTATATCAATGCCCTATCTAAGCAGGAGGCAGCACCACATGTCATCTGCTTAACAGCCCCAGTCATGCTGGAAGCAGAAGTCAAGAGGAGAAAGCCAGAACTGATGGGCACAGGAATGAGTATCACCTGCTCTATGAGCACATGCAAAACAGCAACCTTGCTCAGTATTACAGGCAGCAATCCCAAAATCACCACCTGCAGCATGACATCTTCCTTAGGCAAGCTCTTAGAAAACAATGCCAGGCAGTTTCTATTCTTAAGCCATAAAATCTGTGAGCTACTGCATACCATTTCTGCTGGTCTAGTCTCTTCACTCCCCATAAACTAGTAGCTGGGCAAAACCCGGAGCGCATTCTACCCACAAAAGCAGGGTTGTTATACGTTCCCATTTCTGCATCACCAGCTAGCTTTCACTCCAAACCTTATCATAACTTGAGAAATTGTCTTTCCCAGAGAGGAACCACTTAATGAGAAACAGTCAAACTAATTTTTGGTTCCTATACCTTCCCATGCCAAACCAGCACAGAAGGGCATGCTTTGTCCAGACAGCCAACTAAGGCCAGAGAAGCAAGGCCACACATTAAGTTCAGAAAAAGGTGATGCATGAATTTGACCAGTTTTCAGGCAGAAAGTCAAAGGGGTGGTGCTTACACTATCTTCTCACTGATAGATGGGCTGGGAACCGGTAAGGACTCATTGTAGTACCAGGAGAGCTAAAACCAGGTAAGATGCTCACTTAAACAAGGAGGGAGCTCAGGCAGCAAGTCCCCAACTGAGTAATTTCTTCCAGGAAGATGGCAAGTTAGAGGGGTGACTGGCTTGAGATAGTGCAGGGAGGGCAGCAAGCTGACCCGCCCCCCCTCCACAAGAAGTATGATGTATGTTTTCCCAAGTGAAGTCTGTCTCAGGAATGACATGGGTCTCAGACAGTGCAGATAACGGGTTCTTCCCCCTCCTGGGGATCCTTAAAGGCTTATTGCTTACATCTATGTTCTGCTAGTGCATCAGATGTCTCCAAATGCTTCATCAAGTCTTCCCAAATCCCTTCTCTCTTACCATATTTATTTAAGACAAAATCTTAACCTAGCCCCTTTTGTTGATTCTCTTAACCTCTCTCTAGGTATGCACAAGGTCACCCATTACCACAGTGTGAGACACACAAGAATTAATGCACTCTCTGTGGAGTCTCAGAGAAGTGTTATGATCATGCATTGCACAGCTGGGAAAGGGAGTCCGAGGGCATGCTTACATTACAACAAGCTTTCTGGTTTGAAGTACTTGGTAATTTAAAACAGATTATGCTGCCATAGGTTTCTGCTGACCCATGACAGGAAAACAGGGTGCTTTCAGAAAGGCCAACTCTACCTTCCACTGTTTGCAGGCACTAATCTGGTATGCTACACAACTGCCTTCTGCACACCTACAAGCCACGGGACAGTGCTGGTGCCTGTATCCCATCTCTTCTCCTCCCCTCTCCCACCTAGCTTCTCCCAACTCATCTTTTCATACTTTCCCAGCACTACCCTACTGCCTTACAGCATGCGTTGCCAGTGCCATGCATACTCATATGGGCATATCTAATATACAACCATTAAAGCTCAAAAATGTTTTTAATAATCACTTTGTATTTAATTAAACATGCAACAACTAGCCTCTTAAAGTAAATTAAATTAGAGTCAGACATTTGAACAGTGACTAGTGAAGATATCAGTTTCTAAAGCCCTCAGAAGGATGGGGGAAAACTGGATTACACCACAGGAAAGGTGATGCTGGAAGACCAGACCTTTTCAAAGGGGCTTCACAGCCTCTGCATGTATCCTCAGAGAATTTTCACCCTGTAGTGACTTTTTACCTCTTGCTTGCTGAGATACTCACTTCAAGTGGTTAAAACTCAATAGGCTTTCTAGCAGGAGCAACCTGGTAACGGAAAAATGTAATTTCTCCAAAACATTCCCAGAACTCTTCACTCCTTTGTACCTTTTTTATATTTAAATGAAACATCCTCTTCACCTTGCAAGAGTTTTACTGGACACCAATCCAGTCAGACTCTACCCCAAACAGGAGAGGTTCTGCAGCCCTCCACATAGACACTGACTAGTAGAGATCACAGGGAAGAAAGGCTGGAGGAATGCAGAATTAAAGATGTTAAGGGGCTTAGTAGCCCCTTGGAATTAGGTACTCTAGAAAACACCCCTGGGTATCAATTTTGGCTCAGTCAATGATAATTCTGTAGGAGACTTTGAGCACTTTCACCTATGCCTCATTTTCTCTTATCTGTAAAAATAAGACACTGATGCTAACTTGCCTCCATGCTGCAGCTTGGGATCCCCACAACTCTAGGAAAGTGTTAAGTGTGTAATGAACAGAAATGACTTTTTCTCCCTGGGGAAAAGAAATTAAATAGAGCTTGTGGCAGCCAAGACCACCAATGCAGTTTGGGGCTGCATATAAGTAGGGAATCACATTACGAATGAAACAATATTACTACTCTGCATGGCAGAATAAAATGCTGTATATACAGCTCTGAGCACTGAAACCATCCGGCTCTCTGCAACAATATCAAGGCACACAGTGCTTTAAAGACGCTGTTTTAACTTAGAGAAGGAAGGTTTGATATTCCAGGTTCCGCAATCTGCCACAAAAATGTCATTTCCCAGGAGGCAGCCAGAGGCAAACAAATCCTTTAAATGATATAAGACGACTAACATGTCCTGGGTGGAACAATCACCTCAACTAGGCTAGCACAGATTGGCTTGACCAAAAGGTTAGATTTACTGTAGAAAGCAAAGCTTTATCACGTAGGTAGCATAGCTGGGAGTAAGCAGATAAGATGGTGAAATGCAGAAGAGCAGAACGTATTTCTGGCAATAGGGTTCAGTTAGGTCAAAAGTGGTCTCCTAAGGGTAGAGGATGGTAGCTCTGTGATTTGAAAAACAAGGCCTACTTTTCAACAAGGCCAAGCAAACTGGATGCAAACTATTGCACTTGAAAACCCCAAGACTCCTGCACACAGAAACCCACTTCTATATCTGGGGTGACTGCTTCTACATATGAATATTCTGCATAGCCATATCTGTGGCCCCTAAGTTGACAAACTCAGTAAGATTGAGTTATTGTTAGAGAAAAGGGCTAGCAATCAACTGTCTCAACTGTGGTGTGAACAGAGCACTGTGTAGTCATGCTGGGACCACCAAAAAGTACAGGAGTATCAACTGATCTGGTTCTAGGAAACAATTTCTACTGTCAAGGGTACTGACCAGACAGTGTATCATCATGGATTTAGTCTACCTCTGCCTCCATCCATGGGTTAGTCTGCCCTTGGTCGTGCCAGAGTAAAGCCAAGGGAACCAGTCCAGGCTGACACCAGCAGCAGTGCACACAATATGGCCCATGCTATCGTTCTTCAACTTTAGCAATCCAAGTCTTGTCTGCAGGATCATAAACCTGATGGACGGGTGCAGTGTAGTTAAATGACAATAGCATTCAAAATGCAGCTGTATGAAACACTCCTGATTCTGCTGAACAAGTCAAGCTTATTACAGGGTGCATGAAGATAAAGGAGATTTCAGCAGGCTGTGGAGGTCCACAAGCAAGCAGACTTCGACTTCACAGCCAACTGGATGGCGGGGAACAAGCTGCAGTCTCTGTCCATGCTGAGTGAGTGCTCTCTGCAGTACCAGGACCAACAGTCCTGGAGCCAAGGAGCTCTGTTTGCAGAGCTGGCTGAAAGTTATTGGCAGGGAGCCCATGTGAGCTCAGTAAATAAAGTATCCAGATAATAAAAATACCCAAAGGCACTGTTTAATTTTTCTGAGGGTTCTGATACAACCAGTAATATTGAGAGGGAACAGAAATCTTGCAGACAGGAACAGAAGCACAGGAAAAAGCCATCCTTCCAGAAGAGTGGAACACAAGGCACCTGGTAGTTCTGATGGCTCACAACCCGTACAGCTAAATACCTGACACTCATTTATTGGGGGAACAGCTGAAAAGGAAGAGGGTTTGTGTTCAGGAACTAGACTGGGACTCAGGAAAACTAGGCTCGGACAGGAGCTTGTGAGCTCCTGTAAAACCTCAAGTCCCCTTGAACCTTAGTTGCAAACTCTTGATGGATAAAAGGGTCAATACTTAGCATATCCATGACCTAGGAATGCATCAAAGGGGATGGACAGGGAGATACAAGTCACAGGCTGCCTTGCCCTGCAGTCACAGTGAAGTTAAAGGAGATACTGTGGTAGCAGGTTGCTGCAGTGGAAAAGGGAGATGAGGTCCAATCTGTAAGCAGTGAGTATGTTTTGGGTTTGCTTCCCTCTTCACTAGAGCCTCAGATGGGAGCTCAGTGCACCTTGTAAAGAGGGGCAAAGGATGTATAAGAGGGCATACTCCAGCCTGGTGTCCCACTGCACCCTGGCACAGACAGTAGGAGGCCAGCTGTGCTCACCTTGCAAGCAGTGACATGGAAGGGGCCAGTGGATCTTGCCTTTTACTCCCTCCTCTGCCATTTTTCTGGCTGGAGTTGGCCTGAGACTCCGCTTGTGTCAGGGCAGCGGGGACTGCCCACATTTCATCCCACATGCATGCACACCCTCCTTCCCTAAAGTGATCCCTTTCATCTGACTAGAGGACCTTTCTGGATCTCCAAACAGCTCAGCAGATCCTCTTCCTTTTACCATCCCTTTTCCTTGAATGTTCATTTTTCTCTGTAGCCTAGCAACTCAGCACAGACTCAGAATACTAACAACTCCTGTCCCCACACACGATCTTCTCCAGAGACCTGAAAAATGCAATAGCAGAAAGGCTGAGAAGTGTAGGAGCAAGCACGAGAGATGTAGGGAGCATGCAGGGAGCCTCTACCAGCATTCAGAAACAGCAAAGCTATTCAGCTGTCCTATCTGCCACCTTCACTTAACATGTACATAACATAGAGCTATATATAGCCCCATTTATTTACATATTCAAATAGCAACACGACACGCACGCACTTGTAGTTGGAGCTAGGTTCTATATTGAGGTGCTGGCATTCTTGCGCACATACACTCTCTATTGCTAGATGCTTTAAACATATATATGACAGGATGTCAGAAGGTCAGATTCTCAAGATCTAATCTGGTTTTCAATCAAACCAGATGAAGCTTTCACTTGTGGGAAGATACTTCAGCATTCTGCAGTAATCCTCTCCAATGCTGCAGCATTGCTGTTGAAACAGGTGGCAGTTTGGAACATTGCTCTCAAACACAGACGGCTTTTTAATATATATATAAAAATATATAAAAAGGCTGTGGGAGTTCTGCCTGTGTAAAAACCTGAATAAAAACTAAGCAGAAAAAAAGACATTTTTATCCTGGGCAAAGTTTTCCGCAGTAGCAATTCTAACTACTACAGGAATGCTGGGGTGCAAGCTGAAGTGGTTCATACCACCACCATACAACACTGACATGTTCAGATCTAAAGATAACTTGGCTGATACAGGAACAGATGGAGCACTGCAATACATTGCACTGTTCAGCTGAAAGCATGCTGCAAACTATATAGCCATGGACTCTCATCCTCTCCAATATGACTTCTCTCTTGCCATGGCATGGAGTCACCTACAAAATGCAGAGTGAACTTAGCCTCTTCAGTGAGAGCACAGAAATGTTCTCATTTGGGAAATCGCCTAGTGAGCAAAACGTGAACTCTGTTTCTCAGTACTGGAGCAGGGTTGACTCAGCCCTCCTGAGGCTTGAACTTGTCATACTGGAGGACTTGCAGAGCTGCTCCTTAGGGATAACAGCATCATGGAAAGATGCATGGGGGGAATAATTTTTAACAAGCTTTGCCACCACATTTTATTCGTGCTGCAAAACCCAAAGTCTAGGCTAGGAATCAGCCAATCTACCCAACAGCTTTCCCATAACCAAGAATTTCCAGTTATGCAAAGAGCTTTCTGCAAACTCTCCCATTGAGATATGTGAATGCTACAAGACCCCTAGGAAGAAACCAGCAGGGTAGAATAGAAAGCCTCAGGGGCAGAGAGTCATTCTCTAGTCCAGCAGTTCACAGTCTTTCTTCCACTGAGAGCTTGTTTCAGCCAGGTTTCCACAGTTCACCATTTACTGATCTATGTACATGGCAAAACCATGCAATTCAGCCAACAAAAGTATTTCATTCAAGGACATCATTAATGTTCAAAACATCAGAGCCCTTCAGCACAAGCATAGGAGACCCCTTTATAGGGCAAGCAATAAAGCTGTCCCCTTTCAGGACACCCCCAGGCAATACAGTGGCAGGGACCTGGAAGGACTGCTGCTTTACCAGGCTGCTCTCTGCTACACATGCACAGAGTCCTTGAGACTTCTGTCTCAGAAGGAATTGCTGGTGCTTTGTGCATATCCTAGCTTTCAGCTGGCCACAGCATTTGAAGAGACTGTATGGTGATCTTTGGGTTGTTACTTAGCAACTTGACTCTAAGATGTAGTGAATTTACTGGGCTGACTCTGCAGTCAAGCAACACCAGGACCAAGGGCATAGGGAGAAATTTGTCATGGGAATGGGATAATCTATGAAATATTATGGAAGACAAATAAGATTTTTCCCTTCTACAAGTTGCCATAAATGCAGTAAATATTGACATATGAGTCACACTGACCTATTTTCTAGTTCTTAAGCCGGGACAATCTCTTTGCAACCAATTTCAGAACCAATGAATGGGGAGTACTTCAGGTCCCTTCACAAGTTTGCTTTATTCTCAACTATTTTGTACAAGAACCCCACCCTCTTGTGGAAGGACCATCCCTGTCTTTTGGGCAGAAAGGGGAACACTGCCTGTTTAAACTTGAGCATCCACTCCCCCATACCATAACACTGCAGAGCACCCTTGAGGCCAGATGCTTTACTTGTCCTCACACACTACCTTAGTCGAAGGGATCTTTAAGCACAATTAGTGGGATTTCTGTTAAAGAAAAGCATAATGTGGTGTGAGCAGATATCCACATCTGATTCTTGACTTTTTAGACTGTATCAGTGCTGATGAAAGTCACCCTGAGCCTCAGCAGTCACAGGATGTCACCACTGCAAGGACAGACAAAAGTAACCTCAAATCTAGCAATGGCAGATAAGATGGGTCCCTGACATCTGCTTTGTTGCAAAGATGTTTCTAGGAGTTCAGTAGATTTCTACTCTTACTATCTATCTAGATGAGCCACAGAGCAGGCAGTTGTACCTCCTGCCTGCAAAAGAGACCAGCTCAAAGCTGCTATGTCTAGAGTGGTTTGGAGGTTACTCTCCACCCCACTACAACCATCTTTTATTTCTCCAAACATCTCTCTAGCAGAAGGAAAAAGCATCAAGATGCTGTTGCTTTCCTTCAGCTAGTGAAGTGGTTGTGTTTATGCACAAGCTACTTCCTATTGCTGGAGAAGCAGAGACGTGAGAAGGCCACCAAGGTGACTATACGTAACTGATGGCAGTGTGCACAGGACACTGCACACAATCATTGTGCAGGACTGCCCTTTGCATCCCCTGGTAACTCTCCCCTTCATGAAAATGCTGTTTCCCATGTACAGAACTGCCACTGTTTGATTTCCTAAGCAAACAGCCATCCAATGCATTGCAGCCCTGCACACCAGGACTTGAAGTGACAATAGCTGCATGACCTAAGTTGTACTGAAGCAATCATCGGCAGAGGAAGGCACAGACACTTGCCAGCTCTGAAGAAACCTTCCATCTCAGATGCATATTTGCAATACCTTAGTTTAAATCACAGCACACAGAAGCCCCTAGCATGTGAAAAAAGCACATAATCCCTACCTGACCATGCCAGCACAGAGCCTAGGGATATCTCACCCTAAGTCAGAGCTGCACCATTCTTACCATGCCATGCTGGTAGGATGTGGCCCTTCTCCAGCACTGAGGCCCCACAGCATCTTCTGCTACCTGCAACATTACCATCCCAGGAGCCCACAGCAATCCAACAGGACTACAGCCCCCGCAGTACTATTACAGCACACCATCATTAGCCCAGCACCAAAGCTGCCTCTTAGTTTTACCATATTTTGGCAGTCTTCAATATTCAGCAGCCTTAAATACCAAGATGTAATGTACACACACACTCTCAGTTTAGATACCACAGTGTCACAGGGCTGGAGGTACCCTAGGCTACAGGGAAACATGTACAGCACTGGAGTGTCATGTCATACTTGTATCTCATAGCATATAACTCCAGAAACCTCTGACTGTAGGATTTAAATGCTTTAACCTTTGCTTTTTTAAAACCTTTGGATATCCAGGGACATAAAATAGACTGACTGGGAAATATCTGTATGTCATTTATCCATTGAAAAGAGATGGCAACAAAACAGGACACTTTCAGTTAAGAATAAGAAAAACACTGATATATTTGAAGAGACTATATGGTAGTATAAGGTACAGTATAATAGTAGAAACCTCCTCTTAAAAATCTTGTTTTTTAAAGCTCAAGACATCTATACCAATGGAAAATCCTTTTCAGGGGCATATTGCAGCAAAGTTGTTTCTGTCCATTATTGCAGGCTGAGGGTCTGCTAACAGTCCTCAAAGGCTACTGCCAAAGCTGCATCGGCCCCAAGGAAACCAGGGTTTTGCATACATAATTTGACTGTCGGAACAGTTTGAGAATGGATTGGACATCATGCATCCAGATCAGCGATCCCACATGGATATACATTTTCCTGCCTTTCCCTTCCCCTTTCCTGAAAGGGCCCAAAGGTCAAGAGTTCTGACCAGGAGAACGTACAGCCTAAGAAGCTGCTGTGCTGTGTACCAAAAAAAGCCCCTTGTATGGAGCCTAGCCATCCACACTGCCTTCTTTCATCAGCTACACCCAGCATACAGCAGAGTCAAGCACATATATTACTGTGCATGGGTTACACTGAAACTGAGATTCAGCTAGTCAGTGTATATTCATACTCCAGTGAAAACAGAACTGCAAAGCCTGATCAGGACAGATTCCACTACAAAGGCTATTTCAAGCATGCCTAATAGATGGAATATTTGACGTAGTGAGAAGAGTGATGCCCCACTGATGATGGCATAACAGGTTGTAAGATGAACCGTCCTGGTCAAGAACATCCTTACACACAACCTGATCCACTCTCTTTTGGGTTAAAAGCCAATTTAAAACCCTTGCAGCTCATTGCTGTCTTGGGACACGCTTTACATCTCTCATGAACAGGGAAAACTTCTTTGCCAAACTAGACAGCTTGCTTTTCAAGCAAGCTTCAGGAAGTTGGGAAATAGCAGACATGATGCTTCCTTCCATAACCCCCAAGAGATCCAGTGCAGTATGCCAGTGCAAGTGCAACCACTCTGACAAGACAGCAGTGTAGCAACAGGTGATACAGGAGTAGGGAGCAGGAGGCAATGAAGCAAAGCATCAAGGTCAGCTTTGCCAAGCATCCTGCACCAACCTGTAACCTATCTGCACTGCAGACTGTCCCCCAGCAAAAGGTATTGCCAATTGCACAGGCATCATTCTTTTAACATCTATATTCCTGCAAACGTTTCTATTTGGAAGCCTTGTTTCTTACACTAGCCCTCTACAACAATCCTCTTGTAACTTTTCAACTTGTCACCAGGTTTATAAAACTTTAAAGCTAGTGCTATAACAAACTGAAACAATGTTATTGCAGATGTAGAAGAGCATCTTGGGATGAATAAATTATAGGAGCCACAAAGAAATCACAACTATAACGGCTGGATGCTCCGAGCTGTCTACGGTGTGCAGATACACAGGAGGGAGCAGGTTTAGGACTGCACAGATCACAGGGCAGGAAAATTGAAGCGTTATGAAGAGTAACCGTCTCTTATTTCAAATGCATACAAAACTTCTGGTTGTTTTCCTTATTGAAATAGTTCATTAATGCTTGAAGGGAGTCTGAACTGTCTGGTACTAGAAAAATATGTCCCCAAAGATTACCTAGAGAGAGAGAGAAGGCTACAGTTGGAAGTATTAGCCTCTAGTCCCACCATGCAGCAACTACAATATACCCTGAATGAGCCAGTCCTTAGCTGAAAGGACATGCAGGAGTGGGGGAAGACTCAGCTCCTTCGGAAGCCATTGGTACTGGATACCGTCGAATTGGATCTACCAAAGCAGGTTGGTTGAACTAGACCATTAAGCTGATAGCGACTTTGGGCAGCATTCAGGCCACGTACCACAAGGACAGAAACCTGCATGCTGCTTCAGCTGCAGAGTGACCGAGCTCCACGCTGCCAATGCTCTTCATTCTCCTGGGTCAGAAGTACTGCTAGACTCCTCAGTAACTTGGGTACCATAATAAGATGTCTGAACATAGCACTGTCCGAGTACCACTATACACCAACAAGCATCTATAAATACCTGCATGTTGTTCCATGCTTACTGCAATTCAACCACCTGTAGCAAAATTGCATTTACCAGATAAAGGAAACGGGCTGGATAAGTTAAGGAAAACTAGGAGATATCATCCTTCCATTCTTTGCAGATCATCTGAGCTACTGAACATCATTATGAAGACGTTCCTCCTTTCAGCCTGCCTTTAAATCCCCAACTTGCAAATTTATACAGGGTGTGAAAAGACTCCTGCTAGGCCTTTTATCTTCATGGATCAGCACTTCCCAGAAGGTTTGCCAGTCAAATGTGCCCTCCCCAACACATATTTGGCCTGGCCCCTAGCATCCTTTCACAGGCATTTCAATTGATGTCACTGATCTCGGCTCAGCAAATAATCCTTCTAATCACTGACAAGAACAGAGGCTGCAGCTCAGCGTTGCTTAGCAGGGCTAAGAGGAGTACACAGTAATAAAGCATTACTCTAGCAAGTGAGCTTGAAAATACCACTGACCACACACAGGCAACAGCTGCAATGAACAAGAAGGTGCCATTTTTTTTTAAATAAGGACTGTTGTTTTGGTCCCTCATCATTGGGAGATCATTACAAAGCCAGCACTGTACCTATGAACATCCTGCACCCTGGCATGACTCCATCTTCAGAGCTGTACCATGGCACAGTATCTGGGCATGGCCCCCAAGGAGGTGGAGATGCATCGCCTTTGTATAGTAAGGCACCAGGAAACACATAACATGTGCAGGGAGCTGCAAAGCATTCTGTATATCAGTGTCTGGGAACTTCCAGCATAAAGACATAACTGTGTTGCCTTTGCAGAGAGCCCTGTGTCCTCCAGGACTGAAATGTCACCACATCATTTTGAGAATACAACTCCCAGGGGAGTGAAGGAAAGGAGTGCTCCTTAGATCGTGGGTGGAGCTGTATTCCTCCACAGCACTGCATCCAGCTGGACTCCTGTGGAAAACAACTTTTTGAATCATGCAATGGCTAGTCACTGACAGAACTTGTTCCCCACCATCACACAGCCAGCAGATGCCAAGAGTCCCAGGGAAAGGCATGGGAGAGCTGGGGGCTCCCTCAACCTGCCCAGCCCCAGCACCAGGGCCACTGTTCCCGAAAGGATGTCTGAGGATTAATTATCCTACAAGGGGCGGTAAGTAATAGCACTCCTTGTGGAACAATAGAAGCTATCTGGTTGCCATGACAACCCAGCTTCACTTGTGTGCCTTTTATTCATTGCACAGTCCCTTTCCCAATCACACATGATGCCAAAAAATGCCTTGCTTTTCTTACCAGTATCTATGTCCAGAGCAGGGGTAAGACACAGCCCTTTCCCCGGGGCATCTGTTACACAGAAGAATGATGCACGTAAAATCCCTTCAGTCTGGAAACTTACACCACATGAGAACTCTTCTGCTCCCTAAATGTTTGTTCTTTAAGATGGTTCTGATTTTTTAAGCCCTTTTTGCAGCTGCTTCACTGTGGTGCTTATAGATCTTGATCTTGAGTAGGTTCTCACATATAGCCACTTTGTCCCTATTCCTCCACCCCCACATATGTAGGAAGGATGGGCAGGAGATTATGCTTGTCACATCAAACAGGGCCAGGAGGGATAATCAAAAGCCCAGAAGTGACATGCCTTTGCAATATAAACAGGAGCATGGCATGGACAGTGCCTGGTGCCCAGCCTGATTACAGCCATACCACAACCATCAAAACACTCAATGTCCATCAATAGTGCTGCCCAATTTCTGCAAGATCCACACCAGCATGTGGATGAAGGTCCATGCCAGGAAACCTGCTCTCCCATGCACCCCACAGAGATATTATTGTTGCTGTTTCTCCCCAGCCCCGAGCATACACATTTGCCCCAGCCATCCTGCAGCAGAGGGAAACAGGTGTTCACCGGAGAGGGGAGAGCATCACATTCACATGGCAAGGGTTGAAAAGTGTTGCTAGGAGAATGGCTACTAGCCTAGGACACAGCATGCCTGGCCACAGCTGCTCACAGCAAGTGTATGACAAAGCACTTGATCAGCCTTTACAGTCCATGGACACATCTCCATCAGAAGATTCATCCTGAACCAGCCTCTGCAGTGCTCAGCTACCTTCTCAAGTCTACAGAGGAAAATCAGGGCAGTTGTTACAGGTCAGCTGAGAACCAAAACCCTCACTCCCTCCCAGTTATGTGTGTGCAAGCTGGGGTCTTAAGCTACAGGCCCAGACCCCAGATTTTTCATGCTGGCTCTAGCAAGGAGGGTGACAGCTGGTTCACCACATAGGAAAATTCAGATCCAAGTTGAGACCGGAAAAGGAGATGACTCAAAGTTGAGCTCTGCCCTGACAGGCAATATAGATCAAGGTAGGTTAAGCCATCTGGCTCTTCTAAGTTGAGCCTAATCTCAAGCACAGCTACCCAGTGCAATGGGGACATATGTCTGTACCTGAATTTCTGATTGTACGCACTGTCCAGTGTCAATGTTACTAGACTGAGGTGTAACATGCCATGCAGATAATTACAGTAATGGTGGGATGATAACAGAAAGTCTGCAAGAGAAACTGTTCCATATGAGAACCTGAAGGTTCATGGTTGGCCCTTCATCCTGGGTCATATCAACATATGCATTCAGGATTTTCAAGCAGTTTAGAAACCAAAGCGACTAGTCAGATTGTCTCATTTCCCCTCCTCCCACCATGCAACAGCAGAATAGCTGGTGGGCCACAGAAACAGGGCAGGAGAGTCCAGAAGCAGATAAATAGGACAGGAGCACTGGGAGACCAAGGTTTTAATTGACTTGAACAGCAAGAGCTCTAAACTGGCCTAGGATTCTTCTGCATGGGTCAGGAACTGAGGAATAGGACAGCTGCTGCCAGGAGGTCCCCACCAGCCTTCCACTCCACTCAGCCTCTTGGTAAGGAGAGGAGTTTGGAGGAAAAGCCTCTGGGCAGGAGGGAGGAAGGCAAGGTTAGGCAATGATCAGCACAATCCATGTCCTCTGCTGGGTGCTAAGGGCTTCTGAGAGAGAGATAGCACAGGCCTGGATGTGTACCCAAACCATGACCAAAATAATTAACAAATTTCACCCCAAACCATTGCTATCTGAGCAGATAAATTTTTTCTTCTCAGTGGTATGAAAAGCTCCAGTCTATGAATGCCACCCAAAAACAGACCTCTATTAGATGCCTCCCTTTCCCGTACAGTTCTCCAAAGAAATGCCAAATTACCACCAGCAAGCACGAAAACCCACTGCTTTTCAACTTGGCAGGCACAGGCTGACTGTAAAGCCACCGCTGCCTTTGTGTCAACCGAAAAATACAACTTGCATCTACTCTTTTAAGGCATAAGCATTAACGGCTTGGAGAGGTGGCTGTGCAACCAGCACAGAAGGATAAGGGATGAGGATCTGCTCTGGATAAGATGCCACTAGCTCCAGAGACGCCAGCAGAGATCCTCCGTCCACATGTTCACACATAACACCATGGAAACTTCAGTGTGCCAGTATAGACACTAACCCTACTAGAATTTACCCCACATTAGGAAGTGAACTACTTCACTGAAGTCTTTCAGCATGTCCAACTACATCACAAGTACCACCAGCAGGGGTAGGTGTACACCACAGAGATCCCACATGCCAGTTCAGTGAGTTCAGTATTGTTTCAGCCTAGGGCTGGGCTGAGGCTGTGGAGACAACTAACAGGCAGTCCCAGTGACACAGGCCACTCAATGGGTGGAAGGAGTAAGGCTTGGACTGAAACCAGTATGCTGAGAAAAGACATCTGGAAAAAAAACAACTCATTTCTTATTGCCCAGTTAAGTGTTTGATTTTCTTTTTCATCACACTACATGTGGAGAAATCACCTTTGAATTCCTTATGCTTTAGTGAGGAAGAATTCTGTCTTAAATCAGAGTTCCCATCACCCCTCAAAATTCTGTGTCCAAAGCAGAAAAAAAAATACTTTTTCAGTACCAGACAAATGTCACTCTTCCTCCAACAACTTCCCAGCTGCAAGGAAGATCTGTAGTAGGAGGTGAAGGAAGCAGCGATGTGACTACCCTGCTTTTCAGAAGTGCACCCTGAGATCTCAGGTGGCTCCAAGAAGCCCTTGTCTTGGAAGCACATCTCAACCAGAAGATGGAAGAACAGTTTATTAGGCTTTTTTTTTTTCCTTTCCAAACTTACCATGTTGACTTCAGAGATCTGGTCAATGCTGGAGATATGGATGCTCATTCCCACTGTGACAGGGTTACCTGAAACACAAATGGACTGGGTTAGGACCACATTCAAGCCCTCCTCCCTTATCTGCTATTAAAGAATCGCCTAGAAATGCATGGATATGATTTGAAGCAGCCTCATATTCCCCAAGTATCAAGGATTTCGAAGTCACATGTGCTCAAATGATTAAAGAAGACTAGATTTCTCTAACTCCCAGCCTTACAGACTCACCCCTAGGAGTAGTGCAGCCTAAGCTTGATTCTTTAATTCCTGGAAGTTAATTACCCCCTCGTTATACAATTATCTCTGGTTATTCCAAATAATGCCTTCAGAGACCATCAGTAGGCTCCCAGTGGGCTTGCATAAGGTGTTACTGATTGACCATACAAAGAACATAGCAATCAAGCCCATGTAACACATGGGCAGGAAAGATATTCCAGCTCACTCCTCCATCACTCTGTCAGCTCTGAATGCTCAGTCTGAAAACCCCAAGTGAATTTTAATACCCAAGATACCAGACAAGTAGAGGGACCAGATCCATGAAGTGAGAAAGCAGTATTTGTATAGTGGCTTTTCAGAGCAGAGCAGCGCTTGGATTAGAGAACAGATTCTCCGTTTTACCATGGGCATCAGGGCACACATCACTCCACATCCTCTTGCCTGCAGCCACAGAGCTGTGGTAGACATCTGTGCACAGGTTTGCTGGGAAATTCAGATATTCCCTTACCCAGTGACCAAGCTACCCTCATGCTGCAGTAAGTGCCACTGACTGCGGCATGCAAGATGAGCTTGTGAAGAAACACCACACAAGGGCAGCCACAGCCAGACCTATTGCCCTCTCTTGCCCAAGCGCAGCAAGAGCTGTATTACTACTTCCCACAAACCTGTAGAGTAAGGGCAGAAACCAGCCATTTCAGCCAAATCTTCCAGATGTGTGGGCATCCCAGCTAGATCCAGATTCATACCCAGCTCTGCCTAAGCCCCTCTGACTAGCAGCTCCCACAGCCAGGCAACAGGACAGCCCTTTCAGTGGGGTTTAAGCCACAAAGCAGTTTGCAGAGATACACATCCACTACCAAAACCAGCAAAAAACCTCCTGTAGCTTAAGATGGAGGTTCTGAATGCTACCCCTCTCCTGTCATCCCCAAAGCCAGAGCAAAAACTCAATCCCACCACAAGCAAAGCCCCTCTTCTCTCACATGCAAGGTGGAAAATGATTCCTTTCTAGTACTGCATTGCAAGGGAATGGCAAGCAGTTATGCCACTCAAGTTGTTAACTCTTCCATGGACTCATTAGTAGATCTAAGTGCTGAAATATTTACAGATAATCATGAAATGGCTTAGAAAGTAATTAGGCAATTGGGGGAGAGGGGATAACCACACAACTGGAAATGAAGTGATTTTTTAATTATGTGTTACCAGAAGTAGGGAAGTAGTGTCATTAGGGCTGCCTTGTGATTGGGTGTACTGTTAACCGAGACCCTCTGCTGCAAATTAAGCGGCATTATCCTTTAATGGAATATGAACAACACTGAAAACATCAGAATCAACAACTGTAATTAGGCCCTGCTATGTAAATCTCCTTAAAGAGGCAGTGCTCTTCTCCAGCATTCCTGGCTCACTGTCAGGGGTGCTGGAGGCAGGGGTGTTCAGGAGACCTTGCAGAGCCTCTGAAAATCCCTACATGGGCACACTCCTAGCTACATCTTTGCTGTACTGCTACATGCATCTTTCACAAGGGAACCAGGTGGGAAAATAACCAAGAATCATTCTGGGGAGAGTTGATTCTCCTGCATCCTCCCTTGTGCCAGAGGCTGACAGTGGCACAGGAAAGCTTTTAAGGAAGTCTCACTTTGGTAGTTTGTCTTTTTTTCTGAAATCAGCGCCTTATAATAGAAGCCACAGCAGGAGGAAGTCACCACTGCCCTGAGGATCTTGCAGACTAATTGGTTACAGAAGGAAAGATAGGGCCATGCGCAGGGCTGCAGCAGGGTTGGGGAGAAGCCAGCTCCCAACTCCTGAGCCTTTCTGCCAGGCAGTGTTGTTTCCTCCAAGAATTGCCCTACTGCCTGCTTGGCTTCCAGTCTGTCACCACCAGTACTTGTGTCACTGTGGTTATGTGTCCCCTCCTGCCTCAGTGCAACAAGTGGTTCTTCCCCCCACTGCTGTGTAGAAGACCCACTGAAATCACCAGGCTGGGTGGTTATAGCAGGGGAGCACTGACAGTGGTGATATACAAATATTTGTCAAATACAGGGTCTATCCAATCTAATCTATCTGTCTAGACATTTGTGCTGTGTTCATCACCATGGTATCTGAGCACCTAAGGTCATGCATTGACTCAGTGTCAGAGCCGTGGATAAGATCCAGACCTCCCGACTCCCAGGTCCAAGACCAGGGCTGGAGTGATCAGCCACACTACTCCCCATCAGCCTGGGCTCAGCTGCACCCAGCTCCCATGTGCACTCAGCAATGTTTCTCTTGACCACTCTGAGCACTTGCCAAGACCTCTACACCCCATCTATCATGGCAAGTGGGAGGCTCCACTGCCCACTTGCAACCCCTGGGGTGTGTGCCCATCAACCCACAGGCAGAAGCACGATTGTCATACAAACACTCCAAAGACGAAAGTATGCAAAGTCCTGCCTTTACCGGACCTACTCTTAGCTTGATCACAGGGAAGCCATTTCACCTTCTCCATCCCTGTTGTGAAGACTGGCTCACAGTCTCCTCAGGACAGGGATGCAAGAGCATGTACACAGCTGACAGGAAAAGCATGCCCTACCTCTTACTGCAGCCAAACAAAAAACTAGACCGGCTGGTGTCCAACATTCAGGCTGTAAGTAGTACACAAAATAAACAAAGGACATCAATTCTGCCAATGTTAATAGCTTCAGGCAAGAGGGATACAAAAGTAGGGTATTTAAAATATGGGATAACGTCATCTGTAAATTTGTCCAAAAAGGCAGAACTCTGCATTTGTGGATCTGAGACAAGGCAAAAGAAGAAAACCTGATATTAAAAGTCCACATGTTTATCTGTGCCTTGCCAATGGGTGCAAAAAACCAAACCTTCTCCCCTTAAAGAAAAAGCTTATGCCTAGAAAAGGTTTGTAAGTAAGATCACGAGTGAGGGAGTGTGAGAAATTCTGCCACTTTCACCAGTGAATGGCACTCTCACACGTCCCTGTTTCTCACCAGCACTGGAGAAATCACCAACATTTTGTCCTGAAAGTAGTTTGGTGCCTGTGAAAAATGTACTCAGGAAGTTGGAAGGGAAGCAGACAAAAGAGTTATAATAAAACCTGTCCTTTTTCTGCAAGTGATACTTGTCAAATATAAAAACAGTCAAGGTAGAGAACAAGTTGTGCTAATTGCAATATTTTCCCAGCAACCAGTTATTACTTTCACATTTTATTTTATAATGCTTAAAAGCCCCAGAACCTAGAGTCATGTTGCTACAGAAGTAATTCCTATGGCACAACTGCAGAGGAAAGGTCATGTTTCCAAGCCTGTGTCTGCCTGCACTACAAGCCAGAGGTGATGGTAGCCTGGATCAGGACATCTCTTCCAGATCTCAGCCTAGCACCTCAGTTGCAGAGAGCAGGGAAGACAATAGCACAAAATTCAGTGTAATAGGTCTTCAGACAGTGGATGCTTACTTGGGCAACTGCCCTGTACTAAGGTCCAAGCTGCCCTCTCTTCACTCCTACCCAAGAAAGTTGGACTAGAGCAAGCTTGGGTTTCTCTGCTATCAGATCTCCAACTGCAATACAGACACAGCCAAAGAGACTCAAAAACAGTAGGCAGATAAACAGAGCTTACGTAATATTATCATCCACTGAAGCCACACCATTTTTATGAACTACAGCCAATGCTTTGAGGAGTCTGGTTCACGCATTTCTGACCACGTGAACTTGACAATGCTGGCAGAGCCAAGGCTTGCGGTTGCTAAGGGACAGGCATCAGCCTCAAACCTACCCTTTAGCCTAAACTACAGGAACAAAGGCACTAACAGGGATCTTGAGAGGTTCCACAGCCCATATCTTTCATGGAAGCAGACCACAGTTTCTTTAAACCACCAGTGTTAGAAGTTCCACGGCTCCCCTGGACAGTCTCTTCCTGCATTTCACTGCACTGAAGGCTTTTTCTAAATATTCAAACTAAACATTCTCTGCAGTGTAAATGTAGTTTTGTCTCATTGTTTCCCCCCCAATGATAGTGAAAGAATAAATCATCCTTCCTTAACAACAGCTTTTATGTACTGAGAAACCATTACACCCTTGTCCCTCCCCCACCAATACTGTCTTGCCTAGATTAAAGGCACCTGACTTCTTCAACCTCTCCTCAGAGGTCATGTTTTCTAAAGCTCTGACAATTAGTGCTGCTCTCCTCTGGCCTTTTGCCAATTTGTCTACATCTCTATTTTAAAGCATGTTATCAAGAAACCAGCCACTGAAGTAAAGATGACATGTCACCAGTACAGAGAAAAGAAAAAGCAACCTCCCATGTACAGCATTCTCATAAAACCACAGAAGCCTCTCCAAACCCACTGCACCCATCCTGGGAGTTGCTCACTTTGTGTAGGAGGTTAGAGATGTTAAAGGGGCAGCCTAGCGCTTGCCATTAGAGTGCATCACGCATGCAGGAAGAGGGAGTGCAGCACTGTCTCTTTTGGACAAGAGGGAAGATTACTCAAGACATCTTTGTGCAAGAGCCCCAGTGTTCCCTGCTTGCACCCTGCCTGTGGCATCACCAGTCTGAGATCCCTGCAGCAGCAGGAAAGCTGCTTTAAGGTCTTCTGCTGAGTAAACAAAGCCAACCAGAGAAAATTAGAGGTTTCAGCCACTAAACCTACATATAGGTCTGTGTCTTACCCTGCAATGGTAAATACCCACAAGCATAATACTCTGTCCATGCAAAACCCTGCTCCTCACCCCCAGCTCTCCAGAAGCCAGAGGACAGCAATGGCACTAGAGCCCAGAAACAGCAAGTCCCAGACAAGGTTGCCCTGCACTGGCTGGCAGAACTGTCTCTGCAAACACAGGGCAATACAGGCAGGCATGAAGAGGGCAAGGTTTGCTGGTATGTGTAGCTACAGGACTGCACTGCCTTATTTGCATGTTCAATGACCCCCACACCAAACAGGATCAGCAGTTAGGATATTCTCAGGCTTGCCAAAGGCATGACCAGCACACAGACTATAATTTTACTCCCAGGACTTTTTCCCTCAGTCTTATCCCCGCTTTCCTGAACAAGGGAAAACTGTTTAGTATCTACCTGCTCTTTCTGCAGAAAATGGTTTGCCTAAGCTGCCTGCCTCTGCTTTGTTCACAGCACTGAACCTCAGGGCACCCTGGCTTTATGTTTACAACTTAAAACCACGACCCACGCCACTGCTACGTACAACGAGTTGGTTATACAAGGGCTGACAGACATGGTTAGTTAGGAGGCAAGAGCTCCCAGGTAATCACAGGTGCAGAAGGCAGCACATTCAGCACAAGGCCTGTCACTAGCTGAGGAGCTGCTGCCTGGATGCAAACATACAATCTCAAGAAATCCCACTCTGTCCCTCCCAAAACAGATATGCTTGAATAATTTTCAGCTGATGGACTAATTAGTCCTGGGCCATAGTTTTTTAAACCCACCCAAAAGATAACTCAGAGGCCAGCTTACTATCAGGACACTCAAATTCACTGTGGAGTCTATACCTAACCCCCAGGACAGGGAGAATGGAAATGCTTCTGGGTTTTCACCATATAGGAGGATTGTAAGAGGAGTTCACAAATTGCTATCTGCATAATAGCTGTGCTCACAGATCAAGACTGAGACTCTGCTACAGCAGTTAATAGGATAACGTCTAAAAGATGCCATCCCAGCAGGCTACACAAGCCAAATAACAAAGAAGTTTCCCAACACTAATTTTCCCATTCCTTTCCTTTTTTTAGCTTAGTTCAAACTCAGTAAGTGTTAACATTGCTTCAGGAGCAAGAAAAGTTGACGGTGTATCATGAAAGCAAAAATGTTTTGGGAACTGCTTTCACCCAGCATCTCTGATTTGCAGTGACATCTAGAATTGCCGAGTTCAGCAGGGTCTCTTAAGAACCTACTTAAACTTTTCCAACAAAATCTAGGTTTAAATATGCATTAAACACCCTCCAACCCTTTTTCCACTTTTTTTTTTTTACACTTATTTCCATGACCTCTCCCCCACCCACAGCCAATGCTGTGCACTAAGCTTGCCAGGCTCGGCACAACAGCCAGGAACAAACACATTCAGAGGCTGTTATCAAAGCTTTCCCCCTACTCTTAGCAGGTCACTCCATGACATCGCGATTTAAAAGACCAAAGCATACCATGACCTTTCACTTTTGGCCACTGTCATACGTTACGAGAAAGAGAGATGGTCTCATGGCAAGTCAGCAAATACAACATTGCCTTCTTGTCTGTGGGGGAACAGGGAGTATGAGAGACTTGCTAAGGAATCTCCTCCACATGAAGCAAGCATGGTATTTTTGAGCTGAAAGACAAGGCCCTGGTCTCCAGAGCATCTAGGGCTGTCAATGGCTACTACTTCCCCACAGATTCATTGTTCTGCAGGGGCAGGAGGGATATTTACCACCATTGATTCTCATGGAGATTGAAGCTAGTCTCCAAGTAGGCCTGGCAGAAAACAGTCTCTTTTGCCTGACAGGTTTCCTGCATTTTGCCATACTTCTTTAGGGAGTGCTTGGCACTTTTCAAGCCACTGAACCTGTGCACAGAACAAGATTGTGCCTAACCTTGCTAGGCTTCCCATCCATCCACATCAGACCAGACACAGCAATACCCTGTACAAGGAGGCTAATGAGGATTTCCAGCCTGTACCATTCTGCTCTCCTGGCAGCCTGGCTTTTCACCTCATCCAGACGACTGAGTTTGCACTATTCATTTAAGAAGGGGGAATACTAGTGACTTCCCAACAGAAATGGAAAGTTAGAGCAAGGTCTCACCAAGATGGTGATATCAAGGACAGCACACAGGTTTGATGGAACATCTAAGGGAGGGTACAACCATAACATAGCTCTTGAACAGCCCTTTGGAATATCCAAACACTGAACAAGTGAAGAGCTTCAGTAAGAGACAGCTTTTCCTCCAAGCAAGCGATGAGGTCAATTCTTCAGCAAGGAGCCAAGAGACACAGCACTTGCAGAGCAGGCAGAACTGACCACTCAAGTACTGCTATCCTGTGATGCTCTTTGCAAACACACAGGTTAACCTCGATAATGGCAGCCACGTTTCCAGCATGTTGTCAAATGAAGCTGTCCCTGTAGATCTGAACAGATAAAGAGGATTTTCTCAAGCAAGCTGTGCCTGCTTGTGAGCCAGTGCTGAGGGATCCTTTTGGAGGAACAATGCTTTCCCAATGCAGATGTAGCACTCATTCTGTGACTGTTTTAGGGAAAGCAGAACGCTAAGAAGCACAATCTGTGAGGCACAGTGGATTACCTAATCTATCTCATGGGTATTTTTAATGGATTAGTAGGTATTAGAGTGGGTTATTGCAAATATCCCATGGAAATTTGGAAGTGAGAGAGAGCAATCAACTGGCTGCAAAAACAGTGTAAAGGTTGTCCCAGAGGTATTGAAGGATTACAGAGGAAGCTAAATCAAGGTTGATTTTAAAAGATGTTGGTAGACAGCTACCCAAGCTGAATAAAAACAAGGTCTCAAATGTACAAGCTTAAAAATGGAACAAGAGAGTAGACACCAACCCTTACAGCACCTGTACTACTGGTAGACTCAGTTCAGCAAAGCACCTTTACACACACACAGGGCTTTCAGCATTAAGAAAAATCACTAACTACTCAGAATACCATCTGTTCTTGGGAGAGGCCTAGGTCAATATTCAGGAGACATATTTTTAAATCTGTTTCATCCTCAGTGATGAAGATAGTCTTCCAAAGTCTTCCGTATGCATCTCTCTTTCCTGGATGATGCACACTTGGTAAGGTTACAGCAAAATGAGAGGAAAATAAGTTCCCAGGTTTGTCAAACTGCATATTTGCTTTCATTTGCAGACATACTCAACTGCATCACCTTACCACACCTGATCATCACCAACCTGGCACCACCAGTGGGTCCCAACCAATCAACCCTTTAAGAGTGACTTCACCAGGAACACCAATTCCCCACTACCATCCATCCCTTGAAGTATGCAACACCCAGCTCAGACCACAGACAGTTTACTTTGCAGGGCTGCCACAGCCATCGGTTGTCAGAGCAGGGTGGTTGCAGAAGGCAGATCCAGATCTGGCCATCAGGAGATGAAGGTAATGCCCTGACCTCCTGGTGCACTGTGCTGCTAGAGCAATGATTGGTCACCTGTCCTCCCCTTCCAGGGACATTCCTCCCCATGTTCTTTAGGGCACCCACACAGATCAGCTCCCTGGCTTTGCAGTCTTCAGGGCGCACACTTTGTGTTTCCTTTTACATCCCTCCCTGCAGAGGGGGGCACGTCTATGAAACTCAGGAGGAGTCCAGCCCTTTTGATTTTACTCAGGCCCTCAGAGCTCACATTTGCTCCATGTCCTCACAGCCATCCTGGGCACTTCTCTGCTCTCCCAGAGCCATCAGCACCCTCCTGGTCCCAGAGCCACCACTCCCCCAGCTCAGGCAGGCTCAGAAGCTTTTAGCATCCTGCTGCTTCTCATTTCCTAGCCCACTGCCTGTTACCCTGCTTTTTAAGGCACACAGAAGAGGGCAGATCTTCAAAAAGGATTGCACACAGACACTGAGTATTTTGAACCCCATAGGTGAATGTGCAAAAGGGAGCAGGGTATTTACAGCTTTCCACCAGAGCAGACTCACCACAAGCCTCAGCACAGACAGCTGCCCCCTCCTGCCTCATCTCCAGCTCACCAGGTTAGTCTCAGAGCAGACCCACACCCAGGGTTCCCTTACAGCCTGGAAAACACTCTTTACAACACAAAATGCTGGATTCCTGCACAAACTCTGGTGCCACAAGGTCCACAAACACACACCAATTTTTAAGCAGGATTAGGGCTGAAACCCTCGTGCCAGGACCCCCACAGCACCATGACCCTCCTGCAGCAGCCCAGCAGGTAGGAGTGCAACAAACTACTCATGGAAACCACAGCACCATCCCCCTACCCACAGACAAACACCTCTCAGTAGCAGAGGTGGAGCTATATTTGGGACATCCCATCCCACCTCATCCCATCCCAGCACTTGCTGGGGACTGACACAGGATCCAACCACCCAGCTCCCTCCCTCCACAGGACCCTCCACCCACCTTAGGTGGGGCTGCCAGGGTGGCACACAGCTGAGGCCATTTAGCAATTTTTCCTGCATACCAGCTGGCAGCTGTGGAAATTTCTCCCATGTTGCCCATCAGCCTGTCTCCCTTCTCATCTGCCCACTCAGGGCACAAAGGTCCTGACCCACCTTTTCAGTGCTGGGCTTTTCTGGCATATTACCAATAAACATCTGCTACAAGGAGAAGCCTCTCTCTTAAGTGCACTGGAAATATCACCCCCAAACAACTGCAGACCTGGCCTGTACTTGGGTATGTGACCCGTCTGGGAAAACACTCTCACACATTACCAAATCCTGAGCCATCTAATCCCCTTAGCTGAAAATGAGCCAAACCAAATTAATTTAAATGGGTTAACACAAGCTTCTCTGTTCATATCAAATCCATTACTTCGTCTTGGAAGTATTTGTAACAACAACGAAATATCTGGACTTGTCATTTTTATCAAAGTGACAACAAGAAGGTGTTTTCCTTTTTGTCCCCGTTTTCAATTTTTAATGAGTTAGCCACACCTCCTCATCACTGTTTAAGTACTCTTGTCTTTAAAGGATACCACAGCATCTAACTCCTGGATTGAATCCGGTCAAATATGCGCAGCATGCGGGGAAAAAAGAAAAGAAACCAGATGGCCAGGTTAGGACATGCTAAACTTGCACAGATAGAGAAATCAGGGCTGGGACATCCAGGAGCAGCAGGGGACAGCCCTGCTGTGGCCCCCTTGCCATACCTCCATGAGATGATTTTTTGACGGTGCTGGAATGGTCCTTCATCCCCCAACACAGTGCAAAGTCAATGGCTGGGGTCTTCAAGGGAGAGAAGGTCACTCCTTTCTTGTTACATCTGTCAAGTCCTTTATGGAGATATAGCCCTTTCCCGGTGCCCACCTTATCCTTCCCGATAGAGCCTGCTATTAGGGCTTTTGTTAATGCTGAGTTCAGATGCCTACCACCACCACCTCCCCATACCACACACCCAGTCCTTTCCTTACCCTACGAAGGGCATGTGGCCCTTTGGCTCAGCTTGGAGGCAGAGGTTTGGAGTCTGTGCTGGTTTTGGCTGGGACAGAGTTAATTTTCTTCATAGTAGCTACTATGGGGCTGTGTTTTGCATTTGTGCTGGAAACAGTGTTGATAATACAGGGGTGTTTTAATTACTGCTGAGCAGTGCTTACACAGAGTCAAGGCCTTTTCTGCTCCTCACATCGTCCCACCAGCGAGCAGGCTGGGGGTGCATGAGAAGTTGGGAGGGGACACAGCCAGGACAGCTGACCCCAACTGACCAAAGGGATATCCCACACCATGTGATGTCATGCTCAGCATATAAAGCTGGGGGAAGAAGAAGGAAGGGGGGGATGTTCGGAGTGATGATGTTTGTCTTCCCAAGTCACCATTACGTGTGATGGAGCCCTGCTTTCCTGGAGATGGCTGAACACCTGCCTGCCCATGGGAAGTAGCGAACAAATTCCTTGTTTTGTTTTGCTTGCGTGCGCGGCTTTTGCTTTACTTATGAAACTGTCTTTATCTCAACCCACGAGTTTTCTCACTTTTACCCTTCTGATTCTCTCCCCCATCCCACCAGGGGGGAGTGAATGAGCAGCTGTGTGGGGCTTAGTTGCCGGCTGGGGTTAAACAATGACAGAGTCTCATGGTGCCCAAGGCTTACGCTCAGCGACAGTCAGGACAATTTACAGTGCAAGTATTGAAAAAAGGGAGTGAATCAGGCCTGAAAATATCATGATATTCACATTAAAATCATGAGTCTGAGTTAGAAATCATGAGAAGCAAAGCACACACAGACAAGCCTCCCCCTTTCCAAATGTTATACACGGGATTATACGTTTTCATCTCCCAGTTTCTGAGTCTCTTGGATGTGCCTTGTTCAGGTTGTTCTGCTTTTTCTCCACAGTCACAAGACAGATAAAATCTTACAAAATTCAGTGGTGACTGAGAATTGCAAGAGTTTTGTAGGAAGAAGAATTCAAGTTTTGTAAGTTGGTCACTTTTGAAAGACTGACCCCTGTGCTGGGGTTTCCATCATTTCAGTAATGATAGATTTGCAAAAGTGTCCTGGAAATTCAGCAGGACAAAAGTTACCAAGTTATCTTTTACCCCAGCACCTCTTATTAAGAAATAGTACTAACTGCCATTTGTTCACCAAAATAATTGCTTTCACTCAGGATGCATGGATGAGCGAATCTTGCAGAGCTTTTACATATATATTCATCTCCAGCAATTCATCAACATAATAATCACGCATTATTAACTTGAGTACTCATCAATTTTTTTTCTCTAGCTTCAAATACTAGCAAGGAGCTAGTGTGCAATAGGGAAGAAAAACATGTAGGGGAACTTGTGATGAATGTTCTATTTTTGCTGTGAAAGGAGGATAAGAAGAAAAATTCAGCTCATAACCTACCCTCTCCCTCACTTCCAAAAATTTCCTACCAAGCTGAGACCCTTCCCCAGAGGCCAGCAGACTGGGCTTTCCTGCAGACCTTCTCCCCAGCTGGGGGAGGTTTCCTTCTTCAGGTGACAATGTCCAACCAGTAAGCTCCCACCCGTAACCTGGGTGGCCTCCTCTCCTGGTGTGACAGCCTCTGATGTTACACCCAGAACTTTGCTACCTGCAATGAGGAGCCCCCTTCTTTATGCATTCCTTGTTGAACTGCCTGGTGCAGCCCCCAAACCTGGCCTTTCCCATGACACACATTTTCCCCAACCTGGAGGAGTCACCTGCTGTGGTGTCACTAACACAAAGCTCCTTAAAGAAGGCTGCAGGTGGATTGTCTTGCTGTGGGCAATGTGTAAGAAAAGAGCAAGAAGAACACCAGGAAGCTGCCTGGTAGCTGAGAAGATGTGTTTGGAAAGATCTCCTGATCAGAAAACCTGTCCTGGTTCTGCGGCACAGCTGCTGTTACAACCTGTGGAAGAGGAAGGGGCAGTTTGGTGTTCTCATTTCTCAGCTGACTGATGACCCTTGGTCCCAAATGCAAGCACAGGATGATAAACTGTCATAGGAACCAAGTAAGGCATACTACTTCTGGGTCATTGCTCTTGGTAGGGGTTGGTTTGCATAGTAGATAAAACCCTACCATGGCTTTTAGTGGCTGAAATGACCCTGCAGGCTCAGAGAGCAGAGTCTCGCACTAGGACAGGGAAGGCTCTGGTATCCTTTCTTAGTGAGATTCATTACAGAAGCACAAAAAGACTGAAGGTTGGAACTAGTGCAATAGCCAGGACACCCTTCCCACTTTTTCTACTATATGACATGATCATACACAGTGAATATATTATCTGCCACATATAATTTTTTTAAATATTCAGCCAATGATCAAATTTTCAAAATTTCAGTTTTTCTGAAAAGGACGGTGGGTAATGCCCTCCTGCTCCATCCACCAGAAGGGGAACTATTTGTGAACAAAATTAATGCCCATTGCATGTGAGAGCCTTTCCTATGGCTATACCCCTTCCATTTCTCTGCAGCAACAAGTGGACTCACCTGCCTGTTCCCTTTGGGGATTTCACAGGCTACCGCAGTCAAAGGAAAGATCACAGTTTGGTGACCAAGCAGTGGACCAGAGCACTGAAGGTGCTCAGGTCTGTTCTCATGAATAAAGAGCAATAGCAGGAAGCAGAACTTCCCAGTGCTATTCCTTGTGCTGCCACAGGTTTTCTGTGTCATCCCCAACAAGCTGCCCCCTCTTGGTGTCCCCTAGATGTAAAATGGACCTGGTGGTGGCCCATCATCCCACAGGTAGTGGGGAAGATTTGTTAGTAAATGTTTGTACGGCACAGGAACCTTGCTGCTATCTGTCACACAGAGCCTGTAATACTACCTGAGAACAAATTACATTCGTGCATAATCAAAATCACATCCAGCTCAGCCCTGATTCGAGAATCCTTTTTGGCTGGTGATGATGTCCAGAGCAGAGAGAGCACAGCTTGATTTCCAGAGCCCAGGCTGAGCTGGCAGAGCTGGCAGGTAGAAATATCTTGTTTTGACTGGTAAACTGAGCAAATTTGACATGGAAACCACTGAGGGAGAATAAATATGGAACAACAAGATGTAATTTTTGCAGAGGCTTTTTTCCAACTATAACTGTACTCGGAGCCATCCCAGACTTGAACTAAGAGGTCCTGAGGTCTGGGGAGGGAAATTCAAGCCATGGTAGGTTTGGATGAGGCTCACCCCTGACAGCACTATTCCTGCAGGACTGCAAAGAGCAGGAGAATCCAGAAGGGGAGGGGGGAACGAACAGAGAAGAAAATGAGTTTTTAGCTCTGACACAGAACCAAGGATAAATGCCAAAACCAGAACAGCCTATAGGAACTGCATGATCAGTGTTCCCCAAACCATCCTGAAATTCATACCCTGCTCAAAGCAAACAGCAGCGTTCCTACACTCTGGGAGGAAGGGCTGACAGAGAAGAGCTCTGCTTCTTTCCATTTAATGGGAACAGGATCAATCACTGGATCTCCAGAATACCTGTTTATTTGACCGATCTGTTTGTGCTATAGGGCTCCACCATCCAACATTTCTTTCTCACATATGTGATGTGAATTCCTTTATTGGGCTTTATGCCATCATTAAGTACATCATTTGTCTTGTCCATGTTTCTAGTCATGTTTTAACAAGTGCATGATATTTGACATGAAATATCAAGATATATATAGACACTAAACAAACCCCACCAAGGGCTATCTGCAAGAATGGATCTTACAGACTTTCCACACCAAATGCTGTCACTACCACTGAAGAACCATCTTACATCAGTTCAGCCTGACACTTCAGTAGCCTCCAACTTTTTTATTTGAACCAGACAGAGGTGAGAAAAGTGACATGCACACACAGTCTGTCTTTCATGTAGCAGTAAAACTACAGCATATTCCTTGGCTTTTATATTTTGTGCTATGTGGGTTAAAAACGTTTTTCTGCCTAACTGGGATATTGGGAGTCTTAGGAGATGAACAATGCAGATATGTAAAGCTGCTCTGATGAACAGCTCTAGGGCTGTGGGAATATGTTTTGAGTAATCAAAAGGACTTCTACTAATGGGTTTTACACTCTTCTTACATTTTGCTTTCAGTGGCAGTCCCTCGAAGGCAAGTTTACCGGCAGGAATAATCTCAGAAATGGTGAGTGTTATGTAGATGTTAGTCAAGGAGGAAGATGGGTCCAGGTGAGATGGCAAACATCTTCCAGACTGGCTATAAACAACAATCTGCTTTTAATCAGTCAATTAATTAAGAAGTATTGGAATTATTCTACTAATCAATAGAATGGAATTCATGGAATAAATGCTTTGTTAAAATGATGATATCTTTCTTTTAGAGAGATATCTCGGAGCCCCTCGCTAGCCACGGTGCACTACGGTGGACTAGCTCCAGCAGCGTTGGAAAGTGGCTGTGTCAGGGAAAGACTGCACCAGCCAAGGGTGAAAAGGAAGGAGGAGGGCAACCGGATGCAATTATCCAACATGGGCTTTGGCACAAACATGAGAATCAACATCTCCTCCAGTTCCTGTGAAAGTATACTGGCTTAATGGATGACAGCAGGACTTCATGTCCTCTACCGGATACCAAATCCAGAAAACAGTGCTATCAAGCACAGCTATAAGGCAGGTACACAGATTGCTCAGAAACCCAAATCCAATTTGACTCTGGGCTGACACTGGGCGGAACTCATCTTCATTGCTGTCTTCATCACACCACCCAAAGCTCCCTCCACCGCTCTGTGTCAGAGCTTCCTGTCTCTGAAGGAAGATAATAAGGATCTTGTGGGGCCATAGGTGAATGCACAAGTATGTTCAACATGCAGCAAGAAGTTCACAGCTCTATCACACTGGAGGAAGGAACTGGTCTCTAATAGTCTAAAATATCATTGCTTTCAAAAAAAATGCATGAGAAATCAAAATGGATGAAAGTTAGGTGGAAGGATGCCCACTGCTGAATGGATGTTACAGAGCCAGTTCTTAATTAAACAGTCCACAGGATCCTTGTTCATTCCTTTTTCTTGTTTGATAGAGGATGGATTTGCTCTGAGGATGACGCAGGATTATATACCCGAGGATAATGCTGACAGTGGGGTCCCTGCCTGATTTGCTGAAGAAGCTGATAGCCATGCAGTGAGCGAGGGGGAGGCCTCCAGGAAAGGAAAGAAGATGTTTGTGTAGCTGAGTCCTGTTGTCCAGGACTGGATGTGTCACAGGGGTTCCTACATGCTCCTTCCTATGTAAGTCAGTCACCTAAACCTCACAGGTTTTTATGAACTCTGTGTGTCTCTCTCTTGGGGCACTGGGGCTGAGCACTCACAGCTGTGGCTGAAATCAATAGGAGCTGTGCTTCGAACATTCAGTGTGCTGACTACAATGCTGCTAAGTATTCTGGAAAATCAGGTGTTTTGGCTGGGCACCCCACAGCAGGGGATACCTTTGACTCCTCGGAGGGCAGGTGTGAGCAGGTTCATGCTGTACTGGTGTGCTTAACAACAGTTATAAAAACAACTAATTCTGTGTTGTGAGCAGGTCTGAATACAGAGCAGCCAAGAAAGCATGAGTCCAAGACAGTCTTTGCCTGCTCAGTCCCAGGCTTTGCATCAGACATGCACCTCACTCCAGTCTGGCTCAACCTGTCCTAATCACCTGCTGTGACCACCTCAGCTAGTCCCCACTGTCATGCTCCAAGCCTGTCCCCCTCTTGAATGAAGGGAACAAGAAAGATCAGCTCCATGTGTAAATGGCATCTCTTGTGTGCTCTGTAGAGGTGTTCAGGAGAAAGCAACTGTTGAACCTTGCCTCCTGATGCACCCTCACAAGGGGACCAAATATAGATCCAGGGAGAAAGCCCAGTTCTGGCTTTTCTGAAGTTCTGAGTGTCTGACTTTTCAGCCTCAAAGTCCTTTTCACAACATGTATTTCCTATAAAAAGAGCAAAGTAAAAAAAATAGAAATTCCATCATGTGGCAATGTGTTAACATCCACATATGTCCCAAGAAGGACTGGATCCTTTCATTTCCTGCCACTTCAGTTAATGAAATAAGACACAACAGCAGGAGGTTGTCATCCTCCTTCTGGATTAGCCCTAGAGAGGATGTGACCCATGGTCTGGAGCCAGAAGTCACTTAAATGGGGGAGGAAGTGAGGGCTGCACAGCTGCAGCCAGTTTTACTGACCAAGAACATCCTTTTCTTAACACCCTTTTCTCAGGAAGGAAAGTGGGACTACTGGCAGTCCCGGTGGCCTATCCACCTTTTCTTTGGCCCCGGGTGACACTGGGGTTTGCAGACCTCCAGACAGCTCCTGCCTCTCCTTCCTCAATTTACTCCTTTCTCCAATCTGATCCATATTCACCCCTCTGCTTTCAAATCCAGAGCTGCTCCTCTGTCCTGCTGGGGTATAGGGAAGGAAGAGTGATATTTCCTGCTGTAGTAAGGCTCTGTGAAGTGCAGTATTTCAGATTAACCCTGTGTCCAGCTTTGGGCAATTTCTCCTGCAGACAGTGAAGGAGATGGCCCTGGTGGGAGGAGTGCCTTCCTGCTAAGTCTCAATTCCCTGCCCCAAAGTGTGCAAAAGAGTTGGCTCAAGGCATCTCAGAAGCGTAGGGAAAATTGAATCTGGCTGCTCTGAGATTTAAACATTTTTGCTACAGATGTGGAGGGGAAGAGAGCTGGAGAGCTGAGGACTGAACCCTAGAAAGGCAGGTTTGCAGCTCCTACTGCCCCTGGGACAGGCAGCCCAGGACCAGCGCCCGCCCCCCTGCTGGGCTGCCCCCTTCCTAGCCCCATACCCTGGCCCTCCTGCAGCAGCACCACCACTCTGGGATGCTGCACCGGCACAGGAGGTGGTGGGGCCACGGTGCTTGTGCCAGCCAGGTTGCTGGCGGCCCCGGGCACCCGCCTGCTACACATGCACCTGGGCCATCCCTGCTGGAGGTGCTGCCAGCTTTACCCCCCAACATTTTAGGAGAAGAAAAAAACCCAGCACGTATATGCCTCTGCTTGTTCTCAGAAATGTCTAAATGATTTCGCCTAAAATTTCCCCCCTCCTTTTCGAAAAGTCAAAGCAAGCTAGCTGCATGGAAAAAACAAATCCACTGTGGCTGAATCTTATACGCAGTGGAAAACAGGAACATTTTCAGGAAGTCTTAACAATGTGCAATACCACCAGCCTTGACTATGTAAGAAACAAAATTCCCATTCCTTCCAGTACAGGACCACTAAGACCATCTGTTTCCCAGCCACACAGGGCCGGTGGGCCAGGGCTTGGCCCCCCCTCCGCCTCCTGCCGCATTCGTGCCAGCCAACGCAGCCGCTCAGCCTGCCAGCCCCTCCAGTTTCAGAGCCCTGAACTACTGACGATGCTTCACTGCAACACTTTATGCATCAGCAATCATTTATTTTTACAATTCTGGGTTTCAAGTGATGCTGTTACACAGGGAAGGGCTGAGGATTTCATCCCCAGGTCCACTGAATTTGGAGTGGCCTTTGAAGAAGAAACGCTAGGGAACAAGCAAGACATGGGGGCAGGCTGAGTCCCCAAGGGGGTGCAGGTGTGACGGAGCAGAGAGGGGCTCAAGGCAGGAGGGGCAGGGGAGAGAAAGGAGGGAGGCCAAGATATTGCAGCTAAGGAGGGGTTTGGATGTCAAAGGAGAGGGGTCGAGGGTGACAAGAGCTGGAAAGCCAGGTCCATGCCACAGAGCAGATGAGGAGCTGCTTGTTTCGATCCAAGACCCCCTAAGTGCTAATTCTCCTTAGGGAAATTTGAATTAAAAATGGGGCAGAGAAAGCTGCTGGATCCACAGGCATGGAAACATAGGATTTACTGTGTAATCCTGAGGGTTTCCCAGTCATTCCTTTTTCACCAGGCATTTTCAGACACTGTACATACCACCCAGGAGAAACACTAGGAACCCTGCACTCTAGGTGGGCTGGGGGCAAGGAGCAGAGAATGCCCTCACCTTGCTTTTGGCTAACAAGATCTGTAAATGACACTGGGAAACCATAAAGGGTCCCCTTTCCACCTGCTCCTGGGAAGCAGAGCCATGTGCTTGAAACTCTTGCAAAGTTTTGGGCTGGAAATGTTGCACCAACAGAGAGAAGCTGAGTCACTGAGCACAAGTGGGATCCTCCTGCCATTCCTTCATTGCCTTCTCTACCCTGGGGCGATACAGTCTTCCTTTGCTTTCTTTTTTTTCTTTCTTTTTTTTTTCTCCTATAGAACTAATGCTTCTGAAAGTGAGTGCCTACGAGCACTTACAAGAACCAGGGTGCTGCTCTGAAAGCTCCCTCTCTCCCCCACCCGTGGCCCTGCAATGCTTCCCAAACCTGATCTGCAGCATCCCCTGCTCATCCAGTCCTAAATCATGAGCATCCTGCTTGCCTTACTGTGGTCTGGCTTGCAACATACCCACCGAATATTGCCCCCCATACTGTCCATCCCCCAGGCCAGGGCCAGCTGGATGATACCCACCTGCGATTTGATCTCCCTGTGAGATACGCTGCCCTCCTCCCCAAAAGCTGAGCAGGCTCCCCAGCACACCCTGCCAAAAGACTCCACTCTGCATCGTTGCTGATCTTCCAGTACCAGGACAGAGATCTTTCTCTTCAGCAGACCAAGAGCCCTGGCTGGATTTTCCTCCTACCCTGCAGATCCCTCCTCCAAGGCTGTTCCAGTTCCCTGCCACAATCCTGGCCAAACCCCTTAGACCTGCTTTGCAGTGACCCCCTGCCCTTTCAGTCCCAGGCCATCTCCTTGCTCAGCCCATGAAAATTGGGTTTATGGTCCCTACATGTCCCACCCTCCACTGTCCCACATCTCTCCAACCTGGTATGCTATGCTGGGGCTTGGGGGACTGTGGCTGAGAAGTAAGAAGGGACTGTCCAGGGCTCCCCAGGCTGGAAGGTTTTATCACCTGCGCCCCAAGGACTGATGTACCTGCTGGCCCTTCAACGCCACCCCCTCCACTCTACCTCACCTGGTGCCTGACCCCCTTGGGCTGCCCCCACTGAGCCAGAATGGCTTTCTGGAGGAGCTGCTCCCACATTTTTCCATCATTCCTACATGGCTCCAACTTTCTACCTTTCTCCCGTGTGTCCCCCCGTTCAGCCCAGCTCCCCAGATCAGCACATCACACTCATTGCTACAGCACCACCCCTGAGAGCCGACCTGCTCATCAGCCTAATGGGTTTCCAAGGGGGTGGGGGAGACGGGAGGAGAGTGAGTGGCTGACGCTTCTCAGCCACTCAGCTTGGCCCAGAGCTAACGAGGCATCTCAAAATTAAAAAGTGAACTGCAATCCCCAGCAGGCCTGTCCTCCTTTTGGCATTAGTCGGAGTTCTCTTTCTCTCTCAAAAAAGAGGACTAGGGAGCCGTGAGTTGCGTTTGGAGCCATTGAAGCACCACATCCCGGGGACGGTGGGGGTGCTGGGATGAAGAGGGCAGCCTGGGGCTGCTGTGCCATGGAAGCACTGGCTTTCTTAGAAAGGTTGAGAAGTGCAAGATCTGCCTCATGATGGCAAGGAGCGCAAATGGTACATAGGAACACAGTCTTCCAGTGCCTCTACACCCAAAGGTCCCCAGTTCCCTCCTGTTCTGTGGACAGCAACTGTGGGTGCACAGAGGAATCCCAGGATGCAGAGGTGGTACCATGCCCACAGGGCTGAGCGGGTGGGGGACAGTGCAGGGGTGATTGCCAGCAGGCACTGATGTGGGGGGAGGATGGCAAGAAAACGACGGTCCTGTAGGAGGAAGAGATGGGGAAAGTGAGCAGGGAAAGAGCAGAGAAGGGAGAAAGGGAGGGCAGCCTGGTTTATCACTTTTGTGCATTGCATTTCTCACATGGGAATCTGTCTAGGTAGGGTCTTTCTCTGTCTGCACCTCCAGGGTGCTCAGCACCTGCTGCTCTGATCTTCCTGCCCCCAATGCCCTCATCTTTGAGCTGCAGAGGACTGAGGGCTCTGGCTTGTAGAGGTGCTCTCTGGAGCAGCTCAGCCTGGCTCACAGGAAACTGAGTGGTGGCTGCTTTGCTCCAGTCCTGTCCACTCCTCCTGCAGGCAGCTGTCTGTACAGCCAGGCCGCTCGGTCACTGCTGGGCTAGCCCTGAGACAGCCCCATGCTGTTTCTCCAGGGCAGATGGCTCTAAACAGGACCTGCCACCCCTCCGAGATGCTGTCTCAGCCATTTGCAACGCACCCTGACTGGTCTTCCCGGGGCAAGAGCACAAGTGGGAGAAGGGTGATCGCCTTCTGCAGCAGAGATGGCTTACACCCATCTTGCCCAGCTGGAAGGCAGCCGAGGAGTGGCAGGATGGTCCAAGTAGAGCATGAGGGGGGTTGTGGGGCAGTCTCCTGGAGAACAGCCCAGTCCTCAGGGTGCTGGGACTGGGGTTCAGTCCAGTCCCACGCATTCCTGAGAGATAGCAGGTCTGCATACACACAGCTTCCAGGACTTTGCCCAAAGTGTGCCTTTTCCAGCTGTACACAATTTATTGGGGGGAACTTCGCCCTTTCCACAGCAGGGCTGTGAATGAACTAGAAGCCACAAAGGGATAGATGCATCCTGGTGTGATCCCACTGGATTTCTCCTAGGAATGGATTTGGCCCAAAATCTCAGAGAACTGGTGAGCTCTGGGGACAGCAGTGGTGCGAGGAAATTTCCACCCCTTTCCCCTGGGCTTGTAATGCTAATGATCTCCAGCTTTCAGACTCACCTCTCAGCCTACCCTTCCCTCATCTGTAAATGCTGCAGGGGAAATTTTGTCCAGATAAGCTTATCCTCAGGGGGAGGGGGCCAGACATGCTGAGAGTTAGGGCATCCCTGCACACTGAGCACCAAAGGCACCATCACTGGTGCTGCCAGCCAGGACATTGCACTCACGAGCAGAGGGAAGGACAAGAAAGGGTGAAAGGCAACAGTGAGATTGCAGGAAAGAGAGTTACCGTCGTCTTTCTATTTCTCTGCTTAAGTGAGGGAAAATGCAGTTTGTACTTTGGGAATTCAGAGTAAAATCAAATGCAATGCAATGGTTGCCCAAAAACATCCATTTTACAGCCAGGAAGGATTCAGTGCCTGCTGAGCCCAGCCTGTGCACCATACAGACCTGGCAGGGTCAGCAGCACCGCCTGCACCAAACCCCATGCTGCCTTGCCCAGGCTGAAGGAAGGGGTGGTCTGTGTCCTGGGAGGGTGCAGGTAGGATGCCCTGCGGACCTGGCATTAGAGTACACAGGCTGTGAAATGGACCTGGACTGCTGGACCTCCAGCCCCACAGCTTCCCCCTGCACCCCTCTGCTCTGTGCCTCCGTGGAGCCAGATCACCTACTGTTTTACTGTATCATAATCATCTCAATGGCTTACAAGATGGTTTTCTTGCAGTTTTTATGTCATATCTGCAGTTCTCCTCCTCATAAAATGTGACTGCACCAATTCCTGTGATTGTGGCTGGTCAGCTAATAGGGACATCTTATGTTTTCCAGACAGAGCCTTTAAATCAAATCCCATGTCCAAAGTAGAGAAGGGAGAGGAGGAACCCCTATTCCCTTGCAGAGCGCTGCAAGCCTCCCCAAAGCATTCCCCACTGCACTGAAGTGACCTCCCAGATGCCCCCTGTGCACTATGGAGGGATGAGCATCTCCCCCACCCCACAGTCCTCCATGAGGCACTTGGTGCTGCTGCCTGAAAGCCCCTGCTCCACCCTGGGGGAGAACATGGTGGTGAGGGCAGTGGGGACGGTGTGCGTGGGGAGGGAAGGCAGTCTCTGCCAAAGGGTAAGGGACAGTGAGTGGATGGGGGCAGGTTTGGGTGAGGTGCAGGGAAACCAGGGGTTTCAGGGAGAGATGGGTTTGTTCATGGGGTC
Organism: Aptenodytes patagonicus; assembly: GCF_965638725.1. Classification (NCBI taxonomy): domain Eukaryota; kingdom Metazoa; phylum Chordata; class Aves; order Sphenisciformes; family Spheniscidae; genus Aptenodytes; species Aptenodytes patagonicus. The sequence continues at coordinate 12,740,026 of NC_134957.1, read as the reverse complement.
ATGGGAAACTGAAATACACTGAGACAACTTCAAAACCTGATGAAACCAGTGGAGATATTCCATCACCCCCAGCTTCAAGGAACTCTGGATCAGGCCCTTTGGGAGAAAACTCCTCCCTTGTATTACCATGGACTTGGCCCTGGCATCTCTCGCCCTCAAGAGCACAAGCATGAATCTGCCTTCCCAGCTGGAGGAGGACATCTCAATGCGGTTCCCATCCTCCTGCAGGCTGAAGATCCCTCAATCCCACACATCTTGTGAGGAGGAAATAGCATTGCCCAGAAAAGACCAAAACCAGCCATGCTCGGCAGGCTGAAGCCAGAAGTCCTCCAAATTCCGCCCCCCCCCGTGTGGTCAGCTGTGGTTCTCCACTGCCTGCTCCTCTCCAACAAATGGATCTCAACTGTACCCTGGAGTACAACAGTACCCAAGGATTGTTTCATGTTTCATCTCCACCAGGATGACAAAGAGAAGGCTCTTCCTGTTCTCCTTTTTGCTCACAGGACACAAGAGAGGAATTGCAGATCCTTGCATCTCCTACTCAATAAGCAATGAGGCCACCAGCTCCCCACGGAATATTTTATCCCATATTGTTGCTGAGAGGGCAGCCTGGCAGACCAACCAACAGCCCTGCCAACAGACACCCCAACCCTCTGCAGGGAAAAGAGCTAAAAAATCTGGCATTGGGAACAGAAGTGGAGGAGGGTGACCTGTTGTCTGCGATGGAGGAAAGTTTGGAGTAGAGGAAAAGCAGAGTGTGTCTGCCCCAGCAAAATGTCCCCAGAAACATCACACCATGGACAACCCCCAGCTGTCTGCAGAAATTGGTTATGGCAGGAGGAGAGGAGCTGGTGAGAGGAGGAGGAAACCAGGAGGCAAGAAAGAAGCGTGAGGGAGAAGGGAAGAAGGAGTTGGGGCTAGCAAACAGTGGGGGGAGGAGAAGTCAGATGGGAGCATTTCACGTGGTCAGTGCGTGTTGCGAGCAGCCGAGCCGGCAGCACAGACACGCAATGGCCCCCGTGTTCTGCTCCCCGCAACCGGCCATCACCATACCTCCAAAGTCAGGCCTGAGGCGGACGTCATAGCCCTTCAGCAGTTTGTCCACAATCTCTTTCACCACAGAAATATTCCCAGTGGATGGGCTGAAAGACAAAAGAAGAGAGTCCTCGTCATCCCGTGTGTCACCGACCCCGTGGTAGGGTGTCCCAGCTGGGCAGCGCTGTCAAAGCATCCCTCATGTCCCACAGCACCAAAGCGCCTGTGTGTGCTACAGACACTCCAGCCATGGGCAGAGCCTCCCCATTTCCTTTCTCACTCATATTTTCTGTCCCTGGCACAGCTCTTGGCCCCCAGCCTGCACATGAGCCCCACGGGGCTGCCAGGGGTCCTAAGTCATCCTTGGGGGTGGCACAGGAGTCTCAGCGGGTATTTTGGCTCCTCTTCTGCAGCTCACCCTGACTCCTGGGTACTTAAAACTCCATCAGCCCACACTCCTGCCTGGTGCGTGCCTCCATCCCAGCGGTCCTGTCGGGCTGATACCCCCCCTCAACACGGGCACCGCTCACCATGCACACCCTCTCCCTGGCCACCGACGTGCACACTCAGGGTGCCTTGCTGTGCCCTGCCCATAGGTGGGTGCACACCCACACGCACACAGGCAGAAATTATCCTTTCTGTTCCACCAAGGCATGCACGGGGCGGCTGCAGCCTCTCTCTTGCAGGGCTCGCTCCCCTTCCCCTGCCACACTGGGCACTTGCTCCCAGTCTCACACCGCACAGCACGGACTTGTCACACACTCAGGTCCACCCTACACAAGCCCCCCCCCCAGCTGGCGCCCTGCACTGTCACACATCCCAGTGCAACCTCTGCTCCTCAGTGCACCCAGGTATTTCTTCATATTATTGAGTAAAGGAAAAAACAAGGCTCCTTTTGTCCTATGGCCTCAACATATGGGTGATCTTTGGCATGTAAAAATTAATTTTCTGTCACTCAGCATCACCGTGACTTCTTAGCAACGCAAATCAAGAGACAGAGACAGGGAAGGAGAGTCCATCTTTTGCTCTCTGTGCCAGGGCAGCAATCCTTTCCCTCTCAACCCTCTGACTTGCATGCAGCGGGGACAGCCATCCTCCCTAACACTGATCCAGCTCCTCCAGCCATTTCAGCAAGAAGGGCTGAAATTATTCCCTCTAATAACAGCCCAAGAGCCAAAGCAAAACTGAAGGTGGGAAACCAGAAAGCAGAGGATGCTAAAAATATTGAACCTATTCAGTGCTGCGGGGTATATAGGTTTTCTGCCTGAAAACCCAGCCTCTGTGCCACCCTCGTACCCTGCTTTGCATGAGAATAGACACCCTGCCGGTGACAACTGCTGCTCTTTGCAGTCACCCACCACACCAGCATGTCTCCCTGTCAACACTGCCTCCCACATCCATCCAAGTCAAGCTGGAAAGCAGCACCATAGCACTACCTCTGCCAGCCAGCCCCGTGCCTCACTGGACACCGGGGTTTGTGCTGACATGTCCGTGTGTCTACACACACATACACACAGAGAGACATGCATGCTGTCCTGACTGTATGGGGGATGTATGGACTCCCTGCCTGTGCACACAGACATGCAGACACATGAAAGCACTGGAGCTCAAGGGTACAGCTGTGAAACATGCCCAAACATGTGTGTGCATGTGTGTGACCACATCCAAGTCTGTGTGGAGGTGACTGTGGGTGCAGATCTTGCTCCATCGGGTTATGACAAGACACTGGGCTGTGGACACATTTTATCCAGGAGCACAGAAACAGGCATTTGTGGGTGCCTGAGACTGGGTTCCCAGGTGCCCAGACTCTCTGTATAGGTGTGGGTGGGGGCATGTGGGACCACTGGGGAGTCTGGGCATGCGTTAAGGCTCTGGATTTACAGGCTGTGTATGTGCAGGGATTTCTTAACTGAACAGGGATGTGTGAATGTGAGACAGCATACTTCCCAGGCCCAGCTTTGGTGCATGGACAAACTGTTCAGCACTTGTGCTGCGAGGGTAAGTGTCTGAGCTGCATTCCTGAGCATGCACCTTACAAGGGTACAGCTCTTCATTGCATTGCTTTATTCACTGTAAAAAGGCCAGAGAGGTGCGCACAGGTGGACATTTTCACAACACTGTGCCTAGGCTTGCAAAGTCCACTTGCACCTGTGAATTTCTACGCAGGTATGTGAGGTTTTGCAACATGCTTATGTATATATGCTCTCTGTGGATTGATAGTGTGCATCAGCATTTGTTCATCTCTAGGCAGTCATTCCTAGGTACATAGATTTCCATATTCATAGATTTCCATATTTGTAATAGAGACACTATGTATTTCTCAAGGGATTTAGACACTCTTGTTTAGCTTCACACAGGACATAAACTCAGGAAGCAGTGTTACGTCCTTAATATAGGCAAGGAAATTGAGGCAGAGACAGTAACCAATGTGCCTGGGGCCCTGCAGAAAGTGGTAGAGTGGGAAGAGGGATATAGGGGCTCTTTCCTCCTCATCAGCTACAAGTTGGCCCAGTGAGGGCATAAACTGGCATCATGATTAAAGGCAAGGTCTCTTGCCTCTCAGTGTTCCTATTGATCCAAAAAGCCACGTCCCTCCTGCTGAACAGGCAATGTGTGCATTTGCCCAGCTGTGGGCGAGCAGCTGCATGTACGTGTTATTCCTGGCAAATGTGGGTCTGCATCTGCTTAGGGAGCACGTACATCCAGCCTGTGAACTGAATTTTTGAATACTGTGTCCCTGACTCTGTGTGGGTGCGCATGTGTTTTGCATATACCCGTACACTTGCAGCCAAACATCTACATATATGCGCACCATGCTGCTGGCTGGGATGTGTGGGAGTAGCTGAAGGCATGTGCACATGGAAGAGTGTTTTGTCGCCAAGGTGTGCACAGATATACATGCAGACTATAGGTGAATATCAGTCCTGGACATAAGCAGATATAAACACACATGCAAGGGCACATCTAAGAAAAGGCTTTTGATGTGGGCATTGCTCTTTATGCATTTGCTTGGACGCTGCCTCTAAGCATGCCTGTGTATGTGTCCATACACAGTGGAACCATGCATGAATGGTGTGGGTAAGGTGGGCATGAATCTGCGTATGTGCATGTTTATAACTATGGGAACATAAATCTTTGTATATGCAGATCTGCAAGCCTGTGCAGGGACCTGCATGTGTGCGTCGGGAACGCACTGCTCAGTGTGCATGCCTGAGCAAGGAAATGCCACAGCTCTCTCCCCAGCAGACTTTATGCACACCGTCAGCACAGAGGTACAAACCCACCTGCCCGCATGTGTGAGAAGGGAGGGCAAGGAGGAGTAGGCAGCGCTACTCCTGTGTGTGAAGGCAGTGGATAAATGCCTGTGTTGGAGCAAACAGGTGTGCTCTGTACACCTTGTCCAGGCTGGATGGGTGCCTGCACCTCTGGTTGCTTGGATCACTTTGAGTGCTCAAGGCATATACCAGGAATAGCTGCAGCTTGAGTATGCAGGGTATTAGTGCAAACATTGACATGGCTACACGCAGAGCAGGTAAAGCGTGCTGTGCTCTGTAGGTGTGTTGTGATACACGTGTGTGCACCCGGATGGGCATGGGTGAATGCGCACATGCAGGGATGTATCTGAATGGATCGCACCCACAGATGATTATGTTGCATGCCATAAATCTGCGTGGAGGCACAGACGTAGGCATTGCCTCCCATACACCGCAGACCCAGGGCTTTGGTACAGGCGCAGCACGCTTGGATGTGAGTGTGGCTGAGTGTGTACTGTGTGTGTGCAGACACAGGCATGGCCAAGGCAGCCCTGTGCCGGGGTGCGTATGCACACAGCTCGGTGCTATGCACTCCGTCGGCTCCTATGGACACCATGTTCCCCAGCAAAATGCTTCATTTTGCCATTTTCCCCCAGGTCGCGTACAGGGGAGGGGGGACGCGCTGCAAGTGGGCTGCGAGGTGGGCTCCGTCTGCAGAGCGCCTGCTCCACATCTCATGTATGAGCATCCCTCCTCCCCCTAAAATGACACGGACTGGGAAATAACAGCAGGCAGCAGGGGAAGAAATTTGGGGAAAGAACCCCCTCCCCTTTCCCACATACAGATCGATGGAGAAAACCCCAAACAAAACAAACAAATCCTGTATTAGCCCCCCTGTCCCTGCAGCCTGGGATCGCAATCCTTACCTTTGCGCACAGCAGGCGAGACAAAGAGCTGCTAAAGCAGAGACAATTCCACTCAATCTGTCTGCCTGAAATGTCCACATTTCCACAAAGACGAAGGATGAAAAAAAATCTTTGGAGGGGAGGGGAAAGAAGGATGGGTCTTCTGAAATCCCCCTCCAAAAAAAGGGGGGGAGGGAAAAAAGAAACCAACCCCCCACAGTTAACGATTTCCTAGAGAAAAAGAATAATGAAAAAAACTAAAAAATGTGGGGGAAAAATATCCCCCCCCTCCTTCAGTGCCAGTCAAAGAATTCGTTTCTTCTTCCTTTCAGCATCCTCTCAACAAGAGACATCCTCTGGCAATGGAGAAAATCCCGAGAAAGAAAAATAAAATGCCCCAAAATGGGCTCAGCAAAATGTGAAATCGAATCTCACAGGTATGCAGAAGAAGGAGAAGAAGAAAAAACAAAAAAAGAAAAAGAAAAAAAGAACTCAGTGTCCCCTGAGCACTCCACTTGGATTATTTTTCCTCCTGCTCTTTTGCCATCCGGTTCTGCAGATGTTGCATGGCTCCTGCTACCCACCTTCAGAGAAGAGGAGGAGGAGAAAGAGAGAGAGAGAGAGAGAGAGAGTGTGTGAGAGAGAGAGAGTGAGGGGGGAGGTGTGAGTTATCTAGCAATATGATTTTATTCTGGATTTTACCTACTTGCTCCCCCCTCCCTCTTTATTTTCTGAGGGGGAAGGGGAAGCAACCCAACCCCACTGTGCTGTTATTTTATTTTAGGGAAATCTCAGGCTCGTCATTTGGATGGTTTGGGGCTTTTCTGAAAGGGTTAAAAAAAGGAAAAACAAATGCAACCCAGTAAATAAATAAATACATATATGCATGTGTAGAAAAAAAATAAATCCCTGTCTGCAGAAAGAGCTGCTCTCCGAGGGAGGACTGGATGTCTCCCTAGTGCTGTTGCCGCAGCTCCTGTGGAGTTTTGCTGCTCATTGCAAAGTCACAAGAGGAGGGGAGGAGAGAGGGAGTTTGTGGATGGGGAGGGGTACTCTCCGGGCAAATTGGGATCCTGACGTCATGGCTGACAACATTAACCCCTGCTGGCTTGCAGAGGGTATTTTTGGGTTTGTTTTTTTTTTTTTTCCCCAGGGAGGTGGGAGCAGGGGAAAGGATGGAAAAGATGATGGCAGTTTGGCAAGCGGGGGGATGCGCCTGGACAAGACTGGCTCAGCTGCAAGAGCTGATGGGTGCTGTGGTTGCCTGAAATAGTGTGATCAGCAAACACTGAGCTTCTTCCTTCAGCCACAGAGATAAAAAAGAAGATGATTTACTGAGGCTGTCTCCATGCCACGGGGTAGAGTGGCCTGGTGGCCTCCTCCTGGGGCGCTGGGGAAGATCTGAAGCCTCTGGTGAGACTGGAGAATTTCCCAGGCCAGGGAAGCCCAGCTCAGCAGGGATGCTCAGCTTTCCCTGGAGGGTGCTGTGTTATAGGTACAATACAGTTTGTGGGAAAAGGGAGCCTGAAGTTCCAGAAAAGCTGCTGAGGATCAGCTCCTGGTGCTGTAGCTTTGCCTGCTGAAATGGTAACAGCCATTGAAATCTTCACAGTCACAATCACCTGTGCATCAGCTTATGAACTTTGTCTTAAAGAAGTAATATAGTTAAGGAGCTCTACATCTCTAAATCAGGCATGCAGTAATGTATTTCCATGGAGGATTTTTTCCTAGGAAAAAGAAGAGATCCAGCAGCACTTTGAATGCAGAGCAGAAGCCGTGGTTCATGGAGGAAATGTCTGAGCTCTCATGCCAGGACTGTCCCAGCATGGCAGCTCAGAGCAGACCCTCCAAGCAGGTAAGTCTCCCCTCCCCTGGCACTGGCTGACATCAAAGCTGTCTGGGCCAAGAGGGCAGAGCAGATGTGTCACTGCAGTTGGGCAGGACAAGGTCCAAAATGCTTCTGAAGAGGCACAGGGCAATGCACAGTGGCCACTGGCCAGCATCCTCATCCTGCCCTTCCCTGCAGGGGGATCTGCCCCACCCCCAGCTGGGCAAATCCTTGGCTCTGGGGTTCATAATGCTCCCTTCCCTCAGGCCTGGCATGGCTCTTCATGGTTTCCTCATCAGAGGCACACCACAGATCACGTACGCTGCAACCCCTTCTCCCTGGGATGAGCTGCCCTGGCTCCTCTCGGGTGCCGACTGTTGTACAGGTATGGTATTTACCTCATCTGCTGCTGCCAGCACACAGGTCTCCTGGCAGCAGTGTATTTCTGAAGCACTTATTCTGAATTAAGCTGCTGGGTACCGGGGAGGAGCTATTGGGGAGAGGAGAAGCATTTGCCTCTGCCAAGGCTGTGGGCACCAGAGGCCCCATTTAGCCTCTCCTGGGCCCTTCCACTCCTCCCTTTTCTGACCCCTTAGCACTGCTCTCTCCCACCATCTGTGATTGCATGTTACTGGCAAAAAGGTAAGTGAAAAGCAAATGTCAGAGGCATACATGAAGAGGAAAAATTATGCTCACAAATGGTGACATTTGTGCTTGCAAGTTCACCCAGTCGGGAGCAGAAACCGTGTCACATGAATTATCTGACCACTCAGCCACAACGGGAAACTTTGGAAAGCCGATTGCTTAGCAGTGAATGCATTCAAAGAAGGTGTTGTGTGCTCTTGAATAATCTACCTGAAGCCATGTTCATGAATAAAGAACTGCTTTGGAATTAGTCACCCATCTCTGCTGAGTCTCATTAAGGTTGATGCACATTGATACGTGATGATGCTCACTGAGGTGTTTGTTTCTTGCCCTTCAGAAGACGGGCGTCCTTCAGCCCCTCCCAGAATCCCAAATGCTGGGTCTCCCTCCCCTGCTGGGGGCTGTCTGCTCTCCAGTGAGAACCCAGCAATGGGTTTTTCTGAAGTTCTTATTCTGAGTCTGAAAAGAGCTGTGAGAGGCTGCTGGAGATGACATGCTGTGGCTGTAATCACCCTGAAGAGGCCATGGAGGATTGTGTTCATGGCCATTTGCTGTCCTCCACCATTAAATCATTCATTTTCACTCCTCTCTTACTTGTTGCTCTGCACCCTGACCTCCCTTCTTATCCTGTGGCCACCGCTGAGTCCAAGTCACAGTCAGTGTGACAGTGTTGTGCCAAAAGCCTCTACAGATGATGGTCTACAGCTACCAGAGACAGTGCAATTTCCTTTTTTTCTTTTTTTTTCTTTTTCTCCGTTTTTCTTTTTCACCTTTTTTCTTTTTTGTCTCCACGGTGTCTAACAGCTGAGCACTTGCTGAGTCTTCATCTGTGTGCTACCTCCATCTTTGGGTTCATGGTGTGGGAGAGAAGGATCAGTGCTGTCCTGAGGGGTTTGCACGAGTAAAGTAACGAGGCAGTAAATCAGATTGTCTCTACCTTTTAGCAAAAAAAAGGAAGAGAGAGAGGCTGAGGTTTGCCAGCACCAAGGCATGCTTTAGACCTCCTCTCCAAGCATGCAGATGCACTCAGCAAATGGATTCTGGGTAGGTATTTCAGTAGAAAGTATCTAACATTAGGAAATACCATAATTAGAACTAGTGCTAGGCAGCATCCAAAATACAGGTCCACCAGTACCACTTAGCTGTGTCACCTCCTGCCCTGAGGAGGTGTCATGTGTCCCTCTTGCAGCAGGAGGGAACGAGGAGCTCCTTCCCTTGCCATCACGATTATCACATAAGTGCTGCTTTTCCCAAGGGCTTGCCATCAAGGTGGAAAATCTTCCCAGTTCCCTCTCCCCGCTGGCAGGATGGCTGGCTCTTCTGTTAAGCCAACAACTCCCAGCAGAAGATGGTTGTTCTTCTAAAGCAGAAAAAGGACAAGAGAAGAGAAAGCAAAACAAACCAGACACTAAACCAGAAGTTTAATAAAAGTCCTGCAGGAAGGGAGAAAATATTCATCCTAAGAGCTGGCATTTCTGTGTGGAAGGTGGAAAACACCCTGAAAATAAATGAAGTGTACCTTATGAGGCAGAAATAGAGAAGGGCAGAAGGAAGGGAAGCTTTCCCACCTGGTGTGGCGCACAGCCTCTGTTTCCTGCTGCAGCTGCGTCCAGGACTGAACTCATCCAGCCAGAGACCCTTCACAATTCCAGCTCTAGGTTCAGCAGGAAAGGTTTTACTTCAAGCTATCCTGCAGGACAAATGCTCCATCAGCAATTACAGGGCCACCTAATCACCCTCAGGCACTGGCATGAGAAGACCACAAGTCGCTGCCTCCATGTACTAATGGGGCTGACAGCCACCAGAAACTGCTTGGACAGCTGGGACTGTCATTTCAGTAACTCCGTGTCCTCTAACTCACAAATCACTCCTAATGGGGATGACTAGGAGCCCCTCTGCTTGGACACACCATATGCTAAATGTTATAAATTCCTGAGGAAATATCCCAAGGACATAGTGTATATACAGGGTTCCCCATCTTTGCTGAGTTAAAGATCCTTCATCACTTTGCAAGATAGTGCAGACTTCTCCAGAGTAAGTGGAAATGTTGACCATTTTTAGGAACTGTGAATGGGTGAACTGGTGAGCAGAGCTTTGCATGTAGTTGTGTGCTCAAATCTCTTTAACTAGAGGATGGAAAGTGTGGAGGAAAGGGAGAAAGGATTGTCCGTGGAGATGGGTTCATGCACCAGCTGCCATTCCAGCTTATGAGGCTGCAGACACAGTCTAGTTTGAGCTTTCCTTCACTTGAAAAATGGCATGGCCAAGTGAAGGTCCTTTGATTATGAGAGTGCAGAAGTGCTGTGATAGCTGTGGTTGTTGAGAAGGTTTAGCTCCCACGTCTACAATGAAAGAACAGCCTTATGCATACCAGTCTCCCCATGCACAGGGGCAATCTGCTCCAGCCATACCTGAAGGCTGGTGATGGGAGAGATGGGTGAGTTGGGTCCACAGGGCAGCCTTAGGGCTGACATGCAGCCATAGTGGGGCTGTGGTACCCTGGGAGGCATGAATTCGTTCCTGCATGCATGTTGAGGGATGAAGAGCATTAGTCATCTCGTGAATGCATGTATGGCTGTATGTCCCCTGGCTACTGACTGCTGCGGAGATGGAGGCCAGCTCCTCAGCAGTGCCAGCCTGCCTGACCCTGCTTACTGCAGTGGCGTTTCATCGACTTATCCTGCTTGCACAGGGGCTGTAAACACAAACTCCTGATCTGTGGCAAAGGCCTGTTCAGGTTTGAGCTTAGCACATAAAAAGCCCCAAGTTTATTTTCTCTTTGTGTTTCCACAATGGTGGTTAAGAGCAGCAGCAATGCCCTTTGGGACTGGCATTTCTGATAATATTACGACTGGCAGTGTGAAGGGCCCAAGGCAAGGAAAAGGCCCTTCAGGCCCTGCAGACAGTTAAGAAGTGCCAAAAAATGCCTCCCTGCTCATTATTGTTAACGATGGAGATCTGCTCTGACACAGCGTGTGTCTGTTGGGCCCATGTCTCCCATGAGGCATCCCCGTTTCAGAAGCTGTAGCACCTCTTGCTCCTAGGGATGTTCCTTCTCATTTACGCCAGCAGAGAAGCCCCCTTCTGAGTGAAAGCTCCTGGTTTGAGTCACGGAGATCCAACAAAAGGTGCTGGAAGCAGCAGTGAAATGGATTGCAAGGATCGAGGTAAAAAACTCCACTCCTGACCACCACATGGAGGTGTGGATGGTTTCAGCTCCTCTTTCTCCTTCTGTCCCCACAGCTTTCCTGCTCTGAGGAGGGCCAGGGCTCAACACCACCACCCAGGAGGCAGGAGGAGCTGAGAAACCCAGTTGCTGGCCCCTGCTGGCCACGGGGACAATGTGTTCCCAGAGCAGGTGCCACCTGGAGCTGTTTCCTCCCAAAGCTCTGCAGCATCCACCACCTGCACTGAGGGGCCACAGCAAATGTGATAAAAGAGATGATTCCTGCACACCATGGGGCACCTGCGCTCGATTCCCCCATTAGCCTCAGGAAAGTCAAGCCCATGTCTCCTGCGTCCCAGGCACATAGGAGAGAGCGAGTCCTTGTCTGTATTTTATCCCATGACAAAGCTCATGGTGGTGTCTTCCACAGGCAATGCCCCAGGGGTTGGAGACAGCTGGGGCTCTCTCCCATGGCTTTCCTGCTCAGCAGGGCCTGGCTGGGCCATCAGCTTGGGGTTTGCTTGCAAACAGAGCCCCCTTGCACGGGAGAGGCCATGCACAGGGGCTTGTAGGGGTCACCCAGGCAGAGTCACACTCTGGACAATGGCAGGGAAAGATGGCCAGTGATGTCATGGGTAGAGGGCAATGTCAAGTGATGACGTCGTGGGGGGAACATATAGAAGGTGCCTGAGTAAGCATATTGCTGAAAGCAGCATCCCAAAGACATGTGAGCTGCAGAGAGAGAGGCAAATGCATGAAATCCCCAGGCTGTGACATCAATGAAGGACACATACATCAAGGTGCCCATCTGGGCTTTCTACTCCGAGCAGAGCTGAAAGAGAAAACACAAAACTGCATTCAAAGTTTCCAAGACTGAATGTAGAAGGAACAACCCTACTCCTTTGTTCATCATAAATTCCTGTTTTTATTTTTCAGGTGGGAAATTGAGGCAGATACTAGCTTAATTACCTGCCTACAATGCACAATTTCAGTCCTCTAAAACTCCTGCCTCCTTTTTAACTGTAAAAGTATTCTCTTTGTAGAAGATTTAAAAACCCTGGACCTTTGTACGACAACATTTGAGATTAACAGGAAAAAAAAAGACAGTAAGAAAGAGAAGTTTTCCCCGAGTTGATGGTTTAAATCAAGAGCCAGGAGGTTGTCTGTCCAGGGGCAGCTCTGTGAGGGACCAAGAACCCAGGAAAGCACAGCCAGAGCAATGCCACATTGCAAGAACATCTCAGCCCCAAACACGATGGACTTGTGCAGTCAAAAAGGCAAAGGTTAGTTCTTTGGGTCTTTCAGTCACTGGGATATTTCAGCTCAGAGAGGTTTTTAATACTTAGTTCTGGTTCAGAATGAAAAGTTGACACTTCTGGTGATCAGATGTACAAAATACTTCAGTAAGGAAGGAGAGGCAGGTGCCATGTCTGTGTCCTGGGGAAGGTTCCAATTTTGTTCTGAGCTACAGAGACTGGGAATGGGTGATTATTTATTTGGGCAGTGCAAAACGGGGTGGAAAAACTCCCTTGGTGTCAGGTGGCACCAATCCCAATGACCGTTCCCTCCAAAGAGATTTGCACCACAGTTGCCCCCCTTGAACAAAGGCATTTACGTTCCTGTGTCCCAGTGCCTGTAGAGCATTTAGCATAGAGAACATTAGAACATTTAACATAGAGAACAGAGAACATTAGAACATAGAGAACATAGAGCATTTAGCATTGGAGAACAAGTCTTATGAGGAGCGGCTGAGGGAACTGGGGTTGTTTAGCCTGGAGAAAAGGAGGCTGAGGGGAGACCTCATCGCTCTCTACAACTACCTGAAAGGAGGTTGTAGCGAGGTGGGGGTCGGTCTCTTCTCCCAAGTAACAAGTGATAGGACGAGAGGAAATGGCCTCAAGTTGCACCAGGGGAGGTTTAGATTGGATGTAAGGAAAAATTTCTTTACTGAAAGAGTGGTGAAACATTGGAACAGGCTGCCCAGGGAAGTGGTGGAGTCACCATCCCTGGAGGTATTTAGAAGACGAGTAGATGAGGCACTTAGGGACATGGTTTAGTGGACATGGTGGTGTTGGGTCGACGGTTGGACTCGATGATCTTAGAGGTCTTTTCCAACCTCAATGATTCTATGATTCTATGATTCTATAGTACAGCCCTGTAGGCAGGGCCATGGACGCTCTCACAGCAGAAAGCCCTGCACCGCAGCGCTGTCAGCCTGCAGCTTTCTGGTGTCACACTGTGCTGGGAAGCTGCTCTGCTCAGTTGCTTCCCTGGAGCAGACCAGGACCCCCTTAACTATGTGCTGGATCAAGAGGTCCCCATTGGTAGTGCAAATGCGCCATTCCCAGTTGGGAGGTCTCTGACTTCCCAAATTTGTCTCTTTTAGTTTTGACTGGACACCTAAGCCAACTAGCAGGCTTGTTTCTGTGATGGAGACAGTATACTGGGTCCAGTTTTTAGTGTGGAAATGCAGGAGAACACATATGAAACATGCTTTCTGAAGGTATATGCTCCTTTGGGAAAGGTGTGCTGCCTCTAGGACTCCTCCTGCCTGGAACAGGGTATTTGCAATACATTCTCACTGGGAACATGTGAGAATGCTCGTTAATTCAGCATTTTATGTGAGATAATATTCATGCGTGCTTTCCCATGGCATTTAACCACTGCAGTGGCTGGAAGGGGCTTTGGCTGATAGCTCTAAAACAGGTGGCTGAGAGCTGAGTGACTTTTATGACCTGAAAAGCTGAAATTGTGCTGAAATTTGCTCTCAGGAGTGTTATATGGCTGCCATGAAATGCAATTTGTACGTTATAGGATGGAAGACAGTGAGACATGTGTCTTGCTCCTGAAATAGGTCTGACAGTCCATCAGCCTGCTGACAACAAGTAAGCTTGGGTCATGCCTCAACTTCTGAAGTCATTTTAGCATTCACTCTGTAGATGTGAAAACAAAACTCCTGTGTAAGTGTGCAAAGACCCAAATTAAATCCTGCAGACTGCCAGTCCTGTGCAGGCTGAAGGTGGGGCATCTGTTAAACAAATCCCTGTGGGAGACAAGGATCATGCCAGTGTTTCCTACTGCTCCCAAGTGTCTGGCTTCCAGCTGCCTGTGGGGTTGTGCCCAGAGGGATCCGCTGCCTTCAAACAAAACTCAGTGTGGGACTTCCCAGGTGCAAAACTGGCAGATGGAAAGGTAAAGGGAGGAGTTGTGTGTTAAGTATGCCTCCACTTTGGAAGAGAAAACAACTGAGATGGGCTCTGTGTTCCCTCTTACACTGGTAAGAAACTGCCTTGATCTGAACCAGTGTAACAGAAAACACAGTGCTGGTCTCACAGGTTGGCAGAAGTCTTGCTGCCCATTCCTTGTGACTGCAGCGTGGAAGGTAGATGTCAAGTGTGAGCAAGCTGCACAGTGAGCACAAGGAAACCATGGTTGGTCCCAGCAGGAGTTACAGGTGTCTCCTCTCTGCCTTCACCACCCCACTCTGTCACAGCTTTCCTGCTCCAGACAGAGCAGCATGCCAGAAAAGCCAGCAGCCAACAGTGACTGCTGGAGACCTCTCATCCTCTCAGACCTGCCAGTCCCCATGTCTGCAAAGTCCCTCTTTGGAGGAACAGGAGGAAAATCCCCTGTATATACAGTTTATTTTGGAGCTTGGGAGTGAAATCCATGTGATGCTGTGTTGCCTGGCAACAGGCCGGGAGCGATGGAGCACAGGGCAAGTCTTCTCCAGGGCTGTGTTGGAGAGGAGCATCTCCAGCCACAGTGCCTGCGTGTGTGTGCACATAGCAGAGGGAAGGGGAGCATGGTCCAACAGAGACGGACATGTCTTGGAGCAAAGGCACAGACACAAAAATGTGAGAAGAACCAAGAGGGAGATGAAGTCTAACTGAGGGTAGAGGAAAAGAGAAGTTAGAGAGGAAGAGAAGGAAGGGGACCCCAGGGAAGACATCTGGGTACTCACTGAGCTGCAAGGGCTCTCAGCTGTCACCTCCCAGGGACAGCTGCAGTCTCTCTTCAGATGTGTCCTAGCTTTGTCCCAAAGAACTGCAGGAAAATGCAGTTTTCCTCTGAGCATCAGTAGTGCTTCTTCACCTCTAAGGGATTCACATCTTGCTGCCCTCACAACTCCCAGAGACTTCAGACAAGTTTCAAAGTCAATTGCACTGATTTGGGGTAAGGGACTTCTTTTCTGAGCAAGGAGCGTCCACATAAGGCTTCACTGGGAATAACATCACCTTTCGGACAAATCCCCAAAACAATCCCACCTCAGTTCAGCTGTCCCAAAGGGACCACAGTTGGGCTAAGGGGTCAGGCTTGGCCAGCACAATGGGTGTGAGTCTAATCTTCATTTCCTTTACTTTTAACTGCTTGGAAATAGAAAAGGAAGGAAGGAAGGAAGGAAGGAAGGAAGGAAGGAAGGAAGGAAGGAAGGAAGGAAGGAAGGAAGGAAGGAAGGAAGGAAGGGAGGGAGGGAGGGAGGGAGGGAGGGAGGGAGGGAGGAACAAAGGAAGGAAAGAAGGAAGGAAGGAAGGAAGGAAGGAAGGAAGGAAGGAAGGAAGGAAGGAAGGAAGGAAGGAAGGAAGGAAGGAAGGAAGGAAGGAAGGAAGGAAGGAAGGAAGGAAGGAAGGAAGGAAGGGAGGGAGGGAGGGAGGGAGGGATAGGGTAAATGGACAAGGAAAGCAATTGGTTTCCATCCATGCTAAATGTTTTTGATCTGGTTAATCCCTCTAAAAGCCACAGGTCTTCCTGCACCTCTGTCCTCCCATTTGCATCCACAACAACTTTTGGGGATCCCTTTCCCCACATCAACATGCAGACCGGAGGGGACTCCCTGCCTGGAGCAGAGCTATGGCTCAGGGAGGGATGGCAGGGAGGGGGTACAGTCAGCTCTCAGGGAAGATCCCTGGGGAAGGCCACCGTGCCAACTGAAGTGACACTTGGTCCTTTCTCACTGGGAAATCCCAGCCTGTTGGTAGGTCACTCATTCACTGTTGCCGATCCCTCCCCAGGGGATGTCTGTAATCCCCCTTACCTGGAGCACGGCACCATGAGTCCTGGCTGCAGACCTCTGCCCCAGACATCCCAAAGAAATTTTTTGAAGTGCTGTTTTGCCCCATGCATGAGGTTTCCCCACCTCCCTCTGCTTGCATTTCAGCTGTTTTTCAGCACTGAATCAGACAGGAGCCTGACAGCTCAGCCCTACACATCAGTCCCCTGATGCCACACAAGACTGCCCCTGTACAGAACACATTGCAAAAAGGACGTCAGCCGTCCCTTTGGCCACCCTCTGACTTTCTCTTTTGCTTTTTTAGAGTAACCACACTATTTCACAGTGTCCTCAGGAGGAGGCATTCATCCATGTTGCCTCTGGGACACATAAAACAAGGTATCTTGTTCACGCTCATACAGTGAGGGAGTAGTAGGGTTGCGATAGACTGGGGTTTCTCTGTGCTCAGCTCTAAAGTCTTAATAATTAAGATAAACCTTTTAGCTCGTTCTTTCCATCTTGATGCTTTTCCACCCAGCCTGACTGAAAACAGTGCTGTAACAGGACTTCAACCTGGCAAGAAAACCCAAATCCCAATTTGGAAAGATAAGCAAAAATATTTTTTCTAAGTACAGCTGCTTCTGAGATGTTCAGGATAAAGTTTTGTTTTAGCTGTACCTTTCTTGTCATTTCTAATATGAGGCAATACTAAATTTAAACTGATAAGAACTGCAACACTTATCAGAACAAAGTCTATTACAATCTTCTATCATGAGTATTGAGGGAAAAAATCAATCTCTCTCCGCAGAACATTTCCATTTTGTACCGTAAGTGTTTTCTGAGAAAATTAATCTATTGCTTTCTCTGTAAAAATTAAGGTTTAGCACAGCACCTGAGAGAGTAAGGGGAGGCAGCGTTCCTTGGGCTGGTGCTTGCAGGGTGAAGCAGCTGCAAGACCAGGACGTACACTGGTCACACTGAGTTTGCCTGTGTCAGCTGTGTTGCTAACCATGTCTGTCCTTGCCATAGCCTGAGCTTCAAAAGGAAAAGAACTTTTTTTAAAAAACAATACCCAGAAAACTTGACAGAGAGGAGGGTTACAGCATGTTCCCTGTGCAGGGTGGAGAGGAGCTATGAATCCTACCTCAGCCACCCTCATGCTGGGCTGCTGTCCCTCTCACTCCACTGCCTTTTTCCCAGGCAAAAAAGTCTTTTCTCAGGAAGAGCTATCTATAATTGAAGCAATAGCTGAAACATCTGATTTTCCACCAGCCAACACCTCCTGCTGCAGCTAGCACCAGCCTAAAATGAGTGCAAAGACATAAAACTTGAGTAGCGTGTTACATTTGCTTTATGCTGGTGCCAGCTGCTGCAGAAGGTAGTAGAAAGTGAGTTGAAGCTAGCACAAGAGCTTTTGGAAAGCTATTGACATAAATTTAGGCCATATCTCATATGTACTGGCATGGATATAGGGGTGCAAGGTTTCTCAGTGCATGCCCATTTTTCTTCACCAAGGTGCTTCAAATTATTTCCATTCAGGTTCCAAACTGATCTTTTCTGTGCTCACCAAATCCATTGAGGGGAAATGTTTCCATCTAAAGAAAGTCCATAGGGAAAATTAACTTTTCCAAGGAAACTGCAGGGAGGCAAGAGAACAAAGCAACTGGAAGGGGAAGTATAAAGCATTCCTGCAATGCTGCTCAGTACAAACCTTCTCTGGGAGGAAAAGGCAGTTTCCTTTATGAATGGGAAATAGGAATGGCCACACCACTCAGCCTTCCTGTGGGATGTGCAGGCAGGGGCTTGCAGGGAGGAGCAGCAGCCCAGGCAAGCAGGACCTCTGGGCTGTGCTGTCCTTGGACCCAGCAAACCCTGGCTGGGTCAGTGGTGGGTGCTGACACCAGGGTCTCGCTGGTCTCTGCCACGCTCCCACAGGCTGCCATGTGACCCTGAACTCCCAGTTCCTGGAAACTTCATCTTTCTCTCCACTTTCTTTGGAGTTTCTGGCCCTCATTTGCAAACCAAAAGGCTATAGGAGATGACCTGAGGCTAGGCTAAAAAACAGGCATGTTGGTGCGGTTGCACATTTGGCTGTGATTTTCCAAACCCAGCAGCTAGCCATATTGGGCTCACAGATATCAGTGATGCATTTTGTTTTGTTTCTTTAATTGAATAAAAGCAAATCCCACTGCTGCCTTCCCTGGGGGCCCCAGTGAAAGTGTACTACAAAGCCTAAATAACCCATAGCTCAAGCTAAATCCAGACCTTCACATCTTCTTGGGTCCTCTTCAAAGGAGGACACAGCACAACACTGCCCACGCTGAAGTGAGGTGACCTGTATTTCTGCTATCTCCTTCCTCCAGTCTCTGTTACCCAGAGCAGGGGCCACTTTTCTTCCACAGTTGGAGAGGACAAAGCACTTTGTAGACGTAATCATAAGGGACAGCCTCCAGAGGCAAGCCCAGGAGCAAAGACAGAGCTGGATGCTTGTGTACCCACAGAACCTGCACCTAGGGTGCCTCAGCCAGCAACCTCCCAGGAGAAGCAACAAGCTTCCTAGCCCACTGTCCTAGCTTCTGGCTGTGAAGTTGTTTTCCAGACCATCAACATAACAATTATTCCAGCAATGGCTGCCCAGTTCTGCAGAGAAAACTGAACCAACAAGTTGGTGATGCCCAGAGATTTAATCATAGAAACACTGGTTGCAAGGGAGCTCTGGATATCATCTAGTCCAACCTCCCCTCACACTGCAAGCCATCCACACCTTGGAACCAGCCAGCAAAGCAAGGGACACTCCTGATCCAAGGGTATTCTTGTTTTCCCAGTCTCAGGTAGGTGCTGGTTGGCATGCCATTACTTTCTCTTCCAGCACAAGCCCTGTACCCCTTCCCCACATTGCCATGTTGACACTTTCCCCCCGCCAGCAACAGAAGGGAGGACAGCCTGGTGTGAGCTTGGGACCAGCCAGCAGATCCACTGCTTCCCTGTCCTTGGAGTCAACCAACACCCTAGGGGAGGCTATTATCTCCTGGTGGTGGCACTCACATTTACATCCACAACTCTTCTGCAAGCACTTTCACCCCAGCGGAAAGAAGCAAAGCTCATCAAACTTTGTCTTCTTTTTTTCCTGTCTAGCCCTGCAGAACATCTCCCTGGGAAGCCAGTGTTTAAACATGCTCTAAAAAAAACCATGCTGGCACCGGGCTGGGCAGCCTGGCTCTGCGGTGCCTCGGCTCCCCGCTCCTGGGGAGGAGAGTAGAGTGCAGAAATAAGCAGGCAGAGGCCTGCAGCCTGGCCCGATCCACGAGCTCCCTCCAGCTCTGCACGCTCCCCTGCAGCAGCAGCGAGGGCAGGAAGGCGGAGAGGCGTTGCGGGGAGTGGAAGAGCTGTTTGCTTTGTTATATCTAATTCGCAGTGGAAGTGCAGGGGTCAGGAGAAAGCTGTTTTTCATGCCAAGATGTCCTGATTAAGTCAAGCACTAATGATGACATCTTAAAGGGGCTGATGAGGGGTAAATCATCTCCTGGCATTGGAAGCTCTGGGGAAAAATTACCAAAAAATGCCCTGGTTAGGGGTCAGCATCAGCTGGGCACATGCACATCCCTCAGTCGCCAGCCCGTGGCCCCCAGGAAAGCAGAGCATTCCCTCACGACACAGGGGATGACAGCCTCTGTTGACATGGCAACGTGGGATGCTGCGGCGGGGACGGCCGGGCAGGAGTTTGCAATCGGCAGAATGGGGAAATGTTTGACAGATTAAAAAAATACCAACCGCACGCACTCTCCCTCTCTCCCTCACTCACTCACTCCACCTTGTGCTGCCAAGTTGAATAACGATGTTATTGTGATGGGAGAAAAACAGCATAATCTGTACCCTGGCTGTCAGGGAGAGGGGAGAGAGAGGGTTTAACCACTTTTCTTCTTGATATCTCCCCATTTTCTTCCCAACTTCTCTCCCTGGGGAGGCAAAACCAGGTGGTGGACAGGGATCTGGGGTGCAAGCAGGAGACCCAGGCTCTGTTTGTGCCATGATATCCCACAAATCTCATCACCACTCTGGACTGCTTTACCCTCCCCATTACAGGACGGAGAGGGTGACTCTGAATTACATTTTTTAAAAAATGGTTCAAGATCCTGGGCTTTTCAAGCATTAGGTAATTCTTGTTCACTATTAGAAATCATGCAGAGTGTTCCCTAAGGAACAAAGAGGAGTGAAGAGGTAGAGGGGTTAAAAAAGCAGGTCTGTCTGCATGGCCAAAACCTTCACTGCTTCCACACAGGATCTCTGAGATGCTGGAGAAGACACCAGGACTCCCCATGCAAATGGCAACCACAGCAGTCCCTGTTCCCACCCTGGAAGCGACCTCCCAACCCAAAGGGGTTTGTCCATGCACCCGCAGCAGGCAGGCACACGTTACCCTCATGCATGTAATTTGGGACAGTGTGACACACCACACAGTTTCACACAGTTTTGGATAATGCCAGGCTACATATTCTGCTGCTTTTTGTCTGGGTATATCAAGGGGACGTTTCAACCTGGTTCTGGTTTCTCCCTGGCCAGGACTGCAGATTGGTCCAGGCTGCACTTCAGGTCTCTTGCAAGGGTTCACTGAGGTTTCCCTCCAGCCTCTGAGCAGCATCCAGCTCTGGCAATGGTTCTGTGAAACTTTTACTTTACACCAGCGCTTTGTGTGCTGCTCCTTCCCAAACCACAGACAACAGCATGAAGCAAGACGTGATGAGAAGAAAAGTCACCTGTGACACCTAAAACGGCCCAACCATCAGTACACACACCCCTGGAGAGTTTTGCCTTATGAAGTTGCAGCTGTGTCAGGGCCCTGAGTGCACCACCAGGCCCCAATTGCCCCAACCAGCCCCACCTGGGATGTCCACCAACACCCACCCACCCATTGGGCCATGACTCCATTTAAGCTCAGGCCTACAGTACTACCCCTTGCTTTGGGCTATGCTGTAGCTGTCTCTGGATCTGTCTCTTAGAGGGCTCTCACATGTATTTTGCAGCCTTGTCTTTGGGTAGACTGCCTGGATCTGATCTGTTGCCTTGTGTGGGAGGCTGCCCTACCATGTTCAGGTACAGTGGGGCTGCACCTCGGTTGGTAAGGGCACTGCCTGTGCTGTGGTCACTTTAGGCTCCTGGTTTGCTTCCCCTCATGGAGCAGCCCTGCTCTTGCTGCTTCCCCAGCACTCAGTGGGAGTGGCTCTCTGAGGACCCTTCTGTAGCTCATATCTGAGGAGGAAGGCAGATAGCAGATGTACTCCTGGAAAGAAGGTACCAGTTGAGTCCCCTATGCTGCAATTTCTCTTGCAATACTTCCCGACTGGGCAGAGCAGGAGCCAGTTCCTGCTCCTAAGCAGCCCTCAAGGTAATAAGTGAAGAAGATCTTTCCCTTGGCAAGAGGGACATGAAAAGAGGAGTGTCTCAAGGTCACCTTGGAGGTCTATGTCAGAGATCAGTGTTTTGTAACTAAAATAGAACTTAAACTTAAGGTAGGGTTTTAAGCTGTAATATCTTGCATTCAGACATGGTTGGGCATGATCCTGAATAGGTGGGTAGACAGTTGTGTCCCTTTTCACAGGTGGGAAAAGGCAGAAGGACTGGTCAGTGGGAAGCATGCAGCCCAGGTCCCACATCTCCTGAGCTGCCTCGCTTGCACCTTCTGCACATGCAGGAGCACAATAGCTTTGCAAGACTAGTTGGTGTCTGGGTATCTGCATCTGTATGGACAGACAGAACCCTAGCATAGTTGGGGGCATGTTTTGGTGCCAGCAGCAGATGGAGATGTGTTGGCACTCACCAGGGACTGAGCTTTTGAATCCCTTCCCTAGTGCTCTGCTGGCACACAACCTTTCCTCCTGCACCTTGCAGACAGGCTGAGCACAAACCCCAGTGGATTTCCCCAAAGACAGGTCATGTGGCTTTGTGTGAGTGCTCAACCCTGGTGTGCAGCATCCAGTGATGGTAGAGGAAGGAATCCCCCTTCTCCAGAGGGGAGCAGAGGGGGATGGGGCTGCTGTTTTCCTATACTGCTACCACATATTCAGGGAAGAGAAATCCACTCCAGCAGCTTGTCACTGTGCCAGGACCAATAGTGGGTGGCAGAGGGAATCTCTTTGCAGGGGGAAGAACTGCTGAGCCCAGCCAGCTCCTGACAGGGATCCTCTACAGAGTCCCAGTGAGCAAGCATCCTACCTCCCCCCCATCCTCCCCAGAGGAGCCTTTTGAGTTTCCACTCTCCTCTGTTGTTTTGTCTCCCCTAGCACAGCCACCTCCCTCTCCTGCATTTTGTCTGCCTCACTCCACACTGCTCTGCAGCTTTCTCTGCTCAAAATAATTTCTGCTCAGGGAATTTCTCTCCTTCCTTCTCTGCTCTCCTGCAGTATTTCTCCTTGGCCTTTGCCCTAGGAGATGTAGTTGAGCATTAGCCCAAACATCATCTCTCACTGGTGATCTGTAGCAGACTAGATGACTTTAAAGCCCTCCTGCAAAAACATCTTGTTGCAAAACCAGAGCATTAGAGAGGAAGGCTTTGCTCTCCAGGTGGGGTGTTTGCTGAGGAATTACTCTAAGCACTCATTATCTTAGTAAAGTGCTGTGTTCACCCAGGGCACTCCCAGCCTGAGTAGGAGCAAAATCTGAGCCTGGGAGCAGCAGCCTCAGTGCTGCTGCCAGCATCCACCTCCTCTCCAGCCACAGGGAGCTGCCAGCCTCCAGCAGCAAACCATGCCCACCTGTGATACTGTAGGGACCCCCTGTATCCACCCCACAGACTGCAGTAAAATCATCTGTGATTAATCACCTGCAGTTCACAATCAACATATTTACTGATTGGTAGGTTCTCTGTTTCTGGAAGGTCTCACAGGTTGGACTTGGTTCATCCTTGCAGCAGAGCCGTGGGGTAGAGTGCTCTGGACCTTGGTGAGGGACCCAATGTCAGCAGTGCAACCAGATGCCCTCAGAGGTAGCAGTCTAAGGCACTGCAGAGCCTGTTTTTTCAGTCCCTGCTGTAATTAGGTACTGTTTCTTGCTTCTGCCTTTTATTTTAGCCTTCTTCCTTCAGCAGTGACTTGCTAAGTTTTGTGATTCCTCTGCAAAGTGTTAAGGGGACCTGAGCAATTACTGCCCCATAGCAAATGCGTTAGGTTTTGCCTATTGACCTGGACCTAATACTTGACGAGCCCTAAAGGCAGAATGGTTGCCAGGGTGCTGTGCATGCTGTAAAGTGTCTGTGTATGTGCTGCAGCTGCTGATGAGAAATTTCTTGAGGTAAGAGAAGGAAGCTGTTTGTATAACCTTTCTTTTAAAATACTACAGCAGTCTAACACAAGCTTGTGATGAGGGTAGAGTAGCTATTTTTAGCAAAATGCTTCATGTGAGTCGAAACTTTCCCCTTTGCCTGTGTCTTCAAAGCACTTCTTTCAATCTGAAGAAACAAAGCTAATAAGCCTCTGTTGCTTTTCAGTTCTCCTGGCAGTGAGTCTACAGTCTCTTAGATGCTGCTGCAAATTTGGGTGTGGTGTTCCAGCTACAGCCTGCACTGCTCTGTCACAGTACTAGGTAATAAAATGAAGTGATATAAAATTATCATGGATATAAGAAAGCTGGCAAACCCTGTATGTGGTGGTTCCTTGAAAATGGGCTGGGATGTATTAGCAACTACTCTTCAGGGTTTTTATGGAGAATGACCTGGATTAGCTTAACATATTACAAAGGAAGGTGATGCTAAATCTGTAGCTGCCACGAAGATGTGGGCTGTGGCAGGGGAGTTAGGAGGGTGGTAGCCTTATGCCTTTTGTCTCACCCAGCTAGGATAATGCACAGAGGGGGCTGAGGGTGCCATCCACCCAGTTGGTGCTCCCAGCTGAGGAGGAAAACTGGGTTGGTAAAGGGCCATGATCTTAAATGTATTGGGTAACACTTGAGGATTGTTTGTTTTTTTCTCTAAAAGATACTTCCCCTCAGATGACTGGCAAAGCCAGCTCCCTAGGGAGAGCGGTCCTGACTAACCCAGTTTTATACCATGCACTTCATGCAATGAATCTCCTCACTTTTCTTAAAGATTTTCACTTACAACAAGATCCCTTGGCACCCTTTTTAAAAAAGAAGCCTTGCTGACATGTCTTTATTGGGCTGCTCTTAAACCTGGCACAGATAAGAGCTGTTATGCAGTTTGCATTCAGTTAGTAAATGCTAATGCTGACTTTAAGGTGAGCAGTGTGTTCCTATGTTGTTAGTGTTTAGCTAGTCTGGTATAAGAAATGGCTTATAATGCCTCAACTTTTGATAAGGATTCAAGGTTTGAGCTTTTGGAGTTTGAGGCCAGAAGGGGTAATTTGGTAAGTTGTTCTATCTAGGGTGTCCTGAAGTTTCAGCTGGTTAACACTGCTCAGTTGATGAGCCCAATAACTTTAGCTGGATGAAGGCAGAGTAGGTGTTTGGCAAGGCCAGCTTGTTAGAAGGGTTGCATTTTGATTTGCAAACCTCTTGTAAACAGAAGCTCCTATGCAACCAGACAGACAAGGAATGCAGTTGCAGGGAATGCAATACTTAATTACCCTTGCCATTAAAAATGCTGAGTTTGTGACTTTTCTTTGCTAATTTCAAACTCTGAAGGTCACTTTTATTTCTGATAGAACTGTGGCAAGCAAGTCTTGTTTCTCACCCTCTTCCTCCCTGCCCATGGCTAAACTAAATCAGCTTTCTGCTGAATTGTGCTTTGTTTTAATGATGGTGAGCACCTGTGGTCTCCTAACATGGGTGCAAGGTGTGGGAGTTGCTTAGCTGTGAGAGCAGGTCTATAACTCATGGGAGTGTTTATTTGGCATTTAAGCTCTCCTCACTGGTAGCTGATAAGGATGTCTTGTGTTGGACTCAAGTCCAAGGGATTACAAATGATCCTGTGGAAGACCTAAGGTGAATGCCAAGCAGTCTGTGCTGTCAGTGTGATGGGATATTACAAATGCAGCTTATCCTCACTCCAAGACTCTGTCTGGTCCTAATTGCTCAGGTAAGCACAAAGGTGCGGAGGAAATTTGGCTAAAGCTCTAACTGGAAGGCAGATGCTAACTCTCAATGCTGCCACAGAATCAGGTCCTTACTGGTAGCAATCCTGTGCCCTGTTTGCCATGTCTCAGCTTGAGGGTGCCAGGGAGGTGTCAAAGGTTTCTTGGCCCCTCTTTGCAACACACCTCCTTAAGTTCTGCATCTGCAGAAACTAGTGTTACTTGGACCTAATCAAAAACTCACTGAACCAAAAAAAAGCGGGGCTTGGCTGGTGAGATACTGTGTTGTGACACTTTCCATGGAAATATATATAATGAAGGCAATTTATGCCCCTCTGTCATACCTGCTAATGTATATACACATTTAACATGGGAGAAATTGCCTGCTCCATGGGGATTGAGGTCTGTTTGGCAAAGTAAGTGCTCTGCCATCAAATGAAGAGATCAGCTACACTTCCTGGAGCCAGCAAGCCTCTTACATTTAACCAAGTAGTTTTCACACTGGGAGAGTAAGTACACTCTTTATATCTCATTTCTGTGCTGGGTGCCATGTTGCACCGCAATTGTGACAGAGGTGATACGTTCCCCATTAATGCCTTTACAGGCTGCTTAGCACATATCTGAGGCTCCTGGAGGGTAGGGGAGAAGAGAGGGAGGCAAAAGCAACTGCAGAGCTTGGGGCCTCTGGTCCTGGCTTATAACCAAGCTCTCCTCCCTTCCCTGGCTGGCTTTCTGACCTCCTTTCAGCCCCACAGGTAGTGGAGCAAGCAAAGAGTTGAGTTCACTCTTGGATATTATGAGTGGGTGGAGAGGCTAAGCAAATGGAGGAAGAGGTGCAACATCCCTGTCTAAGAAGTCTGGGACAGCTCTGGAGGCTGAACAAGTGCTGTCCTGCGCCTTGTAGGGCTTGCCTTTGACCAGGGTGGTCACCACTTTCTCTCAAGCCACCTAGTTCAGACTGGGAGTGACCTTGGTAGACCAAGACTGAACCAGAGCAAGCTGAGCAGGAAGCTCTAAGCTCTGCGGTTGCTCTCATGTCCTCCCTCTCCCCCACCCTCTGGTAGGTGCTGCTCCACTGATGTGTTGCCCTGTGCTTAGCAGGGTTGGGGATAGCACTGCTCCTCTAGGGAGCATTTGGGCTCTGCATGGGGACTGCTTTCCCAAGAGCAGAAAGACATGAGGGATGTGATGCCTCAGTCTGGAAGAGGGGGTTTTCCAGGTCTGGGGCTGAATGCTGTAGCAGGGAAGTGAGACCAGTTAAGGCATGGGGATGCTGAATCCCCTTCTCACCCCAGAGGTGAGTTGTCCCCTCAGGCAGGGCTTAGGCACACTGCTGTAAGAGCATAGGCAAAGGGGACCTCAAATGTCATGCTGCTTATTATTTCTCTGGGGGAAGGTGTAGTATCCAAAGTCTTCAATTAACATTAATCAACACCCCTTGTCCTCATGGAGAGAGCCATGAGGGGAAGCTGACAGAGGAGCAGGAGCAGAGCTGGAGTGTACAGAGCAGCTGCTGCGGCTGCATGAGGGGCACTGAGCAGTGTGGGGCAAGGGCTTCGCAGCCCACTCCCCCATCCCTGGGGCAGGCAGACAGTGAGGAAGTCCTGACCGTTGCAAGATTTCTACTGAGCTATTAACTCCCTTTCCATCCCTAGTAGAGTAGCCCTTGCAGTTACCTCCTGCCCTGCGGAGGGTCAAGGCTTCCCTGTCTCTCTTGCCTGTCCCAGTCCCATGGTATATCTGGCATGAACAGCTCTGTTTACAGGTGTGCACGGAGAGCTCAAAATGCTTTAGAGGAGCAGGCTTATAGCACCAGACCCTTTTAAAAAATAGGGGAAACTGAGGCATGTTATTATAGCAACATGTTCAATATGTTAGCAAGTCTGACCGTCGAGAGTATAGACCTTGCAGGCTTTCCCCATCCTAAGCAAAGTTAGGGTGGCAGTAGTATTAAAAGCAGAGTGTTTTTAGAGGAAGGTTGGGAGAGTACATGGGGGTTAAACTTGTCACCTTTATAGCAATGGCAGTATGTGTGCCTGCTAAGGCCTAGGAAGGGGTGTGTATGCAGATGTGGAGAAGCAAGATAGCAGAGTTTGGAAATTACTGTAAATGGGAGGCTGGCCAGATGCATGTTGCGAAGGACAGCATGTGTCCTGGCTCATGGGATAGCTATCTGAGAAATGGGATTTGGGGCATGGGGTGGAAAAAGGGGGAATGCTGGCAGCTTCATTTCAGGTTAATGAAAATATGATTAACAGTTGTAATTAACTGATGAAATGGTGGCTAGTTCTCTGCCCCCTCCTGATGATTTATGAGGTGCAGAGACTGCCTGTGTCCATGGTTTCTGCTTACAGCAGCACTCTGCAGTGTCTCAAACTTTCTGCCTCTAACTCAGGCCTGGAAGGGGGGTTTCTGTGGCTCTTGCTGCTGTGAGTGGTGTGTGGAGCTCCCCTGCACCCCAGGCTTGCTGACCCTGATCCCAGCCCTTCCTGGCTGGGAGGTTTAATAGCAGGGAAGGGAGTGCTGAGGCAGGAATTGAGAGGGAATGTTGATCTGTGACAGCAGCTGCTCAACAGCAAGGCTGAGAGATGCAGCCTTGACTGCAGCTCACAGAGGGCTGGGGGCTGAGCTGATCAGGCACCTGGGTGAGATGGCATTTCCTGATGTCAGGGGCTGCCTATGGATCTTATTGTGTGCCCTAGAACTGTAACACATGCCAAGCCTCAGAGACAAGAGGGACTTGGGGTGTGCTCACAGGTTGGAGCTGATGTCCCAGCTTCATGCTGTGGGCTGGGCTGGCTGAACTTTTTTGAGTGATTGCCTCCTCAGCAGGTCTTCCAGTCTCTCTTCCTCATTCCCCTGGTGCTATGGTTGTATTTCTTGAGGGGGGTGTGACCCAGCACATGTGGGTGGCATCTCACCAGCCACAAAGTGTTGAACTGATGCTGCATCATCTGCTGAATTAGTGCCCCTCTCCTTTCGGTGGCACATTCGTGGCAAAGTCATTACTGCAAAGTACCAAGAGTGATCCTCCCTGCCTCAGTCTTGTCCAGGCAATGATTAATAGACTGTATAAAAAGGAATAAAAGTACCCATGGAGCTGAACTTGCCAATTTAAAAATCTAGGTAAACTTGTACAAATATGAGAACAATGCTAGAGGAAGGCACTGTATGCATGAACTCCTAATATGAGTAGGGGAACTGCATGGGTGGCAGGGAAACAACTTTCTTTAGTTTATTCCAGTATAAGGGTAGCATTTGTCCCTACAATGAAGACAGATGGCGCTTCTGGTGCATGTGCCCAAGGCAGATCAGAATCTGTCCCATCTGAATAGCTATTGCTTTCTCTGGAGCAATTGTTAAGGATGTGCTCTTTTTGCTGTAGAGGGGAAGAACAGGGCAGGTGAGCTATATTTTTTGTCTGATTGCATATGCATGATCTAAAAAAGTGACTATCCATTTCTCTAAGGATACCTGATAAGCATTAAAAATACAATTGCAAGAATAATCAGGTCAGACTTCAAACAAATGCAGGGAAGCAGATCTGTTGAAGAAACAGGTACCCTATTATGTCACACTTTGTCTGAACAGTTCTTAAAAGCTGATCTTGCTTTTGGAGATAAAACCAAGGTTTTTCAACCCACTTGCCCACAAGCCGTGAGTAGCCAAGGAGCTCTAATGGGAAATAAAAGCAAAACCCATGGCTTTATGGGGACTCTCCAGAGCTTACAGCAGTGCATGGCAGGTGCAGGCTTTCAGAGAGGGCCTGTGCCTCTGTGGCTTATGGTGGGTGCAGACACAGGGTTAGGACAACAGTGGGTTGGTGGAGGGGACTACCCTGAGGGCAGTGAGCTGACCTGTCTTCCAATGGGCCCTGCTGCCTGCTTGGCAGGGAGAGTTTGAAGGAGAGGCATGAGCCTGTTGCAGTGAGACCGTGGTGTGTCTGCAGTAGCATAAGCTGGCAAATGCTTAGTGCTAAGTTGCTGTCTGGGCATGGTTGAGAGCTGCAGGGATGAAGCTTGTTTGTGCTGAAGCTCTTTCTTCCAGCAGAGACAGGGTTAGAGGTGCTGCCAGCTGTCTGTGGAGTGTTAACACATGTGCAGGGAGACTGAATTTCCCCATCCCTCAAAAATAAAGCCAATGATTTCTCAGATGTCCAACTGGGACAGTTGTGTAGGCAGGCAACTTCTGCAGATCTGCAGTTACTGGGTAGGGGTTTAGCCCCCTGGCTTTGCTCCTTACCTTGCTGGGTAGGTTTACAGGCTGGGGTCTGCCCTGTCTGGGGCAGTAGAGCTTGTAGGTCAAACCCTAACTCTACTGAAAAGCAGTAACTTGAAGAAGGAACTATCCATAGCTTAGCTTGTACAAAAAAAAGTCCAGATACACAAAAATGCCATCTTACAGTCACTTTGCCTGCAAAGGGACACTTTCATGCATCACTGGGATGCAAATGCTTGAATAAGCTTCAGTTTAGAATGGAAGTTTATCTGGGAAAGCAGAGGTCTCCTGTGGATGTGCCCACTTACCAGAAATGCACTGGTTGACCTGAATGGCTGTGGCACATGTCTGCAAGTGACACTATTATTGCTTTACAGCTTTTCTTAGCATGTGAGCAAGTGAGCCTAGCAAAGACACTCTGGGAACCATGTGTTAAGGGCTGCTAGAAGTGCTGTGTAAAAAGGAGGGGAGGTGGGAGAGAAGCCTCTCTGAGAAGGTAGGACTGTGTCCATCTAACTAAAGAGCTTGGATTTTGCTGGAGTCCAGAGAATGGCTCTTGAATCAGTCTCCTTCCTTAGCAACCAGTGCTGGTGTTGCGCAGAAATTCCCAGGGAGCTCCCTGCCTGCTGTTTGATCACTTATCTGCAGGAATAAACATGCATAAATAAGACAAGCTGTACCTTTGTACACCCAGATCACTGCTGCTTCTGCTCTGCAATGCTCACCTGGCAATCTGCTATCATCAGTGGAGGTGCAGAGGTTTCTAACAGGTGCTTTGGCCTGAAAACTGGATGTGTTTTGTGGCCTGGCTGAGGTGTGGTTCTCTGCAAGCTCTGGCACTTGCAGGGTGAGTGGGGAGGACGGAGGTCTCCCTGCCGGATGCTGCTTTAAGAGTCTGTTCTAGTTTAACGGGGGGATATTTACACCTGCCTGTGTGGACCCATCGCAGTCCCTGTGCAGGTGTCCTGAGAGCCCCTCTCCCGGCCCCGCCGCAGCAGCGGCGCTTCCCTCCCGTGGCTGGCAGAGGGCGGCAGAAGCCGCGGAACCGGCGGCGGAGCCCCGGACGGGGCGGGACGGGACGGCGGAGCGGCGCCACCTGGGCCCTGCCCCGCTGCCAGCCCGGAGCGGGTGCAGGGACACTTTTTTCTGCGAGGGTGGTGGGGACTAATCAGAGCCGTGGAGATGGGCAACGTC
The DNA here is from genome assembly GCF_965638725.1 of Aptenodytes patagonicus. Classification (NCBI taxonomy): domain Eukaryota; kingdom Metazoa; phylum Chordata; class Aves; order Sphenisciformes; family Spheniscidae; genus Aptenodytes; species Aptenodytes patagonicus. The sequence continues at coordinate 12,709,771 of NC_134957.1, read as the reverse complement.
TGTTCCGGTTAGCCCGGCCTGTTTGGTGAGCTCCTCCGCCGCGTTCATCCAGTCTCCCTCCAGGCTCCTTCCTCGGGCAAGCCTGCGGGCAGATGCTGTTGCTGACAGCAGTACCGCCTGTCCTGCCTGGTCTCTGTGCCTGCTGAGAGGGTCTGTTCTATCTGTAGTGGGCCTTCTGCTGGTATGTAGGCACAGAAAGGAGCAGGATCTCGGCTGGAGCAAGTGCATTTCTGTCCCATGGTAGGAATCGGCCTCATAGCAGTGTCGTTCCCCAGCAGGACTGTGGCCGGGCTGGCCCTTCAAGCATATCTGTTACTGCCATGGCTCCTGATGCAACTGCGATTTAGGGAGCTTTCCTTGCACTACAAGTAATTCCCCCTTCCAGCCTTGCCTGGGAACTGGGAGGGAAGCGGCTGGTTTTGGCAAAACCAACTTCCCAGGCCCTGGTTGGTCCATGCAGTGATGCCCAGGAGGAGGTCTGCTCCACCCTTGCAGGCAGCACTGTAGCACTGCCCCAGGCACAGGAATGGGAGTGTGACCAGCAAGGGCTGTGGGTAGAGCCTGAGAAAATAAAGAGGAAGTGTAGAAAGGAGGTAAGCAGTGGGGAAAAACTCAGTGCTGTGGTGATAGGAAGCTCTTAGAAACATGGTGCCAACACTTGGGCTCCCCTTGGTGTGCTGCTCCCTCACCACAAGCTCGGCAGGGCCCTGGGACAATGCCTCTTGGCCCCAGGGTGGCATAAAGAGGCTGGCCTGGGCTTGGCTCTGGATAGAGCTTTTTTTCTCCAGAGTAGTTGATTCCAGCCTTGCATTGATTTCCATTTGAGTCAAACACTTCTCAAAAGCCGCAGAGGGAGCTTGCACAGCATCTGTATCTCTGCAGTTTCCAGAGCAAGTGTCTTGCCAAGTATCTTGGTGTGTCAATAGCTGAGGGAATCCCTCGGTAACCTCCTTTTTATGGATGCCTCTTTCTAGGTCTTCTGAAACAGGGCATTCTGGTGCTAGTCATTGCAAAGGACAACAGTCCCTTTTGGGAAGAGGTCCTGATCTGCACAGTCCAGTGCCACCCCAGATGTGGCTTTCCTTCTTCCCTCAGTGTTTTAGGAAAATGTGCAGCTATTCTTATGCAGGCTGTAATCTCCAAATATTTGAGTAACTTTCATAGGCATTTAATCCAACTGTAAAACACCTCTTGTGGATTGTGGTAGTGTTCCTTGGCCCTGTCCTCATGGCCAGGACCAGGTCTGGGTCTGTTCCTTGCAGTGCAGCAGTCGGTGCACAGCACTGCCTGGCTCCAGAGGCTCTGAGGTTTGTCTGTGAAGGAGTGAAGGCATCTTTACTGTTTCTCTTTACTGTCTCATCACAGTGCTTTGTTCTGCAAACTAGTTGATATTATCAGCCCAGGTTAAAAAAAGTACCTTTAGCAGCAAGTACCTAAACCCTCTTTTTTTTTTTTTGAGGAATGTCTCGGCACAAGAGTTGAAGCTGGTTCAAATGGGTGGTTTCTTGGTGAGAAACAGCCTTTTCTTTCTTTGAATTTTCTCATCCATTTTCACCTGGCAAAGCTTTTTTGTTCTGGTTTAATTTTTTATTTTCTAATGGGAAGACTTATCAAGTCTTTCCACCTTCCTCAAAGTGATGGAAACCCCTCATCGCTTTTCTGGTCGGTAAAATGGGAGTGAAGAAAGGGACTAAGGCAGTAGTTACTTGCTCAAATATTCTGACTACTTTGTTGCTCAGGTGAAGATAGAAGGATAAAAAGGAGAAAAGAACTGAAAGACTGTTCTGTTTCCTCTGAAAAATTCATCTTTCTTACTGCTGTTCTGGCTGGTAGAGGGCTTAAAGTGGAAATGTAAGACCTTGAAGAAAAATGCAGTTTTTCAAAAGTTTCATTTTACATTTTTAAAGTCAAAGTTGTTGATTTTTTCAAAAAAGTAGGAAATCCAGCAGAAACTATTTTAAAATGAAAAAGCTGCCAGCATCACATCCTTGTAACTCTGGTTCTTACTAGCAGGGCAGTGCTGAAGCCTGGTGCAGCTGATATGCAGTGAGGTCTGTTTGGTTCTTGGCAGTGGCTCCTCGGCTCCATTGCACCTTTGCACTGTGTCTCTTCCTCTTAATTCCCCTCTATCTCCAAAGGGATTTGGAGCACCCTCACCTGCTGTGCCCTAAAAGCAATGGGAGAGCTGACCACCTGCTTCAGTGCCATGCCCCATGGAGGTGCTTTGGAGATGGAGTCAAGACAAAATGAAAACTAGCCCAAAAAAGTAATCTAAGCTTTGGTGTGGAAACTCAGTGTGAGGGGGGGGAAGTAGGTCAGTTGTACCTCCAGTCATGCCAGGCTGGAAAGAGGCCTCAGATAATCCTATTTCTAAATATGTTAACCACATCCCGAGTGCAAGCTTGAGTTCCCTCGTGCTAATGGATAACAAGTGAGAGTGAGGCAAAGAGCTTTTGCTGGAGACAGCTGTAGGTTGTGCTGCCATTTTATAAATGTGAATGAAGACAAGGCTGCTATCAGTTTCCATGGGATGAACTTTATATAGGAGACAAAATACTGGAAAAGAAAGTGGAGTCATAGGCAAGATCCTCTGAAGCTGGGATATAAAGTCAAAGAGCTTTGGCTTGCATCTAACCAAACCACCTGACAAATGATTGGTATGGAAAGCAGTCTGACTCTGCCTGCAGGAGACTCAGATGGGAAAAACTAAATTCACTGAAGAAACCAAGAGCTGCAAGTGGACCACCCTAGCCTGTTGCAGTGCTTCAGGGGCTCCCAGGCACAGAAATGCCATGTCCAGAGCAGAGCCCAACCAGCTGCCTGCGTAGGTGACCACAAGTGTGGCTGTCTTACACTTCCAATTAAAAACATCACGTGGAAGGCAGTAAAGTAAATCCACATGATGAATCCTTCCTTGGCCAACAGCAGTTTGCCATCTGCAGCTGGTCCAGATGTGTTTGCTGTGGGCTGGCTGCTGATCTGTGATGCTCAAGCCACAGCAGCAAAATGCAAGCCACGCAAAGGCATCAGACAGCTGAAAATTACTCCCCAGTCTGTGGTGAGACCTCATGGGTGTTGCAGTCATAGGAGGGGTTAGCAATGCTTGCTGAGTGTGCTTTGCATCGTTTTTAGGATGCCTGGCATCACTCTGATAGCTCTGCTTTTACATGTGTCCCTTCCCTCCAATAGATGCAAACCTTTCTACTTGCCCACCTTCCCTTTCACCTGACCTCTACAAGCTATGTATCTTTTCTTTCATAGCTATGGTTTTTAGAGTAAATGAAGTACTGGCTCTTAGATCAGCCTTTTCAAGAAGTCGTGCTTCCTTGTAAGCAGCCAAGCTTTTTTTGCAAACCTGGTATTTTCTACCTTGATTTCATTCCTTTCTACCTTTTTGGCCCAACTTTTTCTCTTTTTTTTTTCTAGCTTCATTTTTAACCTTCTGCTCTTTACCAAGCTTCTCTGTACTATGTATGCTGATGTTACTGAAATGTTCAGGCAGTGAAGCCTGATGTTCAGGAGTTGGGAGATGAAAATTGAATCTTCCTCTTTTACCTTACCCCACCCCATGCTGTGCATATGCATCAACACGGCCCGATTACCCCACCCCCATGGATCTTCTCTGAAGCACCTCTGCCTCATTGAGTGCACAGGATACCCAGTGCTTGCATTAAATGTGGCTCTTAGGTTTTTTTCTTTTGGCTATTGTAGGATCTGCTTTTTTGCTGCATGGTAGTACTCATCACTATTGTATCAGACTGCTTCACACATGGCAATGAATTTAACTTCACACCACCACTACTGGAAGACAGGTTATTTTTATCCTCTCTTTAAATTTGTGAGAATTGACATGCAGAGCTTAAAGCAGAAAAGCAGTGAATGCTTTTGGCTGTCAAGCTGAAGATATCTAGGGTCGTGATTTTGGCATACTTAACCCCGGAGGGTTCTCTGCAGTGCAGCTGCGCCTGAGTAACAGTAGTGGGTGCCTGGCACATCTGTAAGGCAGACCCAGGAGGTCTCATACCTCTGCAAACCAAAGTGGCTCCCTGTGGAAACTTGGGTTTGAGTGGTTCTGTTGGTACTCTGTAAGAGCCAGAGGTAGCACCTGCTCCCACGATGTGCCTTCACAAGAGGAGGATCCTCTATCTTTCTGCAGCTTTATGGCTATCTTCTATTTTTCCCTCATTATCTGCAACAAATAGCAGTTCCCTGTAAACAGGAACTGCTGCTACTTCATTGTGCTAATTCAGTCTGGGATAGATGCATCTGGCTGGCTGAAAGAGCTGGAGGTCCTGTAGTGAAGTAATAGGATTATAAAATTAAACAGTATCATAATTTGCCACTCGTATCTGTATGTAAGGGCATCAGGGCTGCTCTGAATTCTGGCACTCCTGATTTGAGTGCTTGACTCTACAATCTTGTGGGTATTGCTTCTGGAGAGGCTTCACAGACTGTTGGCAGCAGACACTTGTGGCCATAGCAATGTTCATAGACTTTGGTCCCCTCCCCATATGCTTTGGCTGCTGTTTACGGTCCAGGGTCCTATGTCTTCAGCCCAGCATTTGACCAATATGGCCTTGTCTCAGTTGTTCCTACCTCCCCAGCCAGTCCCAACATCCCTGACTTGATAAGTAGAGCTGTCAGCCACCGAACTCCCTTTTAATCTGGAATTCCTACTGTGCATTTTCAGTATGTGCTTATGCCCTTGCTTTTTGAAGGGCATTCAGAAAGGTTGCTTGGGGGATGAGTGGAGTCCAGCTCTCTGCAGCAGTATGGGAAATATTTGTTTCTTTGTCCCTTGCATTTCTGCTTCTGTTAATACTGATGTTGGCCAACACTCTATCAGGGATGATGATGAACAAGGCAAATATGAACTTTAAGCAATACCATGTGATCGTTTTCCTTGTGGATAGATGCTTGGGTTGGCTCAGCAGCACAGCTACAGAGCATGTGTGTGAGCAAGAAATGGGAGAGGAATGCAAGAGAAGGAAGGTGGCAATTCCTGCTGGAATATGTGACTAATTGCTGTGCTTTGAATTCAGGGGATTTGAGAAATGCCCAGGACAGAGGCTGATTAATTAGTGGTGATGTCATTCTGTTAGCAGTTCTAGGGCAGGCCAGCTGAAATATCACCTTTGGATGTAGACATAATCTTCAACAAAGTAATCTGCATTAAAGAAGTTTGTAATATGTAGCAACTTTAAGACAGCCATAGCAAAGCTGGAAATGCTGCCACTGTCAGGGCAGGGAAAGGGAGTTTGCCCCTTCTGTTCTGCCACTTGATAGTGGGGGGGGCGGGGTGTGCCTCTCTGAGGGTAGTCACTTGGGCTCTCTGAGTATATCTCTGTTGACTGGTTGCAGTCCTCTGTTGGACAGGTTGCAGCTTCATCCAGTTACCCTGCTCAGCAAAAGCTTTTCTGCAGCATGCCACTCCCTGGCTTCCTTGGCATCTGAAGACCACTTCACTAAAAGCTTTTTGTAGCTTTTGAACTTCTCAAAGAAACCCACACAAAAAACCCAAAGCCCCACATTTTCATCCTTAGGAAGGGGTGAAGTTTTGCAAGTATCTTGTGTTGGTCTGTGTGCAAGTCTGGGAGGCTGTGCTTTATTGCCATGCCCTGCAGCAAGAGACTTGAATTTGGATGAATCTTTGCAGGTTCCCAGAATGGCCCTTTGCTAAAAGTGGGCAAAAGTTTCCTGTTTTACCTGGGGACAAAGCTTCCATCATTCCCTCCTAATAGTGCTGAAGTAAAAAACTTGGGAGGACTTGTCTTCCTACACTAGTGTGCCAAAGCCCTTTCTGCCTGAGGGCTGCTTTGGCTTCGTGGAAAAAGGTAGACATAAGCAAGGGACTTCTGGGGCTATTAGGGTGAGGTAGGGTTGAACCCCCTCCTCCCCCACAGCCTCTCTTTAGTGTCTTTTCCTTTGCTGATGGGTTCTACTTTCTTCTCACCTGATTTTTTTTTTCTCCTCTTTATATGCTTTTTTCAATTTTGTTATTGGCAGCTTCTCTGTTTCAGATCCTCTTCAAACTTAATTAATGTGCTGCTTATTCCCTCTTCCAGATCAGTAATTATTATATTTAATAAGACCAGATCTAGTCCTGATCTGTGCATTACCTCCTGCTCTCTCAACACTTTTCGGTTTGCTGTGATATTACAGCTTACAGTAATGCAATAGCACAACAGTCCATGCAAAAAGGTCCCTACCAATCTGGTCAGAATGGCTTTCTTTTCAAGTAAAGAACAAAAATATATCAGACCTAGGAAAAGAGACCTCTGCTTGTGCTGTTAAACAGAAGGTGGAGAGAGAAGCTGCTGTAGTGGTACTTTTCCTGCTGCAGCTCTGGCACCTTGGATGGCTCCAGATCTGCAACCCACAGAGCAAGGTCTGCTTTGCTGCTCCTGGCAAAATGTTTGAGCCTGCTCCCTCTGTGAAAGCTGATTGTGTGCTCCTGGAATTTAGCAAAGCTCTTTCTTTTCTTTCTGCCTTCCTAATTCTCTGCATCTGCAAATTGTCAGGTTTTCATCAAAATCTTGGGGGTTTGTTTGTGGAGAAATCTCCACTTATGAAAGAAAAAAATGTCCTGTTGAAAACCTCTGGCTGGGGACCTTTCAGGTTTGCTCCAGAACATGTGCCCTACTAAACACCACCTCCACAGCCTCCCTCCAGACAAGGGAAGCTATCTGGGGGTTGCATGTCTACTGCCTAATGTTTCCCACTGATCACGTACTCTTTTGTATAAGAAATGTAACAAAGTAGCCTGATTAACTGGGATTGAAGAAATTAAGCCTGTGTTTGTGGAGATAATGATCAATGAGGTCTCTTTTAACATGCTTGTTACTCTGGGCTTCCTTTGATTGGCATATCAGCAGCTATGCACCATAAATTACCTTGATGGATTCCCCTGTGCATCTGAATTTAAAAGAGATGAGGCAGAGGGTTATTTTAGTTAATATTCCACTGTGTGATTTGCCAGGTGCTGTGCAGCTTCTGTCTTGACTCATAACCTCTGTTCCTTCACTTCTAAAGTCTTGTCCATGGAAATAGTACTGCAGCTGTCCTTGAACCTGCCTCTGGGCTTTCTGTAGCTTCCATATTCCTTGACCCAAGAGTCCTTTCTGCCTGGACTGTTCCTTAAACAGTATATGCTCACGATGCCTTGAGGAGGGAGCAAGTGCTGTGAGACTGAGGCAGTTTAATTACTGACAAACTCTTGGCAGGACCTAACAGGTTCTCCCAGGTGACCAGCTGGGGCTGCTGGCATGGATCCTGGAGAGAATTAGCTAAAGAAGTGTTCCTGGATGCATGTGGGTCCACAGCAGAAATTTTGGTGCCTCCCTACTGCTGCCCGTTAGCAGTGAAGTTAGAAGATGCCTTCCTCGGATTAGAAAGCACTTGAGGATGTGATTTACTCAGGCAGATTTCCCAGCTGACTGAGCATTCTTATTCCACTAATTAAAAATCAAGAGGGTAGTGTGTGCAGTGGCTCCCAGACAGGAGGAGCTCTCCTCCTTAATGGTGGGGCTGGCTGGACTGGGAAAAGCAGAATGGATCCTGCTAATTATTATCCTCTCCCCTCCTATCAGTTGGAACAAAGCTTGCTCTGGTAAATCCTGCAAAGTTTGATGGCCAGATGCTGCAGCTGATGCCCTCTAACAGCTGGGGCCCAAGTCCGGCCCTGCAGGTGAAGTGTATCAGCACTGGGGGTAACTCAGAGCCAGGACCCTGGCTCAGACTGGCTGCTGCTTTGGAGTCACCTGAATAGCCCAGGACCTGGGACTAGGGAGGCATATGAAGGAAATAACTAACCTGAATCTTTGGTAAGTGTTTGACCAAGCCATTGTAGGACTGTCTTGTTCTGACTTCAGCTCTTGTGGGAAGGAGAAGACTTTGGAAAAGTTGCTGTTTCAAATTTCCCAGTATTGAAGGCTGCTGTGCTCTGGGATATGGGGTTGAGTAGAAGCAGTGACACTCATTGCAGTCCAACCAGCCTCAGGGCATCTCTCTGTGTAGGGCTGTTCTGGGTCATGCAACTTGGCCTGTTATTAGTATTGCCTGTTTGGGTGCAGTTACAGCATCTTTTCCCATCTTGAGTGTTGTTTGATTCTCTGGGCCTGTGTTTTCCTATTTGGCTGAGGCTGACTGCATTTCCAGAGGCTCCATGTCCCATTGCCAGACAGCTGATAGCAGGAGCAAAACATCTGCCTGTCTCTGTGCCTTGTGGCTCTTCCTCCTGTGCATAGCTGCTTTGCTCTGCCGTGTGCCTTCCTATCATCAAATGCACAACTTCTCTTGCTGCTTGTCTCTGATCTGTTCACACTAAAAACCCCTCCTGAAGCAGACAGGCCCTGGGAGAGCACTGACTGTTGGTGGTACATTTGTAGTCACAACTACAGCTGGATTCTCCAAAGCACTGTGCCAGGAAGGAGTCCCAGCTGCCTGTCCTGGGACCCATAGCCTAATGTCTATCTGCCTCAGTGTTGGCCCAATTCTGGCAGGCAACTGGTGTAGTGGTTTCCAATGTACGTGTCTGAAGGCGTTTCTGAGAGTGGGGGTCACCATCAGTTCTAATGAAGTTAGGGATGGAGGGAACCTGGACTGATGGATAAGCCAGTCCTCCAGCATGCTTCCACCCCTGGCACCAGCTGTGCAGATGGTGTATGCATGAGAAGCTGTGTGAGTGACAGGGAGATAGCCCTTGGGCTTTGAACTACCCCTTTTTTTGTGCTTCACCATGTGCCAGGACAAGGCTAAGACATGAACCATTTCTGAGCAGTTCTTCCTTTCATCAACGGTGGAGCTTGTGGCTCAGCCTCCAGCTTCCCACATGGGTGCCTCCAGGAGCCAGTGGTTGGAGTGTCCTGCCTCCTGCAGCCACCACTCACCTTAACATCATGAAGAGCTCTTATTACCTGGGTCTCTGCTGTTTTGTTTCAGCTAATTAGAGCTGATTAAATCTACCCAGTGTTAGGCAGTTGCCTGTCCCTCAGCTTCCTGTGGTCCTTCTAAAGTTTACCAAATGTGACAAGATATTAATCCTTTCAGGGACCATAGCACAGGCAATGCAGTGACATTTAGAGCTCTTGTTAAAGTAGCAGGTTCAGCTGAAGTCTTTAGGAAACTTCGGCTCTCTTACTGACAGGCTCTATCTACAACTGTATTGCGTGGCTAACTATCCTGCTTGATGGAGAGGATCCTAAAATTGCTGTTTCGATGAAAGTACAGTCAATCTCCAGATGTGGTAGGTTCCTGAGTGCACCAGAGTTCATACTTCCCTTGGGATTTATTGTCATAATGGCCTTTGCACCTGAAGCTCAGCAACATCTTTGTGCCAGGAGGCTCACTGTTGTTTGGTGTGCAGCTGTAAACTGAGCTCAGTTTATCAAGCTATGATGAGACCAGAGTCTCCTCTGAGTTGACAAAGAAAGCTGAGGAAGGTATTTGGAGGGGAGGGAAGACCTGGAATAACATATTTCATGTAATATGACCATAGGGCATTTTCCAAACACTTCAGCTAGTGTTGTCAACACTGGCAATTTTTAGTGTGAACCTCCTCATATTTGGCCTTGTTGCAAGTTCCAGGTTTTGGGTTCATGCCGCTCTCCACTTCCTTTTGAAACAAAACATGAGTTCACAGCTTTGTGGGTGCAGAGACAATCCCAGGAGGATCCTGGATCAGAAAAGCAAACAAGCAGGACTCTCAAAGCCAGCCTTTCTAAGCACTTGATTTAGATGAGTGTTAGGTACCTAAATTGGTTAAGCATATTTGGACTTGACAAGCATGTGCAATGTTAGAAATAGAAATGCTGAGGCATCTAAAACCTTATGACTCCACAGGGGCATTTTTGAACTGATGCTGCTATTGTAACTGCAGAAGTGAAAAGAAAGAGTATGTGAACAGGTCTTTCTCTCCAGGTTTATTTTTGCCCTTGCCAAGGGACTGAAGGACAAATAGCCTCTTTCAGGCCCATTAGCTTTTATGAATTTGTTCCACTGCCAGCATATAGTTTTTGAAATTCGAGATAGCTATCCCTGCTAAAAGAGCTCTGGTAACTTCTCCATGTAGTTGGACCTGGCTTCTGGAGATTTGGATGGACATGTTTTGTCATAGAAACAAGGCTCCAGCTCTTTGCTTTGCCAGGATCTGCTCAGACACAGAGCTTGAGCTCTGCAGTGTCCTGCAAGAAGGGGTTTTTTTAGCTCTTTAAGTTGTTCCGTGGGTATACATGCTGAGCATCTATGTAAAATGAAGATATATAGCTATCACAATGCCCACTTCTGGATTTCCCTGGGCATTTCTAAGCTATGGGTAAAACCCCAGATATACTGGAGCCCTTATCTAAAGCAGCAAGGGTTATGTGATCTTGTATAGAAACACTGCATTGTGTGTCAAGCATCCCTTGGGATTATACATGTAGATCAGTACCTCTCAGGGAGTGTGGAAAGGTGAGGAAAAATTCTCTTTCCACTAGTGCATGTTAGATATGTCTGTTTTGTCATGGATTGTGCAAGTGAGCCATTTGATGACTCTGCCTTAGCCCATCACCACCTTCTTCCCACCAGCACAGCCCTGCAATGCCCCAACAGCTTCTAAAGATGATTCTTTCTCACTTTGTCAGGCTTCTGTAGACTAAACTTCTGGTGATGGGAGCCACCTTTGCATTTGTGTTGCCAAGATTTAGCCCCAATGTTATCAGGTGCTTGAAATGTATGGACTAAGTGACAAACTGGCATAACATGTGGGATAGAAAATGGAGAGAGCTTTTTCTTTGTAAGTCTAAAGTTTAGAGGTGGAGAGTTTCAGCAGCAAGAACACATTTTTTGCTGTGTATTTGAGAGGGTCAAAAGAGCAGCATGTCCTGCAGCCCCTTCCCAGTGCCACAGGTAAAAAGTGTGTGGGAATGTCTGCTCTTGTGGGCACCAGCAGATTCTTACCAGTCACCTACTTTTAACCCGCCAGCACATGTGAGATAACAGCCAGTGGATTTACTGGTAAGGTGGTGCCCAAAGGACAGTCCTGATGAGAGAACACTTTGAAGGGGAGCCTTGCCTTCGAACTGTGCTAGGGGAAAGGTTGCTTTTGAGCTGTTTCTGGATACCAGGGATAGCACAGCATTTTAGGTGGCTCTGTGTTCCCTCCTGGCAGGCTTTGAGGGCTTTACCGTGGACAAGGAGGGGAGGGGGCTGCCTTACCGTGGGGGAAGGAGATGCTGCATTTCTGCCTCAGCCCAGTGCTATGCCTGTTTGCTGGGGACTGGCCCAGGACTCTGCTCCCTGCCTAAAGGAGGAAGAGCACCAGTTCATTGCTGGTTTGTATGGGTGGCTCCAGCTTTTTGATACTGTTTCTTTGGATGACTGTTAGACTTTGCTTGAGGGGTGCAAATGTGGTGCCACAGAGGGCAAACAGCAGCTCTGCTGTGCCTGCTGCCTGCATAGGACAGCCCCAGCAGGGAGGCTGGAACAGTGGCAGCAAGGCTCCCAGCAGCATGCACAATGAGTGGTGACCCCCATCTCTGACTGAGGATGCAGGCAGGTGGCTGATTTATGGCCAAGGCAAGATAGGGGTCTCTCTGAGTTAAGCTGTAGGTGAGTTGCCATGGAGATGGGCTAATAAAGCACCAGGCACAGCTGGCTCTGATGCTGCTATGGTTGCAAGGAGTGGGTGGGTGGGGAGAAGGGGCAGGTGGCCTGGTGGGGATGGAGAGTAAGAACAGGGTAGCACCTGGAGAGCGGGGCAGGAGTTAGGTGTGTAGGGCTGTTGAGATGGCCCTGGGTGCTTTGAGAGAGGAAGGGGTGATGGGAGAAGAGATCCCCCTTCTTCCAGCTCTTTGGGAGGGGCGGGTGTCAGCATGGTGCTCCTTGGTGGTGAGTGGGACCAGCAACTTTCGGGAAAGAGGTTGGACCCCTATGCAGCCAGTGTATCTTTTGTTCTGGTCTCCTGCCTCCATCAACCACCTGTCTGCTGAATGACTGTAGGCTGGCTGCTTCCCCTGGCAGCCTGAGAGGGCCTCAGAGTGGGTCTGGATATCAGCTTGCAGAGGCCACCTCATGCAGGACTGGTGCAAAGGACTCTGCTGTGCTCAGGGTTAGCTTATGTGTGGGGAAAACAGGACCTGCTCCATGCCAAGGCGGGTGCCTGCACATAAGGTGGTCAGGACCTTTCTAACTGCAGTGCCCTCCCTGTGCTGATGACCCTTCAGCCTCAGAGCAGGTCTGCACCACCCAGTGCCCCCGGAGTGCTGTGTGTTACCAGGGCATGGCTCCCTCAGCATGCTGCCCTTCTGCCTTTCAGCACTAGGGAAGGTCACCTGTTCCCTGGCTCAGTCCTCCATCCCAGCCATTGAAACATAATTGCAGCCAGCTCCCTTGGATGCCGAGTATGGGTGTTGGATGGGGATGAATGGGGATGGCATGGACTTGCCTCCAAAGAGGTGGGTGTACTGGAGCTGTGCTGCACATCCCTAAGCTCTTGCTCCAGCCTGCACCTTCAGAAAGGACCCTCCTGCTTTGCTATACTAGGGGTTAAGTCTGCAATCCCATTCAGTTCAAGAGCACTGTAGCGTGGACCTAAAACTAAGCATACTTTTATTCTGGCTAGTTGAGCAGGGTGATGGGAGGGAAAGGCTTAGCTAATTAGTAGCAAGATATTCCCAGGCTGCTGTACTTCCATTTTGAGAGATTACTCTTCAGTAATATAGTGACAGCCATATTTTAACCTTGATCACCATAGGAAGGGTTTTGCCTCAAAGCCATCTCCTCCAGAGTGTGCCAGAGTTCAGGTAGGTGTTCCAGCAGGTAAAGGAGAGTGGGGTGGGGGGGAGGGAGGTTATATATTTTAAGATGGAAATAAAAAGCCTTATGATGGAGTGATGCATTAAAAGATAATTGCTTACAGGTTTCACAAGGTGTTTTTATGCCTCCTAAATTGATGGATGTATCCTCAGAGACTGATGCTCTTAGTGGAGGGTTACCTTTCCTTCTGAACAGAGCAGAGATCCGAGAGAATTCCAGCTAGTTTAATGCCAACTACTGATAACACTACCCCCACCCCCCAAAGGAAAGGTTGTCTAAAGCTGGACTTCTTGAGCTAGCTAATGCCGCCTTCTCTGGCTAAAGCCTCTCCCCGCCCCCCGACAGCATCCACTGTTGTTCAAAGCCATCCTGTGCTACTGCTGAACAGCCCTTGTGTCTTTAACTCTGTCATCATGCACTAGCCAGATGGTAGGAGTACTCCCCTCCCTTATGGGTCAGTTGGCTTTTGGCACTGGCTGGGATGAAGGAGGACTTCCACTGCCTCCATCGTTAACAGGGCCTCCCTTGATGTCTCTGCAGGGCTAGCTGGTGGGGTGAGCCAGCCAGCCCTTATTATTGCAGCCAAACCATAAGGGGCACAGATCATGCAAAGCTTTGGAGTCTGTCTGGTGTGGCCTCTATAATCCAGGAAGGATTTGACTGGTGGAGTTTTTGCTTATTGCTCTTTGGTACCTAGAAGCAGGCCTTGCTGTGGTGCACAGGTGCCTGCTCTGCCAAAGATTTGCATAAGCTGATATGGTGTGGATCAGCACATCTGGAGGGACAGAAAGGGTTGCAATGTGCATGTCCACTGACCTCATTTAGGGTGCTTTTTAGGTGCTGTATCTCTTGCTCTGCTCTTAGCAACTCACTGTTCATGTGGTTATGCCCTTGTAATTCCTTACCTTGTGCTTTCTTTCCTGTCTGACCCCAATTATGGCCATTTCCCCCACCTTTGTAAGGAGAACTTGGTGTGTGGTGTGGCTGCAAGGGGAGAGATTTAATTTGATTTTTAGATTCTTGGAAAAACTTTTTCAATAAAGGGCCTTGTGCCCAAGACTATTTCAGGCTGCTGGCAGTGTCAGATGAGACCTCTGAGCTGAGGAGGCAGTCTTTGGAGAAGGCATCTCAGAGTGGAGTGAGATATGTTGCTCCTGGGGGGGAAGTCTGTATGGCTGTTGCTCATGGATGAACAGGCCTCGAGAGAAGCATGGTTTCCATTGCCTGTGACTATTGCTAGTACTACTTAAATCTGTAAATCTTGGAATGTTCTTCAGTATGAACCATTTAAAATCCTGAGTCATTTCTGTCTCCGGGTATGCTTCTCGCTGATTCTGTTTCATGCCTGTTGTTTTATCCAAGGCAGTTCATGCCAGCAGCTGAGTCAGTTTGGAAAGGAGGAAGAACAAGTATTAGGGCCTCTTCTGCTCCCAGCCTCCAAGCAACCAATGTTCTTGAGTTAGCCAGGTCCTGCGTCTGGTCCCACCTCTGGGCATGATCATCTTGGTGATATTATCCAATGGAGTGTCACCTTCCAGTGGGAAGATGGTGGACCAGATCCTTGGGGCTTTTAGCCAAGTGAATGGCTGTGCCTTGGGACTCCCTCTGAGCTCTTCCCTGTTCCCTTGCCAACACTCGTGTTCACAAGCATATAAATCAGGAATGGAAGGTGTGCCTTGGAGGAAACTTAGACGTAAGCAGAAATTCAATGTGAATAAGTATGGCCAACCTGTGTTGCTCACAGGACTCTTCCTTAGCTGACCGTGCTTTGAGTAGGAGGTTGGACTAGATGTCCTGAAATCTCTTCCAGTGCGAATTTTCTTATGATCCTATGATTTGCCCCAGTTGTGGAGACCAGCAAAAAAGCTCCTCTGCTAGCATGCACACACAGCTCTCTTCTTGAGTGATGCTTTAGATTATGGCAAGAGGAATTCAATGCAGAAACAGACTTTTTAAAATGGGAACAGCCCCACACCATGCACTGGTTGCTGTCATTCATGTATGAGCAGTCTAAGGACAATTAAAATGTCAGCTGTCCACATGAGATCTCAAAAGTAAGGTCCCTGCAGCTCATGCAAAATATCTTTCAGAGACCAGAAAATAACAACTTGAAGGCCTGGTTGCTGAGGCTTCAAAATTGTCCTGTGAGTATTTAATCTCTGTTGGCTAGGGTTGGATGTGGTGTTGAGGGCTGGAGAAACTTATCTTGATTACATATGGTTTGTGGTAGCCACAAAGTTTCTGTAAGAGAGCCAAGTGTTGCAGTAACAGTAAGGACTCTTCCTCCTCTGGTCTAAGAGATGTCAGATTTGATTGTGGGGTCACTGTGTTGGACTAAGCTCAGTTTTTGCATAGGGTGTTGGTCTTCAGATCTTGTGAGGCTCGTCAGGTCTTGCCTATGGCCCCTATCCAGCAGAGGAAAGCAGAACTCTACTGGCATTTGAACTGCTGCTAACAGATATGTCTGGATACCTAGATTAGTAAAGACCATGCTCAGATCATAAGGAGTTGAAATTTTGCTTTGAAGGAGAGCCTGTATTCTCTTCCTACTGTCCAGAAACACGTCATACTGAATGCTCCTGTCTCACCAAAGTTGGGATGGCTGTGGTCTGTAGTGATAAGGTAGAACAGTGATTACCCCAACTTTCTCCTGGAAGCAAGAACTGGGTCATTTTCTGATATCAAAATGCAGAGAACTGACAGTTAAACTGGATTTAATCACTCATGCCTTGAGGGCCCTTGCCCTGAAGTATGTTTGCATGTTATTTTAAGTATTCAAAACCAAGAATATTTTAGAGGAATTTTGGGGTGGTCAGTAATGCCTGCAGTTATGATCCTTCATCTCATCCTGCATCCTCAGTGATGGAGGAATGGTTATGTACCTCGGAGTCACAGCTGCAGCTGAGTCTTGCAGTGCGTGTGTAACAAGGAGAGCTCTGCAGGGACAATATATTTTGTGTGCGCCTTACTGTCAGCTTTCGCCTTCCCAGCTTCACTGTCGTGTGGCTCCGCAAAACCTCCAAAGCCCAGCCAGCTCTGTCCAGTGCATCTTGCATCGCCCTTCCTCTGGGGTCCCTGCACTGCTACACTGAATCTGTCCTTGTTTTCACTGCCTACTCCTTGCTGCGTTTTAACCTCTTCCTCCTGCCCCCTTCTCCACATTTGTTTTCCTCCCTGTGCTGTTTTATTGTGATATAAACCTCGGCAATTCCAAGTTGCAAGCCAAACTTCCCTGCCCTGCCAGCAGACCCGGGATTCAGCCAGGCCTTGCAGCGAGGAGGCAGGTTGGCAGGAGCTGGGGTGCAGCACACCCCTTGGGGTGCTGGCCACCTCCTTGCAGAGCACCAGTGCCTTGGGGAGCTCCTCCCTTCAACAGGTAGACGTTGGGAGCAGCCAGCCTTGCTCTGCTCAGCCTCCTGCACGGAAAGGATAGCGGGGGCTGCCGCGGTGCTGTGAGGCCGGGGTTTGGCGGAGGGCCCCAGGGCATCGCTTGGGGTGGTGGCCCCAACCCCGGGCAGAGAGGGCGGCAGCACCCCGTCCCCGCCGCCCGCGCTGTGGGGAGGGCAGCTCCGCACAAAGCGGGTGGGTAAACCCTCCTCCGGGGCGCGGGGAGGAGGAGGAAGGCGGGGGGATGCTGCTTCCCTCCCTCTCTCTCTTCCTCCCTCGCCGCGGCCGGAGGAGCGCGCAGGCGGCGGCTGGCAGCCCCGGGCGGCACGGCGGACTCGGGGGCGCGCAGCCCGGCGGAGCGGCGCGGAGCGGGCTCCGGCTGCCCCCGCGCTGGGGCAGCCGGCGCGGCGGTGAGTGCGTGCGGGGTGCGGCGCGGTTCGCGTCCCTGCTCCCCCGGGTCTCCTCTCTCCGCTCCGCGCCTCCCCGGCGGCTGCACCGAGCGGCGAATAACCGCCCCGCCCGGGGCTGGGGATGGGGGGACGCGGGGGGCAGTGCGGATGAGGCTCCCGGGTGCTGCGCCGCCCCCCGGCTATTGTCTACGGGCCGGTGAACAATAGGGGGAGCAGCGGCCCCGGGGAGGAAGGGGGGCTCGGGAGGGCGGCCGCGGGGTCGGAGCATCTCCACTCCCGCAGCAACTCCGGAGCGTGTTGCTCTGGAGCAGAGCGGCCGCCCGAGCCGTTCCGGGGTCCCCCCCGTGCTGGGGACCCCCGGGGCTCCAGCCCGCCTGCCTGGCACTGCCAGCTAGAGAGCGGGGAGAGGTGTAAGCGGCTGCGATGGAAAATGTCTGGATGTGGACAATACTCAGTCCTGTTCCTAGAGCCAAATGATGAATGCAGGGGAAGGGGCTGAGCGGGGAGAACAGTGTAGTAAAGCAAAATCAAATTTCCCCCTGAATCCTGCAGCCAGGCCTAATGGGCACTGATGCTGTGTCGGGGTGGGGAGGGAAAGGAGTTTTGGGGGCTGCAGTCTCTGAGGCTGGTATGGGAGGAAAGGGAAAAGAGCTGCAGATCTTTCCTCCTCCCCCCAGAGTTACTAGAACTGAGATATGGATCATTAAAAAGGAGTAGCATAATGTAATTAAGCATTAGACAGTCCCCACTGCAACACTTATCCATTGTTCCTCGCTCTGCCTTCTGCCAGAACAATTCTCATCTGGAAAAGAGAAGTATAATTGAACAAATAGTTCATTTCCCTGGCCAATTGCATCCGTAGTCTCTCCCCTGAATCTGCTGCTGGGTGGCTGCAAACGCAGCAGCGTCCTCAGACAGAAAGGGAGAACTGGGACCCTCTGGTGAGACTCGTGGGCTAGCCGGCAAAAGCAGCTCCGAGTGGCTGCTCACCTGAGTTGTTCTGATGACAGCAGCAGAGCAGGTTTGCTCCCTCACCTCTTGGTCCTCTTAGCTTCCTTGTGGGAAGTGTGAAGAAGAAAAATAACAGGTGGTGAGGCAGGTCCAGCCTACAACTAGAAGATGCTATGTGTGTTTCAGGCAAGTCTCCTCCTTTCCGTAGTCTATCTCTTAACTTTCTCTTTACCTGGGAGGATAAAGGATTTCCGGCTGTTTTGAGGTGGTGCTGTTTTGGTGGAATTTGCCAGCCTGCCCTTCAGCCTGTGCCTGTGGTGGCTGGGTGCCCTGCAGCACGTGCACACACATGCACAGAGGCAGGAGTGCGAGAGCCTGACACTCCTGCTCTTTTCCCGAAGACCTCTGAGCAGCTGAAGGGGTTGCAGCTGCACCTGGGCCCCATGGCACATGCTTGGCTGGAGGCTTCATCCTTTCCCTGGAATCTCCTCCTGATTTGCAGCGTACAGCAGAGCTCAGTGCATGGGTATGCACAGATGCACTCTCCACACTGCTGCGAGACATGCTCAGCACTGGGAGGCTGCTGCTTTTCCTCGCTTCTGGAGCTTCTTATCACAAGTCCGCATCATGCAGCTTTCCTCCTTCTGTTCTTTCTCCTTTCCTCTTTTTTCTTTGTCTGTAGACTGACACCTGTCCCACTTCAGTCTCAGCTTCTCCTCCGTCTTTTCCTGCTTAATTCATTCTTTCACCTCAGTTTCTTTTTCTCTAAGTCGACCTTGTCCTCTTCAGACTGCTTCTCTCAACACTGGAGAAGCAGTCCAGCCCCTCATCTCAGTAGGAGTATTCCTGCCAACTGTTTATGAAAAGTAGCACAATACCCAGGCTGAACACTGACATAATTACATACCCAGCCAGAGAGTATAGTAAATAATCCTGCCTTTCAAGTTTTTGCCCAGTGGTGAGTCTTCTGCCATTACCTTTGCCCATGGGCTAAATGTATTATACTTCCTTGCATTTACTTATATTCTGGAAACACGCAGTCAGTGCACAGATACATGGTATCAAAGTGGATGTATGTTGGTGTCTTGCACCATATACACTTACTGTGCCTGTACGCATTGTGTGTCTGAATATGCATATGGCTCTGCTCCTGGATTGAGGCTTTGACAATCATGCTTGGCAAGTGCGAGGGCTGTCAGGGAAGGAACAATTGCTGAGGTGCGGATATTGTTCCATCGGTGAAAGAAAGATGGCTGTGGGGTGAAGGTCAAGAGCGCCAGCAAAAAACGCAGGGCTTGGCTAGCTGTGTTTGCGTTGGTTAGGGTGCTAGCTAGTTTTACAAGGATTTGTGTGTACGTATGATTGCAGACTGTGGGTATTGTCAGCACGGTTGTATTTCTAGTTGTGCTTGTGAGCCGGAGTCAGTCTGCAGTTGCTTTGATTGTGAGTCAGTCTGTCTGCAGTTGCAGTAGCCTGTGAATCAGTGTCTGCCTGTAATTATGTGGGTGAATCAGTGTTGGCTTGTTACACTTTGAGTGCAAACGGTTTCCTGTAGCGGTTGTGGGTGTGAATCACTCTACAGTCCCTCTGGATGTGTTTTTGAGTAGAGAGATGCAATACTGGGATTAATTTTGTTTTGATGAGGAAAAACTGTCAAGCAGCTTCTCATTTTAAAGAATTAAAGCTGGGTTGGGAGTTGGGCACAGAGCTTGTTTCTCTGTTACCAGCTTTCTACAGAAAAGATCCACTTTAAGGCTTGCTCCCAAGATTTCCATGTTGATCTGAACCTTTAATTTGCCTTGTGCCTCTGGTTCCGAGTGTCCTCTTTTGCTGGCATCTCTTGCAGAGCTGCAGACAATGCATTTGGTAACCATCACGTGTGCCTCATACCTTATGTGTTTGGCAGGTTCATGGGAAGGTTGTTTATGGCTTGTGTAGTGTGTGTGTGTTTGTGGGGATGAGCCAATGTGTGCCTCTTGGGTAGGTAAGCACAAACATTTTCATGCTTGTGAGTTGAAGACTGTGTGGTTCCTCTGCCATGTGCCTCTTGCTGTGAGACAGTGCTGTTTCTCTAAGTAGATGGTAAACAACAAGTTTGATTCAGGTAGGCGGAGGTACTGCTGCCTGTTTCTTGTTCTCTGATTCCTATAAAACGCTGTAGTAGCTTCCGGCCTTCAGCAGCACCTGTACGGCACAAAGCAGCACTAAACTGAGAGGCAAGTCGGAGAAATCCGGGCTATCTCAGATGATGGAAGCAGAGCACTCCCCTCGGTCCAAGTTAACCAAGCCTTCCCCCTGAGCTGGCTGGCGCAGGTAGAGCACAATGCTGGCAAGGCTGGACTGCTTCCAGTAGGCACCGGCTTGTGCGTCTCTGCGTTGTGCAGTGTATGTGTGCATCCCAGGTAGCTCATTTCAGAACAAAGGGATGCAAACAACCAGTAGGACAAGGGTCTTGTGAAACACCACAGTGTCTTATTCCATCATTTCCAGGCTTCCAGATGAACCGTATCTGCTCATTGCTGCTCCTGCCTTCAAAGAAAAAGATAGTTTTATTCCAAGGGACCCTTCTTTTTAGCTGAAGTGATTAAGAACTGAAGCAAAACCTCCCCAACAGGGACACAGGGCAGCATGTGCACTGCTGCATTTATTGCTGCTGCACTGAGCGCTTGCTGGCTGCCCGTCTCTGCAGAGAGTGCTTGGAGCTTTACCCGAAGAAACGCTAAAAGAGGCATAGCAGTGATCACCACAAGGCTGGTGTGCTCACAGAGGATCAGGGACAGTTGGGCAGAGCACAGCCCATGCAGTTTGGATGAGTTTGGAATCATTAAAAGGTGTTGAAGGACCTCTCCTGATGCCTGGGACCTGTTTTGCAGAGGCTCCAGTGCAATGAGGAAGGGCTTTAAGGAGCTGCTTCTGCTGTGCAAGTGCACCTGACTTTGTGGGTAAATATGCAGGTGTTGTGAGGTCACCTATAGTGCTGTGTTTGGCTGTGCTACTGTGCAGGTGCACAGTGGATGTGCTTGGCACCCACTGGGTCTAGATCACCCTCTTCTCCCTGCATGGAAGTGCTTGTATCTGGGCTTTTGGACTGAGGCTGCCTCTACTTCCCAGTCTGTTTTCCAGCTGGCTTCCCAGCATCAGCTCCTCATTGCACACCGCTCCCCGAGATACCTGACTTGGCAAAGATGTGGAGCAGCTACAGGTCCTGGGGGCTGTGGGCTGAATGAGAGGTGTAAGTGCTCAGCACTCCTTCAGCTGATGCCACTGGTGTAGGTGCACGGCATGTGGGCCTGCCGACCTAAGTACACTGCAGGTAAACAGCATCTCTGGGTGCAGTGATGGGGCAAATACGTCCTTTGGTCTGCTTCATGAATGCCATCTGCACTATGAGACTATTGCTAAGTGAATCAGATTGTTCCCTTGGCTGTGCATGTTCCAAGGAGGCAGTAATTTGGGAGAGATACTTACGTGACACTCACAAATGTACCCAGGTAGGTTTATGGGCCTCTTCTGTCTTCATTCCCTTTCTGATGCTTGCAGTCTCCCCCTCTCTGGGCTGTTCTCCCAGAGTTTTTTGCAAGCTTTACCTTTCAGTCTCCACCTCCGGAGCTCTATCTGTCTTTCCCTTGTCAGCAGTAAGCCTGTGCTAATCACTCTTTCCTAGGAAGGCATTTCAGAATATTTAATGGTTTCTAGAATAAGGATTTCTGAAAAGATCAGGCTCAGTATGCCAAGTCAAGAGATACCCTAGTAACTATGTTAACATTGGGTACCTTGCTGATCTGCAATGTACCAGCACTTTTTTTGTTCTCAAACTCACCTCAGTAGGAGCAGGGGCTTGAGCATGTTGCTGTCTCGGGGAGAAGGAAGCTTTTCCAAATCCTCGTTCCAAAACTGCACATCCAACAGGAAGGCTGTATTTCTCAGGAGTGTTGTTATGCTGTGATGCTCTGGAGATTGGACAGACTGTGTGTGCTGGAGAGGAGTGGGTATGTTTATGATGCCTTTAGGTATGTGGTTATAAAGAGACCTGCCAAAATCCAGAGTGCACAGAATTGTAAACTTCAAGTATTGCTAGATTCCAGCTGCAAAGTGTTAGCAGGGCTCCTTAGAAAAATCTGCATTTCATTCAGCTGTGGAGGTTACCAGCAACTGCAGAATTAGTGATGAATGCATTTGCTAACTGTGCCATTAAGAAATGAGCAATGGACAGATGGAGGAAGGAAGTGCAGAGCTGCTTTGAACACATACCATCCCTATAGGCTCCATCTTGCATAGGCATAGTCGAGAACCAGAAGCTATAGGGTGATGTTCTTTAATTTATGTGAAAGAGGGGTCAGTCTAAGGAGTTTGTACCACTCTTTTCTGAGCTTAGAAATCTTTGCATTTTGCTTTTTTCTTCATGGACGCTATGCAGTTTCCTTTCAGCAAGACCTAGTAAGAGATTTTGGGGTGTTTTCTTTTTTGAGACTATTACCATCCAATTAACATTCCTAAACCCTCACTGGGTAACATGCATCCTCCCTCCCAGAGGATCAGGGATCCCTACAGGTATTCAGATCAAGATGCTGACTGTTTCAGAGCCTTCCTGAGTGGGAAGTGACAGCTGAATAGCATTTTGTTTAAGCACCTTCTGCAAGGACAGCACCAGTTCGGGCTTCCTGAGCCACACTTGTGGGTGTTTCCATTCCTTTCCTTTGCTCAACATGGTGCACACCAAGGGACCCCTTCCTGCCTGCTCTGCTGCGAGTAGTAACTGCTATGGGGCAGGCAGTCCTCTCCAAGAGCAGCTCTTTTGTGCTAAAAATCTGAGGAGCTCAGTTACTGGGCTGTTGAAACCAGGACTGGTTTTACAAACCTGCCAGGCCAGAAACCTTGTTATTAGAGAGGCTGTGTGGCCAGTAGCTACCGGGCTTATAAAGCACTTGTAGCGGCTGAGATTTTCTGTGTCCCTGTGGTTGGTGCAAGAGGCCTGGACTAGCAAGAGCCCCAGGAAAGGGGAGAGGTGATGCTGTTGTGCCATGGGGACCACACTAGGCTCTGACTATGGGGAGCTTTGGAAGATCCCTTAAACTGTATGAAGGGTGAAACCTCCTCCTCTGCAAAAGCCTCTTTGTGTCCTCCAGAGACACGTTTCCTGCCTGGCAATAGGGTGATGAGCACCAGCACTGGAAGGTGGTTGTTCCTTCTGCTTCTCCCCCAGCACTGCCTGGCTAGCTGTGGCTCAATGTAACAAGGCTACCAGGGTTCATCACCAACAGTTAAAGCCCCTGTGTTAATTGGGAACGTCAACCACAATCCTCAGGACCGGGTCTGCTTCTCAATCCATCTCTAAGTGTAAAGGAGCCAAAGAACAAGGAAAATGCCATGCAGCCTCTCCTATCCAGCTCCCCAGGAAAAATATGATACAAGAACCAAAGGAGAATGGTAGAAAACAGTGCCAAGCTATTTTCCATGCTGTGTTGTCCTTCCTGAGTCCATAAGTGCAGCCATAGCAAACCAGCCATCCATGTACTCTCACACGCCTTTTGGGGGCATTCTCTGTGCTGGCAAACCGAGCCATGGCTGGCAAAGTAATCACTTGGGCAAGTAGTGAAAACAGATTTTTCTCCCAGTGCAGGTATGTAGAACTCATTCTGATGCTTAAAATGACTTAAGCATGTATTTAACTTTATTCAAGCAGCCCTGTTATCCTTAGCTAGCACGTTCCTCAACAGAACTATCCAAAGTAGAAAATTGGCCCTTCATCTCCACATAATATTGAAGGAAAACCTTATGAACAAGGTTTGGTGGAAATGTGGTTGTTTAGAGCTTCTTGGCATGGACAGGCATGCCTTATACACACATACATGGAAGGTGTAAGTGCTTCTGGCTTTTGTCACTGTCCCTGACCCTATCTCTTTCTGGATTATCTTGCTGCCTCATTTTCTGGTCCTCTTTCCTTTAGCTGCTCTGTCCCACTTTTGGTGTGTAATCTCCCCAGCCCATGGTCTCACCAAATCTCATAAAGATGGTCCAAAATGTTCTAGAGGAGCCAGAACAGTTCCTGCAGAGTTAGGAGGCACCTGCTGCAAAACTAGAGAGTCCTCATTTGTGTGGATATCCCTGGTCAAAAACTGCTGGCAGGGCAAATTCTGCCAAAACAAACTATTTATTGAAATCAGCAGTTGAATGGGAAAGTGTTGATTTCAATGAAATTTTTCAATGATGCTGTGGGGAGGGGAGAGGGAAGCCAGCAAGGTTCTTTTTTTGCTTTTGGCTAGTGTTAGAAATTGCCTTAGGAAAAAAAAAAATCAATTAAATCTTATTGTATAATATGCATGTTTAAGTGAAATGAAAGGGAAAAGTTGAAAGGAAATCTGTTGATGAGCTGCTAATTGAAGGAGTTTTGAATTTGCCTTGTAAGAAACATCAATGTTTTAGTTGTCCTTGTGATTTGGAACGAGTCTCCCCTAACTGTTGGAATTTCCCACAGAACAGATGTTCAGCCTCTTAATTTGTGCTTCATCAGCAAATACTTAAATTTCCAAGACTGTGTGTCCCTTCTCAGTTGGAGGGTGGCAGGAGCCAGAAGAGCCATCCCAAATCAGGGCTTGTCTCACCAGAGATGTAAATGTGCCCATGCCAGAAGGCTCCTGCAGCCTCCAGTAAGCGTGTGCTCCTTTGGTGTGAAGGCTATGCTTCTGTAGG
The DNA here is from genome assembly GCF_965638725.1 of Aptenodytes patagonicus. Classification (NCBI taxonomy): domain Eukaryota; kingdom Metazoa; phylum Chordata; class Aves; order Sphenisciformes; family Spheniscidae; genus Aptenodytes; species Aptenodytes patagonicus. The sequence goes on along the minus strand of NC_134957.1, from coordinate 12,685,538 downwards.
TAGCATCCTGATTAAATAAGGCCTGAGCACACCAGCAAATGCTCATATGCACAAAATTAATCCATGCACTGATATTTGCAAGGATTTTGAGTGATGGGGAAGAAGATAAAGGTAACACATGTCTGAAGTATGCTCTGTGCAAGGCAATGCTAGGGCTCAACGCTATTTTTTTTTTTTTTTCCTGTGCCTGCTATTAGTGAATATCTTGCCAGAACAAAAGGTGAGGTGGGTGGGTAAAGACTTGTAGTGTCTGGCTCTTACCTTCTGCCTGTGTGGCAGCTCATGTCCTCCTAGAGCTGTACTGAGCTAAAAAGCAAGGATCAGGCACAGCATCCAGGAAGATTGTAGGGCCAAAATGTTGTGGGGTGACCAGGGGCAGCTAAATGCAGAATTGTGGCATAATACATGACCCAGCCTGGCCTTGTGCCCCTCTCCTCTTCCAGTCGTCTGTGGCAGGGGTAGCCAGATACACATCACTGCACATACATGATATACATGAAATACATGATATCCAGGTGTTTCCACCCTGCTTGGCTGAGCTCCCTGCTCTCCCTGCATGGGATTTCTGCAGGGGGTTCCCATCTCCCATGTCTGTGTACAGAAACCCCTGCTCCTTGGTAGCACTTGCATAACTTGCCTGTCCCCTTCATCCTGGGGCACCCTCCGCTATCTGAGAAATGCTGTTCAGGTGCTGGGGTTTGGCTTTCAGCCCAGCATCTCCTTCATTGCTGGAAAGAGCTGCCTGAGACTCTGCAATGTTGGTGCCTATTGAGTGGGGAAATCCAGAGGTAGGATTTGGCTGGCAGCAGCACCTTGCCCTGGTTTCTGTAGGCTGTGATTGAAGTGAGCCTTCATTTATGGCTTTGGGGGCTCACGCTGGCTGGTTGTCCCTGGCTGCTGCAGTGCTGAGCCTGTGCTGGGCTGAATCCTGTGTGTGCCAGACATGAGGTGTTGTGTTGGGGAGACATCACAACAAGCTGTATTTATACAGGCTGTTGCTTGGCAGTGCTGTTCCAAGGTGCATCAACATAATGAGATACATAAAAGGGGAAGGCAGTTAAATGTGCAGTAACATCACAATAAAAGTAAAACTGAGCATTAATGAAAAATCTGAGCACGCTAAGTGTAGTACAGTCAAACACTTCCACTACCTTGGGCCTCAATGTCCAAACTTAATAATTTCTGGCAGTGTCATTACCAGAATTAAATGAGGGCCTAACTCTTCAGAAAAAAATGTTTGGAAAAAATGGGTCTTGAGACTTTGCAGGTGGTTCTGCTGTGTAGGTGTCCCCAAGGCAGCACAGGTAGTGGGGGGCAGCTGGGAACTGCTGCAAGGGGAGGGCAGTGACTGAAAGTACAGGGTGAGGAGGAGGAGGAAGCAATGGGTGGAAGAAGAACCAGTACGGTAGTTTTGGAAGTGGAGCTATGCACTTGCTGCCAGGTGCTGAAGCACCTGGGGAGCTGCTGGATGTGCTGTGAAGATGAGGTAAGGGTTTGCACGTGTACGTACACACTTGGCTCTGACCCTATGCTGTGACTTCCCCAGGGCCAGCAGTGCTGCAGGGGATGCTGCTGCCTTTGGTCCCCGGGGGGTGGGGGTGGGGGGTGTCTCTGGGACTTCAAATACAGGAGCCCAGAAATACTGACTGCTGGCTAACATGGATGAACTGCTGAGAAAAACTGAACTAAGCGGATTGCTTTCCTCCTAGTAAATAAAATCTCTTTTCTTTTCTTTCCTTCCCCTCTGTGCCCACCCTGGCAGGTTTTGGAGGCTTGCTTGCCAGTCACTGCGTGCTGACGCCATGGCACTGAGGCTCCCGGGAACGGGGTCGCTCTCTCTCGTTAGCCTTGGAGTCCTAGTCCTGGTTTTGGCTCTCCCTGCTGATGCTGGGTAAGGTGGTGAGCACTGAGGCTGTTGGCCAAGGCTGCAGTCTTCTTGTTGTGCTTAAATATCCCGGGGCCAGTACCTGTGTGAAGTAGTCCCAGGCAAAGTGCTAAAAAGTCTCTGCTGTGTTTGACCCTCCCCTTATCCCTGTCCCCATGCCTTTCACCCGAGGACTGTTCAGTCCCTCGTGGCTGAGCTGACTGATTACATTAGCATTATTTGAGGTGCTCTCACTAAGGACAGTTGTCAGCATTTTTTTGCAACAAAACCAATTTTCAGATTTGGCCTCTGCACAATTTAGTCTGGGCAAGGACTTGGCTTGGATGAGTTTTAACCTGGAAAAGAGAATCCCCCCATTTAATTTTTTTAATAGTCTTTTAAAGAAAAGAAAATGAAACTGCTTCAGCTGTTTGGCTGTTTATGGTATAACAAGCCATGAGCAGCACACCTGATCTGCTGTAGCACAGGGGGGCTCTGGCCAGCCCTGGCTGGGCATGCTGCTCACCCTCTGCCTGGGTTGGTGTCCCTGGGCATGTAGGCTCCAGCTGTCCCAGCACAGAGCGTGCTGCTACCAGCCTTGCCTTACCAGCCTCTGGGAGCCATCAGGAGAAGACGAAAGCTTGTTAGTCCGTGACAGGCCCTGCAGCCCTCCTCTGCATCCCACTGGAGCCTCTACTGAGGCTTGGTGAGCTCTTCGAGGAAGGGAGGCAGAGTCACCCCCAGCACAGCCTGCCAGCCACTGGGAGGGAGGAACTCTGCGCAGAGAGAGAGAAATGCAAATAATACGTGACTTCTATAAAAAATTTAGACAAGCCTTTAGAGTGCCAGGTATGGACACTTAAATGCTGTCTGCTGAATTACAAGTCCAGCAGCGATCAAGGATTTTCATGCATGAAAAAATGTCAGTGCTGCCACTCCTACTTCACTCATGCACCCCTCTGCATGCAGCCGTTTGCCCAGCTGCATGCTCCTACCCTGTCCTGCCCACACCACTTCACCTGCTTGGATCTAACTTTGCGTAAGTAAATGCGTCTCGAGCATGCCTTGACATGTAGATGCTGACCCTCGTATCGATGTACAGCTGCCTGCCCCTGCCTGCATAGGCCCAGACAGCCCCAGGCACTGGCCTCTCGCCTTCGCTTCCAGCCTGCTGGGGCTGGGTCCCCATCCCCATGCCAGCTGCAGGGGGGGGGGTGGTGTCAGCAGCCCTTGTGCCTGCAGCCCTGCCTCTGCCTTCCCTACTGCTGCTCTTTTGTTTCTCATCACATAATCACTGATGATGCTGCCGCTGCTCCCTTGCTGCCTGCCATGTAGGTATCGCTCTGGTCCACAGGAGGATTTGTTTCCTAAATTGCGTATGAGGGGACCCTTTTTCTGAGGTTAGCGTGCCAATGTGGCAGCCAGCTCTCCAGAGAGCATGTGCACAGGGACGGGTGGCGAGGTAATGACTTTTCCTCAAGCCTATCCTAATTACATTTGCTGTAAACCTCTGTCTTCCTTGCCTAAAGGCTTTTAATTATTTTAGAACCATGATCCCCATACTTCTTTGCAGTTCCTTAGTTCTTCGCTGGGGCTTTGAGAGAGATAAATGAGACCTGTTTTCACGCCTTGCTAAAGGGCAGCTTTAGCTTTATGTTAAGGTTAGGTGAGTGAGCCCAGATCTCGGCTGGACTGGAGAATTGGCCCAAATCAGGTGCCAGGCAGAGGTGCTGCTGGCTCTCCCCTGCCTGCACCTTTCCCTTGCCCTGCCTGCACTGCTCTTTCCCTGGCGCCTACTAAGTGAATCCCACGCTGCTCCCATTGAAGTCAAAACCTCAAATGTCAAGCTAAGTAAAATGGCTTTGAAATTTGTAAATTCATTTTTCCCATTACTGCTGAGCATCCACCAGGAGTTCCTTCACAAAAATCTGTCCTCTTGCTCTTTATATTATGGGTAACTTTTAAAGATAGCTTATAAAACATTAATGAATGAGCTTTCATGAGCATGCTAGCTATTCATAAGTTATAGATGGTTATATACCCATCAGCAGACACTGGTACAGATTGCTTTTAACCGTGACATCTATTGAAAGCTGCTACAATTGAAACCTCACTAATTACAGTAGGCATTTGTTAAATTCCTCAAAATTCTACTTACCTGCAGGGAGTTCAGCTATTTCAAATATTTCAAGTCCAGATGAAAAGCCAAAACCAGTGTTTTGATTCAAATGGGAAGTCTTAAAGGCTGTGATGCAGTTTGTAGTATCAGCGGTGTTTTGATGTTTTAGATCTGACAGGTTGCATTAGGGCTGGGACGGGTGTTTTCCCAACCACGCCTCACCCCCCATACCCTATGGGAACTGCAGTTTAAGCACTTTATTACCCTTGTTGGGCTCTTGTAGGCTGAGCTTCCTGGCTTGACCACTTTTCCCATGATAGCAGGTATTGCTTTGCTAAAAAACAGAGGCTAAGCGGCCTTGTGAGAAGTGGGATCCAATCCCTGGAGAAGTGAACCTCAACCACTTGAAATGCAATTTCCCAGAGTGTTTGGTCATTGATGCCAATGCAAATTAATGTCAAAATTGCCCAAAATGGAATATTTCAATTAGCTGCAGCATGCTGAATAGTATTGATTCAGCCTGACTCTAAAAATACCCATATCCTGTTCTCAATTTTTCCTCTTTTGCTAGAAAATACTTTTTGCTCTTCTTTTATCTTACAGAAGCTGGGTTTTCTGTTGGGAGAACATTTTGAGAGAAAACTCTAAGCCAGCTCTGCTACTTGTCATCCTACTTGACCCTTCACAGAGTATTTACAAATGGACCAGTAGTGTCAGGGGTAACTAGTCTAACCAGATGGGATGCAGCAGGATTAAGCTTTGAACTCCTTAAATGATACTCCTCTTTCTGTTTTGGTTTTTTTTTTCCCCCCAGTTACTTCCTGATGCATGCTTAAACCAGTGGCTGCACACATCAACTGGAGCAAGACAAAATGAGGCTGGGGACGAGAAGAAAAGGGGCAGATGTGTTAAAAGCAACAATTTAGGGGCTTCTCTTCCCCCAGCTGTGGGGAGTGGGACCCTGCTTCAGGGATTCAGTCATAGGTGCTCTCCCTGGTAATTGCACCCAGGTCTTGCACCACCAGTGTCTCTCTAGTTTGCTGCATTCATGGTCGTCATCTGCTTCAGTGCTCCCCAGTCACTTATCTCTCCGGCTAGTGACATGGGCCTGATTTGCCAGTCAGGGCTGCCCCTCTCCTGAGGGGCTCCTGGTGCCACTGCTGAGGATCCCTCTGCTCCAGCAGCCTTTTCTCCCCCTGCCTGGTTGGGCTTTCTCAGCCATCCCACTGCCTGTCTGTACCTCTTAATCTTTTTTTGGCCTCATTGGTGTCTCTTTTATTTCCTCTTCCATTTTTCTTGCAATCTCTGCATCTCTATAGATTTTTCTTTTGGTTGTCTGTTACTTAATCTTCTGCCTTTCCATTTGTTTTGGTCCTAACAGCTATTTCTGCTGGGGGTAGCTGTGCTTGGAGCCACTGGTACTCTGTGTTGTCCGAAATCTCTTTTAGAGAGTTTCAGAAGGATTTGCAGGCTCCTTTTCCGTTGATTGAAAGGGAGACACAAAATGCAAATGTATTATTTGAGCCCCTTGGGCTTGCAAAACTGTATTGAAGATTTTGTTTGGTGAGATGAGCTTTGTTTGAGAAATTTACTACTTATTTTATTCCACCTGGGGCAGAAAATGCCCTGAGGAAATAATCTTATTTGGGGGCTTCCAGGCTTCTTGCGTTGAGCAGAGATAGGAACATGAAAATTCATTTGGTTTTATAAACAGGGAAAGTTCAACAAACCACAGAAATGGTTCACAAAGAGGTTTTAATGATGGACTTGGGCTTCAAGCCTGCTTTACTGAATTCCTACTTTTCTGCCTCCATTCCCTCTTCCCAGGGGCAGAGAACTTGGAAATGGCTCGATATGGTAAATAACTGGCGTCACTTCTTCCATGCTGCCTATAAGGAGATACTGGCACTTGAGTAACTGAGCCATAACCCACAGCCTCTGTTCATAAAATGTCCTTTCTTAGGGGCAGGCGAGGGATGCTGGGGCAGGGGAAGGCTCCCTGAAAAAACAGGGCTCCTAAACAGCTACCCATGGTGCAGCTGGCCCTGAGCATGGAAAAGTGGGGAGAAGGCAGTGGGGATGCCTCAGCTTCCACAGCAAGGGTTGTGGTGGCAGAGGCCACTCCGCCCTGTTGGGGAGTCTTGCAAGCACATCGCCTTATCAACAGGCATGCCCCATCCTGCAGTTCAGGGCCCACTGCAGCACAGGCGGGGAGGATTAACCAACATCCCTTCATTTCCAGCAGGTGTTTAGAGCATGTAAAGAGTAGGTTTCTCTTCTGATGATGTTTTTTCCTCTTTTTTTCCCCCACATGCCAGGCTTTCTCAGAAGCATGTTTCAGATGTCGTCGATGACAGCAAAGATAACATCACCATTTTCACCCGCATCCTGGACAGGCTGTTGGATGGATACGACAACCGCCTGAGACCCGGCCTTGGAGGTCAGTTGGGTGGAGAGATGTTTTCCCCATCTGTGTAGCTTTAGAAATGAGAGGCTGCACAGATTACTTCTTAATAAGTCTGGTGCTGTCAGGAGGAGAGGCTGGTTCAGTGCCAGAGTCAGTCTGTTGCTGGTTTCCCGATGTTGAGTCTCTGCTATCTTGTTGTTTGATACTTTGTGAGATGAGAGGTGCAAGTCTGAGTGCTGTGGTCTTCTATGACATTACATTGATAAGCCTGTAGGTGGAGCAAATATGATTAAACTTATTTCTGCTACTTCTATAGGCATTACTGTTTCAGAAATGATGATACTACCAGTTTGCAGGACCTTCAACTCGTGTTGGTGTTGCTTTTTAGTCAGTGAGCTTTGCTACTGCCATGGTTTAACCCCAGCCGACACCTAAGCCCCACACAGCCGCTTGCTCGCTCCCCCCCAGCTGGCATGGGGGAGGGAATCGGAAGAGTAAAAGTGAGAAAACTCGTGGATTGAGATAAAGGCTGTTTAGTAGGTAAAGCAAAAGCCGCGCACGCAAGCAAAGCAAACCAAGGAATTCATTCACTGCTTCCCATCGGCAGGCAGGTGTTCAGCCATCTCCAGGAAAGCAGGGCTCCATCACGTGTAACGGTGACTTGGGAAGACAAACGCCATCACCGCAAATGTCCCCCCCTTCCTTCTTCCCCCAGCTTTATGTGCTGAGCATGATGTCATACGGTGTGGAATATCCCTGTGGTCAGTTGGGGTCAGCTGTTCCAGCTGTGTCCCCTCCCAATTTCTTATGCACCCCCAGCCTACTCGCTGGTGGGACGATGTGAGGAGCAGAAAAGGCCTCACTTTAATTACTGCCCAGCAGTAATTAAAACACCCCTCTATTATCAACACTGTTTCCAGCACAAATGCAAAACACAGCCCCATAGTAGCTACTATGAAGAACATTAACTCTATCCCAACCAAGACCAGCATAGCTACAGAGCCTCTATCTTGATACCTTCTCAGTTATTTCCTATGTAGCTGTCATCTGGTAAGCTTTTCTCTGTGTGCTGGTCTGGGCACCGGGCAGTCAGTTGGGCTCTGCTGCCTCCTGAGCTGCTTTTAACACCACTGCCATTATAGCTACTGCTGCTGAGTTTCTCTCCAAGCACATACAGATGTTTAAGGTGCTTTAGAAAGCAAAACCATGGTAGTCACCTTCCCTCCCAATGCTTATGGCATATATTTAGCATAATGTAAGGAGGTGGAAGCAATGGGGAGATGTATGGGGAAGACAGACGTGAGCTTTCTTGGTGAGAAGAGGGAGACACGGACCTGTGTGGTTTCTTGCCACGGGGCATTGCTGTGGCAGAGAAGATGACCCCTCTCAGATGCCAGCAACTGGGTGCCACAGGGGCCGCTGAGGTCATATCTCTGCACTGAGCTCCTGCTTGGCTGCAAAGGTGTGCTGCTGGACCACGATTCCCACCCAAAGCTGGAGTCATTGTGTGCTCCCCCATTCCCTGAAGGTCCTGCTGACAAGGGAGGTTGGGAATGAGCTTTCCTGAGCTCTTGCATGCTCATGGGGGCTCCAGTGATATAGTACTAGCCTGGAATTGCACCTTCCATTCCTCAGAGCAGCCTCGTCGTCTCTTCCCAGCCCCGTGTCCACCTCTGTGCCATGGCCCTCTGCCCTGGACCTGTCCAGGAGTACTTTGTTCCTAAGGAGAGACCATGCAAAATCTGGGGAAGAAGGGTTTCTCCAGTGAGCATCCTCACCTCTGATGGGCTGCCATGCTGCCAGGACCCGGACAGGAAAGGGTTACTGTGTCTGCATAAGCCATCCATCAGTTTTATTGCTTTTGTTGCTTGTTTCTTTCCCCCAGAATTAACTGCGGTCCCACTAATAGCTTTGCTTCCTCAAGTCTCCCCAATGGCTGTATTGATTTAACTGAAACAAGTTCTGCAAGGGGACTGAGGGTGCATTTATGTTCACCGTAGGCTCAGTTGCAGACAACCCCATGCAAAGTATTAACAAGAGGACTCCCAGGAGCCCCTTGCTGGAGAAGTTAAAACCTTTCTTGGAACATCTCTGCTCTGTTGCTTTAGATCCTTTAATAACGTGCTTAACATAATAAATTGCCTTTGAACCAGACATTGCATGTTTAAAGACTGCTTTCGCTTCTGATTTCCCCTCATGGAGCACTCTTGCAGACCCAGATGGGAGGTTTTGACAAGGGCTACAGGTTTTGGGGGCTCTTGGCTGGCAATGAGTTGTCCTCAGTGTGTGTGTGTATGGGGCAGCCTGGTGAGTCAGGGTCTCCCCACTTTTAGCTGGACCTGTTTTCCCCAAGTCTGGGCTTTTATTCCTTGGAGGTCTGTCAGGGCTGCTATCAGGGAGAGCATTAGAGGGAAAGACCTTTCCCACTGCCACTGGTGGCCAGAGAAGCAGAAATGGTCCTGCTGCAGACTCCAGACTTAGGGGTTAATCAGATAGCCCGGGGTGATAGTCAGCAAGAGATGGGCTCCTGCTGTCCAAGGTTATGTGAGATCTGTGAAAGGGATTGCTTTGCTTCAAATTAGCAGCTGGGCTGCTGGGTGATTCAGTGACTTATAAGGTACATTGGTTTTCCTGTGAGACAGCACTGGGCAGTCCCTGTAGACCCAGCACTGGATCTCCCTGTTTCCCTTGGGAATATCTTCCACTTGCTTTTCTGGAGATGTCAGGCGAGAGCATCCATTAGCACCATGCAGTCCTGCTTTGGTGTCTGTGGAAAGGGCAGACGCAGTGGTATTGTGCCCACGCACTGGCTAATGGAAAGATGGAGTGGCCTAAATTATGGGTAACCAGGAAGCAGGACACGCAGGCTCCCTTCTTGGCCTCGGTTTCCCTGCTCTGTATGAGACAGATCCCTCTGAAAACACTGGGTTGGGATACGAAGGGCTGAGCAGGGTGCAGGACTGCAGCACCTCTTGGGGCTGTGTGGTACTGCGTGTGCCTGGGCACCTGTCCCCCTGCATTCAGCAGAGCTGTTTCCTTGTGTGCTGGGAACTGAGCAATGTTTGTTTAGGCTTTGGGAAAAGAGACTGTAAGCAACAGAGTGTTGATGTGGCGACTTCTCCCCTCAAGATAGCCTCTCTGTATTTATTTTCTTATCCCCTCTGTTTTCACCATCTGCTGCCACCCACTCTAATAGCTCCCATGCCAGAGCGCCTCTTCCTACCAGGATGCTGCAGACACAAACTGAAGCAAACCAGTGCTGAGGCTGCTCGGGAGTGCACGGCGCTGCAGAGCCAGGCTCCAGGCGAGGGTGGTCCTGTGCCTTGCTGCTGCTTCTGCCCCCAGGAGGTGGCTCAGGACATCCTTTCCAGTGAGGAGTCCTTGCACTCTTGACAGCACATAGAGGTTTGTGAGCATACTCCAGGCTAGCTTAGAAGAGGAAAGGTGCGGGGGGAAGGTGGCTGTCAGACCCCTCCTTCTACAGGAATGCCCTGTAGCACTGGGGACATGACCATTGGTGTCACAGAGAATTCTTCCATGACTGGTAGGAGATTTCTCCCTGTCTCTGCCAGGTGAGCTGGGGCTTGCTTGCTCTTAGGGACAGAGCTGTCTTTTGTTTGGCCCCATGACCACTGAAATACAGTCTGGGCTTGGGGAAGGGGTAGCTGCATAAATAGATTGTTATAGGACTCAGAGTGGGGGATGAGAGGAAGGAACTGTCAGCAGATAACCTGTGTTTCCCCTGGGAAAACACAGGGCAGATTGCTTATTAAGTCAGAGGAACAGAAATGGACCCCAAGGAGATGGAGACATCTGTTGTCATGGCCAACTTTGCAGGATAAGAAAATCTTCCACCAAGAGAGTTTCTGTGGACAGCACTGGCCTCCACTCCTGGTCTGGAGCTGTGCAATCACGCAGATCCTCTGCCCAGCCCCGTGGGGGCTGCGGTGAGGGGCATCTGTTTATAGCTCTCCAATTCTCTTTGCTGGGGTGCCCTGCAGAGCTGGCACGCAGAGAGGCCTCAGTTTTGAACCTGGAGCTTGCCTTACTTGCAAGAGTAGGAGAGAGGAGATGTGGCCAGGAGAAAGAGGTAGAACTGGCTGACAAAGGGAGAGTCATTGTATACACAAAAAGAAAAGATGCTCAAGGAGTGGAATGTGAGCAATGGGACCATGAATGATCCTCCAAGAATGACTGATGCACAAAAATACCCTGTATATCTTTGTATATCCCTGTATATCACTGTGAAAAGTGATTGAAGTTCTGCAATCCTTACATGGCCAGTGTGATGTCCAGTACAGTTACCATGAGAGGGGATGCGGTGGTTGGGTTGTTTGAGGTTCAGTGATGATGGTTCCTGTGCAGCTGTACCTCCTGCAGCCTTATTTCCTAATTGATGAAGTTTGGGTCCATTGTGCTGCAACTGAAACACAACCATCTTATGAATGCCTGGGGAGAGGCAGGAGGGGAGGTTTCCAGATTTGCCCCAGCCTTTTCCTTCCTTACAGCCTTGGGAATCCTTTTAACATGCTTTGGCAATACAAAGCTATCGGGAAGCACTTTACTGATCAGGGAGGAGGCAGGTGGGGCCTTTCCATAGCTGTTTGCAAAACAGGGTAGGGATTTATTCCAGCTCAGCCAGAGACTGTTTGCTTCACGGCGGCTGGGGGTGTGTCTGAGGTGCTATTTGGTGTGAGGATGGGGAACCCAGAGGGCATCTGGAGCAGTGGTGGACAAAGTCTCTGTATCGGGGGGGTCGGGGGAAGCCTGCACTCCATAAAACTGTTGGCCTTTTCCAGGGGATGCCAAAGAGGAAAAGATTTTGCCCCAAGGAAGAGAAGGAGAGTAGGCTGTTCGGTTTTCTAAAAGATGGGCTGTAAACTTTCTAGATAAGCTAGTTTCTCCAATTGCAATTCAAAAGTAATTTGTAGCATGTTAAGCAGCTAGGCTAGGATCGATTGGTGTTATTGCTCCTGGATACAGCACCGCTTACAAGGTAACTCACAGTATTTCCTTGAAGCTTCTACCACTTGTCTCTGGAGTCCCTAAATGGCTGACTGGGCCTTGCTGAGGGAGTGGTGGCTGGCGAGCATCCTGCTGGTCTGTGTCTGCATGATGTGCTTCTGGACAGTTGAGGGTTAGGAGCCTACTGAAGTTTTCAGAGCATGGGGTTTACTGGGACCAGCAAACAGAGGTAACTGGACTAAAGCAATGCAATTCCCTAGGCAGAACAAAGCACTTGGCCCCTTTGGTTTCTTCCTTGGGGACAGGGCATGGCGTCCATTCCTTGTCCTCGAGGTTGGCAGCAAGTGGGTCCCATCCAGGCAGAGGGGAAGACCCAGTTTGTACCTTCACAACTGGGTATGTTCGGAGAGTGAAAGCAACCCAAGCTTGTGGCTGCCTCCTCTTCCTGATCTCCACTGGGTTGCTCTTTGTGGCTTGGTGTCAGCATCTCCCTGCCCACATTGGGCTCAAGCAGGTTTTGGTGCAGTCAGGCTCTGCTGCTCGCAATAGGACTCAAATCAGGGGTGCCCGACATGGGCCTATGGTGTCTTTTTATCTGGCCTTACTATGTCAGGTCTGCCCTGCTAATGGTTTTGATCTGTAGCCACCTGTTAATATTTATCCTGCTGATGTATTCCCTTTATTCTTTTGTAAGTGAAGCGCACATCAGTTGGAGTTTTTCCTTGTCTTTTCTTTCTGTGGTGCAGTGTTTCTTCCTGCTTTTTTAATGACGGTGTAGTTTGGCAGGATGGCTTCTGAGCAAGTGAGAAACATCCATATCTGTCTTGCCACCTGTACTTCACTGATTCAAGTGCTGATGGCCAAGAGGTTTTGGACTTAGGTTCAGAGCGGCTCCCTTTATGTTGAGACATTCCCGTGAGATGCTTGGTGTGTTACACCTCAGTGCATCTGTCATTTTGTCCTGACCTCCTGCAGGTGAGGGCTTGTCTGTTATTATGTGAGCATTAAGGCAGAGGGGCTGAAATAGTCAGAATAATTAAATTATAGAACTGCCTTCTCTCAAAAGTACAGTGCTCTTCAAGCTGAAACAGTGAGGGCTTATCTGCCTGGCAAGATCCAAGAAGAAATCTGTTTGCAGTGAGAGTAACCTATAACAGTAGTAGAAATTGTTAAATTGTCCAGATTGAAGTTCAGAGAACTTTTATTTCCTAAAATCTGGATGAAATGTTGAAATTGTCCTTTTCTTCTGCAGATAGGTTGCAAGGCCCTGGGGAAGGGACTCTGGGTGCATGTAAAGTCGCAGCGTGCAGCAGCCCAGCTTTCGGGTGCTCAGTGGTGGGCAGAGGGGTGGAGGCAGCTCCTGTTCTTGCTCCCTTGGCAGAAGCATCGGGCACTGCCTGTCACTGTGGGGACACCTGAGCGGTGGTGGCAGAGTCCCACTGCAGTGCCACTCCCCATTGCAGCAGAGCTGGTCCCCAGGTGTCCAGGGAGCTCTTCTGAGCTCTTCTGCCTTTTTTTCACCTGTGCATGATGAAGCTGCATGTAGTATGTCATAAACATTACCTAGATCTACTGTTTGTGCGAGAGAAACATTAGATGACAAACCCAGTGGTTCTTTGTGGTTTGTTATGATTTCCAGGGTTTCAGGACTGTTTAATCTGTTTTTCTGTCTTAATGTTCCACCTCTCCCAACTTCTCATTTCTTCTCTCTGATCTCGCTTCATGCCTTGTATTGATTACTCCGGGGAAGAATTTGATCCTTTCCTAGAAAAAATTCATGTCTTATCTCAGACTTTTGTCTTTGTCTGAGATTCCTTGATGAGTTTTAATTTGAAGCTGAGGTATTGCCTGAACAGCATTTTCTTCTATTTACCTTTCTGGGCAACGGGGACCCTTCTCTGTCTTGTCAAACTTCTGAAGTTAAGATCTATGAACAAATTAAAAAGTTGTCTTCCCCTGGGGTGCCGCTGTCCAAAGGCAGCTTTGCCATGGATTTGCACAGCCCCGATGCTCTCCTCTCTCACGCAGAAATCCCAGTTGTGCTGCTGTTTAAACCCACAGCATACAGGGAGAGGGAGCCCTGTGTGAAAAGGCATGCACGCATCAGAAGGCAAGTGAGGAATACGGGCTTGACAGCTATGCCTAAGGGTGAAAGTCTTCTCTTAAGTTATGAATTTGCTTAGGGCAACAAGCATGTATCAAAGCTTCAGGGATATCACAAACACTCCGGAGGGGTCAGAAACCCATTCTGAAAAGAGATTAATAGCTTTTGGTGTGAAATGGCACCTGTGCTTCAGGTCAGCACTGGGTGCTTTGGGGGCATCTCACAGCTGCCTGTACCCCTGCAGTGCCATGGGAGGGAGTGGACCACCACGGCAGGTCCCTGCCCAGCCATCCTCTCCATGGGGCAGTCATGTGGCCAAAGTCGATCACCAGTGATGAGGCTGTCCTTGGGCTGCCCGCTCCTGGGCTCTCCAGAGGGGCCACAACCAAGCCCCCAGGCTGCTGGGGTTGTGGAGGGGAAGGTGTTTCTCATGCTACTTTGGGTGCCTTTTTTTAGATGGTGCCTTCATGTGCTGTGTGTGGTTCCAATGAGGAGTCTGCCCCAAGCTGCTAACCCCTCCATATATCCACACATGTGGGCAAGAAGTAAGATTTTTCCCAAAGGGTGAGAAATTTTTCTGGGAAAGTGAATCCATTCGGAGGAATTTTTATGCTAGTAATTTGTACTGGAATAGCATCTCAGAGCTTCAGTGCTAGATCAGACACCTGCAGTGAACCAGTGCGAATGTTGGGCAGCTGATCCCTGCCCGAGGGGAAGCTGGTGGGTGCATGTTGGAGACAGGATGATGCTATTTCTTTATAATGATTTTGGAAGGGGGGAGCTGATGTTTAAGCATGTTGAACATGTGTTAGATGGTTTTAAGAACATTAGTAGATGATGTTATAGAAGGCTATAAACTGCTTGCAAGGATGTCTTTATTGATCTGTTGGACTATGGCAGCTACTAATTTATTAGAATTTCCATTCATTTAGTCCCATGTAAAGGATTTATAATGTGTCTTTGATATGGATTGTGAAATAAGATTCTTTACTTATTAGGTATTATAGAGTTTAAAAACAACTTTAATTTGTTTATTCTGGGAAGCTGGTGGTGAAACAACTGGTCAAATATTGAGGAAACAGAAGTTGTTTTATTCGTTGAGCTAGAGGATAAAATGTTTGCAGCAGTTTGTGTACCTATACAGAGGCACTGATGATGTCTGATGAGGCAAAGTCATTGATCATGTTGGTGGTGAATTTCAGCCTGGTTCCATCTGGAAGAAGCAAACAAATCACACCTACATGGGCCCCTTGTGGTGGGGGGATTAATGCTGTTGATTCAGACCTGTTAACTTGTTAATGCCATTTTATTTTTTTAAGGGTTATTGTTTGATTAAATAAAAATATTGGAGTGTTCGTGAGGCTCTGGAAGATGCATGGGGCTTTGGGGAGTGAGTTGCTGCAAGACTATGAGGCTAAACTGTGCAGGGTCCCTTAACCGAATACTGTTAAACATCAGAGTGAAATTCTCACCCTGTTGCAGTAAATGGCAAAACTCTCACTGAGTCTGGTGGGACAGGAATTTCGTGTAATGATTCCTTTGTCTATGTGTACTAACCTGTAGCTTAATTTAAAGATCTCCCTCTGAAGGACACATAGCTAATGTTTATTAAAAAAAAAAGTCTTTGTGGAGTACTAGCGATTGTGAGCATAGAGTATAGCCTAGAGAGAGTTTTTAATCTGCAATTTGCATTGTGAGAAAAGGACACCCCATTCATTTTACCTTCTGGAAGAACATAATTCAAACCAAAGTGATGAGAACAACAGGCATGGAAAAAGCATATATTATTTTTTTTCCCCAAAAACCTGCTGGAAAATCCTACTGATGACAAAGTTCACACTGAATCAGTGGGTGGAATGATTCATGACTGGAGTGAAATAAATTGTGTCTGAAAATTCAAGACACTATTTCAACCTTGCAAAAGTCATTTCAGATGCCTCTTTTTTTGGAAGGATCAGTTCTGATACAAGAAACTTTGTCAAGGAAAGGATCTGATGACCATTAGGAAAAAAAAAAACACACCAACAAACATGGCAATTTGCAAAGGGGAAGGTGGCAGAGGCTCTGCACAAAGCTTACTGCACCCATCTGAATTCTTGTTGAGGAAGTTGTTTGTATCCATACAGGCCAGATCAGATTTTTTTGCAGTCCTGCATTCCTACTTACTCACCTGAAGACATATCTCCTGGAGAGCTGTGGATGTCACTTTAGCCAGTTTAAGGCCACTGTCCTGAAAAAAAAAATGAAGATGCAAACTCTTCTTTCCACAAGTTGTGTTTTCTGTAAAGGGTCTATGCACATGTGGGAATTGAATTACAGGCTTTTGTGCTTGAAAGATTAGAGCCCTTCCCTTTGGAGAGATGCACCTGGTCTCACCTGAGAATTTGAAAAAGCATTTTCCTAGAAAAGGGCACTGTCTGCTTGCATGAGGAAGGGTTAAAGAACAAAAGCATGAAATCTTATTTCTTCTTTCCTGATCAATCTAGCCATCATTATGAGAGAAGCTTTCTGATAGCTTCTCTTTGTCATGTAACGTTAATACCATTAAGTCCACTTTGGCAAGGAAAGTGATGTATAATTAATTTGCAAATCGGGAAAGTGGATGTGATTTTTATACAAAAGAGAAGGTCTTTAACTTCAGAAGGCATTGTGTGGGCATGGCCATGCTGCAGATAGGACCTCTCCTCTCTGGCCAAGCAGGAGTCCCCCCTCGAGCATCCCCCTCCCAGTGGTGGTGTTGGGACCCTGAGGTCCCAGGCTGGGCTGGTTCCCCCATGTGCCCCCCTCTGTGCACACACCTTCAGTGAGTCCCAGTTTGCTGCCAGCCAGAAAAGGGACTGAATCTAACAAATAAGAGGGGAATCAGGTGGGGCAGGGGTGAGGTTAGGAGTATGCAAGTGCCTCTGAATACCTGTGGAGCAAGTTGGCTGAGCCAGGTGAAAGTATCTTTAAGCCTCTGCCTCCATCCACTGTTCTTTTTTTTTAAAGCCTTAGCTCTATTAGAATTATTATTATTTTGATGCAGAATGCATTAAAAAGGGAAAAGAAAAAAAAAACAAACTCTATCCGAACTAATTTGTTCCCAGAAAGATGTTTAATTTTGTATGTATAATTGAAAGGGGCTAAATATAGCTGTATTAATATTTATGGGCCTTATGTTGGAGTCAATACAAGAGTAGCTGTTCAAGGCAATTAAGCTTTACCTTTTCACATCTAGGATTTCAGTGTTTGGAGATGACATTAGTTGTGTGACCTGCATCCAAGAGAAAAAAAACTAAAAGCATGCCATTATCTGTCAAATATCATACCCTGTATTTAATGCTGTTTGCTGAGAGGCAGTCTGTCTCCAGCAAGGGTGATCCCTCAGAAGCAGGACTACTGTCTTAATAGGGGGAAAACTGAAGAAATCGGTAGGCTCAGAGGCTTGCAGGAGAACTGTCCCCACAGCCAATGCTGTGTTTTGGGAGGAACTGAATGACTAGACTCTCCCGGCATGAGAAAGTGGGCATTGCCCACCTCTGCTGCATCGGTAGCTGCTGGGGATGAGGGGAAAATGATTATGGTGGCACTTCATGGACTCCATTCGTCTTCATACCACCTCCACCCTGGAGCTGGGGCATGGGAAACGTGATCCTCAGTAGCTCGTGTGTGGAGACGCATGGGGCAGGGATGGCTGTTTGCACCCTATTCCTGGGCTCGGGCTATCTGTGCATGTCTGCGGGGCCAGTCACAACCTTCATGTCATTAAAGCACAGGGAAAGCAAATCCTGTCCAGAGATCTGAGTTGCTGTAGGGAGCGTGTGCGTGGGGAATTAGGTTGAGGCTGTAACGATGAAAACAAGTCAGTTTGCATTAATAACAAAGGCAAAATGATGATGCGCTTGATTTCTAAAGCACTGCCTTTCAAGAGAAGGGTATCACTAGGGTAACATGACAAGAGTCCTGGCAGTGGTTGAATTGGCCTGCATTGCCACTTTTCGGAAGCTGCAGCTCCTCACTGCTCCAGTTAACAAAGAAGCTGTTAGACGCTGTAAAATCTCTCACTGATAAGGACTGTCTGAATCCTGCCTTTCTACTAAATTTGATCAATGTGTCAGATTTTTCCTTTCTTCCATGTGGACTCTAATAACTGCCTTTGAGAAGAAGAACTTCAGTAAGGAGCCTTGGTCACGGCTGCTCTGCAGCCTCCTCAGGGAGCGAGGGGTTAACCTGCCCTCCCCAGGGCAGATGCTCACAGCCAGGGCTGCGGATGGAGGTTGTCTCAGGGTGAGCTTGGTGCTCATCCCTTCTCCTAGGACTTGTGCCCCACAAATTTTGAAGCTTTGTGTGGGTGTGTTTCGGTTCTTTCACTGGTGCATTGTATATTTTGGTAGCTGGAAGCCTTTTAACCCCTTTCAGTAAGCATCAGGGGAATACATTTTCCGATGGCTTTCATTAGCCTTTGCTGTTGGAGCACAATAGCTGCTTAAACAGGGAGGGGAAAAACAGAAATCAAATGGCACACCCACGGAGGTAGAAATGGTGGCCATGCTCTTAGTGGTTGGAAATGAGTTTTCAACTCCAAATGGCCCTTCTGAATTCAGCCTTGGCTCTGGGGATTTGCACCAGGTGACGCTGACCCCAGCAGACCCATATTACCAATTACGGATGACAACATCTTTGCCAAAAGGTGTTGGCTTGATAGCAAAGGATTGTTCCTTGGTGTGCCTGAGAGCAAGCTAGCACAGGGCTGAGTCCCACCGCATCTCTATTCCCCAACAAGGGCAAGCCAAGTTATATATTAAGGAACAAGGAAATAGCACCAGTTAAATTTAAAAAACTCATTTAGCTAAAGCAGCACAAGCCCCCATGAATATTTATCTGATGTTATGGAAGCATGTGGACTCCCACCTACTTTATTAAATTGATTTTCAATAAAAATGCCAGTGTAAGATGTTTGATTAATGGCTGGTGGGACGGTACAATTAATATGAAGTCTGGAGTCAGCTAGAAGTGTCCCCTGAGCCCATGTGTCCCTGCTGGAGGCTGGGCTAAGAAAATGTTTCTAAACTTCTCTGAGGGACAACAGCAATGTTTATCCATGTGGTTTCCACGATGGGGTGAACAGCAGCTGCTGTTTTGCTGCTGTTTGGCTGGTGTATGGTTTTGCTGAGGGCTGATGTCCTGACCTTGAAGCTGGTGTGCAGCTTTTGCTCCCAGTGCTCTGCCTTTTCCTCTGCTTTTCATGCCCCTCCAAGAAGGCTGCACCTGAGAATTAAGCACAGCAGCAAGCTTCAGCAATCATGTTGGGTTTGAGTGAGGCTCCCTGGGCCTTTGCGTTTAAACATGCCTGGGATTAGCTCCATCAGCCTCCAGATCCGCTCAGCTTCTACCAATTTACCTGCTTGGATTTGTCTCCCGAAGGAAGGCAATTTGAAGCTGTAATGTTACAGCTCTATTAGAGAGCTGTAGCGCATTTCCCGCAGGGACCCCCGCCAGGGCTGGCACCACCTCTTTCTGATGAGCTGTCAGGAGATCGGGTGGGAGATGCTGAGCGCAGTGCAAGTGAGGGTCGCGGGCGCTGCAGTACCTGGGGCCCTGCTGAGCCAGGGAGCGTGAAAATCCCTGTGGGGTGAGGGGGCCTTCCTGCCCCTGGAGGGCAGCGGGGCTGGGGGCTGCCTGCGCAGCCTGAAATAGAAACTCTCCCTGGGGGTCTTGAGAAAAATCTTTGGAAGCTGCTGTGGATGGGATGTTGCATCTCACTTTCTCTGCAGGGGGTTTCTGAGCCAGAGGCGTAGGTTTTTCAGATGTTATGGTTAGGTGAGGACTACACAGGAGTAGAGGCGGGTGGCGTGCCTTGGTGCGGCAGGGAAGGCAGTGTGTTAGGCAGGGAGGCGGGTCCGTCTCAGCATCCCTCAGCTCCATACCCATGGAGCCCACAGAGGTACCGCAACACTGTGAACTGCTGCAACAGGGGTGCCCGAGTGGCACCAGATAACCAAGACCTGGGGCACAAATCCTTCCCCCAGCTAGTGTAGGAGCCCCATGCACAGGCTCCTGCGCTGAGGAGCAGGATCAGTGCTCTGATGTGCTCACACCTTCCCAGAGGGCATGTGGTGCCCAGCAGGCTACAGCCGGATGGCACAGGGAGAGCAGCTGGGGGCAGAGACGGTGCAGATGCTCCTGATGCTGCCCTCTGAAGCTGAGAGGTTCTTGTAGAGGTCTCTATTTTGCAGTACTTTGGGTTTTTCTCTGCATGTAAACATATAATGAAGCCCGTGATGGCTCTCTGCCTGCAGGAGAGGAAGGGGTCTCCAGGCAGCACCTGTACCAGCAGGCAGTGAACGGGTGCAGATACTTTCAGCATGTGCTGAGTTGGTTGGGCGCTCCCCTGTTGCGCTTGCATTACTGGGGAGCTGGACTGAGACTGGGCATGGGGGGAGTGAAGAGAACAGAAAGGAATAAAAAAAAAAAAAGGGAGCAGGTGCTGGCTAACACGTATGTGGCAGAAAGAGGGGAAAGTTCTGGTTGAAAACAGAAGCTGAGAAAATGCAGATTGGCAGCCAGCATATTTCTGGAGACAGCTTTCTTCTCTGTAACCTGTGAGTCACCTAAGAAACGTGTCAATAAAGCATGCTCGCAGGCACTGTCTCTAATAAATAAATATTTGAGAGGCATTTCTTCAAAACTTCTGCTAGGAGATGTCTAATTCTGAAGGGATGGCATGAAAAATGGCATCTCCAGTGGAAGCAGAGAGTTGCCATGGGAACTGGAACGCTTGGAATGCACGTCGCTAAAACAAGAAAACATCCCCAGCAAAGGAAATTAAAAATTACATCTGGAGGCATCTGCCCTCTGCTTGTCTCTGTTGGGAGTATTGGAGTATTATGCAGCATATCGTAATTCATGTAGTGGGAAGAACTGAAAATTCGGTATTTGTTGCTGAATTTTTGTGAGTAACTGATAAAAAGCCTTCCTGTCTGCGGGACAGACAATGCTGGTGTCTGAACAGTGCTGGGGCAGGGAAGATTTAGAGCCGTAATGGCATTTCCTCTGAAAGGGTTTTGCTCACTTGGGGATAAAACAATAGTCCAAGTGCACAAATAAGCCTGTCTTGCTGCATGTGGATCACCCCGCTGCTCACAGGGTTTGCCAGCCCCATTTGCCGGCCAAGGACTTTCCTGGCAGGCACAGGGAAGCCAGGCGAGAGGGGATGTGATGGAGGGACACGGTGTGTGTCCAAGGATTTATCTTGTGCTTTAGAGACTCTCTGTTTATCCTTGCACATCTGGGACAGCAAACACAGGAGGAGTTATTTCCACATGGCAGAAGTGGACTCGCAGTCCATGCTGTCTAATGCATTTCTTGGTGTGTTGGCAGCAGCGTGCACAGAGGTAACGTGGGGAGCTAGGTGAGCCCAGGTGGCGAGGAGAGCTTGCCATGCTGTGCAACAGGACTCTAGCATCAGAGGAAATGCTAAATTGACCAGTGCAAGGCAATGTGAATTAAATAAATTTATTTGTACGATGTATTGGCATTGCTGAAAACTAAATGAGCAGTGACCATACAGCCCAGTGACCTGTGCATGACGGGGGAGAGACAGCTCAGTGGAGACCTTGGCTCTGCGCACAGCTCAGCAGTCACACAGGCAAAGATAACGTTGGGGTGCATAAGGAAGGAAAAGTATTTGTCTGCATTGCCCTGGGGGTGGTGGTGAGGATGCCAGAAGTGTCACTGGAGGCACACCATCACAGGAGCTGATTAAGTTCTCCCGCTGAAGGAAATGCCAGCCAGGAGCTAATGGAGGAGATAAGGGAACCAGAGTGCAAATTACTGTGTTGCTCCCTGCTATGGTTTTCTTGTATCTTGTCTCAGTACCTGGCATTGGCCTCAGGGGACAGGCTTGAGAATTAAATGGACTCTTCCTCTCAGCTATACAACAAGCCCCAGGAGCCACTTTCTTTTACTTTTTTTTCTTTTTTGCACACTACAGTCCGTCATTTGGTCTGGCAATCCTCAGCCTGCAGAGCAACCTGGAACAAGATATAGCCAGAGGCATGGGAAGGCAGTGCTGAGCCTAGAAGGCAGATGGGGAAACTGAAGCACAGCAGAACTGCATTGCATGCTCAGTGCCATAGTGCAGATTAGCACCAATGGTGGGGTTGGAGCTCAGAGCTCAGCCTGCAAACCCCACATACTTGATTGAGACATCTTGTTTATTCTTTCTTTCTCTGCAATGACATAAAATTAATGCAATGCAGTGTGTCTCTCATTTGATTTTTCTTGCATTTCCCTGCTTGCTTTCTGGCTTTCCAATCTTTCCAGTCATTTTCTACATATCAATAATTATCAGGTTAGAAATAGCAGTTTTGTATTGCACCCTTGTGCTTATCTTTTTCCTCTGGATCTGCCTTGAGCTCTGATGAATTACAGAGCTCAGTAATTGCTTTACAAATGCTAAGAATTTTACTGGCACTGATCTGAAGTTTTTGCAGCTCCTCTTCAAGTGAGTGGCCTGTTGGGAGGTGATGATTTCTGTTAAAGACAGACTTGCTGAGAATGAGTTAATGAAAGGTTCAGCGTTTTTAGGAAAGGGAGTAAGGGATAACCTGCCGGGGCCAGTCTGCAAGCTCCCTTATGGAGAAGTTTCAGACGTGCACCATGTCCATGCAGGTTCTGGATAAGCCTGGTCTAATGGCTGACTCTGCCAGCTGAGTTATACACGTGTGAAGGGATACAGCAAAGGCAGCAGCCCGGTGGCTGCTTTGTTCTGGTGCCTTATCTCTCCTGTGTATGTGCAACTTCAGCCACAGTACTGGGTCACGGGACCTGCTGCAGTCTTTCCCTGTTCACCAAGATCCCTTGATGTGGTCAACAAGAACATTGTCATTGACCCCTAAAGAGGGAAATTAACTGAAGATGTGGTCAGGAAGGCAGGCCCAAAACGAAACACAGGTGTTTTGGAGGTAACACAGAGAGGTTTGCCCTAATGCTGAAGTACCAGTCTGGCATTTTTTGCCCTCATCTCATTGCTTCCTCCAGTGCGTACAGCCATGCAGGCACCCTGCAGGACTGTGATCAGCAAAATTCTCCTGGCTTTGGTTTCATTAGGGCCACAGCTGCGTGTACCAGCTGGCAACACAGCATTGTCTGAATGCTCTTCCCCTGTCCACTGGGACTGGCAGGGATTCCCTTCCCCAAGCACCTCTGGCTTAGCCATCAAGGACAGACTTTAATACTGAATATGTTAAATTATGCATGCTAACTTATATTCACACATTTTCTCATTGTATTTATAATATATAACATGTTTATGTAGCATCTCTCTTCCATTACCACAGAGTCTCAAAGCACTGTAGAACCTCTAAAAGCATGCTCATACATACACATTCCTCCTCTGTCTTCATAGCATCTGAGGGTGTCCTAAGTCCTTAAAATAGTAACTACAGTAGCTTTGTTCATTCTGTCTTTTCTGTCCGTAGCAAAAATAGCTCAACTAATTTGTAGTCTCTGTGGTCTGTATGTGTGAGAATGAGGGGTGTGTGTAAAACCTCCATGACTGCACATCTAGCAGTTGCTGCTTCTGACTCTTTCTTCTATCTGGCTCTCTCCTCCATTCTGCCTGGACTTCGTTTATCAATAACTTGCACCATGTCCTGATTCCAACCTCTGGATGTGTATTTTATGTCACTTAGTGCAGTAATAAGAATACATGCATGTGCATGCCTGCATGGGGCAATGAGGGAACCCTAAATTAAACTACATGAGCCAAATGCATAGTTCTGTTGAGTTTTGTGGTAGTTTTTTTGCCTGGGCTCCTAATGGAGGAAGTCTTATTACACCTTTCTTTCTGCCTTTTGTCTTCTAAGGGCTTTTGAGCCTGTTGGCTGATCTGAACAAAACTTGACAGAAAGGTAGATATCTCAGAGATTTTAAGTCCCTGCAAGATTTGTGGAATTATGCAGCTGAGTGGAAAAAGACCCAAAGTAGAGAAAGGTTACTGGATGGGATCAGCTGGTGTTAGGCACCAGAAAAACAGGCAGGAAAAGCTGATCTGTGGGAAAGCAGGATTTGTTGGCTCTGCTACTGATACAGCAGCATCTCTCCTAGGCTGTCTAACCTGCATCCCCCACTCTTGGTAAATGTGAGAAAATGCCTTTCTCCATGGGAGGGTGTGAAATTCCTATAGCACGTTCTACAGCAGTATGTGGACTTACCCACTGCACTAGGTATGCCTAAAGCCTCCTTATCCGTTGCGTGTTGAGACAAAGGGGAAGTGTAGCATGCTCTGTGCAGGGAGTTCAGACCAGAAAACTGGGCTACCCTGTGCTGTTATTCATGTGGAAGTGCTAGGGAGGGAGTGCAGTTTCTCACCCAAAAAGGACAAGCAGATGCCCTGTGTGCCTCTCAGCGCTGTGCTGGGACACAGGCTGCCTGCTCACTGGGAAGCAAGAAGGAACAAGGTGTGCCTGACTCCTCTGCTTTCAGCAGTAGTTATGCCTTGATCCAGACTCCGTAGCTAATGTGTTACGTAGGCGTGGAGAGAGCTCAGACCCGGGTCAGAGCCACGAGCCCATGTATAGCGCATTTGGAGACTACTTAGGGATTTCTGTTCCAAGAACTGAGCTGATCTTCCCTATGTAACCCAAGGAGTTTGTGCCCTGGGTGGCTTGTGCCCCAGGGATCACCTGGGAATTAGGCATATCCATCTAGGCATTACGGTGTGCCATAAATCCTAGGCAAGCCTCGCTCAAGTGGTAACTGGGTCACTTCATGGTCCTGCATCTTGTTCCTGCAGAGGACGCTGAATGCAGCTGTGTTAGAAAGCTGCGTATGCGGCATGCTGTGTGAGACAGGGAATAAATCTCTTCATTGCACCAGCTCTCTCCTGGCCCTGCTAAGAAAGAGAGCCAGGGCAGCGGGCTGTCTCTTTGGGGGGTTTGACAGGCATCATTTCACTTCATCTAGGCTGAAAAATTAAGCTCATGTAATTGTAGACCATGCTGATCTCTCTCATCGTGTGTGAGTGGTTTTGTTGTTGGCTGTCTCTTTCAAGAGCCCCTGAAATTCTTTTGAACTTCTTGCTCCCCCTGTGCTGAAATATCCAAGCTGAGGGGAAAAAGGAGAGAGAGCACAGCTGGAAATGATACCACATGCGTATCTGTGTTTACAGATTTGATGACTTCTCTCTAGTCTGGCTGGAGGACATGCAATTGTAGACACTGATGTGCCATCACACCAGAGGGAAGGTAGTGGTTCCTCACTGCAGCTCACAGAGCAGCTCCTTGGGAACTGGCTGTATGGTAAATGCTGGCAGTCCCAGGGGATTCAAGCAGCAGTGGTGGGTAATAAGCCAACCCCTGTGAAAAGATGCCTTGGCACCCCAGTATGGGAGGGGGAGGCTTGATGCTTTCATGGAGAGCAGCAGATAGTCTTGTTTCCTGCATAAATGTGATGCCTTTTTGATCATAACTGTAGAAGTCACTGGGAGTGTAACTGAGGGGGTCAGATCTGTTACACAGACTGAGTTATTTCAGCTTTACAAGTGTGACAGGGAGAGCAATTCTGTAAGCAAGCAAATAGCCGAGCAAAACTGCATTAGACAAATAGTTCATGACACATAGGCAGAGCTAGATACGGATCTGATCCAAAGGTCTCGTTGGCAATCCCCTGCAGGCTTTTACTCACCCCTGCTTTTGCTGAGATAAGACATTTGTTTCAGACATTTATATTGTTTCTTTCCTTGCTGTGTGGTTTATTCTGCGGAGCACAGATTTCCCAGTGCTCAGTCCTTGGCTGACCCCACTTTGCAGTGGATAGAGCGTCCCATAATCTTTAACTGTGTTGTCATGCCAGCCTTCATCCATGGGACCCTGGTCATCCTCATCTCTACGTTCACTAGACAGAGGCAGATGCCATCAGAGGGCGTCAGGTCTGGGTGGGCTGACCCACCTCTGGGATTACCCTCCCCCCATAGACAAAATGGGGCTAACGGGGTCTCTGTTGTGTCTTGATGCTTCTGCCCGAGTGAGTTTTCCTGGAGATGTGTTGGTGTTTTAGGTAGTTTGGGGAATTAAACCTGATGCTGCTGTTAGCTCTGTCTGGCCTGCGAAGGATTAGGCCAGCTGCCAGCCCTCCTGGTGATACTCTTGGCCGTGATCACTGTTGTTCAGCATTGACTTCTGTAGGCTGTATGGTGTGCTATCAGAAGCCTTTACTTCTTACTGATTTCAACTGTTTCAATTCTATATATGGAGGCGGTTACAATTTATTCCTATGTAAGGAAGGCTGCTGACAGGACCGAGACACCCTGTGTATGTTCTGGGTTATTCTTCTAAGAACAACATGTGCACGCTGCTGTCCACTTTTGGGAAAGATGCCCAGGCTGAACTTGTCAAACCTGGGTGAATGTCTGCAATATGAGACTTGGCTTTTGCTTCTGAAGAAGTAATTTTGTATTCAAGGATGCTGAGGCACTAAAACAGCCAAGCAACATCTGAAAATATGTCTTTTGACTTTGGGACTGGGGGTTTGAAGAGGTTGACTGTGATCTCTGTGTTGTCTGAGATCCCCAAGTCAAAACCAATTGAGGAGAGAGAAGGGGCGGTGCTGAGAGCTCCCCATATCTCTCTGTGCTCCAGCTGTGCTGTCCCTTTTGCAGATGCTGGAGGAAATGCCAGTACCTTCTTGGTTTTTTGCCATCTCTGTTCCCCAGCCTTCCCCTCCTGACCGATGCACAGCCTCTGCTCCCAGGATACTTGGTGTGAAAGCATTCCAGGTGCAGCAGGGCTGTTTGTGGTCCTGACATTAGCAATAGCTTATGCTGCTTTCTGGTCTTTGGGTTGCAGGAGCTCCATCAGTCTATGTCCTTGGAGTCAACTTTATCCCCTGGCTGGGCTGGACAAGCCTAGGAGGCATTAACAGCACTGCAGTGATGTTCACTGAGAAGCTTCCTTCCGTGCTGCTATTCCTGAGCTCCCTGGCAAAAAATGCAAGAAAAGCATCTCTAATGTATGTGGGAGAGTCTTGCTGGCCCCGCAGCAGGAGAGCAGCAGTGAAGGCTACATCAGGGGTTTCTTGTGTGTGGTTGGTGATGTAGAAGATGTCATGTCTCCATTTCTGCAGCTCTTGCAAGGGAGGTTGTGTGGGGAGAGGCAAGGTTACCCTCTCCCCTCGGGCACCTACCCCTCTGCTTGTGGCTCCCTGTCCTCTCCCAGTATTAGCATGGCAGTCCCAAGGGCAAAGTCACAAAGAGGGTACCCTGTGCCACGCCATCCAGAGATATGCCCTTCCTTCTTCAATGCCTCTCTCTTCTTACTGAAAGGAGACAAAACTCAGCTCCTACTTCCCAAAACAAGGCAGCACCACAGGTTAAAAGGCCATCTGAAAAACCGAGGTAGGAACTGGCAAAGGCAGCAACCCTGGTGCGATGGGACTGAAGCTGTCAGAGTGAGAGGAGGGACCTGAGGGTGGAATTTCTGGCTGGGGGCTGCAGTGTGCTGACTCCGAAGGCAAGCGCTGCCCTGGGTTGTGGTGCAGCTTGGCTCTGGTGGGCTCATGGGGCTTGTAGCAAAGGTCATGGAAGCCCTTTTTGTTCCAGAGGCTAAAATTGGAAGGAAAATTAAATCGCTGCAGCAAGAGGCTGAGAAAACGAAGAATGAAACATCCAAAAAGCATCTGTGAGCAGCTGCAAAAATTACCTTCTGCTGCTTATTAATTAGCATGGCAAGGATTTGGGAGAAGGCATGAGGTGGAAGTTGGTAGTACAAACCAACTTCTTGTGTTTCCCTTCCCGGGGATGCTGGGTTAGCTGTAAAGCACCATCTTGTCCAGTGTGCTCACTTTGGGTTACGTGACATGGGAAAGAGCTATACAGCATCCCCTTTCTCTTCATGGTGACACTGCCCTCACTGCAGGCTGGTGGGAGTCCTTCGCAAAGGATTTTGTGTATTTGAGGAAACACTGGACGGGTCCTGGAAAGAGGATCACTGAATAAGGGGACCTCATCAAGCTGAGAAGCTCTTGAGCTGAGGCTAAATGCAGTTGCAGTCTAGGAGGGTGTTAAGAGGCATTATCAGCTTGTTATTGCACTTTTTAGGTTGTGACCACGGTTGCAGATGGGATATTGGGCTGGCTGGAGTCCAGAGCAGTTCACAGGGAGCCCAGTGCAGAAACATCTGCCTCCAGGAGCTGGCCTGGAGCAGATTGAGGCTTTGTTCCCCTGGGTGCAGAAGAGCCTGAACAGCACTGTCCTCCTTTCTAGTCTCAGCCATGCCATCACGCACAGAAACACTAGTACAGACAGGCTTGTCGCCTCCGAGCTCCCCTAGGTCCCAGCACAGCGCTGGGGCAGAGCTGGAGCACTGCCACGCAGAGCACAGCCTCGAGGAGGTCCCCATCCCCTTGCTCATCCAGCTTATCTCTGAGATAAGGCTGTGCAGCCTCCCTGACGTCAGTGCAGCAGCCAGGAATCCCCTGCACGAAGCCGCAGTGGCTTCGCCCCTGTTTTAATAATGCACATTGTTAGGGAGCCTCCAACACTCGGATGCAGGCACATCATTTCTGCTAGCTTGCGGCATAGCCTCTGGGAACCCCTGCCTGGGAAACGTGACTGTGTTCAGCATACCTGCAAACCTCAAGAGCTGAAACACAACCGGCCGAGTTGATTATATTGCGGCTGAGATTCTTAAATAAACAGCACTTGATGAGTGCAGTGGGATTTTTAATAAGAGCCTCCTCAGCCCCCCCGTGCCCCCCGCCTCCCATAATCACTTGTAGAGGCAGCCGTACAATCTACAGCCAGTGAGGGGAGAGGCAGCGAGGCAGCGTAATTTGTATTCCAGTTCTGCTACTGCTCTTCGTGCTTCCAAGAAGCAAGTAAAAATAGCACTCCGTCATTTTGTAAATAATAGCTATCTTCTCACAGGCCCAGGGAGTCATGAGCGCTTAAAAGGGAGATTGTGGGAAGGGGGGGATGTCTGCCTTGAGCCAGGACTAGGAAGATGGGACATGGGGACTCGAAGGGGAGGACAGGGGACTGTGGGTGAAATGGAAACACTGAAGCACCTCAGCAGCAGCAGCTGTTGCTGCTTTACACCTTCTGCAGGCACAGGGGAAACAACTGACCCTGCTGGCATGGGGCTCGGGGTGGCAGGATCTGGCCCTCCACACAGAGCTTATAGGGATGTTTATCGCCTGCACAAGCAGCTAGATCTGGCGTAGCAAATTCTTGGAGGAGAGAAGTAGCTTTTAAAGAGCAGGCAGGTGTAGGGAGTGCCATGGTAACACTGTGGGAAGGGATATTACAGCTTTTGGTTTACATTTGCATTGCAGATCTGCCCAGCTGTGGGGGATTTCTGCAGGCAGGAGGAAGGCAACATTGCCTGACAGGCAGGGATGGGGCTTTGTACTGGGTGGGAGAAGGGGCAGCTCTGATAGACCTGCAGCACCTTGTTCCTGCTCACACACTTGCTCCAGATGGTTTTAGAAACATGGTTGTGCTGAAGCTTGGGAATAAGCTGAGCCTAAAAATAGGAAAAGCCCCCAGACAAGGGAATCAGCCTCAAACAAATGGCTTGGGAACATGGCATGCCACTCGGGTCTCTAAATTCTGCCCATGTTCAAACGTTGAACCTAAAAATCTCTTGCTCTTCTAGTTTTGTGACTGCTTCAGGGTCTTTTTTTGCTTTCCCTGTCCCCAGGTGGCAGCAGTTTGGGGCACAGTGAGGCTCAGCAGTGTGGCTGGAGGGTGCTTGTGCAGTGTGACTGAGCCCTCCGCTGGGCACCAGTGCCCCAACCTGTGCTGTTCCCTAGGGCAGCCGGAGCTCGGCTCTGGTCGTTGCTCTGCTCCAGCTTCCTACCTAAACCAAGTCTCTCCTTTTTTGTTTCCTCAACTATAAAACAGGACTAGCAGCATCTGCCTGCTACCCCAGCAGGCTTGAAGGCTCAACTCACTTGTGCATGTAAAAAAACTTTGAGTCACAGGGAAGGATGATGCTAGGAAAGGAAAAATGCCATTTAATGTTCTGCAACAGGTCTAGGGAAGGTGCCTAACCCTCTACAGTACAGTCCTTAATTATTAAATCTTTGGTGAGAACTGGGCAAGACAGCCAAACTGCCTTGTGAAGGTGTCTGCAGATTGAGATGGAGATAAGGATTTCCCTGCCATGTCTCTGAGTGGAGGCAGGAGATGCTCCTCTCAGCTTTCTCTTGCTGCAAAACTAGGTACCATTTCTTCTTGTTCAGGCTCAGGGTGGGTAGGTGTGAGGGTAAGGAGGGGGGAGGCTGGCTGAGTAGTTCCTGATTTCTCTGGAGAAGAAGGTCTCGCCATCACAGAGCTGATGAGTCCAGGCAGGGCTGCAAGCAGTGCAGGTGCCCTTGGGCTGTAGGATCATGAAGGAAGCGAATCTCTGAGGCTGGAGCTTGCTCTGTTCTGCTGGTGTTTTACTTATCTCTGGATTTCCCAGCTCTGCTGAAATCCCTGCTTGCGTAGCAATGATTTAATTTCAGAAATCCCTCTGGATCCCAGCCAAATCCTGCCCTTAGGAGCGCATATTAACATGGAAAGTTCAGTCTGGCTTTTGCCATGAAAGGTGCAGGAAGCCCATTTTTCTAAGTGCCAGGGGACATCAATAAGCCAGCGACTGAGCCAGCGCCCCCAGCTCGTCCCTGCACTGGGCACTGCCTTGCAAGCACAAAGGGGATCCCACCAAGTTTGGTGGATTTGCATGGCCTGGGGGGGTGCCTGCAGTCTGCAAATGAGAGTTACTCTTCAGACCAAGGCTGTAATTATTCATATTAATATATTATTAATATTAATAAATTGCATTTATTAATGCCATTATCTTTGATTGGATTTGCCAGTAAATTGAAGGGGTAGGGAAAGGGGTCTCTGGAGCTCTGTGACAGCCAGCTTACAGCATGATAAGGACATAAAAGGCTCATGTAAAGATAGCAGGATCGTATCTAAAGGTGTTCAAAACTAATTCTGCCTTTTTACCTCCTCATCACTTCCTGAATCCCTTCCCTCGTGCTTGGACCCTGAGGATCACATTGTAAAGCATGGGTCCTTTCATGGTCCCTGTCCCTCTGCCCCCTCAGGTGCAGGGGACAATTCATTCTGCACCTCACAAGGACTGGCTTCACTGGTCATGGGCAGCCATGGATCCTGATCTGATAACCATGGCTGTAAATTATTTATCTTGGGCAAACTGAATGCCAAGAAGGGAGGAGGGGAGAGGAGACAGAGTTTGTGTTTTCTCTGAAACATAATTAGCTTTCTCTCGCCGCATGTGTTAGCTGAAAGAGCCTCACTTCACTAAATGTTCTTCTCTGCTGTGTATATCATTTGTGGACTTGTTTGGAGGGAGACAGAGAAAATACCCCAAGTGTTTAAGTCTTACAGAAGTAACTCATTTTGTTCAGGATGCTGTCTTGTTGGCTTCTGGGTGTTTCAGAAAGTGTACTGCATCCATATTTCTCTTTAACCTTCTTTTTATCGCATCAAGACGAGATCAAGGGTTACTTATATAGCACAATAATATCAGCCACAGGCTGCGTCAGAAGCTTTCCAGCCATAATAACTAAAGACATGTATACGTATATTTTAGCCATTAAGGAGAAAACCCTGCCAGAATGCATTATCTTATTTTTGGATACAAAACTTAGAAGCACAAAACTAAGCTTCATAGTGCTGCAAAATAACTGTCAGGGGCCAGAAGGATTTCCATTACTGAATTGAGCAATGGGCCATCCAGGCTACTTGCAAAGCTGCTGCGGTGGCCAAAATGGGGTACTACGCATAAAACATGAACTCTTCTTTGGGGCTCTAAATTGGTTCTTTCATTGGGAAAGCAGCTCTGAGCCAGCTAATGCCATACGAAAGGAGCACAATGGCATGATCTATCCCTAAAGTGGTGAGGATTTATGGTAACGTAGTGCTAAACTCGAGGTACCTCATCCATCATTTTTTCAGTACAACCCATCGGGAAGAGCGTAGACCATGAATCTGGCAAATCACTGTGCCTTGATTTCCCTGCAAAATGGGACAGCAGCAGAGATTTCAGTTAGGAAACATACTGAAATCATAATGAATTCAAGAATGAGAGCTATATATGCTGTTTGGCACAAATAATACCTGCTGGTGGCTGTGTTCTGCAAAGCACTTTAGTTTATCTTTACCTGAAGGCATGTGATTAAGATTGCCCCTGGGTTTCAGCGCTCAGGACAGGAACTGGGGCTCAGTAGTTTTGCTGGGGTAGTGAGGCTGCTGTTCAGCATCCAAGAGGGCAGCACAGCCTGGAATGCAGGGGAGCATGTGATGCAGGCAAGCAGCAGCTTTGCAAGAGCAGCCTCTCGCCAGGAGCGAGGCACTTAGGAGAACAGCAAACACGATGGCAGTAAAAGGCAATCAGAATATTGATTCTTTTTACATACAGATAAGCCTAAAGCTGTAACAAACCCAGGGTTTCCTAAGACTGGTGGAACATTGCTAGGCTGTTTATCAGGCTGGGAGACACAAAGGGATTTCAGATTAAAAGGAGTTTCAAAGCATCAGGGCTTACCTCTGCATTGAAAACGTGGATCTGTACCACGTTATGTATCGTGTAGCCACATATATTTTGTAAATACACATTGTCTGCCTGTGCGGGACCTATTCATCCTCGGTGTAAGCGTGGAAGGCAGCAGAGCTACATAGAGATGAATTTGCCCAATTACGAGTGATAAAATTGGCCATTGTTCAGGGCACAACAGAGAGCACAATGCCGGCTTGCTGAGGGCTCACCAGGGAGGCACCTGGCAGGAAAAACCACCACATAACAAAACCCAAACCCTTCCCTGTACAAGCAAATTCAGTTCTCTAATTGCTTTTTTCCCTTTTTTTTTGTCCCAGACAGCGTAACTGAAGTCAAGACAGACATTTACGTGACAAGTTTCGGCCCTGTCTCGGACACAGATATGGTAGGTGCCACTGGCTGGTCGCCTCACAGGGGGGGGATGGCTTCTCCTGCAGCTGCAGCAGATGTGTCCCACCCTCGTCCCTGGACAATCTGGGCAAAAGCAGGATTTTTCTAAATGACAAGAACATGAGCAAGCATCCCAGCTGCCTGCCTGGGCACGAATGTGCCTCCTCATCTTCTCGAAGGCCAGGGGGAGCTCAGTGCGGGTGGTAGACAGGGATTATTTCTCAGGTGCATTCGGGCTTTTAGCAACCAGTTAATAATGGCAAATGCAACCTTGGAGGGTCGATGCCTTTGCACCGCTCAAGCACGCTGCAGGCTTTAGGGTCTTTTTCTTTCCTGCAAGTGCAACCTAATGAAATGGAGACATCTTCCCACGGGACCAAGAGCTGTACGTAGCATGCTACACCTATTACATGCCTTGACAAACACCTTCACTGTAGCCAGCTTTCCTTGACCTGACTGTGCGTGGAGGAAGGAGGGTGCTCCCTGGGAAGAGGGGAGGATGCCAGAATCTGGCCTGTTTTGGTGGCAGTGCCAGAAGACAACGGTTCACCATCAAACTGTCCTTAGTGCTTGAACCAGAAGGGAGGCAAAAGAGAAAAAAAGAGAGTGAACTGTTTGCAGTATTTTGACAAGCTAATGAAAAGGCCTGAGGTCTGAGTTTAGGCTTGCATTCCCACAACAGTTTGTCTTCTAATTAAAACAGGACTGTGGAGCATAATTAATAGTGAGCTTTCTTAACAGCGTTTCTTGCAGCTCATGTTCCACATGTGCCCAGGCGCATAGAGAAGAGTTGGCTCTTGATGGTTGCTCAACATTTCAAGGGTGCCACATGAAGGACAGTCATGCATTCAGGACTGAGACTCTCCTGTGCATCCAGTCCCAGAGGTGACCTGGTGCTTGGCATAGCTCAGGCCAGTGGTGGGCAGTCCTGGCCTTGGAGGAAGCCTACTTCAGGAGAGGGAGCAGGCGTTGCTCTCACCAGCTGGGTCAGGCAGGAGCAATGTCCTGCAGCTCTCGCGGACCCTCTGGAGCTGCGAGGGTTTCATTTTCTGGGCTCACATGGCCATGAACATCTCTTCAGCTGCCCCACCAACAGTCCTGTGCTAGCAAGCAGAGGAGTTGGGGGAGAATAAAATCTCTGTGTTTCACTGAGATGCTAGCCCCATCACGCAACCCCATGTTGCTTTGGAAAGGCTGCTCCCTCCAGGGTTAGAAATTAACTTGATGTCAGCGTAGCTAAGAGTAGTAATCTCATCTGAGTTCTCTCTCTATCTCACTTGCTTTCCTACCACAGCGAAGACCCATAATATATTCAGCAATCTTAGCCCTTGGGGAGTATCTGATAATTACTTCCAAGGTGGAGCATATTTGAGTAAGGGAGCGTGTATAATGAACTGTGAAGAAGAAATGAGGTATTGAAAAGAGGAAGGTATTCTCTGCAATGTGATTTGACAAAACGAATTTAAAATTAGGAAGACAGTTAAAGAATAATAAATTATTTCCCCTTCGCATGCTTTAGTTCCATGTATTTTACAAATGCATAGCAAATGTGTTTTAGCATGCCGTTCTGGTGCTAAATGCACTCAGAAATGTGAGAGAGAGAGAAACCCCATCTCCTCGGGAAGTGTGGGGAGAGCCTGCTCTTCTGCGGTGGTTCCTTTCATCTCAGGAGTGGGGAAGTCCCTCCTTCCCCGCTCACATCTGCCTGGTGATCTCACTCCCGTCCCTCCCACAGCCATTACTCATTGCGATGGAAAGCTGCTCCTGTGCATCTTGATGCAGACAGAGACTGTAATTATGATGGTGGAGGAGAAGTAGGTAAAGCTGCTGTGGAGAGTGGAGGAGAGCAGCTGGTTACAAAGCGTGGAGGAGGACGTGTAGACCTTTTCCCTGAGATGCTCCAAGGGACTTCTAATCTCTCTTTCAGTTTGGTTTGGAAAGTAGAGCCTGATAGGACCTGACATATGCCTGAATCTTCGGTAGTGAGCTCTTGCAGCTTTGCCTCAGTCCCCAGGAAATTAAAAAAAAAAAACTTTAAGGGAGTTTTATGCTTTGGTGGATGGACTCCAGAGACAGACTCAGTCTTGATGGTTTTGGTCACTTCTATAAGGCAGTGAAGAGGATAGCATAGAACTAAATGTGCTCCTTGGAAGGGGTGACTTGGGAATGATGCTTTCATGGAAAGAAGTATAGAAAAGAGGGGAAGAATCTAAACAAGATTTCTCTTTGCTTCGGGAATGATTCCTTAGCATAACAGAAGAAAAACAGGGCCTGGGAAGTTGTTATAAAAGTTTTGCTGCTTTGTTTGTTTTTTTAATAGGAACAGGGAGTTCTGAATAAGATAGCTCTTCTCCTGATAAGGACTTTTCCCAAACCTACCTCCTGGGACCGCACACAGGCTCATTCCTTTGGTTTTATCCCTTTACTGAGCTTAAAACAGCAAAGTGAAGATCACTTCCATGAAGGGGCGGAATATCTTGTACAGGGCAGAGCCTGTGGGAACGTAGGATCTTCTCTTTCCTTCCCCCTGCCAGGCTCCAGAAACTTCACGTTCGAGCAGGAGTGGCTCTGTGGCCAGGGAGCAGGGATGAATTTCTTTACCAAGATGCTTTTATTCAGCTGCCATCTGCTGCAAAACCTGGAATTTCTATGACCTATAGGAAACTGATGCACAGCAGCTTTTAAACGCTGCTGAGAAGAGCTGCAGAAAAGAAATCACTCACAATGATAAGTTTAGTTGGTCCTGCAGCCTCCAGGAACCTGTAAATAAAGACTATGAATCTGCAATAGCAGGGGAAGAATAGCTGGGACAGACAAATTTTCTGAAGCCCCCTTCTCTCTCTGAAAGCCTTGTGAGCTAATGAGATTAGCAAGAGGAGGTGTGTATTGTGGAGGTGAGCAGTGGTGCAGCTCATGCTGACGGGCTGAAGACTTTCTCTCAAGTGAAATGGACCCTCAGAGGACACGGGGTGGCTCAGGTCACAGGGTACAGCAGTCCCTTATGCCAGGCACTGGGCAGATTGATTTAATTTTGCCTCGGGGTGGCTGTGGAGCCACAGCGCATTTGCTGCTTGGTCAAGTGGCTTCTGAGGCTGCACGCACCAAGTGAGGAGCTGGCCCTGGCTGCAGGGTTTCAAGGAGATGACTTCTAATTATCCCAACTAGAATTTGGCCTAGGAAATGGGTTTCTACACTAGCTGAAAGAAGAAAAAAGAAAAAAAAGTAAGAAAAAAGGAAAAAAATAGGGAAAAAGAAGAAAAAGAAAAGAGTGTCACAGGACCCTGTAATGCAATTTTGTGAGGTCCTTGATTCAACGCTTTTCTAGAGGTGGCCTGGGGAACAAAATAACATTAAGACAATGTCATGAAACTTTATTTCTTTCTTTTTTTTTTATGAGCAGGGGTATAATTAGCAGAATCCTGGCCAAATTCCATTTCTAGGAACTTTATTTTTGCCTTTTTAAATTCCCATGTAGCTGCACACAATGGTTCCCTCCCCTGAAACATCTGAATAAAGGTGGTGGTGCAGCAGGGCTATTCCAGGGCTGGCACTGTAGGCAGTATTGCAGTTTGTCTGCAGTAGTCAGAAACACTGAAATGCAAATTTTGGCGTCATATGTAAGTCATTATACAAAATGTGGTAAATGCCCTCTATCCTCCACAGATTTTTCCACTGCCGTTAATTCCTACTTCTTGTTGCATCATGCTTCATGTCAATCAAGTTGTGCCAAAACACAGTATGCTCAGTGACCGAAGATATTTACCATTTCTTGAAGTAGCTTGTTTGCAATGAAGAGCTGAGTAAAACAAGACTTATTTTTCTCTCCTTTCTCCACAAAGGAATATACTATTGATGTCTTTTTCCGGCAATCCTGGAGAGATGAAAGGCTGAAGTTTGATGGTCCTATGAAAATACTTCCCCTGAACAACTTGCTGGCCAGTAAGATCTGGACTCCTGATACCTTCTTCCACAACGGGAAGAAATCTGTTGCCCATAACATGACAACACCCAACAAGCTGCTGCGTCTGGTGGACAATGGCACCCTCCTGTACACCATGAGGTAAGTTTGTGTCCTCTGGGCCAGGGTCTTCCAGATCCCTATACATATGCAGGCAAGGATGGGACCTCAGGGTACATTACAGCAGGGTTTGTGCAGACTTCCACTGACTCTGTTAGCACAATTGAGTCTTACTCTGCTGCTTTCCCTACTATCCTTGTTTCCTACCTATGTAGCATCACTGATCCTCAACTTAAGCACATTTTTACAGGTAGCTTTTTTCTCATCACTCATGTTGATTTTTTTCTTTTATGTGATGAGGTAGAAGTGTTGGGATCTATTGTTTGTGGAGTTGGTGCGCCGCCCAACTTACTTTTGTTCCTGACCTCTGATGGGTTATGAAGTCAGGTTTCCAGTATTGGTAGGGGAACAGTAGGATGGGAGAATTTATTATTCTCCAGCAGCTTGAGAACAGATCTAAATTTGTTCAGCATGTTACACCAGAGCCGTTTGAAACATCTAATGAGCCCAAGCTTGCTTGTGAGAACAATGGGGTTTTTTTTCCTACTTCATGGAATTAAAACTCCAAATCTGTGTAATCAATGCATATCATTAGGAAAAAAAAATCACCAGCTTATTAAAAACTGTGTTTTGGAGGTGCCAGGTTTGGAGAGGCCACTGGAAGTTCTCAGTTTAACACAGCCCATGTTGTCCCCAGCTGAGCTCTCAGTGGGACTCCCAAACATGAAGTAGCCCTGCAGCATGAGACCCCAAGCAGTGATACAGCCTGTGCAACCCCACTGTGAGCTCCAGCAACTGGGGCCTTCCTTCTAAAACACAAGTCGCTGTTGGGGAACCATGCTTGGGCAGTC
Organism: Aptenodytes patagonicus; assembly: GCF_965638725.1. NCBI lineage: Eukaryota > Metazoa > Chordata > Aves > Sphenisciformes > Spheniscidae > Aptenodytes > Aptenodytes patagonicus. Next base: position 12,648,266 of record NC_134957.1, on the reverse strand, counting down.
ATCTTCTCTGGATTTCTCAGGAACAGCCCTGGTACATACATTTATCACTAAGCTGCAACAGGTGGAGAACATGAAGAGAAACACCTTTGGGTTAATTGTACTTTCGTTCTGGAACTATTCAGATATTCCTGTATGCTTGTAAGCTATTCACCCATGTAAATAATGTTTGCCACCTGGGGTTGATGAACTAATTTGCCTTCCAAGGTAAATGCTTATAAATGAAACAACAAGCTACTCATAGATGCACAAGAAAGGTATTGAATTGGTTTTGAAAAGGTGTAAATCTTTGTTTTCAAAAATTATTTTCTCTGCCTCCATCTTCAAGCCAATCCTAACTAATAATAGGCTTCATCATGGACTCTGTGTGCTGAGATGCTGCACTTTCACCTGTTTTTTGAGGACCAGACAGAATTTCATCTCTTCAGAGTTAAGCTGGCTGTGAATCTACATAGTGTCAGCAAGTTTTACAGCTTACATTGATAAATAATGCTCTGGTTTTGTGCAGTAGTTCTCAAATACGAGCTAATCCTGCCAGTGCCCTGGGGGTTTAGGTCTCCACACATCAGTGATCTCACAGTACTGAGGCAGATGGGGTAAATGAAGGGAGAAGCCCAACTTGACTTAAGGGCTCAGTTCCTCTCCCGGCTCTGTGACCCGCATGTGGATGACTAACACTCCCCCCATTTGTATCATTGTCTGATTTTAAAGTACTATAGGAGCTACTGGCATAAGACAGCAAAAAAAGGACTTAATTTCAGGGCTTTTATGTCATTTCATTTCTTCTTTATTCAGCAAACAGCCATTAGCTTCAGCAAGTTTTGTGTGACTGAGAAAGTATTGGATTTACTTTTCCGTTTAGGGCCGGGCAGGTGCCAGGATGGCAGCATTACAAGGCTCTTGAGAGTGAGCTTCTTGAAGAAAATGTGGAGTCATGGGATTTTTTAAATAAATTCAACACATGCTTCAGTTTAGCTGTCTCCCAAAGAAGGGGGTGATGAAGGAGAGTCTGGACCTCCCTTTGCTTCTGCTCCTGCCCCCCTTAAATGTACCTCTAAGGCTTTGCAAGAGGTGAAGAGCCCACTTGGAGATACCCAAAGGTTGAGGGTTGGATATCAGGCCTTTTGTCACGTGTTATATTGCACAGTACCAGGAGCTGTAGTGCATGGAGAGCTTTTCCTTACCCAGCACAGATGGCTGCTGTGCAGATGTGTGTGAAGCTATCCTGGTAGGGCTCCAGGCAGTATTGGACCAGCCTGATGCTGGAGATATGGTTAGAGCTGGCCAGATGGCCATCTGGAAGGCACTGCCCGCTGCACAGGACAGTGTGTCAGGGGCGAAGCAGGGCTCGTCTGGGTTTGCAGTTCAACGCATCCAGGATGGGATGTCTGTCCTGGTGCATCTGATGATTGCCCTTCTTCCTGCTGCTGAAGAAAATGCCTGCTCAGGGCCACACATGGTCTTTTGAGTGGGGGCTCAGAAAGGAAGATGCAAGGGCACAGACTGCATGGTCCAGGACTGTGCATCAAGCTGAGACTCAGAGACCAAATCCTACCTGGCTCTGCCACTTGTAGGCACTCAGACCTCAATTCCCCTGTAAAATGATGATGATGGTATCACCCTCCCTTGTTAAGTGCTTTGAAACCTCCTCCCAGGAAAGGGCTGGAAGGAGACTCATGTTTTATGTCCAAGTGGCACATTCACTGTTCTCCCCCGTGCCCAGGGGCATGCACATGTGTCCTTCTCAAAGGAAGGAGCAGGACCACGAAGCCAATCTCAGCCCCACACAGCTGACATCCAGCAAAGTGCAAATCCCAAAAGGGCACGCTCTGTCTTGCTGACTAGGGAGCGAGTTTGGACCTCCACCAGATTTCTCCTGGATTGGCAGGACTGGCCAGGTGATCCCTTGCAGGCTCAGTCTAGACTGGTACATTGCCATGCAGTTTGACTCCTGAGACATATCCTACTCCTTTACCTTGTACCAGTCAATATCCTTGAGGGATCAGCTCTGCTGATGGGCAATTAGAGGCATGTCTCCTGCTATTTATCCTGCTGTGAAAGCCAACTTCTCTTAGTCAAGGCTTACATTTATAAATGAAGTTGCTCTGGTGGAACAGCAACTCTGACACGTGCATCCAACAAAATTACACCTGTGTGACAATATTTATAGCTCCTGGAGAGAGCCTCTCTATCACTGACCCGAGCTTCAAGAAGTCACACACCAGCTGTAGCTGAGCATCCCGAGATTTCCTTTAGTCACGGCATAGCCTCCTTGCGGATCGGTGCAACGTCACGGTGCAAACATCTGATCACTGACTCAGGCAGTGTCACTGGGTGACAAGATGGCCTTTGTGACTGCAGCACAAAATTGCATTTCTCTCTTCCCCTCCTTCTGGCTGCTGAGGAAGGGACAGGATTACTGATCCCTCTGCCTCTTCCCTGCTACATCTTGCTGCCTTAGAGGGCATGGAGAACACAGTTTTATTATGTAGCCCTGCCTCTGCAGTCTTGTTTGTGGAGCTCTTACAAGATCCAAGTAGTTCACAAAAGCCCAGCTAGGGCCTCAAAGCTCTGGTGTCAGACCTGAGTACAACAAACTGGGAATTGTGTGTGGATTTACATAAGGTACAGACAAAAACTCAGCTGCTGCAGCAATCTCTGGATGTACTCTCTGGCTTGAATTGTGCAGGGCACATAGATAATGTTCTGGTTCTTCCTGGCCTTGAAGCATATGAAAATAGTGGAAGCTTAATGCTGTGCTGATGGGATTCAACTTTGTGAATCCAGGCTTTAAAGAGCTCTCCTGCTCTCCACAAGGACTGTCAGAATGGCACATTGAGGCTTTGTGGTTATTGTCAGAGTGGTTCCCAGACAATATGTGCTCAAGTTATGCACTTAAAGGATATTTTCTTTAACTGCCAGGCTGACACATCCAGCTGCATGCCCAAAGACTTTGCCTCAAGAACCTGTATTGCTAAACACAACGTGAAGTCCTTAGTGGCAGTGCATGAGCACTTGGGAAGGAGAATTGGTGAACCCCTGGGTGAGGCAGAGGCAGAACTGGAGGGAAAGCTGAGTACAAAGGCACCCAGGACACGTGCAGTCCTACCAGGGCTGTTGAACCCTAGATAACAAGTCCTGTGCCTGCTGTGGCATGCTCAGGGGTTTGGGCTTCCCAGGCTGCTTTTTGAAATCACAGAGCTTCACAGTGTCTCTCCCAGCAAAGGCTTTGGGTTGTCTTTACTGCCTGTTTTTTTTAACCCCTGGGCAACTTGTGAGAGCTGTAGGCTGGAGCTTGCAGAACACTTCCACATGACGGAGGTGCAACCATCATTCTCCTTTCTGCAAGTGCAGCAGCTGGGATATCCCAGCACCAGCTCCTCTGTGTAGTACGGACTGGCAGCTATTTGGCTGCATCCCACATTAGGGCTGATCCTAAACAAGACCATAAATGGACCCAAGCAGACCAAAGCTAGACTGCTAAACACACAAGCAGATGAATAGATGAGATGAGATTTGCACAGCCTCCTTTTCCCTGCCTTACAGATCCCAGAGTGGATCCAAAGGCAGAAATGATCTGTTTTCCAGGCTTGGTTTTGTGCAGGCAGACTTTTGTAAGGAAGCTGTCCCAGGAGGGAAGAATCTTCGGAGATCACCTTATCTCGCTGCATTTCTGCCATCATGGGTTGAAATCTCCAGGGGCTGGAAGAGGATGCAAAGTGAATTCAGTGCTTTCAGATCCAGCACAAGGATCCTAGAAGCAATTTGGCTTCCAAGCTCAAACCCCAGCAATTAAACCTAACCTAGATTCTCACACAGCCTAAACCGTAAACACTATTTGGCCTGACTGTGGTTATTAATGAATCTCCTAGAGGAGAAATCAGGACACAACTCAAGCCATATCCCTGGCATAAACAAAGTCAGTTCTGCTGTGCAGGGTGCTGTCATGTTTTTGTACCACACATACACCAAGGGATTATTTGCGTCCCAGAAATTGGACTGAGACTCTCGCTCATCCTGCAGCACAACGCAGGTAACAACAGGAGCTCTAATGACACATCAAAGGCTTTGCTAAGCTCCTGGTAACCATGAGAACAAAGCTGAAGTGGTTTGTTGTACCGTCAGCCCTGGGAGAGGTATGTTTAGCCTGATTCACGCTTCTTGCCATTGTGCTGAGCAGTTCAAAGGACCTCCCATGACTTTAAAGAGAAAAACATGGTTTCTCTCTTGGATGTTCCACTTCTGGTGCCATTGTGCCAGCAAAGCGAAGAGAAAACATGAGGAGTTTGGGGTTTGTTTTCAAAACAGTTCTGCATAAGTTATTGCTAGTGCTTGGGACAGATAAGCCAAAGGATACAACAGCTGGATTATGTGATTGCTGGCAGCTTGGCTATTTTTCACATGCTGTTTAGGCTTTATAATGACATTTCAGGGCTCAGATGTCTGGACCTGAACAGGGCATCAGAGCAATGAAGCAAACCTCTGTGGCTAGCTGGCCATAAGCTCTTTTGCACAGGGTAAGGGGCAAAGATGAGAATTTCTGCAACAGGCTCTTTTACCCAAATGCTGCAGAGGCAGTGGTAATTGTCTGGGAAGTGAGATACATTCCTCTTAGTCTGACATTTTGACGTTTCATTAAGCAAAGCATATGGTGCTGAGGAGTCCTTCACCAGCAACAGGAGGTGGTGGGGAAGGCCAGCGCAGGGGGGAGTAGAAGGGGAATGTGGGCACTCTCCTGAGTGGTGATTGATTCCACAGCTCACCTAAATACCTCTGCTAATTAGCACTCTGAAAGATGAGTGTGTGCAAGAGAGGCTGCAGGAGGGGGGTGAAAAATGGCCGAGGGATGCAAGGGGCAGAGGGGTGAGCAGGAGCGAGCAGCAGTGCATGCACTCTGGTCATGGGGAAAGCATCTCGGGGAGCCATCACACCCCAGCATGCTTGGGGGCAAAGCAAAGAGGCATCAGGCAAAGGAGAACACCTGGGAGGGGGAATGCTTGTATTGTTTCCCCCTTTGGCAGGGAAGCTGACTCCCTTTGCGTGTTACCTGTGAATGTGCTGACTTCTGGCTGGCTGAAGTTGCTGAACTAGACTCATCTTGCTGGAATGATATGGCATTTTCTTTTTTATTTAATTTCAGGAGACTTAAAAGCTCCTTCAGTTGTAGGTGGAGAAGTGGCAGATTAGGTTGCTTTTTCAGTGGTTTGTTGATGGATTTATTGCATTGTTGTTTACTGGCTCAGCTAATAAAACACACTTGAGATTTAAAATGTGACTGTTGCATTCCCACACACCTACGGAGTCATCCAGCATCCGTATAAAGTTGTCTCCTTCCCTTGACCACACTTGCTCTTGTTCGCCATGGCCTGGAGAGGGCAGGAGGGTATGGCCAAGGGCAGCTTGTGCCTGGCTGGTCTCTGCTGCCATCCTGGCCCCCTCTGAGGCTCTTTCTGGCTGCTCTAAATGGCACTCAACCACCAGACCTACAATCTGTGGTCCTTTGAGTCATTCAGCCTTATTCACAGTGGCTGTTGATCACAGCCAAGACTTGCAAACAGTACAGTGGATGAAAAAGGCCTTTCAGGTTTTTTGGGGGGAGTTCAGGATACATCAGAAGGAAAGCACTGATCAGAGGAGAGGTTCTCTGGAAAAGCTGACTTTGGAAACACCCAGCTAACAGCCTTTTGAAATAATAAAGTAATCAATGAAGCCAACGAAGGAATAGGAAGGTAAAGAGGAAGTCTTGTGTGGCCTGCTGAGGGAGACACGGGAAATGCATCAACATTTCCTTTACACGGGTGACAAATATTAGACACAAAAAGTCCATTGCAGTTGGAAAGGACACAGAAAGAATTGAATGGTAAGATCCGTAAGGACATGTTTGACAAGCTTGCCAACCATGAAGCTCCCTGAGTGAATTTCAAGCTGACAGAAGAAAACATCACAAAAGAAACAGAACAAGAGGAGCAAGACTGTCGAGTCCACACCTTGCTGCCAGGTTTTCATACCTGCTTCTTGAAATCCCAATCTTTATCCAGATTATAAAAGAGACATCAGAGAAAATGAGTAATTTGTTCATGGTAGCCTTTGAGTCTCCAGAAGAAAATCATTCCATGTGCTTGTGGGCTTGTCAGAATCACTATCAGTCTTTCCATTGACTTCAGTGAGTCTTGGTTGAAGTCCTAAAGATCAGGTCATCTTCTCTGTCGTGTAAAACAGGTACATTCAGTCCAGAGGTGAAGAAGAGATCAGCAAGTCAGAAAGAGTGATTTGTTTCCAAGGAAGTTACATTGGCCACACAGTGGTTCTTGGATTGGCTGAGGAAGCCAAGGTGGGGCCAGACATAATGGAAGCAGGACAGTCATCATCACCTCTTTGTCAGTATAATGATTACTACAGGACATAGTGGTCACTCTCCATGTACATGGATTCAGAAGGGATTGGCAGACTCAGAGTAGGAAAGGTCCCTGGTCTCTGGTGCACTCAATCGCCTGGATACAGCCTCTGAATTATAGAAGCCATAAGCCACCTGCTGCCGGGAGATGACAGCAACGTGTGGTTTGCTCTGAATTTACTCAGGTTTCATACTTCTTTATAAGTATCCACTGGCCTCCTCTACCGGAGGTGGAGTCAGCCTGCATAGACCCAATAAACCAGCTGTGATTAACCTGGCCAGAGTATGGAGCATTGCATCAGCCACAGTTGGGCTGTGAGCCCTTGGGACCCAACAGTGAATGGTGACTCAATAGCCAGCCCCTCAGGGCTTCACTGCAGGTAGTCCCCATGGGGTGTATGGGGACCATGTCCTGCTGATGCTGAATAGCTAAGAGCTATTTATCAGGACTGAACCTGTCCTGATTGTGGGAGTTGCTTTTGTAGGGTTTGGGTTTTTTTCCCCATGTGGGGTAGCTCCTGAGGCACAGTGGAGTGGATGTGCCCGGTGGAGACAGGGCACTGAAAAACAGCTGAAATGAATATGTGCTGCTGTTGCATTAAGGAGCAGGGAGGTACCACTGAAACACTGTGGGGCTGGATTCAGAAGGTCTGTAGGAAACTCACTGCTTTCCTTTGCTAGCTCATACGAGAATAAGGTGTAGACTTCCCCATGGTGCGATCTGATCTGTGGCACTGTGACCCTAGTGACCACTGCAAAGGGGTCGCGTGCCTCACTTCCCAGACATTCCCAAAGGCTGGGTTTACTGGGATTTAAACCCCTGCTGTAGGTGCTGCAGGGGCTCTGGGTCACACAGGAGGGTTTTGGCCACCTAGCCCTGCCCCATCGAAGTTACAGCAGCTTCCAGCTCTGCTCCTCCACTTCTTGATTTAATACCTCTGTCTGACTCTCGCGGGGATGCTAGCTTTCCTAGACTCTCTGAAAGAAGCAGATGAGGCTGGACGTGGGTCTGAAATCATGAGGTTCATTTCCTCACCCAGCAGAGCAAAATTCACAGCCAGTGGAGAGTTTCCAGCACAGCCTGGGCTGCTCTCACAGCCAACACGGAGCAGCTGTGCAGGAATTTGCTGCTACTCTGTCCCTCACTTGTGCTGGTGTCCACCTTTCACAGCACCATCTGCCGCCAGCAACCACCATCGCTGCAGCCTCGGAGATCCCCTGCCACCTCCAAGCCATGGTGATTCTGCTTTGTTTCCCCACAGGGGTTTTTAGAGTGATTTGTGAAGTGCTTGGTTTTGTCCACCAATTTTTGTTATGCTAAGTTTAAAAAACAGTCCTTTTTTCTTTTTTTTTTTTTTTTAGACTCATTTAAGGCTTGTCTACCTGAAAGAAATAACTTTTCTTTTTCTTTTCTTTCCTTTTTTTTTTCTTCTTTGCTTTTAGCAAACAAAATCTGAACCCTTTATTTTTTTCAGGGTTTGTTTTGCATTTGACTAAGCCTCAATATTTTCTATGAAGAATAACTTGATCATTCTTCCCACTGAAGGAAAATATCTCAATAGAAGCTTTCCACTGTGCTTCTCGACCTGAGTTTTCCACAAGCCACCTTCAGCCTTAAGTCTGTGCACTAGCCCTTTGCATCCACCTGTTGCAATAAAACACGGTTTATTTGTTATTTTGCTGAGCCATCAGAAGTGGGTCCTTTTTTCTAAAAACGGTTCCTTCAGAGAAGATCATATTAGACATCTCCTGGGAAGCTGTCTGTCCTGGCTCCCCCTGCCCAGGCTGCAGGCTTTGCAGTACTTCAGGAAGGAACACGAGCTTAGAGCTACCTTTTTTAGAGCCTTTTATAATGGATCCTTTTATGCCTGGCTCCATGTTCTGCAGCACACTGCTTTTATGGTTGTGCCTCCCTTACAAAACTGCTTCCTGACGTGGTATCCTACTGGGATTTGGTGGATGCGTAAAGAACACAAGTTGTCCTGCACCCCGCAAACAGCCGCAGGACACGCAGTTCTGTGTCTGCCCACAGCATCCTCTGCAGTGCCACCAGCAAGGGAAGAGCTGGGGGAGGTGGGATGTGGTGCCCCACATGCACAGTGATGTGTTGTACCCTGGTGCAACACCTGCAACTTCATGGCTCTGACTGACTTTGTTCAGCAAGCCCAGTAGCACTGTGGTTTTCTGACTGAACAATCTGCCAGCCGTCAGCTCCTTCCAGGCCACTAGCAAGAACAGGCCATGTTCCCTGGAAGCCCCTTCCAGGGGAACCATGCTTTCCAGCATGGTCCATGAGATGTCCCCTGGCCCCAGGCATTAATGAACTCTTTGCGCACAGTGCATAAGCAAACAGAAGTCCTTGGCTTTGGCAGATTTTCTGATTGCACTGAGTGGATAAAGATGAACTCAGTCAATAGGGTTGAGTTTATACAATGGGAAAGGTGGCCAGATCTCTGTGCCTGCTGTTCTCTCCACAGCTGATGGCCCTCTGCCCAGAGACCCAGAGGTTGGTGACTACATTGAGGCCTTTATCGCCTTTGATGGATGCAGGGCAAAGATGCTGCGGCAGAAGGGCCAGGTGGGAGCTTCCGCAGCCGTGTGTTTCTGATCATGCCCTGTGTTTTGTCTTGTAGGCTAACGATTCATGCAGAGTGCCCCATGCACCTGGAGGATTTCCCAATGGATGTGCATGCTTGCCCGCTGAAATTTGGGAGCTGTAAGTACCCTGATCAGTCTCTGCAAGGAGGTGGGTAAAGAGCTAAAGAACAGTCCTTTGTGTGGCTAGTGTTTTCCAGTATTTTAGTAACAGTGTTATTAATTATTGCTAATGATAATGTGACCAAAAATTTGTTTCTGGTATCTCATACATGCAATTCCTACCATCATCAGAAATGGGCAGCAAGCAAATCTGTGGTCAATTCAGATTCACAGGATGGGTTAGACACCTATGGTTTTGCTGTAAGTTTATCAGGGAAGTGGGAAGAGCAGCTTCCCGTTGCCTTCCCTGCCTTGAGTGGGCAGTGCTGCCTCAGCAGGACCAGCATTGGTAGAAAACTCAGGGATGCTTTTCCTTCATCACAAGGTGATCCTGGGGGGGACAGATTTGGGAAGATAGCAGTGGTGTGTGCTGCTAGGTGTCCTGTCCAACTTCCCTACATCACTCCTGCCAATCTGAGGAGAGCCTGAAATCTCTGGCTCCATGCTCCAATGGAGCTTACAAACCCCTTGCTCCCCTTCAGTCTGTCAGGTAGGCTGCTCTCAAGTAAAAGGCTTGGAAACTCTGGGAATCTCAGTCCTAAGACCCAACGGCCCTGGTTTAGGGAAGATTTGCAGCCTGCTAGTGAGTTGAAAGCTGCTCCCAGCCTCCTAGGCTTGCAGCTGCTCATCTGCCTGGGCTTCCCATACCCTGCTTAGGAACAAGTTCTCTTTTTGCTCCCATATGCAAGTTAAATTTCTTTTGGTTTTGTTCCTACAGTGAGTGGGAACCAAATTCCAAGCCACTGGTTCACCATAATGTGGAAATAAATTTCCTAGTCCCACTCTGCCTGGAGTCTCCTCCAGGTCCAACAAACTGAGCACCACTCTCAGTCTATGTTTGCGTTAGATGGAAGAGTTACCCACCTCCAACTAAAGAACGAGCCCCCACCAGTAATATTCCTTTTGGACTCTAAGAAAATGGAAAAATCACCTTTCTAAACTGATGCTTCCTTCCTGTAGCCATTTGGGAGTTAACTAAGGAGAAAGTTGAAAAGTTTGATTGACACCAGAAGAAATCATGTTTATCATGTGCATCTGCTCCTCTGCCTCATGACAAAATGCATCCATGAAACTGGATTATTCAAAACTACTAAAATAAAGTTATTTCTTAGGCACCACCTAATTAAATGTAGAACTCATTGCCACAAGACATCACTAAGGCCAGTAAAATAGTAAGCCTTAGAGAAGGATGAATTATTAATGTTAATTGACCTTGTGAGGAGGGATATTAAATCTCATACCTCAGGCCTAAACTCTGGGATTATTACAAGACTTGCAGGAAGGCAGGTTACTCCACATCTAATTGCTTATAATGTTTCTTGGTAAGGAAAAGAGATTAATGTGCATATTTCTGCTGGAACACCCTTTGGGGTTCTTCTGGGTATTTTTACTGATTTGGCCTCTGAATGATGAGAGTTTTGACACAAGCAGCTCAGAGCTGCCCCTGATTAACATTAGTACGGCTCTTTCTAAAGCACCCATCCGCATAGCATCTGAGCTCACCTCACCTCTGTTGGAGTAGGATTAAACTAGTGTTTGCACCAAAAAGCCGTCGACAGCTGGAAGCTGCTCATTTGCAAGAAGCTTAGAGTGGGTCAAATTTGTAAGTACAAGGACAATGCCAGGGCCAGACACATGCTGTTCAAAGGATAGCCGAATTTGCCTCAGTGACCACCTCCCAGTGATCCCCACAACCTGAATGGCTCATCAGTGGCCTCCTGTCCCACCATGGCAGCTACCCAAAGAGGGAAGGCAGAGAGTTTGCAGGAGAGGTAAAGGCATCAGGTATTTCGGATAGCTTCAGCTGCCCACCTGCATCATTCCTTGGACTAAGTGCAGTGAAGGTGATGGCTTTACTTATCACCATGCTCCCTAGAAGATGGATGTATGTAGCAGAGAACTGTTTCTAAGCCAGTAATAAATGTCAAGGACCTGTCCTTGTTTGGATTGGACTAGACTGCATTGCAAGCGAGGCATTGAGCAGAACCAAAACAGCTTCATGGCATTAAATATGTTCCAAGCATCCATGCCATGCCTATGTGACACTAGATATGCTTCTGTCCCAGACGACCAGATATGTAGACAACTGCATTTTCAGGGATGATGGCAATGAAACTGTGGGCAAGTTTCCTCTGTAGACTGAGAGTGGCGGTTGGTGAACTATGACTGCTAAAGCAGAAGGTGCTGCCCATCAAGGGGGAAAAGCATTGGCAGAGCTGTAGAAAGCTAAGCCTGAAGGAGGATGGAGGTCTCCAGAAGCATGCTGAGAGCTGGAAGGATGGGTTGGAAAAGCAGAGTGTTGCACATCAGATGAGAGGTGCCAGCCTGCATTAGAAGTGCTTAGGCAGCACGCTGGCATGCTGAGAAACTTTGGCTGATCATCAAAACCACTCCTCCCACTTTGCACAGCACCTGCTTAGTATTTAACTGGTTTGCCAAAACCTACAGTGCAGGGGTAACAGTGGTTGTTTTAAAAAGATCAAAGAAGTCTGGTTGTCTCAGGACACAATCTTTCACAAAGCAGGAGCTGAGACATTTCTATAGTAGACCTGACCCATTGCTTGATCTGACCCCAGCCAAAGAATTCCTTAATGTCTTAATAGGAGAAGCTGGTCGTAAAAATGAATTAAAGACTTGTTTTAGTGAACTTTGTTCTTGCCTAAAAAACTGGTGCAGAGTGGGTATGGATAGGAAGCTTGGGCATTATGGGGAGAAGTAGCTTCTAGTTGAGTCTGGAGAGACACAATTTCTGGATACCATAGGACTGGCAAAACCAAGAGCATGCAGGCGCTGTTGGGAAAGCGAGTGGCTATGAGGACAAGCAGGGGTTTGGTCCCAAAGACTTGTGAAGGTGATGGTGACTGTGTGTGTTAGAGAAACGTGTTTGCATATGGAGAGTTGGGCAGGTGGGATAGAGAGGGGAACTTGCAAGGAACTTGGAAGGATGCCCTGGACCTAAGCCCGGCGCTACCCCACACAGCAGTCCAGCGGCACTTGCCTGCTGTTTCTCTTGCTTGTGCGGGCAGGCTTTTCTCAGCACTGCCCTCCCTCGCTGCCTGGCAGATTGGCCTGGAGGCTGGCAAACACAGGGTCATGAAGGGAAAAAAGCATCATGGTGGGAGGGCACACCACCTCAAAAGCTGAGAGGGTTGCTTCTGAGTGAAGGTAAAGATTTTAAACTTTTTCTCCTTAGCCTAAAATTCAACCCCATTTGCATTTAGCCTTTCTCACCAGCTGCTGCCGGGATGACTCTCCCAGTCCCTGGCATGGCAGGGCTGTGGCTGTCCTGCTGCCCCAGCAGTCTGCTGGTCTGGATGCCTTCCTATCTTGTTTCTGCTTGGAGCCAGCCCTTGCAGAGTCATCACGTCAAGGGTACAGCGTGTCTCTCAACGACAGTGCTCTGCCCCCTCTTCCAGCTCCCTTCCAAAAACCCCAGCTCCCTTTTGCTCATTTGATTTAACAGTTGCTGAACTGCCTTGGTCTCTCGCCATGCTTGGCTGTGCTCAGCCATGTGGCTCCAAGGAATGCACAGCAGGGATTAATTTGGCTACAGGCTAATTTTTGTGTGTGTGTATACATATATAAAATATGTATATATAAAAATACATAAATATATATAATTTTGGTCAGACAGAAGCACAAACCTCATTCTTCTTTCTCCTCCACAGATGCCTACACAAAGACAGAGGTGATCTATACCTGGACACTGGGGAAGGATAAATCAGTGGAAGTAGCGAAGGGTGGATCTCGCCTGAACCAGTATGACCTGCTGGGCCATGTTGTTGGGACAGAGATGGTTCGATCCAGCACAGGTACTTGTGAGACCTCGATGCAGTGCATGGGCTGAGCACACTGTCAGACGAGATGGACCTGTGGGCTTTGAATGCCACGATTTGGCATAATTATAGAGGCAGTACCTGTGGACAGTGAGCACCACAGTACTTCCCAAGCCGCGTGCTGTTGGAGAATATGGCTGGGGACATCTGGAGCAGTCACCAAGAGGCAGTAAAGGGTTTAGCTTTTAGTGGTTTCCACTGAAAGAGCCTTATCACTCATATCCTCTAGAAAACTGATTTCAAGCATCTAAAAATGACCTGTTGTGTGGAAAATCTGCCCCACCTTGCCCAGCTGGTTTTTGGTACCGTGGGTTCATTTGTCTTGGATCCCTTTCCAGTCCCTCAGGAGAACATTGCGGGCAGGGGAGGCGAATGCAACATAATGTTCAATGTGATTTTCACTGCATCTGTTTACACAAATATTATAATAGCTAATAGAAGATTATTCCAAACAAATGTTTCCTCTGATTAATGACCAATATTAATCATCTTTCTCTCCCATCTGCTGCTCCTCCCTTCTCCTCTGAATCCAGGTACTGGTAGCTTCTGTTATCTCATGTGTGTCTTTCATCTTTCTTTTTTTCTTTTCTTTCTTTTTTTCCTTCTGTATGCACCAGTAGTTCTCTCATTTGAGGATATTTCCTCTCTGGTGCACTTGATTTTAATAGTGTCTGTCTGTAACAACTCATATCACCTCCCTTGGGGAAATGTGGGGAGTCCAGGGAACTAAATGTCATATCATCTGGCCCATCTCTCTACTTAAGTTGTAATAAAATGTACAGATGAATAACCTGAAGTGGCAAGAAAGCTGCTAAAGGCTCCTGTGTGTAATGGTATAGCAGAGCCACGCTCAAACCAAAAAGGCACAATAATCCAACAAAATATCCAAAGCTGTGAGTGGGGGAAAAGGGCATTGAGGGAAAATAGCTGCTTCTTTGGTTTACAGCCCAGATCTTTAACAACAGAACTTGCCCTGATTTTTGAGATGGCTACAGTGAGGAAAGGTGGAATATTTTCAGGATTGTCAGAGAAAATAAAATCCTTTGTCCTGAAATCCTACTGAAGCATTGTTAGGGTCTCTCTAAGCTTAAGGGATCTTACCCACAATGTGGATCCCTGGGCTGAACCAGAAAAGGGATGGGAGATGGGTTGGGAGAGACCCCAGAGACATCTTGTGCCTGGAGTGAAACAGGGAAAGTCTATTGCCTGTTGTTTATTGGCATTGATTTGCTTTTGTCCCACAACCGTTTTACAGTGAATTAATCAAGTCTCCAGAGAAGTGTTTTGAAAGGACAAATGCTATGTGGAAGTCACCCAGGCTACACTGGGGCACATGCCTGGCATGGCACAGCAGTTGTGTGTACATGTGCAGGATGGGCAAAGTCAGTGCTGACAGTGTGCTGCATTCCTCCTTCGCACGGCTGTTAGGGTGGCCTGCAGTACTTAAGATACCAGGGCATGCCAGCCAGTAACAATATGACACACATACTGCAATTTCATCTAAGAACTTGAAAGTTTGTTCAGGACAGATCTTTAGTGGTTTAGAGATGGATTGGTGGTCAACTGGACCCATCTTGGAAAGCACCAGCGGCTCAGCATCTCTAACCAGCTGTCTCTGCAGGGGAGTATGTCGTCATGACCACACACTTCCACCTCAAGAGGAAGATCGGGTACTTTGTGATCCAGACCTACCTACCCTGCATTATGACGGTCATCCTGTCCCAGGTCTCCTTCTGGCTTAACAGGGAGTCCGTTCCTGCCCGAACGGTTTTTGGTGAGTCTGGGAGCATGGGGGCATCCTCTCAGGTCAGCGGAAAAAGGCACCACAAATGACAGGAAATAGACTGAGCATCAGAGCTGGTCTTCTCCAAGCCTTGACCAGCATCAATGAAGCTGCTGGCCATTTCCCAGAATACCTCTCAGTGTCTTCCCAGTGCCCCTGCTTCCACTGAATCACTGCGAAAATACTCCTGTCCATGTTTCTGCTACAAGCCAAGACATAAATATTAACAGTAATCAAGGTATTGATCATCTAATTATATGCATTTGGCTGTGTCTACTTATCTATATCAGCTTTTGAGTTGAGGAGAGGATAGGTACATGGGGAGGCATTTAAAGCTCTACCTTTGAAATTGCTAATGTGCCCCTGGTCAGAGCTCCACATAACAAGTTCCTGGGCTAAGGGAGTATAACTGCATGGTAAATATATTGTTATTATTTTCTTCAGCTGGTTTCAGATCCTCTCTCTGAGGCAAAGTGTCAGGCTCACATTGCACATATATTAATAGCTTTTACAAACATTTAATAATAGAATTGCTTTGTGCTTTCCTGCCAAGACCTTTAGTTCAGGATCTACACACACATGCTCACAGACCAGGTGTGATGCTGCAGGATTGTATTTCCTGGAAATAACAGTGCCCAGCAGATACCACTTAACAGAGAATGTATTGGACAAAAGTCACCAAGCAGAGAGGGGATATATGGTACCACCTGCTTGTGTTTTTGAATAAGACAGAAAGTGGTATGTTTTCAAAGATCATGAAGCATTTTCTCTGTAGCAAGAGTCGTGATAGAAATAATCCCATGAACCCAACAAGGCTGATGTCCTCCTTTCTGGACCCTCTCCGCAGACCTGGACCTTGTTCCCGTGCTGTGGACTGGAAGGGACACAGGGAGGGGTCACAGGTGGTTATGCACCATCCTAAATTAACTAGAAGGGAATCATTATGGGTTTTGTGTTCACTGGGGTTTGTGAAATGTAGGTCATGAACAAGCTTTAAAATTTACAGTAGACCCCAGCTTCTCCCTGTTAGCACCAGGTTGCCTTCTCTTCCCCGGTGATGCAAATCCTATGGCGATCCCCAGGGTCGAGTGCAGCTGCGGGGAGCTGGGTGGTTAGTATGACCGAACTGGTTTGCACGACCCAGACTGCAAGAGCTGCGCTGAACAGTGATAACAGTGAAGAAGAGGGATACGGCCCCTCAGCACCCACTTTTTGGTGTTTTCATCCAGCAGAATGGAAAAGGGGGGGCTCAGACAGAAATCACATGGAAAATAGGACCAGCTTAGGCATATAGAGAGTCATCGATTAACTTTCCTCACTCATCTACCTGTGAATCATTTGTAACTAAACCCCACAGAGTGCACACCCAGACCCCATGTCTGTCCATGCCCCAGGTGGGCTCTTACATCTGCATCGGTTCTGGAATGTCTCTGCACTCCCGACACCAGGGGTGAGCCCTTCTCTGAGGATAGTTGATTCCTTCCTATGTTATCCTGAGATTTGCAATTAGACAGGTTTCCTCGAGTAGCAGCTCAGATTGAGCAGGAAAGAGCTGACTGAAAAATTAAAACCTACCTTTGTGAAAAATGTCTTTGCTCCCAAATTGCCTTGCTTTCCTATTAAGAAACTAATGAGAACTCCAATTGTTTATTCCTTTTTTTTGCCCCTCAGAAAGTATTGTCAACAATATTATTGAAACTCTTCAATTACCAGGAGTATGGCTTAAGGGAAGTGAAAATTAGTCAATATTTTTATGATGTTTTTAATGCATTTTTAATTGAAAAGCACATTATTGGGGAAAATGGATAGCAATGGTTGCTTGCTTTAATGAAAAAAGCTTTACAAGGCATTTTGCAACAGATCATTTTTTTAAGATAAATCATAGTGACACTTCTTCTGGCAGCTTGGGCCACTGACAGGTGCCTGGCTGTGCTGGCAGGACCCAGGATCCCAGGTGTCCATCCATGCAGGTCACAAGACACTATTTCCAAAATGTTGAGAGAACCACATTGGGTGAGTGGCGAGTTTCTGGTCCTCCATGAAGTTCCCAACCATCTAGCTGTCCTTTTTACTGTTACTTTATTATTTTTATTTTATTACAAAAGCAACCAGAGGCTTCTCCATGACGTATTCTACATGAGGGAGCTGGGTCTAGCATCACGCAACTTACCCTACTAGCAGACAAGGAATTGAATGTGAGTGCCTACCTATGAGCTAGGACTCTTTTATAGTGAGCGGAGATCTAGTCAATGGAGTTTGGGGAAGATTAAGCTCATCCTAATGCAGATGTTTGCCATTGATTATATGAATTGGATTTATTAAAAACTGAACCAGAGAAGGCCCTGAGCAACCTTAAGTTGGCCCTGATTCGAGCAGGGGTTGAACAAACTGACTTCCCTTCCAACCTGGACTGTTCGTTATTCTATGAATTGCACCACAGACTTGTGCTGGGTAAGACTCTCTTAATTACAGCGGGAATGTGGGCCACATGGCTTAGAGGATGGCTCCTAAGTTTACGTGATGGAAATGCCAACTGTGTGGTTTGAGGAGAAACTGGGTGGGTACGAGTGTATGGTCTCACACCATCCTTGTCTCCTGCTGTGTTTCCACAGGTGTCACCACTGTCCTCACCATGACCACACTAAGCATCAGCGCAAGAAACTCGTTACCTAAAGTGGCGTACGCGACGGCCATGGATTGGTTCATAGCCGTCTGTTACGCCTTTGTGTTTTCTGCGCTGATCGAATTTGCCACTGTCAACTACTTCACCAAGCGCAGCTGGGCTTGGGATGGCAAGAAGGTGCTGGAGGCCCAGGAGATGAAGGTCAGCCCTGTGGCCAAGGCCAGGGAGGAGGGGGCGGTGAAGAAACGCTGCACGAGAGAGCTGCACTGGGGCCAGGAGTGGGTAACATGCAGCCCCGCAGCACTCCGGGAGGCTGGATGCTACTTACTGGGGTCCCCAGCTCAGGTCTCGACTGGAGCGGTTCTTGAGGGTCAAGGGATGAAGGGCTTGGAGGGCTGGTCACTGTGCTTAGCTGGAGAAAAACACCCAGGCATGACTGCTCACTTTTCCCTCTGTCCTTCTGCATGACCATTTGCCAGTGGAAACGTGAATGCGTGCATTTTTTGGTCTCGCTCTGCCAGTGGTCTCCTCTCTCCTTTCTTCTCCCTCCAACCCATAAATGCCCTGCTCCATGTTGCTAGCATGCCATACAAACCCAAATATGCCACGGGATGCCAGCCTCGCCAATGGAGACAGTCCCACTCTGCTGTGTCTCCTGCGGTTGGTATCCCCAACTGTAGGTCTCCCCTGGCACAGGCAAGCATGGTGCAGCAATGGGGAGGTGTAACGCTCGTGCTGTTGCCCACAGCTGCCGGCAGCTGCTGCTTTGTAAGCTCAAGCCAAGCGGGTGGGTGGGAAGCAAGCAATCAGAAATGGCAAGTGGCAGTAAATTAGTGCCTGGCATCACCCACGTTTTCCCTTCTCACTCGGGATCAGCCTCTCTGGCAGTTTCCTTCCTGACAGCCACCGCTACCCCTGCTCATGCCCCCTCCTTCCTAACTGATTTAATCTCAGCTGTGCAGAGAAATCGCTTACTGTAGCATGCCACTCCTTGTTTATATTTATTGAATCAATTTGAGAATCAGCTTTGTCCTTGTTCTTGGTTCTGGAGCCTTTATATTTTACTCCTTTGCATTTTAATGTGTTGTTTAAAATTGTTGTGGAGCTGTATGCAAATACCTGGCAGAATTGCAGTAACTTTTGGGAAGACAACAGCCAGTCATCTCTCTGGTATGGAGGTCAAAGCAGGAGAACAGAGGCCTTATGGAGAACCACAGCCATCACTGCGTGTTGAATGCCTCCCTCTTGTGTTTCTTGGACTCCCTCTGCTTTTGCAGCTGTGGTCTGAGCAACAGACTCATGGCAGAAAGACTCCAGAGGAGGCCAGTTGATGGTCTTCCACTTCCATCATGAACAATAATGCTAATCTGGCCTCTAGAGATGAGAGAAGCCTTTCCCAGGTCATTGGCATGAGTGAAGGATCAGAACAGGTCCTCAAAGCAACCGTGTCCCTTTCAGGGATGGGCAAATCAGCACAAAGACAGGATTCACAGAGCCTTGGGCAATTATGTGAACTGGGCACAGCCGAAAAAGCAGCAGAGGCTGCTTCAGTTTGTTATAGAAGAAGCATGGTCCTTAATTTATTCATTGACCCAGCACTGCAAGACTAACAGTGCTGAAACAATAGGGTAAGAGCATGCAGAATGTTTCTGCGCGTGGTAATCAAACAAGAAAACAAAGCAGGACCAGGAAGGAGTCCAAATTTGTGGATGCTTTTTCAAGCCATACCTGATCTTTATCTTGGAAGGCTAACCCACTCCCGGTCTCTGCAGCTCAGAGAGCTCCCTGAAGAGTGGTGGGCTTTCAGGGTGCTTGGGAATATGATGTGTCACCATATTTGCCTTTCATCTTTATTCCATTGAATATTTCCAAGCAGTGAATTTGCTACTCAGTGAAAGTGCCTCATTGGCTCGGTTTCAGCCTTTAATTAGCTCTTCTTGAAACAATTGACAAGGCAGGTGGTTGAAACCACAAAACAAAGAGGAGGCAGAAGAATAACTATTGGCATTTTAAAGTGTTTGTACCATGAGTAAAACTACCAGTGACAAGCCCAGGCTGAGCCCTGGTCTCTGGAGAGACTTCTCCCCAGCCAAGAAGAATGCTCTTTTTTGATGTGATGGCAAGGATCCTCACTCCAGGTTTGATTGTTTCCTTGCACGAACATGAAAAAAAAAAATCAATAAGCATCAGCCCTTCCCTCACCTCAAATGTAAACAGCAGCAATGCTTCCCATCCCATTTGAAAGAAATCACTACCTTGCAAAAGCTGCTGACAGGCACTCCCAGCGTGTTCAGTCTCTCAGAGCTGGTTCCGTTCTTTCTTTCTCCCCTTCAGCCAACCCATTGGTTTAGATGGGAACACAGAATTTTTTCACATACAATCTAACATGATGAGCTGATCTTGGTGAATTGCTATGTCTGCATCATAAATTATCATGATGATGTTCTGGCTATAGCCACAGTTGGGTTCTGGTTCTAGCTGGGAGTTACTCTGCATGTTCTCTGCAGTTCTTCTCTAATGAAAGGCAGGCAGTTATCACCATAGATGTGACCAAAAACTCCCTTTAGCATGCACTCTGATAAGATTTGACCAATGTTTCTTGGACCCAAAGATTTTCCAAGCCTTTCCTGCCTGCCACCAGCAATCGCTAATTGTGGATGAAGGATTTCCTCTCTTTTTGTATAGCAGAGTGGCTGCAACCAACCTAGAGGTGCAGATCAAATTGGAGAGAGGTATCTGGATCCAGTGTGGCAAACGTGTTAGTAAAGATGATTTTTAAAAAAAACATCATCAGGACAAAGGTGGGAGATGGCAGTAGTTGGGGAGGAATGAGAGACCAAAGAGACTGAAAGATGAGTGGTTTCAGTAGCCAGCAAAGCTCCCTATCTCCAGCATCCTCAAAATATCTTGTTAAAAGGATCCACTTCAGGACAGAAGGGCTGTGTCTGAACAGAGTGAGATCCATGGCATCCCATCCATCCCAACCATAGGGATGGCCATCTCTGGAGCGAACAAGGTCACTTCCTGAGCAGCTGGAGTGAGCCTCCAGAGAGACAATCATTAACAGTGACTTCGCCACTGGGAAACTCATGAAGTCTGCAAGGATGACATTTACCAGGGAGTTCCCTGCAAAAAAGTGTTGTCTGTTCCTCAGGATAGAAGATGCTTTGGATCTTTGGAAGATGCTTACTTAAGCCCACTTCTACCTGCAACACAATATCTATGCATAAAATCTGATTTAGCTCTGTATCTGTGCTTGTATGACATTGCCCTGAAATCCTGGGTGGCAAGAAGCAACAAAAACAATACAAGTAGCTGAAGTCAGACATATGAGAACAAGGAAGAACACACTTTGGATGGAGGAATAGTCCTGGATCTTTATCCTTCTCATCCTTTAGACAATAATCCTGTAGTGCATGGTGAGAAGGTTAGGTCCAAGCTTTTTATGTACTTTTCAGATGTCTTTTCACTGAGAGAAAGTCACCAAAAAGCATCCTCCAAACCTCTCCGTTGATATGATCATCATGGGTTTCTTTCTTGTATTTTGGAAGTGACGGGCATGCTCGCCATTTGCACGAGGTGCCTTTTCCACTGACTGAGTAAAGCCTAGCTTTTTGTCCAACCTACTCTTCAGCAAGTCTGAAGTTTGCCCCTTGATCCAGGTCACTTAGGAATCATTCTTCTTTCTCCTTTGTTTCTTTCCATTTGTGGCATCTTTGTTTCAATCCCTTCCTTGCCAACAGAGAGGAACTAGAACCAACCTTGACAGGCCACCATTTTCAACATGTTTGAAGTCTTACAGACTCACGGGGTGGTTCAGACCCATCTCTTTTTTTTCTGCCTCACTATGGTAAATATATTTTTGCTGAGACTTTCCCTTGCTGACTATGCTCTGCAGCCCATGTGTCCTTTGTCCTACTGCACTTGCAATCACCTGTAGCTCTCCATAGCACTGCAAGTGATTTATGTTCTCAGCATCTTCACTAGAGTTCATGTATCATTCTTCGACAACATTTCACTCTCTTTCTCTCAACACTATCTGTGTGATGCGTTGGGCTGATTATTGACTCCATCCAACCTCTGAGTCTTTGTCTGGTGATCCAAGGAGCATAAGATCATTGGGCTCAGTCCCACATAATCTGAATGAAGAGATGGGAGGGATGAGTGATGCCAAAGGTTACACCAGCAGCTGACAGTAACCTGGCATTGACGTAGCCTGCTTGTTAATGCCAGATTGCACTGTTCGGAGCCTTTGGCTCTGGTCAGGGTACAGGTGTCTCAGTGTAAAACACTTTGCTGACATTCTCTGATGGGATCGAGTCTCTGGCACACTGCAGAAGGGAACTTTGGCTGGCATGAGGAAGGAGTGGCATGTTTGCTGGAACAGCAACTGCAGTTGCTGGGCTTTGTATTATAGGATACAACTGTGTCAGAGACTAGAGCTGCTTGGAGGTCATTAAAGTGACATTTCTCTAGAATGGCAAGTGGCAGATACCTTGCGTTTCTCAAGTACTGCAGATATTAGTCATGGTGACCTTCAGAGTGGCCTGTCAGAGGGATAGTGCTTCCAAGCCAAATTTCTAGCCAAGGACCAGGTGCAGAGAACTAAATCTCCAGCAGATCATAGGCGGAACCAGCAGTTCCCATAATTTAGAGGTTCAACCATTAGCTCCTCAACAGAGAGGCTTGAAGACAAGAATATTTAACAAAAATGCTATTATTTTCCAGTATGTGTGTTGTGGAAGAACTTGTTAGACTGCAATATCCAGAGAACATATTTATCTCTAAACCAGCTTTCACAGCTTTTCCCTCAGGAGAGCAGTGCAGGGACAGCTTTGTGAAGTGTTTCAGTCTCCCTGTGCCCAAACTGGGCCATAAACGCCGGAATTGCTTTGCAACATAGATGTTTTGAATAGGGCAAGTTTTCAAAGCAAATGTGGGGTTTCCTCCTGTTTTGTGGGGTTTCCTCCTGTTTTTCCACTCTTTCCTTCTGTTTCAGTAGGACGTGGAACTCCTCACAGATAAAGGTGCAGGGGGAAGGCTGGGGGCTACTTTGCAGCTGACAGCAATAAGCACATTTTGCTTTGTTTGATTGTCAAAATCTTCTCTGAAACACTTATTTATAAAGCACAGCCTGTTAAACTTCAGGCTGAGCCATTTCTTCTGACATCTCAGGAGCAGAGCACATCCAGAGCACACACATGTGCCTTGGTGTAGGCAGTGTGTGCTCTGGGTGCTTCCCAAAGGCTACCCAGGCTCCCAGCTCTGACCAGGGCAGAAGACCCCATAGGCAGCTGGAAAAAGGCCCTGGCTGTAGGCTCCCAAGCCTCTGCACTACCTGAACAGCCTGATCTGAGGTCCAGAGAAGCCCAAGTTGATGCCTGGGGGCTCTGGATCACACCAGTAGGAGCAGTAGCTTGCTATCACCACCCACAGCATTCATATTTGCCCGACTTTCCTCCGTTTCAGCCTGCTGTTTTCAGATGCCTTTGGCCAGGCAAGACGGATCCACTTTCCAAGCTCTGGAGCAGAAAAGCTAGCCAGGTTGAAAGTGTCGTGTCACTTGTAGTCATCTTATTCTTGTAATGAATAATGTGGCTGATTGATACTAAAATAATCACAGTGCACTTCAAATTACATTCTGCAAACAACAATCTGTTTTTCATTTCATTACTGATTATTAATTATTTTATTACCTCCTGTAGCTGTGTTAATAGGTAATCGTACTTAAGCATATTTAAATGTTTTAGAAGGTGAAAAATCTTTAGTCCTTTATTTGCTTCTTGTCAGCTCTTTAGCGGGACAAGTTCACCTCCTATGCAGGGGGTACAAGTTAACATGGCTCTAATAATTGCAGAAATCAGTCGCTCAGTTGATCGTTAAAGATCATAACACCCTGTCCCATAAAAGACTATGAATATTGTCTGATCTAGAGTCTGAAGACATTTAGACCTCTTTCTAACAGCAAGTTAATTTCTGTAATTGCTGGCATTATTACGAGGCTGCAGGCCTGGCTATGATGTTATTGGAGAGGGGTTTAAAGATTGCACAGAAGTCTGCTTTTAGTGTCCCTCTGAAAATCACTGTGGAAAATTCATTTCCTAAGGTAACCAGAAATATCCATGGTGATTGTGGACACATTTAAAATGGAAGTACAGCATGAAAGCTAAAGTCCTTGCAGTATCTCTGCAGAGCAGACTGGGTGAATCTGGCCTTTCCAGCTCCCAGTGCTACCCAGTGATGCTGCCTGCTACCAATTTCCAGGGTAGGGTGGGGAGATGAACAGGTCCTGCTGGCTGCACACTCTCCCCTTCTCCTGACGGTCACTTTGTACGTGGTTCTCTCACACATACATGCAAGATCGTGCCAAGCACCCCTGGGAAATGCCTGGATGAGCCCTACCTTGCGTTTCAGTTGTTTTTGAATAGAAAATGAGATCCAAAGTCACACCTTGTTCTGAGTTTAGATATTAGATTCCCACCATGAGTCATTGCTGTGTCTAATGCTGGCTCTTGGTTTAATTACAGTGGACACCACATAAAGTACATGAGTGCTGGGACGTGTAGGGTGCCTGATGTCTGCATATGAATAGACTTCTTTCAGCGGGCTTCTCCTGGTAGACCTGGATTGCTTTATATGATATCGTCTACGGTGCAGCTGGTCTCAGGTCCCTGACAGCAACAGGAAGATCCCCAGAGTGGGGGCGACACCTATCATGACTTCCTAGCTCTGTCTTCCTGTCCGCTCATCTTCATTAACATCTGAACTGTCTGTCTTCAGCATCTTCCATCATCCTTCAGTACTGCATGTCTGACACATAAGTGCCTCTTTTGCCATTTGGTATGCAAGCTCTCCTCCCTTCAGCCTGGACAGCATGGCTGTCCCTGGAGCCTTGTGGGAGAGGTGCACTTATCTTCCTTGATTTGCAGCAACCCATAGATATGAAGGCAAGATGAAAGGCTTCCCTCTGCCCTATAGTGCCATGTTGAGCAATCCTGAAATCTAGGGCTAGTGAAAATGCCTTCCATCTGTTCTGTATCTTGTCTGGGTAGGTCATGAGGTGCACTAAAGGGTCCCAGAGGCATTTTGGACATCATGATGTTAAATTGTGAGGTATTCCTGTGAGGTATTCGGGGCACTGAGGCCGTGTATGAGATGGCTTTGTAATATGGTGCAAAACTGTTGTGATGCTGTCACCCACATTCTTAAAGCCACTGGCTTTCTGCTACAAAAAAAAAAAAAAGAACTATAATCCTCTGTGATGTCTCTGCCTCTCACCTGACACAGGAAGCAGGCCAGCAAAGCAGAAAATCAAGTTCTTCCCCCAGGATGACCACATGGGGTGTCATTCTTTTCTAAAGACTACATTCCTGCATCGTCTCTCCATGGCTGAACCTTACATGCAACAGATAACACAGTTGAGAGAGAAAACAAGGAGTCTGTATAGTTTGAGCCTGCATTCACTTATACTGACCCGGCAATATGCAACATAGACCTGGCAGCACTCAGCCAATCAAGGAGTCACCCATCTGGGGCAGCTACTGATTGAGTGCAGCTGCACACACCTTTTTATACCACTCCTGTGATCTAAGGGGCTGCAAGGAGGCTACAAACCCAGCTATGTGGCTTCAGTTATTTGACTTGCAGCAGGACCTAGCTGCCAGGCCAGGACCTCTTTGTGCTACACGCTGTATGCCAGGCTTACATGAAGTAGCTGATCCACCCTAGTCCAGCACGTCCTTATGCTCCAGCAGCACTCAAGTGGCAGATGTCATAGGTTCTGGCCATCTTCTCACCACATCTTCCTTCCTTTCCACAATGCCACCTTCTTGGTCTCTTGCTCCTCGCACCCTTTTCCATCTTCTCATCCGGGCAAGCAGGTAAACTCAGAGGACAAAATGTTCTACATGCAATTCTACAATCACTTCATCTCTATTATGTTTTTTTCTTCCACCTTCTCTAGAAAAAAGAGCCAGTGGCACTAGCGAAGAAAACCAACAACACCTACAACATTGTTGGCACCACATATGCCCTCAACATTGCCAAGGACCCTGGCCTGCCCACCATCTCCAAGAGTGCTGCTGCCTCTGCTACTGCCACCAACGTACCCCCCAAGATGCCCCGCATAGAGGAGAAGCTCGCAGAGAGCAAGAAGACATACAACAGTGTCAGCAAGGTAGACAAGATGTCCCGCATCGTCTTTCCAGTCCTCTTTGCCATTTTCAACTTAGTCTACTGGGCCACATATGTAAACCGAGAGTCAGCTATCAAGGGAATGATCCCCAAACAATAAAACCGGTCACACAAACCTTCCATCAGTGAGCACCATTCAGGCAGGAATTCTCCAGGGCTTTATTCTTTCCTGTTTTGTTTAATTATTATTGTTCATTTGATATTATTATTATTAGATCGTTCTTTTATAATGTAAACAAAACTGTGATTCTAATTTAATCCCATATACTTTAGTTCCATTTCACTTTGTCTCTGATGACGAAAGGAAAAAAAAAAGGATCATAACAAGTTGTGCCTCTAACATCGTGAGTCTGATGTCCCCCATCTGTCCAAGTCACCCTGTGCTTCCATCTCTCCTCCTCCATCTCCTGCCGTTCCCAAGGTCTGCATGCCACTGCTATTCCATGCTCCGCTCTACTGGGGGCTGCTGCTGCGGTCCACCCCCCTCCTCCTCTTCTGAGATGGACTGCCCTAGCATGGTGGATGCTCCTGGTGGCCTGGGCTCAAGGATGTGGAGGCCTCCAGAGTCAGTCAGTCAATCAGCCAGGCTGCGCTTCAGTGCCTGGTGCTTTGTGCTAGATGGTACTCCCCGGGCTGTGGATACAGGTGAGCTGGTCTGTTGAGGGAGTAGTGCAGCATGGGCCAGCTTGTAGCCCAGTGCCTGCTAGGGGTGAACCCACCACTGCTGTGGTCAGTGGAGCCATTGCAGAGGTGGAAAAGGGTGGCAGCATCTTGTAGGTATCTACAGGGCTTCTTCCTCTCTGTCTTCACCAAACACCGCTGCTGGTTTCCTCCATGTCTCTCCCCAGACAAGAACAGGTGAGAAAGGTCTTGTCTGTCTGCCATCCTGCACTCTTGGGGCAATTCATGTTAGAGGGTGGGGTGGTTCCTACCAGAGAAATAATTTTTCTCAGGGTCAGTCAGGAAGTCAAGACAGGAGCTTTATAATGCTTTGGAGGAGATAGTGGCTGTGAGGCCGCATGCATTCAGCATCAGGACTGGAAGCCACAGAGTTTGTGTTTAGATGGGTGGTTTATCACTTTCTCTTGGCCTCATCCACTTATCCTTCTTGGCATCTCCTCTCTGTCCCAGCCCCTTCTTCCAGCTCCCCATTCATCTTCCTTTGGCTACTTAGCAGCCCTCAGTAGTATCTCACTGCTCGCGGGTAGATTTAGGCAGAGAAGCCCCTACCTCAGGTAAGCCACACCGATGGGGAGGAGCACAGCCCGAGGAAGTCCAGCTCATGGCACGTCCCTGCTCTGGTGCACCAGAGCAGCAGTGATGTTGGTTCAGGCCAGCTCAGGTGCAGCCTGTTTCCTGTGGGACACACAAGGGGCCACTCTGCCACCTGTGGGGGTTAGTCAGGGGACAGTCGGTCCCCAAGTACCTCCCTGCCCCTGGTGAACAGATGCAGCTGAGCATCCTCAACACCATGGGAGAACAGCAGACGGGGCTCTTTGAAACAGCGGGGTGATACTGCTGTCACAGAGAGCCATGTGAGCCAGGTGCCATCCCACAAAGCCATTGAGATAAGACCCAACTCTAACACCTGCACACTCTTCCAAGGAAAGCCCTCCAGTACCTCGGAGAGAGGCTTTTTCTCTCTTCCCGTCCACCAGAGTCAACGACCCAAACCAGCGGTTGTCCCCTTCCCAGCAGCAGCACAAGATGGTGGTATCCAAGCCATCTGTCCCCCCTCCCTCGTGCCTGGACCCATGGACATACTGTCCTGCTACAAGGAAGGACATCCTGTGCCTGGTGAGTTCTCATCCCCAGCCTGTGGGCAGCACTGATCCTGCCAGCAGCCCTGCTCCCAGGGTGGGATGTACCCACTCTTTCCTGGGCCTCCCTCTGACCCTCTAGCTGTCCCCCCTGAACTGCCCCCAGCACGTTTTGGGTGCATGCAGCCAGGCCGATGCCCCAGCACCCCCAAGATGATGTCTTCAGCATTGCTTTGAGCCGCTGTGCCAAGCTCAGTTTCTCCCTGCCCATGCAGGAGCAGGGCTGAGCACAAGGCACAGGATTTGCCCCACCTGGAATATCCATGGAGATGGCAGGATGGAGTGGGGAAGGCCAGGGCACTTTGTCCTGCAGCATGGGCGGCATCGGTGCATGTCCTGGCCATCCCTTACCAATCTTGCTGGCTCAACAGCAGTGCAGTCACTCCCCCTGCCTACAGCTGCAGTGAGGAGAGGAGCTCGGAGACATTTAGCTTGGCCCCCAGTGCATTCAGTCCATGAGTACATCCACACCAGCAGGCAGCATTGGACAAGAGGTGGCAAAACCCCCCACCACCACCACCCAATGCTAAGGAAACCAGCTCTCTCCCCATCCTCCCCCCCAGCATCTGCACCCCAAACCACTCATGACATTCCTACAGTGCCTTTCATCCCTGAGGGCTCTCCACTGGGTGGCGAGGAAGGAAAAGCCCAGGAGCTCTCCCCTTTTGCACCCAGCATCGGGTTGGAGGAGGAGAGGGAGGGTGCGCCATCCCCAGCCCCTCTGCCAGGTAGGGGGGACATCCTGGCTTCTTTTGCACCTGGGGCGCCCGGTTCCTCCTGGCACTGGCCACCTGCTGCTGCTGCAGCCACCCTGCTCCAACAGCCCGGTCGCCCCAGCACTGCCCTGCTGCACCAAGGCTCCCTGTGCTCCCTCCATGCCAGCACCGTCCCCTCCAGCAGTGAGTGCCATTGCTGCCACCCTTCTGCTTCCCGGGCTTTCCAGCAGGAAGTGCTACGCTAACCAGCCGTGAGGCTGTTTGTTTTGGAAACTACTTGGATGTCATTTTCTTAAATAAGCTAGATGAAGTGTATCTCATAAAACATTCATGTCACTATAATACTCAGGCCTAAGTGAATGAAATGGAAACCCTATAAAAAGCAAAACAAACACAATAAAATGGTAACAAAGAATGTATTGTGTTTACTAAGGGAATTACATCAAAGGCAAGTTTAAATATGGGATCCAGTGACTTAGCTGACATGAGCTGGGCCTGGCACAGAGGTGCTCTCCTCTGCTAGCCTGGGCATTCCCCAAAATCCCCTCTATCCTGAGGGCCACGTCCTATCGCGCATCGCCTCGCTACATGTTGCTGTGTCTCTTGGTGCCTGCTTCGTAGAGCTCTCCATAAACTGTCAGGTCTTACCATCGGCTTCTCAGCAGCCCGAGCACCTGCAAGCGCTGCCTTTGCTGCCCGCCTGGGGCCACTCAGGCTCAGTGCAGCAGAGTGATGCTCAAGGTGCCGGGACTGGACGATTCTGCAGTGCCGGGCATAGCATCAGGGCAGCATCTGAGCCTCCTCCCTTTCTGCAGGTGATCTGATCGGTCTCACCAAACTGTCGGGGTAAATCTTGTGCCTGTCTCTTCCCCCAGTCCTTCCCTCCCTGTGACGCGAAGACTCTTGTCCCTCCCCAGGACACAGCCCTCTGATCTGGCTTGCCGGTGCCACCCATCTGATGGCTCATCTTTGCTCTTCCTGACTCCAAAAGCTTTGTTCTCTGCCTGATAAAAGGCTGCCTTCTTGGATCTGTTGTAGCACGCCTTGAAAGCCAAGTCTATTCCCACTAAAGCCTGGCACTAGCTCTGAATCTTTTTGCCAGCTGGAAGCAGAAATACCGGCATCCTTTGGTTAAAGACAACAAACCAAACAGGATTTGTAGTTTGGCTTCCAAGCAGGGAAGCATTTTGGGAAGATAGTTATAAATAAGTGGTTTAACATCTCCTGCCAGCAGACATCACAGAGAAGATAATGTTCTTTTTTTAAAAAATCTGTCAGCGGCTTAAATTGGGACGTTTCCTTCCCAGCTAACACGAGGCTGCTGATGGGGGCCTCCTCTAAGGGCATGCTGGGCCAGAGCTAACCTAGCATCAGTTACTGGGGTTTGCTACTTGCTGTGATAGTATCTAAGGGCTCCATTTTTATAATTGGTCCTATATAGGAATAGATCTGTACATGGCCATTGATAGTCTAATCCACAGTTGTGCACAGAGTGGGCACTTCATTTTGCTGTGAACCTCAATACTCCAATATTTCTTTTCTTCTGGCAAGGCCCAAAGCCTCCCTGACTTGATGAGAGTCTCCCAGGCAGGAATTAGAAGTCTTTGGAGATGATAAAAATGATCTGTTCAGTCCACGCTCCTGTTTCGTAGCTCGCGCCACCTGGGACACACACAGTGCAGCCCAAGCCTGCAGTTGCATTCCTCCTGAAAATGTCAGAGGGACATTTTGGCACTGGCAGATTGCCTCTTCCCTCCTCTGAAACCGCACATGGGCAAAAGCAGTGCGGCTTTCGAGACCTCCATGCCCCGGGGAGGTGGGGGATGGTTCAGCTGAGGTCCTCCAAGCGGGCAGGGGAGGCAGCTCGTGGTGGCTGCAAGCACTGTGTTAGTACTGTGACATTTCTTCAGGGTGACACGAGAGGGATGGGGGAGATGTGGTCCCTTGGTGCCACCCATTCTTCTAAAGGGCTGATGGAGTTACCCCCATACAACATCTCGAAAGCTTCTTGATCATCACTGAGCAGGACTGTGACACCCGACATAGAGCTTCCCAGTTCTCCTCCGTGCACCAAGCTCAACATATGCAAAGCTGGCTTTGCCACTCCCTAGGTTTACAGACAAGTGCTGTGGCCAACACAGCTCACCCCTGTCCTGAACTCTGCCAGCTCGGTGGCGCTGGCAGGGTCCTAGTTTCTCTGCTGTAGGACATCCCCTGTGCAAGCAGACCCCATGCTTGCTGTTCCCAGATACAAGCCATGCATGCAAACAAGGTCATGACCAGCCTGTTTCTGGAGGCCTATCCTATGGACACAAGTTGCATTCATTTCTCATCTGATGCCTTGACTTCTTCTGTCCATATCTTGGATTCCTTTCAGCCATCCCTTGGGGAGGATTATAGGGCTGCATCACATACCAGGAAGGGGTTTCTCTTGCTCCAGATCACCTCGCATGGGAAGACCCTCTGTTCTGCTAAGGACCTCTCTGAGACCTTCAGAAACCTGGAGCTGTGGCCTCTCCCAGAGGGTGCTGTAGAAACGGACTCTTTGCAGTGCTCTTTGCAGCTGCTGGAGGAACAGAGCAGTTAAACACACAGTGCTGTTAAAGGAAGGATCATGGTCAAAGGTGAGTGACTATTGAGGACAGGTGCCACGCTCTCCCAGCTTGCCAGGGCATGCCATGAGCTGACCAGGCAGCTCCTTGATGGGCTCACCTGGGGCACAGTTTGGCAGGGACGTGCTAGTGCCCCACTTCCATGTGTTTGGTCCTGGGTGTGGTGGAGAGCCAGTGTGGGGCCGTGGGACTGGACCATCACAGCATGCAGTGTCAGGCCAGCCCTCACTCCAGGCCCTCTTCCCCAGATTGTATGCCTCTCTGGGGCCACACTTTAACCCACCCAATCAAATACCTGTGTGGATTTTGCAGACTGGAGAGAAACATTTCCCTGCCTCCTTGGTGGCTCTTAAGGGTGGGGAGGGCTCAGCCAGGGTGAGGGGCACATTCACAAAAACATAAATGCTCTATTAATGTCAAAGTAGGGAGAAAAAACCCCAAACAATTCACCAACCCTCTCTCCATATCAAGCTAAACTACTTCTGAAGGCATTTTTGGCAAAAGGCCACAGCACAGATGAGATTGATGGCTTCCAGGTATAAATACTTAGTGTTTGACCTTGTTATTGTTCAGTCAGCCAAACATTTTTACATATCTATATATATATATATATGCGCGTGTGTGCGTGTGTATATTTATGCTTACAAACTCTTTATATCTAAAAGTCAAACTTCTTTCTTTTGGAAAGAGAAAATGGCCACTTTCAATTATTTTACTTTCCTCTCATTCTCTTTGCTAAATCTTCTGGAAGGAGGTGCATCCCTCTCTGCTGGTCCTCAGGTGGCTTTGGGAGGCACAGGGAACAAAGGTAGCAAGGGAGAAGAGCCTCTCTCCACGCTGGGGTCTCGGTGCAGGCTTACTGCCTGGACCAAGGTCACTGCTGGCAGCGCTGCCCAGCACCTTTCAGGAAAACTTAGTCCCAGATGTCACAACTTCTCCAACACAGCCCTGGTCCTGCCTCAGACACTAGGACATTCCCAGCAAGGCAGCATGGCTTTTCAGCAGCTGAATGCCATAAGCAATTAGTCCTCACCCCATAGCACAACCAGGGAATGTGTAGCTGAGTGTTGCAAAGGGGTGTGAGGTCTCCACTCTGAGCCTGCTTCAGGAGGGAGCACAAAACCTGGTAGGATCCTTTCCAGCTCTCCCTGGCCAGAGGAACACCACAGGTAGGGGCTGCACTTCAGCTTGGGCTCTTCTGCAAAGCAAAGGGAAGTGCTGGCGCTTGGCCACTGCTTGATGCTCGTCCAGGTGGGATGTGCTGATACGTGACTATGTGCTAATTGTGGGAGTGGTCAGCAAAAGCATAGGCCTTTGCTGCCGCTGTGTCCTGGATCCGTACCTGATCTCACCTCAGCACAAGCAAGACCAAAGACAGATGCTGGGCAGCCCGTGAGCAGTGGGGCCATAGTAAGCAGCCACAGTAAGTGTGCAGCCCCTAGCAATGGTACCCAGCGTCAGCTCCCTTAATGTCATCCCTTCGTCTCCCCCTGTCTTAGGAGAAATGTTTAGGCAGTGATCCTGCAACTGCACTCGTAGCTCCTATATTCCCTCCTCTGCTGCTGAAGAAAGACTCTCGTGGTCAGTGGCAATCGCCACCTGTGCCTTGTGGTGTCCCAACCATGAGAATGAAGGATGTCACCACCCATAACCAAACAAAGCCGGTTCTCTTTCTGGGTCTATGCCTGCCTCCCACCATGGGAATCTGTGCTGCTTTAAACAGTAGAAAGCCTTAGGCTTGGATTAGTCCTAATATTTGACCTATCATCCTTCACCACAAGTGGGGTTATGCTCATGAAGCTCTAGGACAAAATATGACGTTCTATCTACTCTTTCCTATTCCCCAGTGTCCCAGTCCCCACCAGTGCAGATCTCTTCTGTACACAGCTTTAATGATCCCATCTGCCTAGAGAGGAAAGCCTGGTCCCAGGTTTGCTACGTGCGCAGGATGCTCCCACAGTCTTCAAAGGCTCTTTGCTCTTCTGTTCACTGCTGCTTGAAGGTCCTGTCAACTTGATAAGTCCATTGGCTCATGTTACACTGCTAGCAGCACTCTGTTTTCCCTGAAAAGTCTGTCAATTTCTCCTGTCTTTTTGCAGGGCACCCAGCAAATGTAACGGCTCATACATTGAACGATTTGATTTCTGCAACCACAAAAAAGTAGGGGCAGAGTTGGGAAACCTGAGTCATTGCCACATTGCCTTTGCCAGGCTGTATTTAGAGTTGAAGGGCTCCTCTCGGTTGTCACAAGGGAGTTTCGCAGCCCACCAAATTAGTCAGGTGGCCACAAGTATGCCTTCATCAACTAGATTTTCGCTATCAACTGACTTGGGGATAGCCGCAGGCAAATGTCCTATCTGAAGGCGAGGGCACCTGCTGCTTCTTTAGCTGCAACCCTGGTGCCCAGGGTAGGGAAAGCTGCATTAACATCATGGTAGGACAGCCCATCATGGGAAAGATGGCAACAAATAGCCAGAGAATACGCTCATTTTCACTGCCTCAGGTTCAGTCTGTGCTGTTTTCCATCTTGTGAGACTCTCTTTACTCCACTATGAGAAAGAATCTAGCTGGCAGCAGTTTAATGCATGACAATCCTGTTATTACAGCTGTAAATAATTAACAACTGGAAAAAAATGCATTTTTTTAATTTTTTGTTGACTTTATTTTCTCTATTGACTAGCTGGTAGCCACTTTCTTAAGGGATTTCTCACAGAAACTGTGACCTTTCCTCTCTCTATTTCTCTCTCTCTCTCTTTTCCTCTTTCCAAGATTTGCGTTTCAAATGCTTTTTGGTGCAATGTTCAATGCCTGTTTGTATTTTTGAATTGTATTTTTCACCCTTTGCTGGAAAAAAAAAATTTGCCCATTCTAATTGGCAGGATTTTGAGTCCTGCAATTTTTTTCAGCTTTTAGCTTTTTCAATAAGTTAAAGCAACAGAAAAATGTCTGAAAAAATTACAGTGAAGTTCTGAAGAGAGATTAGAAAACATCAGAAACAAGAAATACATTAATAAGATCAGCAAGCTGAGCGGAGGAGGAGGACGCCTCTGAGCACCTACTAACCTCCTGATCTAACACGCAAAGCAGGACTAGACCTCTTCACTGAATTAAATCACTCCGCTTTTCCACTCTTCCCACTCTCTCGAACTCCGATCGAAACAAATAAAAATTCATATTTTAAAAAAATCTGTGTCATTGTTTTTTTCCATGGCCTGTTTCTCAAAGTCAAATGACGTTGACATACAAAGGGATGGGGAGCCCAGGGAGCCAGTCCTCTGGACTTCAGGCTACCTGCACATCTGGGGAGTTTGTCCCAGTGATGAGCAGACAAGCTACCCATGAAAAAATAAATATTCCAGGGGAAAATAAAAGAGCTTGAAAATATTCCATGGTTCCCATCGTGTCATGTTTAAAATGCTTTCCCTTCCAATGGCAGGGGAGTGGAGGGCACAAAGTATGTTTAAGGCAGATTGGCTGGGGAGTTTGGGAACCAACTCAAAGATGGGATGGTGGTGATGTGGTGGGTGGGCAAGAAGGAGACCCTGAGCTGTGCTCTTTCCCCGCAGTGTGTGGCCCATGGTTAGACTTTGCTTTTCCAGTAGAGCTCTTTGGCATTTCTTGATGTACAACATGAATCGAGCTTTCTGCTGCTCTAGGGGCAACCAGAAGAGGCCTTGGCCAAGACGCTGGTTTATTCAACCTACCACATACACTTCTCCAGCTGAATCATGCCTTAAAGAGACCCTGGTGGGGAGAAGGACATGGAGGCCCTTAGCCCAAATGTCTTTGGCCATGCGGTAAACCGAATATGTGCCAAGGAAAGGTTGTGGGCAGTTCAACCCACCCTGCTGTGCTGTTCAGCTGTTACAACAACCTCCACTGTCACTTTGGTCCACCCAAATAGCTTCCAGGCATGACTTGGGATTTACCATGGACCAGAGACCTTTGCTGCAGGGAGTTTTGATTGTGGCTACCCTGGTTTTGGAGATTTAATAGCACATAGCTGGCCATGCCACGTCACTCAGACAGTGTGACATGGGTCCAGGTGACTGTGGTCTGCTGGCAAGGAAGTTCAAGGTGTAGGGGCTTCATTTGGACACTTCATTGCATCTCCTTGGATGCATGACAAGTTATATTTAGCAACTAATAGAAAGAAGGATTTTTCTCACTGGGTAGGAAGATCTGAAATGAAGTAAATCTCTTCAAATGCAAAAGCAGAAGAAAAAACACCTGCAAGAAATGCTGAAGTTCTTCCTATTGCACTGTTTGAAACATCCTATGTTCCCCTGTGATTTTTTTCTGCTTTTTTGACTACTTTTTAGTTAAAAATATTGATGATTTACCCAAATTCCACATATTCAGTGAGGACTTTTTCCCCCCTCAATTACCACTGGGAAATAGCAGGAGAAGCAGTGACATCGTCAGTTGTTTTCCATGCCTGAAGAAGGAACAAAACGGCCTCCCCCCTTCGCCAGATTCCCTGAGCACCATCTGGATGCTGCACCAGGGACTTGCTGGCGGGACAATATCTCCAAACATATTGCAACCTTGAACAAAAAAGTTACGCATTTGAATTTGCTGCATTCAGCTGAATCCTCCTTCTTGCTCAGAGGTTCGGATGACAGAAGAGGCTTGGGAGCGCCAGGGCTTGCAGCTGCTGTGGCAGATGGATAGTTACCACGGGTCTTAGCAGTACAGGCTGCATACTTATGTCTTCCCGAGGAAGAAGCATAGCTTGTGACCTCAGCAAGAGCAAGCAAGGAAGGAGCCCACCACTGTTTTAAACCATAAAAGCTGGAACCTGAAGTTTTAACCCCTTTTGCCACCACCACCCCCCCGCCCGAGTCCTTCCTCCATCAAAACTGCACAGGGTTGGTCCCAGCCTGAAAAGATCTTCCTGACTCAGAAGACAAAAATAAACAGCGATGTGAAAAGCTTCCCTGCATTATCACTTCTCTATTTGAACCTGGAACAAGGGCCCTGAAGAGGAACAGAGTGTAATTGCAGTGTCCACAGAAAAGAAATACTAATGAAAACAGGCAGAGCCAGGAGAATTGGCGGAGAAGAGGCATAGCTGAGAAAGTATTTATTACCCCGGCACTTAGTGCTCAGGCTGACAGGTGTCTTAGGAACGCAATAGCTGGGTTTTATTATTAGGTGCTTATACTACAGCAGTGCTCGGGGAGGCGGGGGGAACCGTTGATGTGTGGCTCCTGAGGTGCCAGATGTTGGGGAGCAGATAGATGTGTTCCCTATGCCAGTCTGTAACATAGCCAGTGGGGACGGCTCAGCCCCACAGCCCCGTGAAGGAAAGGGTCCCTTGGGGTGCAGTAGTCATCTTCTGCCTTTGAAGGGTGGCTGTTCCAGAAACCTCTTCTGCGAACCACCTCCTCATGAGGTGTGGTGAGTACCCCAAAGCCAGCCCTAAGCTAGCCTTCATGAATTTGGGTGGTATGACCAGAAACCCCAGCATCAAGGTAGGGTTCCCTCTGCGGAAGGAACGCTCTTCTCTGGTTCCTTCATCCTGTAAGATGAGTAGGTCCAACACTGCATGACTCCCATTCATGGGGTTCTTCCCAGGACCATCACCGTGCTGGCTGCTTTGTAAGCAAACAGTGCTTTCTTCTGCAAAGCACAATTCCTGCTGACCGAACTCATCCATCAGCAGCTTGTCAGCAGGAACATGGTTTGAGAATTTGCGGTTGCCCCACTCCACGGAGAACACCCTCGCTTGGCAGATTTGTGGCTTGTTGGGATTCATTCTCCCTTACACTTTCATGCATTGGCAGGCTGCAGGCTGCAGGGCCCTCGCAGGGGATCCCAGGCTTCACCGCCACAAGCACACACTCACTGCAATCAGAGGTGGGAAAAAGTGGCTGTGACTCTCCTCCTGCCCCTACCACCTTCCCCTTTCATGCTTGGTGGACGGGTGATGTGTTAACAGCAGCCAGAGCAGCAAGGGGGGCTGCTTCCCAGCACGGATGTGCTCAGCTCCTTCTAGGGATCCTCAGTGTCCTTCATGGGGATGAAGATGTCCTCTTCTCCTCCACCCCTAAGCAGGCAGCAAGTGATGGGCTGTGGAGGGGACCAGGCGATGTGCCTGGAGTGGTGGGTGTGGGTGTCAACCACAGCAAAGCTCCTTCACCCCACAGCAGCAGGGAATGCCTCCCTGAGCCCCCTGGTCAGAGGAAGCAGAAGGATTCTGCTCCAGCCCTGCTCTGACCCCAGGGCGGGGAAGACATCTCCGGTGTGGGAACTGTGGGGCTCCTTGGGTCTCATTCTGGGACAACCCTGCAGTGTTACCAACAAAGCAAGTGTCTACCCTGTGTACTGCCGTGGTCCCAGCTCCAGGCGAGGAGTACCGCAGGTGGGATTCAGGTCTCCCCCTACACCCCACCCCAGGGCTACAACGGGTATTATGCAGTGGGAGGTGTGGCAGACACAGCCCTAGGGCACTCAGGTGGGACAGGGGAGTCAGCCAGCCCAGGGACAGCAGGGACCCTGGGCTGAACAGGGCTGCGTCACCCCCATCCCCACAGCCACCCTTTTGGCTAGCACAGAGAAAATGTCCCAGAAAAACAGCACTGGGTGATTTTCTTCAGAAGGGGAGAGGTGTAGGAGCTAGCTGAGCATTAGGCATTTTATAAAAGCACTTTGGGATCCCTGATAAATAACAATCTAGGAATTGACAGCAGTGGTTTCAGCAGAGGCAGTATTGCGGCCGTGATAGTCTACGGACATAAGTGAGGCAAGGCTGGTAGGAAAAAGCAGTATTTTTTTATTACACAGATAGCACAGCTGGGGAAAAGAAGCTAAGCTTTCAGGTCTACAAACTCTCCTTCAGATGTGGTGCTGTAAACTTCAGGCTTAGGCCTGGGAAGGACTGGTCTGGGCTAGCTTCATTAATGAGGGAATCAGAAAGCAAAGGCTCCTAGCTCCTATGCAGAGTGGCAAGTTGCTTATAAGGGGAAAGGTACTTCCTGGGCTTTTGTGAAGAATGGGGGAGAATAGGAGACAAAATAGTATTGCTGAATTTATTCAGAGAAAGAAAGAAAAAGCATGCAGTGATCTGGATTAAAAAAAAAAAAAAGAGATAAAATGCATATAATACAGACAGAAACCTTCTCTAAAGTCAATGCACTATTTTTTCAGCACATTCAGGTTTTACACTTGCTCAAGAAGCCTGGTAGCAGTACATCTCCAGTCTGACCCCAGCTCAACTATACATCAGCCCAGACCTGTGCTGGAAATGACCATAACTCATCAGCCCATCTCCCAGCATTCAAGGGAAGCTGTTTAGGCTCCTCTTACGATTTCTCTTTGCTATTGTGAATCTTTAAATATCTGTGCCAGACTGTAATCCCCAGTTTGACTGTAAAGCTTGCCTTTACCTTCATACTGCCTTATTACAGCCAGCTTAAATTATGAGGGGTAGCGAGACAGGGTTGATAAGGAGAATTTATTATGCTTGAATGACCATCTATAGCAACTTATTGCTGAGTGACTCCCTCTCTCTCCTCTGGAGAACAGCTGCTGCCAGAATACACTCATTTTCAAGTGTAAACCCTCAATCAACTAGGATTGGAGGACCTCACTCACATCCTCATTGGGAGGAGAGGATTGGGCTCACCTGACCATGGTTATAAAGGGAAGCATCTCTAAACAACTGGCTTGTGAGGGCCCTAGCTCAGAGGAGATGTGGAGATTGATCTGCAGGTGGCCCGGGGCAGGGGAACCCCTTGATGTCTGTCATCACATGGTGGTGGTGTGATGTCCTGGTTAAGGAGCAGAGATGTGCAGAGTTCCTTACCTTGGGGTAAGGATGCTCCAGGTGCTGGGGGGAAAGAGCCCTGGGTGTATCATGCGATGGCCATGGGGAGCTCAAGGTGGCAAGAAGCTGCGTTTCACCCAAGGCAGCAATGCCTCCCTCTTTGGGTTTCCATGCAGACAGCATAATGCAAACCAGCTTCCTGGGAGTACGCTGGGAGTCAGCATCCCTGCCGGGAACACTAGTGGCTGTCTGCTGTGATGTGCAGGTAACTGTGCCACCTCCCAGGGTGGAAATCAAGTCCAACCTGTAACAGGGCAGAGCTGGTCTACTTCTGTAGCCCTGCAGGGGTGCTGGGAGGAGGTCAGCCTTTTTGGTATTTTTTTTTAAAGAGCTATTGCTGGGGAGTTGGGTGACATTTTCCTTCATTTGCTAAGTTTAGAGTGTAATTGTTATGCTGCTTGTTTGGGCTTTTTGCAGTCCTGCTGTCTGGGGATCTCATTTGCGTAATTTTATTGGGTCCTGGCTAATAATGATGTCGCGTAAAAACAATTCATTCTGCTGGACTGAGAGTGGGCTTCGTTGTCATGGTAACCTTTGATTCGGAGACTTGCGGGAAGGAGACAGGTAAGTGCTTGAAATTGCCATATTTCAGCATGGTTTCAAATGCCTCGGAAGTCTGAGGCCCATTTTCCATAAATGAAATTTCAAGTCTTGTTGAAGTACTTTGTAAACAAAATTCATTTATTGCCTGAAGAAAATGGAGTGGAATTTAGCTGAAGAAAATACTTTTAGAAAAACTAAGGTTTCATGAAGCACTCTACAAAATAACGGGAGTTAAACACAATCAGGATGTGCTAATGCTGCTTTGTTCCCCAAAACTCAGCCCTGGAGAGAAGAGATCCTTTCCCTGCGAGGGGGAATAGTCCAATGGCCCTCAGGGCTGGCCCAGTAAGACCTATGTGCTGGGAGGGGTATAAGGAGGGACAGAAGCAGGTCTGATGGAAGCAATCTTTAATTAATTTCAAATGCACTCCCCACAAGTGTACTGTGTTTTACCCAGTCTGAATCAATGAGCCTCTCTGTTCCCAAAATTTGGGAACAATGTGTACTACATTAGTCAAAATACTCTGGAAGCCAAGATATTCACTCAGAGCTAGATATCTACACGCTTATTCGGAGATCTGATGCTAATGCTTGTGGCTTCTCTGCAAATCAAACGGGGATGATGTTAGCCCCTCTGGATATGAGTTAGTCTGAACTGGGGTTGTAGGGAGACATTTCCAGCTGGAAAGCCCTGGGCTTCTGAAGAGAGATTCCAAGTTTGGAGATGCTGTGTAAAATCAGCAAAAGCTCTATAGTGCTGGTTTTCTTTCAAAGTGAAAATGGGCCTGAAGGCCAAGGCATGCCACAAGAGGCAAAAGTCAACGTTTGGCATCTGGATCCAGCCAACACTTTGGTCAGGGGTCTTTGATTCTGTAGCCCCCTAAATATTCTCCAAGGGGACATCCAAGGATCTACGAGTGAAGTTGTTTGGCCAGACCATAGCGTGAAAGGAGAACCTGGTGCATTGCTGTTACCAGGATCTGGGTTGCAGCATTCAGCCAAACTCTCCTTGGCATAACCTATACCCCCCTGAAATGCTGTGTCTCTTCCTTTGCCTGGAAGAGGGTGGCCATTTGGGGGAACTTTCCTCCAAAGCTAAAAGAATCCCTTGGCACTTTAACTCTTGCACAGAAAAATGTCATTTTTTTCAAGCCATGTGGGAAAGGAAGCTGTTTCAGCTCAGCTGCAACTGGTGATTTGGGGAGGGAGAGGGATAATGAGATGAAACCCAGGTGGGCCTGTAGAAATCAGCTGCCCAGGTGCCAGCTTGCTGAGCCCCACAACTGTTGCAGGAAGAAGCAGAGGCACCATGTGGAGACTATTTAGGACACGGCTCAAGCAAAGGGGTCTCTGGGGCCTGGAGTGCAGGCTGGAGAGGACTGCAGCCAGTGCAGGGACTGTGGCAGAGATGGAACTGTCTTGTGCCTGTTCAGGGTCCTGCTCCAGCCTGACGGATGTTCAAAGCAGGTCCTGTGAGTTGCACTAGTCCTGACAGGGTGAGAGCAGGCTTTTGCAGCAGGATGGAGCGTGGTGCTGAGGAGCGAGCTCTGGGGGGATGTAACCCCAGGGGAGAGCAGCAAATTGGGTCTGTGCTTCTTGGGCTCGCAAGGAGCCTATCCCTGGTGTATATGGGAAGTGCCTGAAATAGAAGCATTTTGGAAATATCAAAAAAGGAGTGTTTCTGAAGGACTCCAACCCTTCTCCATGTGATTTGCTCAACCCTTCAGAGCGTTTGTTGCTTTTTTTGGTGGTGGAAGCTATTTGGGGAATTTGACCTGAATTTTTTTATCACTTTGGATGCCTAGAAATTGCATTTATTTAAAGCAAATAAATCATTTGCTGAAAAAATATTGCCCAGCTATGTGCAGGAGAAAAGGCAGGTATTCCTAAAATTAACCCAACACTAGTGCAAGTGTTTGGGCTCACAATCTGCAGGTACAGAAGAGCTGCTATACTGGGAGAGCCCAAAGCCTTGTCTAAACAGTGTCCAATTTCTGATAGCAGTCAAACAGCAGATGCTTCCTATAATCTTAGGCTCTCTTTCACTCTCATGCATCTTGCAGAGCTTCACCAGGGTACTCTCCCAGCCTCCAGCGTTCTGTGGCTCAGAGACTTGCCTGTAAAAGCCACATCCTTATGTTTAATTATGTTATCCTTCTGTTAAGGAGGCTGAGGGGTGACCTCATTGCTCTGTACAGCTTCCTGAGGAAGGCAAGTAGAGAGGGAGGTGCTGATCTCTTCTCCCTGGTACCCAGTGATAGAATGGGTGGGAATGGTTCAAAGCTGTGCCAGGGAAGGTTCAGACTCAGTATTAGGAAGCATTTCTTTAATGAGAGGGGGGTCAAACACTGGAACAGGCTTCCTAGAGAGATGGTCCATGTCCCATGCCTGTCAGTGTTTAGGAGGCATTTGGACAATGCCTTTAATAATTTGCTTTAACTTTTGGCTATGATTTTCCCCTTCCATTTGATGTCTCCTTGTGTGCTTGCATTAGAAGAGAAGGTGAACCCTTGATCCCTGTCCATCCTCTGCCTGCCTCACGTAATTATACACTTGAACTTTATGCACTATACCCCATTTTAACTACCTCAGTCATGGCTCTGGGGGCTGAGGGAGCCAAGGGGTCTGCATAGCCAGTGATCTGGCTGGGACAAGCTGTGCTGCCTGCGGCGTCTGAAGGCGCAGTGTGTTTCCTTCTGCCTATGCCTCTGAGTACAGCAGCTCCTGAGCAAAAGCTGAGTGCTGGGGAGCTGCAGCATGATGTACATGTGGCCAGTGCCCAAAGAGGCCGGGTTAACGTGATACTGGTCCAGTGCTATTCAGCTGTGTGCCTGCTGCTCAGCACCTGACTCAGGGGTTTTTGGAGTGCCTTTGGTGATGTTTCTTCCAGGCAGAGCCCCCAAGTCCCTGTGCCCATGTGCCAGGATCTCCCCGTGGCCAGTGGGATGTGCAGTGCTTCTGCAGCAGCACACTAGAGGATGGTTTCTAGGATGGCATTTCAAAAAATGGGTTCACATCAGCCTGGGAAACCCCAGAACATGCTAGGACTTCTCATGTGGTGTACAGGTTTGGTCCCCTTGCTCCATTGCTTTCCCACTGCCTGAAAGGGCTGCAGTTCTCTAATAGTCTTGCCTAGGTTGTGGTATTCACACTGGTTGTGCAAAGTGGCTTCCCAGCCAAAATTTCAGTAGCAGGAGTTGACTGTAGCCCTCCCCTCTGGGGGAGTGGTCACCTCTCCCCTTGGTCTTACAGGCTGCAGAGTCACAACCTGTTGCACTTGAGGACTCCCCACCTCCTGGAAGGAGCTATGGAAGAGCAGAGCCTGTTCTGCAAAGTGCTGCATTTTGCAGGAGCTGATTGAATGAGTATTGTCATGCTGCAGCTCTTTCCTCTGTTTGCAGCATTTGAGGTAAATGAGGCTTACG
Source organism: Aptenodytes patagonicus (assembly GCF_965638725.1). Taxonomy (NCBI): domain Eukaryota; kingdom Metazoa; phylum Chordata; class Aves; order Sphenisciformes; family Spheniscidae; genus Aptenodytes; species Aptenodytes patagonicus. The sequence goes on along the minus strand of NC_134957.1, from coordinate 12,605,736 downwards.
TAAATGGGGGACAGATGAGAGCTACGTGGGGGCAGTGGCGGTGCGTTGAGATGCTGTCTTCAAGCCTCCCTCTGCAGCACCAGTGGTGGCCCTCTGCCCTGACCCCAGCTTCCCTGCTATTCTGGCTTGGGCTGCTAATGATGCTGTCACAGTTCTGACGAGGCACCTCCGTCCCCATCGGCACCCCCTAGCTATTCCAACTCTCTCTTCGCCCTTGTTCTGCTCAGCAGGGGCACTCCAAACTCAGGCTGAAGGGCTTCCATGGTTTTGCTCCCAGCTGCTGACTGTCAGTCATGCCCAACAATAGCAGGGAGTTTTAATGATGTAGATAAATATTTCTTGAGAGCACAGAGTTCACTTTATTAGCGATCAGGACAGCTTTTCAGGGACAAAACATGGATTTAGAGCTTAATCCCTGGCTCCTGCTGTGTTGCAAGCACTCTCTAAAACCTTTGTGGACACCAAGGCCATTTTGGAGTTTCAAAGTTAAACAATCTCTCTCCCCCTCCTTGTAAACACCAGGAAGATTGGAGAATCAAAGCCTCAGTTGTGAATATATTCCTGTTCTTAGGTGTCTCCCTGCCTTGAACCTGCTTGTGTGGCATGACTCCAAACCTTCCTAGCTTACTTCCTGTGCTTGGGCTAGAGCTGGACAGAGAAGTTCAAAAAATCACAATCCCCCTGATGCATGGATATGTTGCAAACAAAAGGGACAGTGAATTTTAGCATAAATATTAATTTGGCTTTTTGAAACTTCATTTATTTGCCATCTGTGATTCTTCTGATTAAAAAATCATCCTATCATCTAATCAAAGACAGGAAAGGACTAGCTGGGGCTTCACCAGCTGACCCTGAGGCACAGAGATCACCTTGCAGACAGATGGACCCAAGAGTTAATCTGTGCCTGATAGGCTGAAAATGGCTTATCAAAAGTACTGGGTAAAGAGTTAAAAATTTGCCAGGGTGAATTCAACTGATGCAGTCAGACTCCAGTGCAGAGTTAACGTCCCCTTTAGAAGTGGGGGTTCAGATCAGTGAAGCCCTTGCTTTCAATTACACTTTCCTGGCCACCCCTAAACTTCTGGAAATATCCTCCAAATAGAGCAATAAGATGCTTGGGAAGAGAGAGGGGAAACACAAAAGGTAACCAATAAAGTAATCCGCAAGGAAAAGAAAAATCAGTGGACAAAAGGCTTTGCTTTGCCAGCAGTCAAACCATTCGGCCAGCCACAACAGTGTGTTCCCTTCCCATTCTTTGCACCCCAGCCCTGTGCATTTGTGGTTATTATCTCACCTGGACCAGATTGGTGTTGACATACAAAAACCCAGGGAGCTTTGATTTTCCTTGTGTGCATGGTCAAAGGGAAGGAGTCATCTGCCCCTTGGTGTCTGATTTTTTTTTTTTTTCCCCATTGTCCTCACTCTGCTTTATTCTCTCCGTACCATGGCATGGAACAAAGACTTGAATTATGGCAGAAGATGAATGAAGTCTTTGAAAACTATTAGAACAATTAGGCACTCAGGCACAGTGCAAGCAAAGGGGTCACCACTTTGAGGGCTTGAGTGCTTTGAGTTTTGGGAAGGTTTGGGCTGGCTCTGCAGCTGGTCCTCCGGAGGGGAAGCAGAAGGAGAGAAATGCAGAGAAAAGCCAGGAGTGGTGGCAGCTGCTGCCATCAGCTGTCCTGTGACTGGCTACCTTGATAAGGTAGCCTGACAGCAATCAAAGTCTTTTTTGGTTCCACTTCTCCATCCTGAGCTGGTGTGGGAAGCAATTCCCAGCCCTGCCAAGGGAGAGGGGGGGAGCAAGAGCTGGGGAAAGCAAGGAGACAACAGGACAGTGGCAACTCATGAGAGATGGCTTGCTGAAACATGGAGGGTTCCCCTGGAAAGGGAGGAACAGTCTGTATACCTGCCCCTTTCCTTATCTCCTCTGGGCAGCCACTGGGAGATGGGACAACAGGCACAGTGAGGACTTGGCTTTACCTACTGTGGCCTCTTCTAAAATGTGCTACTACTGTGCAGATCTCCTTCCATATGTGCTTGGAAAGAAAATTTTTAACATGGATGGTGGTCGATGTTAGCAGCACAGTGTTCCTCAGTGCTAAGGATACATGCTAAAGATAAGGATTATTTCTTCCATTACACAGCTGGGGAGCTGAGCACTGAGAAATCCCCTGCAGGCTCCAACCAAGACAGCTTCAGAGCAGCAAACAGCCCTAGACCATGATATTTTTCAATGGACAATGCTTCTTCACATGATGGGAGGAGGGTCTGGCAATCTCTAGGGCATTTAGAAAGCAAGCAATAGCAGTGTGGATGGGGGAGCAGAAACAAAGACCCACAGAGTAAAATCGCTGCTGGAAAAAATGCAGAGCGTGAAAAGCTAGAAAAGAGAATAACCCTAGCATAGCACTGCCATTAATTTAATGTTCATCAGATGTGATGGGAGGTGGGGTGGTGTATAGGTTTCTCTTCTGTGCTACTGTCCCCAGAGCACTCCCTTTAATGCTTTAGTCCAGGCTTGGAGTAAAGCTTTTACTCCCCCAAAATCAGACTTTGTGGCAATGGAAAATGAGATCATGACTCTCTTGCTGGCAGAATGGTGTGAAACAATGGTGATATAAAAAAATACTAATCTCTTTAGAAAAGAAAGGCCTGGTCTCGCTTGGCAGGTGTTATTTATTTTTCCTAGCAGAAGGAGCAAGAAACTGCAGCTGGAATCTCTGGTTGGCTTCCCAAGGTACTACTGTGACATGTTAATGATCTAATTCCCCTCAAAGGTGGCATTTTCACTTGTTCCCCTGACCTATAGCTGTACATTCACTGTGAAACAAACTCTCTGCTATCAGCCCTGACATCTCAGGCTTAGAGAAAAAACAAAAATAAGGTTGTGATACTAATGCAATGAATGGACTGTACACCCTGTTAATCCTTATGAGCATGTAGCTGGCCATCTTCCACATGGGCTCTTTGGGAGCAGGTCAGCATAATGTTGTTCACCTTTGCAGCTCCCACCAGCAGAGGCTGTGACTCAGGGTGCACCTGTGTGATGCTTCCTGGCCCATTTACACTCACCTCCTTCATGGCTAAAGGTGATGTTCATGCTGGTGAAACCCTTTTCTCACTCTGTAGTGCAGCTCTACCCTGTTCAGAGGAGTCACACCAGGCTGAATTGTTGTTTGTAATAGGCATGGCTTGGACAAGATGACCTGCAGGGGATGTGGCTTGCAGGATGCCCTGCCCCACAGCCAGGCTCTGGTTTCCATTCTCTGGAGATAAACTAGTTCACGCTGGTGTAATATGTGTGCAATGAATAACACAACTACAGCAAAATAGTTTATGTAAAGCACTGATGTGGGAGAAGTTTCATAAGAGGTTTCATACCTCAAAAAGGCCTTTTGTCAAAAATAGAAGCATTTTCTCTAAGAAAAAAAAATCAAGTTTCTTGCACAGTCTTACTGTCATGCTAGTTCTGTTCCTAGCTGCCATGGAGACCCTCTTTTCTCCCAGAGTGAGAGATGCTGTTATGGTCCTTTTCTGAGTGGGACAGAAAGCAGAAGCAGCTCTTTCAGGAGTGACTGGGCTGGGGACACCGGCTGCCACCCACCGGGGCAACTGGCCCTACAGCAAAGCCTATTGGGGGCTGAGCTCTTTGTCTGAGAGGTTTCGAGGGGGCAGGCTGGTTAGAGGGCACAAACAGGGGCTGTCAAGTGAGCTGATCTGGTAGGAAACAGAGTGCCTGGGGATAGGCGAGCTGCTGACGTGACCTGTGAGGGAGCAGAGATGGGAAAGCTCGCTGGGAAACGGTGTGCAGGGAAACATTTGCCTCCGCCTTGTGACCGGGTCAAGCAAAAGCAGCTCGGTGTGTGTGCTGCTAAACCTGCAGGTAAACACTGGTGTCCAGCACCAATATTTTGTTTTCCTGTGGGAAGGGAACAGGGATACAGCAAAACCCCAAACAGGCAAGACACTGGTGCTCCCGCTGCGAAGGGGCAGGGCAGCTACAGGGACGGGGAGAATCCAGGCAGAGAAACCAGGCCATGGAAATCAATGCAAATTACTTTGATCGTGGAGTTTCAAGCCCATTTGCTCTGTAGGAAGCACGGCTGTCAGCAGGGATAGGCAGTGAGAGGGGTGGGATCTCACAGCTTGCAAGATGAAATGGGGAATGTGGCAGATGCTTTTTTTCTAGCTTCAGAGGGCCCTTAGCAAGAAGCCCTTAATATCACTTTAATGGACCAAAGGGGGATGATTTCAAGCTCCAGCCCCATACCCCTATGTTTCTGTTGGTGTAAGTGGCAGCACGATGGGCAGCGTTGGTACCGCACCTGCATGGTGATGGGGCCAGCAAGTGATGGACACCAGGTGGGACTGGTGATGGGGAGGCAGCAGGGCCCCAGTGAAGCACCTCTCCCTGGGGCACCAGAGACCCGCAGGGATGCCGTCGGAGCCACCCTCCATGAGCAACAGCTAGCAATGTGGGAAGGGAGACTGTCACCTACAAGCAGGCTTTGCACCCTGCAAACCGCCCCTGGGGAGCGCTCACGTGGGGAAAAGCTCCAGTTGTGTCAGTCATCATTTCTAGGCATTTTTAAAAAGAAATCCCTTTGGGGCAGAGACTCTGTTTTCATTCAGAGCTGCACGTGATGGGACATGTGCCTCTGCTCTAGTTTGTGAGTGCCATTGTTGTTGTAGGTTAATTATTGTTAGTAATTAATCATCACCACTCACAAAAAGGCTTTTCCCTGCTGGTTAGGAGTCACACAGAGCATTAACAGCTTTTTTCCCCTGCAAACACAGCTCCAGTTTGGCCCAGGAACTCCTCTGGCCCTGGCAGCTGCCTCGGAGTCTGGCAGACCCCTGGAGGGTGGTTGAGGGGAGTCTGGGTTGTCCTGGCTGGTGACTTTTTTTTTTTTAAATATAATTTAAATCCAGCTAGCTAAAATATCTCCATGCTCATGCAAAGCTCTGCACAGGGTCTCCTAGACTAAGTCTTGTTGACTTTTTCCTTCTTTTAATGAGTTTTTGATGCAGTGAGGCAGCTGGAACAAATCTGGTGATATGTCCAGTGGTAACACATCAGTTTTCAAAGATGTAGCTGAAAAAAACTAATACCTGTAGTCATTGTTTTTGCTATACTTAAAAAAAAAAATAAAAGAGAAGGAAGGTGGTGTCAGGATGTTTCTCCTAGGGCCAACCCAGGGAAGGCGAGACCCTGGGAGACCTGCTGGCCTTGGGGTCACGCAGAGGTGGGCACAGCCATGAGCCATCTCTCCTGGCAGGAGCCACTTCCAGCATTGGCCTCTCCACAGCACTTTAGGGTTGTGTTTTTTTCTCGCAGATCCAACTGCCAGATCCTAAAATGGGTCAGGCATATGGGATCATGGCATGAGCAAATTTGTCTGGTTCAAGTTTATAAGGAACTCAGTTGCCTTTTTATCTTTTTTTTTTTTCCAACTCAAACCACATCCCAAATATAAATTATGGGAACCAGGCGCTTCCTGGTGCCTGCAGCTGCTCAGCAAAATTGACTTTTTCATCAGTGCTGCTGCTCATAGCGCAAACCTGGCAGCTGAGCACCAGACCCAGTTGGAGCCCTGCTTTTCGATTCAACAAAAGTTCAGCCAACTTGGAGCATTTCAGACTCAGCGAATTATTTTCTGACAAAAATGTTGGTTTATCGGGAAATTTCCGGCTGGCTCTAATTGGGACAGCTGTTAAGGCGGCAGTTTTCACAAGAACTAAAAGTTGCTTTCAGATGAGTACAGCTCTTAAAACGGCTGCTGCTTTGATAGCTGCTCATTGCCTTTCTCGTCTGTTTATTGAGTTTAGTATCTCCCTGCAAGCTTAAAAAAAATCCACTTTGCCTGTCTCATCTTTCTCTTCTCTTTACCAAATATTATCTTCTGCCCCTCCTCCTCCTTCAAGGAGACTCTGTCAGTTCGAATCTGACCCTAAATTTGAGCTTTGCAAAAATTAACATGTATAGCATTTCTGATTAAGAGAATTTCTCTTCCCCCTCCACAAGCTTCCCAGGGTTCACAAACACTGTTGAAAAGTCAAAGCAAACATTTGCCTTGTTGCTTTAACATGGGAGATCCTGCCAAGAAAATTAACAGGGCCTATCCCCACAAAGGGAACAAACTCATCGAATTCTGATGGTGGTACTGAGAGACATGCAGCTTGCTAGCTTTCTGTAATGACTTGTTTTTTAATTTAATTGTTTTTCCTTTCTAATCCCACATACATTTTTGCCACCAAAATAAGGAAGTTGAATAAAACATATGAAAGTTCCTAAATAGCTCATACAGTCCCAGAGTCTATGAGCTGGAAATTTTATATTCTTAGGCAGCTGGGAGCTGTAAGGGCTTGACGGAAGCCCTTGATAAAAAAATGTTATGAGTCTTCCTCTGATCTGCTGGGAATTCTCACCAAACTCGCCTTGCTCCCCGCATGGCAATGGGAAGACCTGGAGCTCCAGAAGCCCCTGGCATGTCCTGGCTTTGTAGTTCTTGCAGGAAGGACAAGAGCAGAGATGCACCGTCCCTGGCTATAGCCCAATAGTCCAGGGTGGTGGCAGCTGCTCTTGCTTGGGGACAGCACAGTGTCCCTGTCTGAGCTGGGGATGTGCTGCTGCTGGGCTTCCCACAGGAACAGGGCCAGGCTGTCTGCCCCCCCTGCTCTGCCCTCGGCCATCTCACTGCTTATGGGTCTTAATTTCTGCTGGAGTTCTACCACCGGCGATCGCTATTTCTCTCACAAAGCTGGCCCCGTGCCAGATACCTGATCGCTGCTGAGTTGTTTGAACAAAACTGGCTGAGTGTTGCTTGAACATCCCCTTCATGCCAGCTCTAGCTGTGCACGCCAAGTGTGCGCACAGGGCTGGGGCTGCAGCGAGAGCGGCTCTCCAGGGAATACACATTGCAGATATGGAAATTGCTCTGGAGCAGAGTGAAGAATGGATTAAATTTGGTTCAGATTGAATCAAAACATCTTTTTTTTTTTTTTTAATATGGCTTTCCAGTGAAACAGGAAAAATGAAAAAAATTCATCTTGTCATCTTAGTTTTTGTTCAAACCAAAACAGTGGTCCTTTTTCTACCCTTTTTATTTAAAGAAATTTGAGTTTTAAATGAACAATGGTGTGCTGAAGTGGAAAAACGTGAAGCATTTAATTTAGAAAATGGATCGATGAAACATTTTGGCATTCTTAAGCAGAAATTTTATTTCAAAACAGGTTGAAAAAAGTGCTTTGATTGCAGCTGTTTTTTCTTGGATTGTGGTTTTGTTTGGTTTTCTTCTTGCTTAAACTTATTGCTGAATTCTGCCTAAATTTACCAATTGTTTAGATGCCTCAGGACTCTGTTGTGCACCAGGTTTGCTGTTGATTTAAAATTAAAAATCTTTGACTGCAGATCACGCATATACAAGGAGCTAATAGGACACCCCTGACTTTTGGGTCCTGATGTGCAGTTTTCTGCAGCTTGCGCTGGGAATGGCTACCTGACAGCAGTGCATCCTGTAATCCCCCTATAGGCAATGCCCTGTGGAGTGTAGCGTTGCTCCTATTCATAAATAGGCTGCTAGAAAACCGTACAATGCCAGTGCTGTCCCTCTGGGGTCTGTGCTAGTGCCTCTGCTGCTGCACAGCCCATTCTCACGGGAAAAGAGCCCAGCAGCCTCCCTGCAGTCCCCAGCTCTCCCCGGCTGGGAGGCCCTTCTGCAGGACTCTGGGACCTACAGAATACATACAGTGCCTTGCACCCAGCTGTCGACCAGAGTCCTACCCCTGGGTGGCAGAGGGAAGGAATTTAAATAAAGAGGAGCGAAGTTTATATTTAGAGCCGGAGGATGCTCCTTCATCAGATTACGCCAGTTTTAAGTAGGTCAGGCAGAAGACCTAAGATATCCAAGTCCCCTTCAAAGGCATCCGTCTGTCACTTATTATTCCAGGCATTTCCCTTTTGCTCTGCCTTCCTTTCACAGCCCCGGCCCTTTGTCGCTGCTTCTGGGCTGTGCTGGCTCTTGCCATGTTTCCCAACACACGCTCCTTTCATTGCCTTTCCCGGCCCTCATCCCCCCCCGGCTCTGGTACAGCAGTGGGGACAGCAGTGGCCTCAGCCGTGTCATTAATCCAGGGGGTGCTCAAGGCCACCGTTTTGGGGTGCAGCCCAGCAGCTGGAGGCCAGGGGGTTGGCTGCGTGTGTGGGGCACTCCTCACAGCACCATGTCCCCCCATCTCTGGGTTTTTAACCTGAACACAAATGGTTTTAGGTGAAAGCAAGCAACGATAGCAATGAAAACATCCAAAATGCAAAAGAATTCCCCAAACCTCCCCGTTTAACCCTTTTATTCTGGAAAAATAATGGTCTGCCCTGATCAGCCTGAGACTGCCTGCCTGCTCTCCCCAGCAGCATCGGCATCCAGGCATCCTTTCCAGCCAGTTTCCCCTGTAATCAATCCTAATAATAAAGGCTCTGGACATGTACAGGACCCTTCCTGTGCATTCCCAGGCTGCCTCGCAAACAAATGCACAGCGAGGAGGAGAACGGCTTACGGGGTCTTGTCGCACGGCTCTGAAATGCAACCCTGTCACCTTCATTACCCAGAAAGACTTAAATCCCCTCTCCTTCAGCATGGGTAGGTCTGACACGGGTGAGGGAATAAGCATGGAGCAGACCCCCAGGCTGATCCTCCAGCAAAGCATTTCAGTGTACATTAAGTCATTTTTTCCCAGCTGACTGGGGTTATTCAAGTGTTCCTGATTACGGGCTTTGTAGGGTCGCGGCAGGGATCTCGCACCTGGGAGGAGCGGGGCTTTGCCACTGATGGGAAGGAGCCTGCAGGCAGGCTGGGCAGGTTAACAGTGCCTTGTGCACTTAACTGACTTAACTGACCCTCCGAACGGGTCCGGCGCAGGCTATGCCAGGGCCAGGGATGCTCCAGACCCTTCTGTCGGCTGCAGTGACACGTTCCCATGCCAAAATCACCAGCAAGTAATACCCACTTGTCTTTACCGAGCCATTTTCTTCACTTACTCTCAGCCTATTACATTTTTCAACTTTCGGTGGAATTTTTATTTTTTTTTTAACTCAAGGCCTCCTTCAAGCTGATCACAAGGGAACGCTGAGTGCTTGTTTTTTAATATTCTGACAGGTGCTATTTTGCTATTTGCTTGTGATGATTCAGGACATTTGCATCTCTTTGTCCTTAATTAAAAAGCACTTCACCCTTGCTGCAGGGCTATGGCAGATTTCTCTTGATCTCTTCATTTTGGGGGACTTTTAATCAACATATCCACTCTACTGGTGCGGGTGCATTTCTGACAGGGGGGTGAAGCTTAGCGCAGCGTGGAGAGCTGTGTGGGTGTAATTGTGACTTGCTCTTTTCTTTTTTTTTGGGGGGGGGGGGCACGGAATTTGACTGCTGTTGAAAGGCATTTTCTAACAGCCTCCTAGAAGACAGGAGTCCCCTGTCCACCAAACACATGGGCAATGATAAAGGCAAAATTTGCTGCAAAGCCTGAAGCTGGCAGAGCTGCCTGGGGAGTTGATGCTTTGCCTCCCCGCCGCAGGCTCTAGCAAAGAGCCTGCAGACAGACTGCCCCCACTTTGCGGGACCCCCATTAGATCCCGCCCTGCTTGCTCAGACACGATCTGGTTCAGCTTATTGACATCTCTGCACCGCAACCCCTTCTGCGAACACCCCGGGGCTGGGCATGTCCCTCTGCAGTGTGTGGCACAAAAGTGCATTTGGAGTATGCCAGGGATGATCCCTGGTCTCTTCCACACACACACACTTTTTGCAGTGAGGTGAAAGGGCAGCACCTTTCACAGCAGGACCTTATTTAATGGCAACATGTGTTGCCTTGGGCTGTCAGGGAGGCTAAAAGTACCTGTGACCTGAGGAAGGGATTCAGCAGCAGCTTGGTGAGCAGTGACAAGTACATAGTCTGGAAGCAGCTTCCACTGCAGGAACCTCACAGGTCTCAGGGGAGGATACAAGGAGAGGGGAGACCCCTCCATGCGTGTCCCTTGTGTGAGGGTGAGAGGGTGTTGGCACAGGGCTGTCTGCAGGGATGCTGCAAGGCAATAGGATGCGGGAGGGGTGAGGCAGCCCCAGGCAGGGTGGTGGGAGCAAGGTGCTGCGCTGCCCTGGCTCCTTGCCCTGAAAGCCTGGGATGAGGGGCAGCAAATACCCTGCCTGGACATAGGCAGAGGCCGTCTGCCCAAGGCAACTCCTTCCATTCCCCCAGAACAGGTTGTTTCTTTGCAGCTCTCTCCACCTGGCTGGATCCCGCTCGCAGGTGGGGCAGTGGGGAGGGACCGCAGACCTGCCTGGGGGGTCTCACCCAGGGAAAAGCATCCAGCCCCTCATGTGCTGCTGCTCCGGCTGGTTGCCAGCCCGGTGGGGAAAAGGGAACTGGGCTTTGCCTCGGGGACCTGAGCCTGCCAGGCAGCAGTGACCCCAGGGATGGGGTCCCGGGGAAAGGGTCAAGCCCTGGGTGCTGAGATCCTGTAACTGCTTTCTGATATTCCAGCCTTAACTCTTCTGTCTCCTCCCACAAAATACCTGACTAAAAAACAACTCCAGCAAGGCTCCCGCTGCTGTTCTCAGTGTTTGTCTGTTCTGCTTTTCCAGGCCAGGGCGTGCAGGCTTGTGGGAGCCTTTGAAGATTATTTCTTTTCAGTTTTCTGAAGAGACTTCAGTCTCCTCTTGAATCTTTTTATTTTACCTCCTTTCAACACATTGGCCCAATTTCTCTGAGACTTAACAGCAACAAACAAGATTAAGATTGGAGATTAGTGAGTATTACGAGAAGATCTCTCATTCCTGACATGCTGGCAATTACCAGATCCTAGTGCCAGCATCTCTCTTTTGGAGGGGTGCTGTGTGTGCAGCCATTTCTGCTCCGATGACTTTGGGAGCGCGGACGCTGGAGGGCACCGAGCGCGAAAGCCGTGGTTCACAGTGTCGGCCTCTTTGCACTTCAGCTGGCACTGATTTCTTTCGGCAACCGGAGGGGCTGGGATGGAGGCGGAGGAAACTGAGGGTGAGGGGAACAGTGGATGCTGGACACTGTGGCACTGGCTGCGTTGGCTGGACAGGGTCTGGATTTCCACGCGATGAGGTGTGAGGACTATTCAGTTGGAAATTAAAATCCCGAAGGGGGGGGGTACCTGAGTGGGGCTCACCGTGCCCGGCAGCCACAGCAGCACAGCCCGAGCTCATGTGCGGCGCAGGGTTGATCTAGGTCAGTGTTTCATGGGAGATCCTGGAGCTGAGGAAGAGAGCAGTGCTGGCATTTCTCCATGTACTCTTGTGGGCACGGGCTGAGGAGCATCACAGATGCTCACAAGGGTGTGGAGGTGGAAAGGGTGCAAATGGCAGTGCCAGCAGTAGAGAGCAGCTGGCTGCTGGATGGAGTCTGGACTGGGAGAGCAGCCCTGCTCTGCCATGGACTTGGGGGGAACCCTGGTGGCATGACCATGGGGGGCTCTCAGGGCTGCCATGGGGGCCAGCTCTCCTGCTGTCCCCCACATGGGCCAAGAGGAGATGGAAGGAGAGGCGGTCCCATTGCTTCCCCCCATCTGGGAGTGGGTAATAGCAGCACAGAGGATGCTCTCTTCCCCCTGAATGAATGATGCTTTGAGCCAGGGGTGGAAGAGGGGCTGCCAAGCTGCTCCAGGCGAGGAGCAGGTGCTGCCCCTGCCCTGAGCAGGCGTGTGCTGGGGAGCCCACATGCCGTATGGTGAAAGTGCATCAAGGTGTGCCAAGCCCATTATCAGCTGGTCACCCCCCCCGGTGAGCTCTTGCTAATGCAGCCCTGTTGGGGTGGCACTGTGGACCGCAGTGCCACAGTCCCAAGCACTGCCTCTCTAAAACACAACAAAAACCAGCCCCAACAAAATGTGTCCCCTGAGTTCAGGCACTTGAGCGAGAAGGGCATTTCCCTCTTGCTGGGGGAGGCACCAGAGCTTCACAGGGGAGGAAAATAAAGAGGCCCTGAAAATGCCTAGTAGCTCCCAAGAAGGAAAGAGGTGTGAGAATATGGGTCCACTGCAGGCATCTGTCCTGGGGCTTCAGAGTCAGTCCCATAACAGACAGCAAAGAAACACAGCTTGTGTGATCAAGGTACCCAGATCACCTGGTACCTCCCACAGGAGGGACTGCATTCTGCCTCAGCTCTGGGAGGAAAGCTTCTTTCACTGGTTTCTCTGCTTGCCAACTGCCCTGCATTATCCTCAGGCTGACAAAATGTCAAACTGCCTGGCAAACCACAGATCTGGGGCAAGAGGAAAAGCAGAGTGCAGGACCCAGACCAGCTGGTGGAAATGGTTGTAATTGCAAGAGCTAAACACAGCCACAGATGAGCAGTTAACATTATTTACTGGTGTATAAACATTCCCAAGCCAGTGTAGAGAGAAGTCATTGAAATGCCCGCATCTCTGGATAGAAGTGCCTATGGGTATTAACAATAAAGGCAACTGTGCCTCCCTCTCTCACTCTCTTAAAATCCTGCCAGGGGTGCCAGTGGGTGGTGATGTGCCACCAACTGTGCCTTCAGAGCTGCAGTACGGAAAGGGTCAGGCAGGGTTACTGCTGGCCAGGTCCATCCATGGGTTTTGGCCGTGAGCACCGTCTTCTGCATGTGTAGGCTCTGCTCTGAATCCCAGTGTGTCCTCTGGAGAGCCCCAAGCCCAGGTTTTTCCCAGGTATTGAGCAACCCTGGGAGGAATCACTGTGTGAAATAAGTTTGCATCCCAATGACAGTTTTTGTTGCCTCCATGACCTTCCTGGCTCCTTTTTCCCTACCCTGAACTATTGTGGCACAGGTTGACAAGGAGCTAGTGTGTCTCCATCCAGAGGCAGATGCATTTCTACAGTGAAGAGAAGTAGCTGCTCCTGCTCCTGCAGCTGCATGTCCCCAAAATTTGTGTCAGCAGTTGCACAGTATTTAAAATATGGATGTACTACCTGGGAGTTATTCTGGGGGCAAGAGGCCAAACTACCAGCGCATCGTCCTGTACTGGACGTGCGACATCAGATATACGGATGGCATAGCTGCAAATTCCATTTGAAAAAGTATTGAAACACCTGGTGCTCAATTTGCTGAGATTTTTCCCTTTTTTGTCAAATGCTGCCAATTCTCTTCCCCTCCCCACCCTTTCCTTTGTACGTTTTCTCTTTTCATGTATTGATCCCTAGGAGGAATGTAACGTGTTAAGCCCTGAGCTGGGGAGAGCGCCAGAAAAGCAGAACCATAAAAGCGCAGGAAATGGCATCTTTCCCATCCTCAGGACAACAGCGAGAACCGTTCTGACACCCAGTATCAGATCACCTATCAGTTTGGTGATCTCTTCCCACTAAGCAACTAATTTTGAAGAGGGACTGTCCACAGTGGAAGGGATGTGGAGACTCCTTCAGGCCCGGCCTGACGTAGCAGCAGAGGATGAAAGTAAAGTTCTCGCTCCCATCAACGCTCTTGTCACCCTCTGGGACAGCTTGCACCAGCTCTTGCTATGGCCTGGGCTGTCCTCCCACATCCTTCATTCTCCTTGGAAAACGTTCACATCACATTTGTTCAGGCTCCAAACACATTTTTTTAATCTGTCAGCACTGCAAGTTCACTCCAGCACCTAAAAACCAAACTGTGTCCTGTCTGCTTCATATATCATCGCTGTCCATAATAGTGGGAAGCCAGAGCCCAGCTGGAGCAGTTATTGATGTCGTGTGAGCCCAGATGCAGCATCTGCTGCTGTGCCCGGTCTGCCTGGTGAGCCTGAAAAAGACAAAACCTCGGCTATGTTGAACAAATGCCCTGGTAGAGTAAACAAATGTTTCTACCATGCAGGACATGCCCCAACTCAGAGAAAAGGGTTGAGGCTTATACAGGGTTTTTAATCCTCCAAGTTTTCCAAAGGGACCCTGTAACCAGCTGCTCCTCAGCTAACCTTCACTGCTCTCGTCCCAGGCGTGTCAGCATACTCAGCCTCATGGATGCTGCTGTAGGAAACTCGCAGCCTGACCAGCCTCTGCCTTCTGCCAGAGCCCGCAGCTCTGGGCACAGGAAGGAGATCCATGGGAAACCTCGGCGTGGGAACCTGCGTTGCTCCTGGAGGATGCACTGGCTGCTGTTACCTACAGCACAAGCCCCAGTTTGTTACCAGGAGGAGAGTGAGCATCAAGGACAGTGGCTCTAACTGTGCTCTGCCCTCAGACAGATGACGTGGAGCAGTGACGGGAGGAGGGGAAGGCAAATTCACCTCTATGCAGCCCTTCAGAGCTGTCTTGCTGCATGGCCTTGGCAGTGGCTGCCTGCAAACACCCTGGCAGCTCCTTGTCCTGGTGTCCCCAGCTCTGCCAGCAGTGCTCTCAAGCCTGAGCTGATCCTGCAGAGCCCTGTGGCATCTGTCTCTGCCCGGGGTCCTCCAGTCCCACTGTGGGTCACCTTGCTCCTCCACCCTTGAAAGATACCTGTCTGAGGAGGATTTTGCAAATGCTAAGAGCCTCAGTTTTCTCAGAAACAAGCTCCTAAGCACCTTGGGTTAATATTTTTCTCCAGCTGTATCTATTTTCCCTCAGTACAGCACTTCTGCCACAGCCCAGAAGAGCAGTCTCCTTGGAGAGAGACACTCCTTGGAGAGAGACACTCCTTGTCTTTGGCATTGCCTGAGGCAAGGAGTGACCAGCCCCTTGCACAAGGAAGAGGAGGGCAGAGCATTGCCTCCTGCCTTCACCTGCTGCTCCAGCCTGCAGTCATAAACACTACCCACCAACGCAGGAGCAGGCAGCACAGATTTCATGACTGACACTGCAAAGGAGCTTTTGAGAGAGCACAATGGGATTCAGAAAGGGTTGCAGATGTGCCCAGACTCATACAGGACTCTGGCTATAGGGCAGCTCCCTCTGAAAGCACTGCCAACCTTGCAAAGTTTGGGATCCTGGGCCAGGGCTAGAATTGTCTCCTTGTCTCCCAGGGCTAAATCCTGCAGTGAGGACTGCATGATCAAACCCTCATTTACTATGGCAGCATGGCCCCCAGGCTCTGTGCTCATAAGGACTCTGTAAATAATAGGTTTTATTAGTTTTCCAGTTAAACTGAAATACCAGAAGGGACAAAAAGCATCTTGAATAAAACATTTCATGTCCTGTTTAAGTTTGGAGAATCCCAAGACAGTACACCTCAAAACAAATGTCTCTTCAAAGTGGAAAATAGGGGCTGTTTCCTCCCAAAACATTGGTGCAGGACATTTTGTCCTTCTCAGGATTTGGACTGAGGGTGTTTTTTCCTGGTCAAAATCATTCACCATGAATTTGAAATGGGTTTCTCCCAGGCTGAGCCTGTGCTGTTGATAAATAAGGTGTTTGCTTGAAAAGCAGCGCTCTCCTCTTGCTCTCCTACACCATTGATATGCTTCATTCTTATCCTTGCTCCAAGTAAAAGACTCAGTACCAGTTACAACAAGAAACCACTGTAGGTGAAGGAGAAGACCAGGGAGGAGAGCTGCTCAGACACTCTCGATACATACAACTGCCTGGAAGGTGTCCCCAAAACAGCATCATAACGGATGTTGTGATTCCCTAACACTGCACAGACCACCTCCAGCTCTCCAAGCACCAGTCTTCCCCAGATCTCTCAGTTCTCAGGTGGCAGAAGGGGTGGTCAAAAGAAATCAGTCCCAAGAATTTCCTCACATACCACTTCACATCCTGCGTCTTGAGGGGGAGCTGAGAGCACATATATGAACCCCTGGATTTTCTGTGATCTGTTCATGACCAGCATCCTCAACAGCTACGTCCTCCCTGTGGCTGCTCTTGAACCTTTCCCAACTTTGGCTTCATCTGGATCCCTGAAGAACTTCTGGGGCAATCCAGTGGCTTGCTTTGAAGCTTAAAGGGCTCTTTTCACCTTCACAGCTGCTTTGATATTCATTATTTACTCTTTTGACATGTGCTTCCTGTAAAATCTGCCATCCCAGAGCTGGCTTCTTTGCATGCAGTAAAGGAAACATAATCTGCAGCTGCTTCGCTACAGGGAAATGCCATCTCGGAGCTGCGATGCCTGCAGCTGGTTCCTATGGCTTTGAGGCTGCTCAGATCTCATGCTTGAGGGCTCAAGGTGATCACTGCAAGAATCAGCAAGGGAGAGCCTGTGTAGTAAGAGCCTTGAAAAATCACCCAGGTGTGCTGCTGTTATTTACCGCTTGCAGTCCTGTAGCACTCCTAGTCCCCACTGGGACTGGTCCTGGCTATTAAGCACTGAACATGCCTAGGGAACAGGTATCTCCCTATCCTGCCGAGCTGAGCAAATGAGACAGTGGTTACCGGCACGCTGCAGATGGAGACCAGAGAAGTGATTTGCCCATGCTCATGTGGGGAAGGCTGTGACAGGGCCAGGACTGAGAGAGTCAGTTGTCCGTGGTCCCACTCCAGTACCAGGGATGGTCCCACTCCAGTCCCGAGGGGTGGCACCAAATCCCCATTTGTCATCAGTGTTACCAGATCCTCTGGGAGATGCAGGACCAGGCCCCTCTGGGGATGGGCTCCTGCAACTCACGGCTGTAAACAGATGATGAAGGACAATTATTGGTACCTCATGTAGCTGTAACAATGTTGGTTCAGAGCAACTGTCACCCAAAACTCGCCAAGAAGGAATCTGTTATTCCTGTTTACAAGTCGGATGCCAGCAGTGAAAAGAAATGCCCAAGTGCAGCTTGGCAAACCGTGAGAGCAGAGAGCAACAGCCTGAAAACCCGCAGCCCACCCGTGACCCCTGTCTGTCCCGCAGCTCCTTCCCACACACCCTCCCGGCTTTTTTTGCAGGACAGCAGCCTCAACAGGTGGGAAAGGACCCTCTCCCGGCTGCATCTCCCTTGCAGCTCAGCCCAGCGGGGACTGACGCCTTGCATATTTTAACAATAATTACCCACCTTTTTTTTTTTTTTAGGAAAAAAAACCAACTGTTGTGCATTTAAAAAAAAAAAAGCTACTAAGACAAATCAAGCGCCTCGTTACGCAAAGGGGGAGCGAGAGATCCTTACACCAGCTGACGGTGCTCGCTCTCCGGCAGCGCGGCGGCAGGCAGATGCGCGGGTTTGACTCTGCCGCGCGCCCCTCCCCGCTGGCGCTCAGCCCTCGGGGGGGTGTGGGGGGAGCCAGCCCCTGCGCGGGGAGGTAGGACCCTGCGCCGAGCCCCTCCCCGCCGCGGAGTCGGAGAAGAGATGCCCAACTTTCCCCTTCCTCCCCGGCGGCGCGGAGCGGTGCGCGGAGCGCGGAGCCGGGCGGGCGGCGGCGGGGCTGGAGCGCGGCGCAGCGGGCAGCGGGGGGGCCCCGCCGCCGCCCCCGCCCCGGCCCCGCGCTGAGACCCGCCGGGGCGGGCGCACCGCCGCCGCCGCCCCCCCGGGGCCGGTCCTCGCCTCGCCGAGATGCCCGGGACGGTGCTGCTGCTCTGCCTGGCCCTCGGGCCGGTCCTGCGCGCCAGGTGAGCCCCCCCGCGGGCCGGGACGCCCCCTCTCCGCCTCAGTTTACCCGTCGGGGCAATGGGAGGGGAGGGGGCTGGAGTCGCAGCATGTCTTCCCACGCCCCCCCACCCCGGCTTCAGCGGGGGTTTGGGAACCTCTGTGCCCCCAGCGGTTCCTTCCAGCCGGCGCCGAGGCAGGATCAGGTCTGGTCGCGGCAGCACCATGCAAGTGCCTGCATGTCCTTTGCACCCCGGATCCCCTCTTTGCATGCCGGGAATCAAGAGGACATCCCGTTTTCCACCCAGCCCTCACCTCGCTGGCTGAATCTTGCCGGGGGCTGAGCCCCTTCTGGGGGTGCCCAGAGCAGGAGCAGAGGGAGCTCGGTATCTCCTGGGGGCTCCATCCGTCACCGGGGCATTTCCATGCGGAGTCGGGCTGGGTGCGAAGGAGCTTTCTTCCCTGCACTCCATCCTCTGGCACCCCGAAAGCCCCTGCAGGGCTTGCAGCCTGGCAGGAGGAGCGCAGCGCGGGCTCCTGCCTTGCTCTACAGGTTGGCTCCAGGTCCCAGCTCTGGGTGCCGGCTGGGAGCCCGATGCCAGCCCAATGCCACCAGCATGCTGGGTGAGGAGGCGTGGGGCTGGCAGATTACTGTTCTCTCCCAGGGCCAGCAGTTCGTAGCGCTTTTCTGTAGACAGCGATGAAAGGCCCCCCACACAAGGGGTTTTCAAGTTTCTTTTCCACCTTTTTTTTTTTTTTTTTTACAATTCCTAGTCCTGCTGGTGAGTTTAATGGCTAGCTAGGGGAAAGAACATGTTGTCAGCAGATTGTTGCCCCCAGGGCTCGGGGGAAGAGGGATTTTACTGGCTGAAGCTAATTGGCAGAATAAGCTGCCTTAAAGCTGATCAAATCCCATTACAAATGCAGTCAGGGACAGGGAGCATGAATCCTGCTACTAATGGTCTGCTCTGCCAAGGCTTCCTGACCTCAGGTGCGGGCAGAAAGTCCATCCCTGCTGCAGTCCTCTGGGGCTCGGCCTTCCCGGGGTCTAGGCAGCGAGAGCTGCCCCATGGCTCATGCCCTGACACCCAGCCTCTCACCAGCATGCTGGTGCCGGAGGGCATTTAAGGGCCAAGATGGGGGTCCATGGTGGTCCCGGTTCCTATGCCTCACCATCCCTGCAGTGCACTGCCACGAGCACTGCATTTTGAGAGGATGAGTCGTAAGCTGCAAGATCACATGGAGGAGCAGTTAAGTCATGTATTCACATGCCCTTGAGCATGTGAAAGCTAGCTATGGCCAGCCCCGTAGCTGGCCCAGCTTCCCTTCTGCCCAGTCCTTCATGTCTACCTCTTCCCTGAGTCCCGCTTTGCCAGGAGCAGTGTCTGTGCATGTTGGGGGGTGTGATGCAGCGGGAGAGGAAGCCTGTGGGAGAAGAAGGAGAAAAGGAGCAAGTTATATCAGGGTCTTACTGTGCATTCACTGCATTTTTCCTGGCTGCAGCTTGCAGGGGGTGAATTTCGCCAGCCCCACACTTGATGGTGGGTGCTGGGGTGAGGAGCCCAGTTCAGGTGCCGCATGTGTGCGAGCTCTTCTCCCAGCACAAGCTGCAAGACCTGTCCCCTGGCACTGGAGGGGGCTGGATGCTTTGTGCCGGATGACTCAGCACTCCCCAGGGGGTCCCCCCACTGCAGAGCCTAATTCACCAGCGTTTCCCAGGGCACTGCCTCGGCTGGGACCAAGGCACCCAACTCTGAGCCCTGACGGCAGGATCCCTGCACAGCATCGCACCACCGGAAAGCTGAGCTTGACGGATGGTTGAAACTGTGTAGACTTGGCCACTGGGGCTTCGTGGAGCGTGCCCACAAAGGAGAGGTACAAAGACATGTGAAACGGGTAGGGTACAGTTTAGTGAGCCCCTTGTCCTTAAATCCTCTGCCTGCTTCTAATTTAGAGTAATTTGCCTGAATGTCCCTGTGCCTACAACCCTTGGAGGCATTGGGATGGGTGGCTAGAAGGACACATTAGCATGTGGTAATTAGGATTGACCACAGTGTTTTTCAACCAAAGGAAATGTTGTTCTTGCATTTTGTTGCTGTCTGTTCCTCATGAGCAGGGGAGGCTTTGAGCTGTGTTTACAGAGGGGCTGGACAATCACAGCCCTGGTACCAGCATCTGCTCCAGAACGTTCCTGCCTCAGGACTAGGGATGGCTGGGAGGGTGTGTGTCACCTCCCCAGCTGGTGCAGGTCTCAGTACAAAATTTTACTGGTCTCAGACTTCGTTAACACACCAGGTTGCAAATAGTAGTGGGTATGCATTCCGGTCAAGCACCATCGGCTGTCCTACCAGGCAAGGAGCAGAAGTGGCTTCGAGGGCTCATGGCACATGTTGCTCTTCCCCTCCTCCAGCCAAATGAAACTTTGTCAGACAGCTTGGGCACTGGGAGAGGGAGCCAGCCACCAGCTCTTCAGGTGGCTTTTACTTTGATCATCAGTGTGCTTGGAAACCTCAGCAAAACAGGTGTCTGCTTGAGTAAAACAGAATTAGGGAGGCCAGGCAGAGCACTGTCCTGCTGTAATGCCAAGGGTTGCCCGAGGAGGGTTGTCCAACCCCATCCATATATGTGAGCGCATCTGAAAGGACACCTCCCTGCCGTGCAGGCCTCCTGCTCTGGGCACCAGCGGGAGCTGCCATGGCCCTGACCACATGTGTCAGACCAGGGATTTCCTCGCAATGTCCCCAGCTCTGCCCTGCCATTATCCCCCCTGCCCAACCCCTGCCCACGCTCGCAGCTGCATCCCAGCCCCGGCTGAGCGCACAAGTGCTGTGAGGTGGATGTTTTGACATTTCGACAAGTGGAGGTGAGGAAATGTGGCTCTGCCTTTCCTCCTGGCTGCACGGAGACATATGAGAACTGGTTGTCCCCTGTCACTGAACCAGTCACTTTGTGTGAGGAGACGGAGCCGCCAGGCCAGCAAGTATTCACAGCGCGTTGGGGATCGCTGCAGGTTTGCAGTGTGACATTTCCATTAGCAGTTGTGGGGGGGACATGCACATGTCACCTTAATTCCTCTTCTCTGCAATAGCTCTTGGATTCTTCCCTTCTTGATTTGAAGTGGTGCCACTCAGAAGAGACTGGGGAGGAGGCAGGGGCTTGCATAGGGTGGCATGAGAGTCACACTCCTAACCAGCAAGAGCTGGTGTGGGTCTGTGTGTGCACAGACACCTAGCAAAAGCATATTTTCTCCAGCAAAAGCTGGCTTGCTTATGCTAAGATGGCTTAGTATGGTTTAGTAGTCCAGGATTAGCTGCATTAGCAAAAAGCATATTTTTGGTAGTGTCACTGCATCTGTAATAAGGATGTAACTCCCTGAACATGCTACCCCAAGCCTTAGGGTGTTAATCAACGACACTAAATGGGGGGAAGCCAGAAGGCTGAGGTCAGAGTAACCAGTCTGGTTTTGTTCGGCCCTGGAGGGATGTTTCGGACTCTACTGTGGCCTTATGGCTTGCAGGAACTGGATTTTGGCAGGGCAGTGGGACATGCAGAGTTCAGTGCTGGCAGGTGACCTGTCTTGGGCTGACTTCAAGTAGGGTCAAGGGAACACTGAGATAAGGTTTCAGTGTAGCTGTTCCCACTCTGCTAGAAGCAGCCTGCATCACCCAAAACGCTGGCAGCAAGGGAAAGCAGTGAGGATTTCTTTCTCCTGCCCTGGGCTGGGCTGTGGGCAGAGACACGTGTCCCTCTTTGTGCCCCACAACAGTGGGGCCAGCCCCAGATTTCGGCTCTTGCCAGCTTTCGGGTGGGTGCAGTAGTGGTCCCCTGTGCCTCCTGCAGCTGCTGGATGCCGTGGAGCTGTCTGTTCGGCTGCATTTCGAAGGCACGCCACAGCACGACAGCCAGGCGAGCCCACGCTGCTGCTGCTCAGATAGGGAAGTGCATCCTGACAGCATTGCTTAAGACTCCTTAAGCATCCTTAGAAAGTGCAGTGCAATCAGACAGGAAACAAGCTGATGTGCCAATACCTAACATGTGGCGGCAGGCAGCCAGCTGCATGCAGCCCAGCCCTTGTTGGGAGACCCATTCCAGTGCCTGAAAGCTGGGCAGATGCAAAGAGTTTTAAAGTGATTGTGAAAGCAAGTTTTATCTGGGGTTTTAAAAGAGGAGCATCTGATAAATTGACTGCAACATGTCAATTTAATGCTTTTTTTCCCCCTTCAAGTACCTTTGCCAGGCTCTGCCTCCCCAGGCACTGAAGAGAGATGTGTATCGGTGGTGCCTGATTGCACCTCAGAGCTGCGAGGCTCCAGCTGGGAGTTGTCAACACAGTGGCAGCTCCTGCTGCGAGACCCTTTCTGGCGCTGGAGCAGGTGACACACTGACATGGCAGACGTTGAGGGGGGTGTGCCAGGTGTGGGATTGCTCGGCATCCTCTCTCACATATGGCTGTGTCGTTCCTGGGACAATCTTGTGAATGAGCTGCCCAGAGCAGCAGCAGGTGGTTAGAATTTCCCAGCTGACCATGTGGACCTAATTTAATTAGAGGGTTTAGGAAAACTCCTTTAGGAAAAGGGAGAGGTGCAAAAGGTTTAGAGAGGGCAGATTTGAAAGGCAGTGGGAGAAGCTGTTGCTTAGTGGATAATGCCCAAAGGAGGATGCAAGCTTTCCTCACCTGGCTTGGAACTGGAAGATCAGGAAAATGGAGCATCCTTAAATGGGAGCTCACACCAAAGGCTGGGGAGGAAGGGTTGGTGAGTACAGGGAATGGGTTGTGGCAGGTCTTGGCCTGAGGGCAGCGAGGTTTGCATAAGGCTTTAATTTCCCAGGATTTGTGCAGGGCAGATGGCTGGGTTCCTGGCAAGCCAGATGTGCATGCTGCCTGCTTGGTAGTTTTAGGACCTCTTTTCTCTGAAATGCTTTTATTGTAAATACCTTGCTTCCCAAAAATGCTGTTTGGTCACTGTTGTCTTCCTCAGAGGAAGCCCACTTCAGATACAAGCAGCAGGCAGAACAGCTGAGGTATTTGGGGTTAACAGGCAGCTCCAGGAGCAGGAGCTGCTGGCAGCAGAGGAGGGCCAGGAGCGGGATGGGCAGGAACAGGGCAGGGGAGGGCAGGGACTGGCTCCCACACTTTGGGGATGAGCAGCATGTCTCCAAAGGGGCTGGGGAGGATGTGGAGTACCCCATGCCTGCTAGTCCTGACTGCTGGTAGCAAGGCCCCTGCATGTCTGGTGACCCTGAAGTGAGCAAAGGTGCCAGGTGAGTTGTGTCATCTTAACAGCGTGGCTGAGAGGAGATCCCTGAGCTCCTTATGTTCCGCCTTTTAGCAGCGCTGCATCCTCCTCCTTTAGTATCTCTTGAAACCCAGCTGTGCCCCTGCTCCCACAGAGCGCCAGATAGATGCCACAGCAATGTCTCTCTCCTTTTGTCTCTCTGCTCCAGGTGCGAGAGCACAGAGGAATATGATTATGATTACCTCAGCATCAATAAAACCTGGGTCCTCACCCCCAAGGCACAGGAGACTGATGCCACACAGATCCTCAACGCACTGCTGAAGAACTATGACAACAAGCTGAGGCCTGACATTGGCAGTAAGTGTCCCCTGAAGCTCCCTGTGGCCACGGGTGGTGACCTGGCCTGGCTGTGATCTGTGTTTTCCATGCTTTTGTGGCTGCTGTAGTTGGTATTTTTGGCGAGGTGGAGCCATGCTGATCCCAGATGCTCCCCTGGTCCTCAGTCCTTCACAAATGATCCTAGCCCTAGCTCATCTGTACCTATTTTATTTTCTTTACAGTCAAGCCCACGTTTATTGATGTGGATATCTATGTGAACAGCATCGGGCCGGTGTCTGTCATCCAGATGGTGAGTGGTGTTGTTGCTGCAGGGTTGCGGTATCACCACAACTGAGAGCATGGGAGGTAGCTGGCCCAGTGCTGCTGGCAGGTTGTGTCATGCTGGCTAGACATGGTGTGAAGGTGGTGTTGTCATGAGAAGAGGTGGATTTGTTTCCCTTCCCTGGGAAGAGGTGCTCTGACCCACTGACAGCTGGAGTTAGAAAGGCTTGACAGCCATCCCTGGTTAGGAGCAAGGTCCTCAAGTGCCCTTGGTGAGTTCAGCAACCCTAACATGCTCACGAGCTCAGGGAGAAGGATGATGATGCTCTTTGCTCTCCACTGGCAATGTTGACAGACACCTCTGGCTGGTGGCTTTGCCCTCTCCTGCCTGGGAAGCATGTGGGCACCAGGATGCTTGGGGCAAGTTGCACCACTGTGGCTGAGCCAGTGCAGTGGTGGCTGGGAGGGGGAGCAGCGCGCTTCCCAGGAGGGCTGAAATAGGTACCTGGAGATGGTTTCCACAGAAATGGTCTGATGGTGTGAAACTTAGGTGCCCAGGCCTGGCCTGCAGTGCTGGGGAGGGGCAGGCAGGGTGCCTCAGGTCTGATGGCTCTTCTTCAGTACGTAGCACCTTGGATTGATGCCACCATGACTGCAATGGTTTCTGCTCATGGCTCAGGACCCTGCTGTACCAGGAGCTGCAGAAACACTCAACAGAGATGCTCTTTGGTCTGAAGAGCCTCCAGGGCATGCACTGGAGAGCAACTGTTGGTTACTTATTTTTCACAGGAAGCTTCCATTATTATTTTCGCCTGTGAAGTCATTTTTACCTCTTTCCTGACGTCATTTTTACCTCTTTTCTGACTGCTGTCAGGTTTTGAAAGACTTCTTTGGTCTTCTGGTCAGTGGGGTGGAGAGGACAAAGGAGAAGTACAGCCAGGACAATTTGGCTTTTCTTGTCTCTCTCAATGCAAAACAGAGCAGAAACAAAACCAGGCTCCTTAAACCAAAAAAAGAAAGTTCCCAGGATGGTCATGTTATTTTTAGTTTCCCAAGTAAAAAATTTCCACTGAACAAACCCCTCTGGGGATGGAGGAATGGCATTGTAGTTGTAGTACCACTTTCACTCCAAAAAGCATTTTGAAGCAGCCCTTCTGACCGGTCACTGCTGAGCATGTGCCTCCGAGCAGCACCTGCTCACAAGCCACCAGATGGGCACCTGGCTGGGCACTTGCTTGCACGATGAGGGCACCATCAGGATGCCCAGCAGGGACGGCCTCAAGGCAAAAAATTTCCTTTCATTGTTTCTGTGGGCCCAGTCTCCAGGAAGAGAACCACAGCCCAAGCTATGTGGATGTCATCTCTGGCTGCCAGCAGATACTGCAAGCTCCTCCATCCCATGTGGGTGTGTGGACATGAAGCCACAGCGACGTAAGAGCAGCAGTGCAGGGGGAAGGGTGCAGGGGCTGGGTGTACTCACCTCCCTGGCCACAGCTGTGCCTGGAGGTAGAGCATGAGAGTCATGTTATTATAGGTGGCTGTCCCATCTGCTTTGCACTGCCCAAGGGTATGCCAAGAAAACCACGCAAAACCACAGTGCACATCCTCATTCCTTCTCTTTCCCTCTCATCCATTTACTTTACCCCTTTCCACCCCTGTTGGAAGCTCTGCTCTCCTCCCTGTTGCAGGAGCACTGCATAGCCATGCAGGTGGTAGCAGCAGAGTGCCTTATAAAATCCAGTCTTGCATCCAGAGTTCATCTCTTCTCTTAAACGGAGATACCAGGCACTACTGCTAGTCTGGTTTCCTAAGAAACACAGCTTATGCCATGGTGATGGGTATGTGAGAACATACGTACATCCATCCCAGTCTTTCAGTATTTTAGATCCACTGGGCTAATAACAACCATATATGGCTGCAGGTATAGGAGCTTCAGGCATACTCAGCATCTCCAGTATTTTTGTGAAAACAGGATGCAAGGCAGTGCATCCCTACCGAGGGGAAAAACTGCTGTGTGAACTCAACCCTTACTAGACACCAGAGAATCATATGGGAGAGTGCTGCTGAAGACAGCCCTGACTGTTCCTAGAGCAGCTCAACCCATGTGTTTAGCTCTTTTAAGAGTCAGCAGAAGCTTTTACGCTTCATGAAGTGGGGCTCCACAACTGCACAGGATCCCAGGGGGTCTCAGTGTACTTAATGCAAGCCAGGAGTGTGAAGGCAAGACTGGCACTTGGAATTGCCTACATCTGCAGAGCTCTGCTGGGGAAGCTGCTGCCACAGGGCAGGTACTCATCTGCAGCTTTCCCACGTGAGGAAGGCATTGCCATTTGTGGGAATGGCATGTCAAGGAGCTGCTCAGGCAGGGGAGGAAACCACTCGGTGTAGAGACAGTTGTGGGATTTTTGTGGTGTCAGTCACAACTGGCTGCACTGTCTCTCCAAAGTGCCGAGATGCTACAAGTCCAGGGCTCCCTGCTGGGTCCCAACAGACACCAGTGATCTGAAGACACTTCCATATGAGTCCCCAAGTAGACTCTCTATGGACATGCCCCCTTCCCTGTCCCCTTAGGTAACTTCCTAGGCTTGAAACTGTGATTCCCTTGAGCTTTAAAACCCTTCTTCCTGAGATGCTGGGCTGATATTAAAGGTACTGAGGACAGCTAGACCCAGGTCTCATAGCCTTGGATGGCAGCTTTCTGCCATCTGTACTCTGAATACCTCCCCCTGCTCATGAGAGAGGCTGCATCCTGCTGTAGTGTCTCCTGAAGCAAGAGAAAAGGGCTGTGACAAAACTGCTACAGTGTCACCTCTGGACTTGGCTGCTTCACCCGCTTGTTTTGTGATTGTTTGCTTTTCCATGCTGATGCAATGAATTAAGTCATTCTGTGGGTCGTGCCAGCCACTGGCAGGCTGGCATCAAACGTATGATACAGGTTGTCTTTGCTGGGGACATGTCATTCCCACTTTGTCCCTTTTTATATAGCTTCTCCCAACCTGAGAAGCTCTGCCTTCTCCCAGCTGTCAGGCCCATCCCACATGTCTGATCTTTCCCTTTTCCCCATATGTAAACTGAGGAAATGCACACTTCCGAGGGAAGGAAACCAGAATTTGACTCGGGGCTAGATCTCCCCTGAGCCCATGGTGAGACTTCTCTCTACCACAGGTACAGAGCCTTGTGTAGCCTGGAAGGTCCACTGGAGGGGAAATGTCTCATTGATCTCTTTTAGGTGCATTGCGATGACAGTGTCTTATATAAGTATTTCTCTTTCACATAGCCAGGCTACATAGAAGATAAAAACCTAGTTCTGCTTTTAAGAAATATAGCAGCATTTCTGTGGCTATTAGCTTGGACCAGCATGGTCTGTGCATCTGAAGCTGAAGGCTATAGGATGGCCTGACATGCTGGTGGAATAGAAGGCTCCAACTTAAGCAATGTAGTTTGAATACTGGTGTCCTGTGATCTTCTGCTTACCCCTCAAAGGGTTAACTACTCACCGCTGCCTGCAGCTTGGTGATGCTCTGTCAGGGCTTGGAAGCTGGCCTTGCGTAGCCGCTGCTCAACCTCCAAATGATAAATCATGTCAGGATACAAAACTCATTCTGGTTCTTAAAAATGAATAGGTGATTTGAAAATGCCCTGGGCTGGGTGTGAATTCTGCATCCCCCTTATCAATCACTTGTCATGAATAACATTAACATTCAGGAGTCAGCAGAAGACGGGCAGGTTTGGAGGGGGAAGAAACATAAAGTGATTTCCTGGTATCTTTTGTAGACCAGAATGGCAGTCTTGTTTCCCATTTAGGTAGTTGAGCAAATTTTACATTCTCTCCACCCTGGGGAAAGGACCCTCTGTGCTCTGCCAGCCAAAATGTGGCAGTAACCAGAAATAAAGCTCAGAGATGGTTAAATGATAGGAAGTGCGATGGGGTTTGGTTGAAAGAGGATGAGCTGAGAGGGAAAAGGGTGCGGAAAAGTGGGACCATCAAGTCCCACAGCTGTTTGCTCCAGTCGCTGCATGGACTGGGGTTTCCTCCCCATCCCCATGAACCTGTTGTCTTTGCGTGAGATTGGGGCACTTGGCGCTTCTCAGGGTGGTGGGAAGCTGCATTTACACCATCAAGGAAAAGATGCACTCGGTCACAAGCCCTTCCAGAGCTGCCTGCTGCCTCTGGGTGTTGGCCAGCAGCACCTCAAGCCAAATGAGTTATCACCCACAGCGCCACAGCTTTCCAAGCTGTGTCGTGGATCTGGATGCCCAATTAGATTCCCATTAACACAGACAGTTTTTAGGTGTCCTTGGCTTATCACTAAGCTGAGCCTGGTGCAAAGACCCACCTTGATTCTCCGAGCATGTTTGCGGGAAGAGGTGCCAAGGAGGGCTGTGGCAGCAGGGACCGATGGAGGAGACTTTGGGTTCAAATTTTTCGCTGACTGGTTGTTTGCTGGAGGGATTTGCTTCTGGTTTTGTTTCATAATGGCTTTATTGATATAGATTATAGCTTTAACTGGTGTCAAGGGCACCTAGAGTTCTGGATCACCTTCCTTTAGGGATGCTTAACTCTCAGGAAATGATGCTGTGGAAGTAAAGCGGTTGTAAATTGGGGCTGAGTGTCTTTCATTCCTGAGGATGTCCGTGAAGCGTCCATGAGAGCCAGCATGGGTGGGAGTGGAAAAAGCGCTTCTGTTCCGAGCTTGGGGATGAAGCAAGTCCTGCCCAGAGCTTCTCCGATTACCCCAGAGGTCAGAGCTGAACGTCCTTTTCTTCCTTTCTTGCACAAAACCAAGCGTGAACACAGAGAACATAGCCCAAACACTGTGGTAGCCTCCTGGCCGAAGTAAATGGAGTCATGCCACTCATCTAGGGACCTGCCTTGGTTACCTGCTTCAGGTGTCTGGGATCAGAGGCGGTGCAGCCAGGGCTAGTTTAGATGCTGGAGACTCCTCTCTTTGGTATGTGCGAGGAGATGCCCGTGTGTGCCAAATTCTGTAGCAAAACTTGATGACAGCTCTTCTGCTGGGATTGTGCACCACCTCAATCTCATTACTTAATGATAATGAAGATGGAAAGAGCAAAATCAGCCTCTGTCATTCACCAGGGGCCAGATTCTGCTACCTCTGAAGTGCCTGTGATTTCCAGGGGGTCAGGCTAAGCTCCTGCCTCCATTATTACAGCAAATTATTTTCTTAGCTCTGCCTGTGAGCCGAAGAGGGTGATACGTCCAAACACACATTTAATATTCCCCCCTTCCCTCTTTAGGAAGGAGATGCTGCGCACTATTAAATTCATAATGCTGTGCCTGGCTGCATTAGTTACCATGCAACACACTAACGAGGATGAAGAACATATTTTCCCACGTCTGGAGTACTGCAGAATAGATTTAATAGATTTGCATGTATGGTGCATTTGTGAAAACACTGAAAAAGGGGGAGGGAGGGAAGGGAAAAATGTTTATTTGTTATCAGCTGATGAATAATTAATTTACAAACATTGTCTTGTTAAATATAAATTAAATCCTCATTTGACACACTTTATAATTTAGAAGTATAAGCCCAGCATGAATGAAGAGAACTCCCCACTGACTGCTTTCATGTAAATCCTGAGGAGCCAGGGAGAGAGGTTTGGCTTTCAAAGTTAAAGCTGACAAGGAGTAGCGGTGAGGAAGGGGCTGCTGTGACAAAGCCAGCTTGGGGACCTGGGGCACTTTGTCTTTGCTCATGGGTGCTTTCCATGCAGGGATGGCTTAGTGGGGCAGGGAGGCAGTGGCTGTCCACACAACCCTCTTCCAAGGATTGCTCGCTCCCTGCTCAGAGCTGTGGGTGGCCGAGCTGCTGAATCACAGCTCTTTGAGTAAAATCCCCATCAATGCCACGTTATCAGAGTGTGCAGCAAGCCAGCAGCTGCTTGTGAACAGCTGAGCTATCCCAGCAGCAGGGGCAAAGATCCCCAAGAGAGGAGCTAGGCTCTACAAAAGCTGTATGGCGCTAAGCCACCCTTGCAGAGAGCCCTTAGACGGTTTGAGGCATCTCCGCACAGAAGCAGAGCTGCATCCTGAGGAACGGTGGTTGTGCTTGGTTGGAAGGCAGTTAGTGTGGGAGCTGCAGTGGGAAACCTTGGGTCACAGCCCTGGTGTCCCGCTGCAAAGCTTGGGTTAATATCTTCATTTCTTAATAGATGGGGAAACCGAGACTGGTAATAATTGTCTGGCTCTGAGGAACACTTAAGTCTTGATTATACTTAGCTTTGGCTGCTTTGGAATAAGTAGGAATGAAATTAAATGAAAATGGCACACTTTTTAAGATGCTTGAATGTGTTGCTCTGGAGCACAAAATAAGCCTATAGGTAAAGGAAATTTGTTACACACACACACCCTTCTTCCCTGATAATAATAGACTCCAGCAGTTGCACAGCACTTCTCAACTGAAAGGACTTAAAAATGCTTAACAAATCATCTGTCTAGGAGGCAGTAGCCCAGATGCACCCACTTCTAGGGTGGATGGCAATGCCTGAAGCATGCCGCAATGCTCTGCCAAGGACTGCGTGCTCTTCTTGGCCTGCCCGGTGTGCAGCAAGAGTCAGGCATCAGCATAAATCTAGTGAAGTCACAACAGGACACGCACTCATGTAATGAGCTAGGTTGGGTTTTGGTCCCTGATAAAGATGCATATAGTAGAAATTTAAAATGTTGGGAAATGGGTATTGCTCGGTAAGGGCCCCAGTGCTTTTTCTGGCCATTAGTTTCCACACCTGAGTGATGGCTCAGCACTGCTGGAGCTGGTGGTGCATTTATAACGTCTCCACAAATACTCATTTGCTTGGAGAGTGCTCGTATCTCTCGATTCCTTGATGTTCAGGAACAGTCACCTTCCTGTGTGCCCAAGTGCTAGGAGAGTGACTGTTCCTCACGTAGCTGCTCGTGTTCGCATGGCGGTAAGGTCGGGTACACGGAGAAGGGCAGCGGCCATCCTGTAGCCATCATTTGTCATTGCCTTCAGAAAAAAAAATCACGAGGCCGCTGAGGAATAGCACCAATCATGTGTGACTTGCGGGACAAATCACAAACCGCAACAGAAGGTCTAATGAAATAAATTAGTTACTCCCATCCTGAACGTATCCCAAGAGCTTCTGCAAGTTTCAGGGTCTGCTCCCAAACCAGAAAAGGGCTGATTTATTCACTATGAATAATTCAACCAGCTCCTTTTATTATCCAGAGCATACACTAATCCCCTCTAGTTATTTTCTGTGTGACATCCATGTCGGTATTTTATTTATAGGCTGTTTATTGTGCCGAAAACACAAGGAGTCTGTTATCAGGGAAAATGAACAAAAAGCAGGGGGTTTGCCTCTAAAATTTGGAGCTAAATAAAATATGAAAATCTGGACAGTGGCCTCCTGGGGGGATAAGTGCATTTCTTCAGAGGCATTTCTGGAGAGCAAATCCCTGAAGTTAATTAACATCTGTGCTCCCCAGTCCAACACCAAATGGGGAATGTGGCTGTACTCAGTCAGGTTTCTTAAACTGCAGCATCAGTCCTGGCACACAGGTGCCTCCACACAGCCCACAGCTCGGGTGGCCTCTGGCAACATGGGATAAATCAACATTCATAATTAAGTAAGCAGATCCAATTTCCGGCCTTCTGCTGGCAGGAATGGCTCAATCCCGCATTCATCTCATGCCAGCCTTTGGAGAAAACTCACATTTCTTCAGCCAGGCTGAATGCAAAGGGTTTTTTTGCCCTGAGCCCTTGCAGGCAGCCCAGGAAGGATGCTTACTGTAGGCGCTTCCCAAGTAGCCAGGGTGCTCGCTGTGCCTGACCTGAGAGCGTTGTAACTCGTAATTCCTCACTCTTACTCACAGAAAACCTTTCTAACACAGCTCGTGACCACAACAGCTGCTCCTGGTCTCCCTTTCCAGAGGTCTCTGCCAGTAACTGGGTTTCTGCTTGTTAATAGACCATGATGACAGTTTTCCAGCGACCAGGCAACTCTCCTTACTGGGGCCTGGACCAGGCTGGAGAGATGTCCCCTGCCCTGGCAACCCTGGCAGCTAGCAGCTCTCTCTCGGTTTGGTAGGAGCTTTGCCCTCTGGCAGGGCATTAAAAGAGGCTTTTCTGTGATGCACAGGTGTGGACATGGCTACAGTCACTGGGCGGTGGGAATGCAACCTTGCCCATCACACACTGGTAGGGACGTGCCTGGGAGATGCGGGCTCAGGCTCAGAGCTGCTGCGTGCAGCTGCATCTTGTGAAGAAAAGCACGGATGCAGCCATCTCCATCACAAGAGCGTTAGCTAATGGAGTTGCTCTGCAGTTCCGCAACAGCCCCGCTTCTCCATACAGAGACGTGTATGCGTGGACAGGCCAGGAAGCATGTGTTTGATTCGGGTACTGATCTGTGCTCTGAACCTCATTAAATTGATTCTTCCAAGTCAAAGGGAAAGCACTACTGTGTCAAATTTGAAAGATATAGGCTCTGAGCTGTACCAATAGCTGTCGCTTGATGGGCTGAATTATTTTTAAGGCAGAGTTGATTTATCTGAACTGGAGGCTTTAGATGTCTCCACAGGAGAGGTCTAGATATTTAAGGTGTGTGAAAGCCAAGTCAAAGAGCTGGTCAGCAGCCAAGGTTTCTGGTCTAGGGTGAACAGCCAGCATCATAGGGGAGGGGGTCTCACTCTCCCCTCCCACCTGGGACAAACAGCCAAAATTCTTGAACATTTCTGAGGGAAAATGGGTTAGGGACAATCAAAACATTTATGTTTAGTATCATCAGATTGGTTTGATTTGCTTTTCATATGGTGATAAATTCTGTCCTATAAGTAAAGCATGAAAATAAGTATTTGAAAATAAAAGTCAAAATGAAGTGAATCAAATAGATAAGGGTAAAGCAAAATATTTTGTTAGCTTACTGAAGAAAAAAAAGTTTCTGAATGAAATTATAAGGTTGACATGATTCATTTTAGATTCTGACAATTTTAATTTATTTTCAACAAAATTTCTTTTTTTTTCATTAGAAATCAGTTCTATTTATTTCCTGCATCCCCAGACGAAGCAGTCCTACCATCTTCCCTACAAAGCTGATGTGAAATCTGCCTGCTCAGAATTCAGAGGTTGTGGGTGACCAGAGGCAATACGCTTCAAGACCTCTTCATGCCTTGATGTTAAAGGCTGACTATTCAGACTATTACATCCCATCACCATGCACAGGAAGGGTTTAATTGCCCATGATACAAATTGCAAGCAAGCAGCAGTGGAGCGGTGATACTGACAGCCTGAGCCTCCTGGTGGCACCAGGGCTGGCCGGGCTGAGGCAGCACTTTGCTTCTGTTCCCTGCAACCCCTCACATCTCCTCCATGCCTCCAGGCACTTCCTCGGTGCCTCTGTGTCTTCAGCCTGGTGTCTTATGTGCTGGCAGGAGATACGTGTTAGGGTCAGCAAGTGGGTGGGCAGGTAGATCTTCACAGTTGTCTGCCATGATGCCTCACACTGGTCGGCAGCAGCCCATCCTTCCCCACCGCGGGTTTGCTGACACTGCAGCTGTTTCACACCAGCGTTGATGAGACTGGCCCCACCAATTCCCAATGCAACAGCTCGTCAAAGCCCCAGAGAAATCATGCTGGCTGCACGGGGTGCTGTGGGTGGGGGAATAAGTCTGGTCAGGAGTCTTGGGCTTGCTGTGTGCTGGGCTTGGTGTGTGCTGGTAGCATGGAGCTGATGGTAGCTGGGGACCCTGGTACAAGCCTTACTTGTCCATCTTTGTGTCCAGAGGGCTTTGCTGTGAGGATTTCTGTGGTTGTTCTCTGACCTGCAGTTAGCTGGGAATGGCTCTAACCATCTGATCAGCTTTGCTCAACAGGAAAATTGCGGGCGGTGATAATGGCTCACCCACAGGCAGATGCACATGGGATGTGTGAACCAAAACACTTAGGAGTGTGGGTGGGGGAACACCTTGTCTCCATGTGGCTGGGGAACAGGGAAGGTCAGAGCAGGATTTTGCAAATGTTGTAAGCCTTGTTTCTGACACTTCCCCCCCTGATCTGCTTCTCTTTCCCTCCAGCTTTGCCAGTGTACCTGTTACACCTCCCACACCAGACCTATGTCCATTGGTCTGTCGTTCTCCTCCACAGACACCCAAAGTCACCTTAGTAGTGTAGTGAGGACAAGGAGGGGGAGCGGAGCAGTGCGGTAGAGAAGTGCAAAAAATTTGTGGGAGTTAGGTTGGTTGTTCTTACAGCCACAGGGAGGTAGGATGGTGAAGTTA
Organism: Aptenodytes patagonicus; assembly: GCF_965638725.1. Lineage (NCBI taxonomy): Eukaryota > Metazoa > Chordata > Aves > Sphenisciformes > Spheniscidae > Aptenodytes > Aptenodytes patagonicus. The sequence continues at coordinate 12,572,177 of NC_134957.1, read as the reverse complement.
AGATGATAACTGGCTGATCTTCTCTTCATTTGCTCCTTGAAAAGAAAAGCTGAAGGCAAAGAGAACCGTAATATTCAAGATAACCATTTCCTTTCATGATCTGGCAGTGGTGGACTGACAGACCTGTCCAGAGCTCGCAGCCTTAGTTTGTCACATGAATCTTCACCTTGTGAGAAGGCACAATGGACCCTGATTCCCTCTGCCACAACAAAGAGCCACAGTGGTGACATGGCTTGGAGCAGTGTGCCAGAGGGATTTGCAGAGTAAATCTCACCAGGAGGCTAGGGGAGGAAGGGTCTCTGCAGAGGAGGTAGGGGATGGAAGGAGCACTGGGAATGAGGATGTCGGGCACTCAGTTTGCACTGCAAGGGAGGAGTGAGCCACTGCATGAAGCCAAGCTCCCTTCCCGCTGCTCACGGCTGTTCAGATGTGAGCTCTGCATGCAGCTTCCTGCGGAGCTGGCTGCAAGCTTCAGTCCAGTTCTGCAGCAGTGAGGTTGAGGGCTGCTTAGACGCTGGTACTCTCTTACTGGATCAGCAAGAGGGGAGATGAAAATACCTCAGTGTTGTTGCTATCACAGAAAGCCAAAGGCAGGTCTAAGTGCTGGGATTTGGTAAGGAGCAGCAGAGAATGGGCTATCCAGCTCCCAGGAACTTTGGACTATGCTCAAGAGCCAAAATGGTTCAGTTTCTTTGTATGTATGATTCTGGGATATACAAGCTCTGCCAGTGCATTCCTTATACCTCTGTGTAGAAAACCTGAGCCTTCATCTTTTTCACTACTCCCCAAAGATGTCCTAAAGCCATCTAGAGGAGCTGAGGAAGGTAGAGTGGTTGAGTTTTAAAGTAGGCATCTGCAGTAGGCTGGGTCTCTACAAAACAGTTGGGAGCTGGAAAAAAGGACTGGGAATACCAGCCCCCAGTTTCTGAGGAGAGTCTTTTGCAGCCGCCAGGTGCCATGGGAAGAGAGCAGCCCAGAGCAGCAGAGCTCTGCAGGTACTGCTTGCCCAGTGGCTGGTGTCCTGGCTTCCAAATGACCGCCACACTTAGCCTGAAGTGTGGTTGTATGCCTGGAAAGGAGAATCAGCTGGCCTGGTGTCCCTTCTGTAACTGCAGTCCAGCTTGCTTTGCCCTTCGAATACCCAACAGGGGAGACAGAAAGAAATTGTTCTTCCTCTGTAACCTGATTCATTTCTCCCAGCTGCTTTCCTCAGCTTGGTGCTCCCTTGAAATCTCATTAGGGCTGGCCTGTGATTTTGTGGTGGCTTGAAAAGAAGAACTGCGAAAGCACAAACAAAACGAAGCTGGGAGAAGGAGCTAAATCACGAGCGGTGTTCCCCAGGGCTCAGTACTGGGGTCGGTCTTGTTTAATATCTTTATCAATGATCTGGATGAGGGGATCGAGTGCACCCTCAGTAAGTTTGCAGACGACACCAAGTTGGGCGGGAGTGTTGATCTGCTCGAGGGTAGGAAGGCTCTGCAGAGGGACCTGGACAGGCTGGATCGATGGGCCCAGGCCAATTGTATGAGGTTCAACAAGGCCAAGTGCCGGGTCCTGCACTTCGGCCACAACAACCCCATGCAGCGCTACAGGCTTGGGGAAGAGGGGCTGGAAAGCTGCCCGGCGGAAAAGGACCTGGGGGTTCTGGTCGACAGCCGGCTGAACATGAGCCGGCAGTGTGCCCAGGCGGCCAAGAAGGCCAATGGCATCCTGGCCTGTATCAGAAATAGTGTGGCCAGCAGGAGCAGGGAAGTGATCGTGCCCCTGTACTCGGCACTGGGGAGGCCGCACCTCGAATACTGTGTTCAGTTTTGGGCCCCTCACTACAAGAACGACATTGAGGTGCTGGAGCGTGTCCAGAGAAGGGCAACGAGGCTGGTGAAGGGTCTGGAGAACAAGTCTTATGAGGAGCGGCTGAGGGAACTGGGGTTGTTTTCTCCAAAAGGAGGCTGAGGGGAGACCTCATCGCTCTCTACAACTACCTGAAAGGAGGTTGTAGCGAGGTGGGTGTTGGTCTCTTCTCCCAAGTAACTAGCGATAGGACAAGAGGAAATGGCCTCAAGTTGCACCAGGGGAGGTTTAGATTGGATGTAAGGAAAAATTTCTTTACTGAAAGAGTGGTGAAACATTGGAACAGGCTGCCCAGGGAAGTGGTTGAGTCCCCATCCCTGGAGGTATTTAAAAGACGAGTAGATGAGGCGCTTAGGGACATGGTTTAGTGGGCATGGTGGTGTTGGGTCGACGGTTGGACTCGATGATCTTAGAGGTCTTTTCCAACCTCAATGATTCTATGATTCTATGATTCTATGAAATCAAGGAACTGGCAGGGCAGGAAGAGAAAGCTGGCAAGCACAGCAAGGGGGCATGAGAGACAACATGAAACAGGTTTCCTTGAAAGAGTCAGTGGAGCAGAGTACGCTGTCCCCACCTCCTTCTTCATCTGGGACCAGGAGAGAAGAGTGTCAGGAGTGAGGATTTCTGCAGAGAGCACAAAACCCTCCACTTTCGTGAAAGCAGAACTTTCTCAGATTTTTTGAATGTGCTTTTTTCCTTGAGGATGAGGATTAGAAAGGGATTTATACAGGCAAACAGTTGTTTTCCTCCTGGCCAGCACAGACATTTCCATACAATGGATGGCATCCCAGGGACGTGGGTGCACTGTGCTTTCTCAGACCCATTTTGGTGGGAGGAGGACAGAGTAGCATCAGGGTTTGGGAGGTAGGCCTCTCTCTTAGGTGCCACCCTGGCTCACTGGTTCTTGGAGAGCTGAACCATACTGCCAACCCAGGGCCAGTTTCCTCATGATGCTTTGTGCTGTGTCATGACTCCTCGTGTGGGGCAGCCCGTTAGCCCACCGCAGCCTGTGATTCATCTCCCAGGTGCAGCACAGCTCCCATGGCTGGTGGTGAGCATTGCTTCTTCAGCGCCAGTTCTGGGCTCTGCGGGCTTCTCCACCCTGTCAACGTGCTGCCTGTGAAGGTGGTTTGACAGAGCTCAGTGCTTGTTGGAAGTGAGTGGTTCTCACAGAGGAGGGCATATTTAGGAGAAAGCTGTAGTGATTTTCCTGCTCCTTATACTCTGCCCCTAAGCTCCTGTGACTGGCCACTGTAGGAGACTGTTGGGACAGAGGGACACTGCCTGACATTGTTTGCCCATTCTTATCCCCTCTGGTTTTGCACGCCGCTGTGCCATGCCATGCAATTCCTGCACTGGAAGGATGCTTCTGGCTCTGATCCACACAGAAAGCAGAGCTCCTGGGGTCTGGCAAAGCCAGTGGTGATGCCAATGGTGGTCCCTTCTGTATGAGGTACCAGATTGGCGGCAGGGAGACAGGCCCAGCTGGCAAGCCCTAAGCCTAGGAGGATGCTTGCTCTAATACTTCAAAACCACACAGCCACATGCCTCTGACAGTTGAAGGCACTCATGTCATTTAATGTTTGGAGGACTTTCCTGCCTTCCTTCGCTTCACCTGAGGGCCATTTCCCTGCTGCTGCAACAGGATACTGCTCTCATTCCTGCCTCTCCATCCTAGGGAGGAGGCAGTGAGACTGCAGTGTCCAGCTCCTGAACTGAGCAGGAGCCTGCAGGCAGCCTCATGAGAATCCAGCAGCCCAGGACAGTGAGTTTTGTAAGGACAGAGAGATAGGGCAAGGAGCATGTCAGAGCTGGAGGAACAGAGCATGTTCCCAGGCAATGACAGACTTGCAGATGTCTCCGTGGGGACAAGCTGACCATCCCAGACACCCCTCCCCAGGAGTGTTTAGGACTGGACACCTTGGGAGATTCGTGGGACCTCCTACCTTCCTTTGCCTGGTACAGGGGAGCTGCAGCAGCTGCTCTCCCAGTCCTGGGCAGTATTAGAGTGCCCATCCCAGTGTTTCATTTTAATTGCAGTGGGTGGTGTGGGAATGGGAAGTGCAATTAAAGAAATTCCAGCTTCCCATCTAAATCTTGCCAAGCTGTCCTGGAGGAGCAATCTTGGGGAGTTAATTGTATGTAGTGAGAAGGTTTGTCTTCTAGCCCTTTCAAAGGAAATTTCTTTTTGTCTCGTCAAACGCCCCATGAGCTTAAAGGACAAATAAACAAGAGCACCTGCCTGAAGTGCTAAGTATTCTCTTCCAGTTATCCTACGTGCTTCTGTCCTCACCTCTTCTCTTCCCCCACCTGCTTTCTTCTTCCAGCACAAAGTTGCTTCAAGCCCAACATCGTGGGGAGCATTTAAGCATTTAGCAGTAAGGTTTGACATGCAAACAAGACTTTGGACAAGTGTGGCATTGCTCTGCAAGCAGCCCAGTCATTTTCTAGAGATCATGGTAACTGGGCTGCATCCTTGTTTGCATCAGAAGGTGCTTACACATGACTTTCCACCCAGGCCATGTCCTGTCCTGAGAGTGGTGAAACACCAAACTAAAAGGAGGTGGCTCCTTCCCTGTGGTGCTTTGCATAATACTTCATTGACGTGTTCAGTATCTTCCCCTTTAATTAATTCTGCCCCATCTGCATATAGCATCCTGTGTCTGCGCCTCTGCCTTTTCAGTAATAACCTCGTCAGGGACAGCGCAGACAGACTGTGCTTCTATAAACCAAAGTCTGGCTGATGTCATGTCTCGACTCAAGGACTTTCCTTGATCCTTTGGGTAATGACTGTTAATCAGATGCTAAAACACATGCGTCTAGGTCACACACTCCTGGGGCTCACAGTGAGAGACTTTGTGTGCCAGGCTATGTTCCCATGAAAAGAAGAACAGGCACCATGGCAATCAGCAGCCATCTTGGGGTTGCATGTGAGGAGATAATATCACTGAAGGACAGGAAGCGGTGGTACAAGGGAACAGCTCAGAAGAAAGGGTTTGGGGGAAAAGAAACAGTCTGGTATGGTTGGCTGTCATGAGTATAAAAGTCTACCTTTTAGATGTCCCTGCTTACACATGCATGGGAGCAGGCATGAGCAGAGGTGTGTGGGAACAGGCAGGTAGAGATCTCAGAAGTCAGCACTTGGTTTTGAAAGCCCTGTCCAGATCCTGTCTGCAGAGACTCAAAGGGTGAGCAAGCCATGACTGGGGAGTTTGCAATCGACAGAGCAGCATGTACAGCATGTCTTGTTTGAAGGCTCCTGGCACGAGCACAGGACATGGTGATGGTTTTTAACAGCGAGCCTGTATTATAAAAAGAACGCTGTCTCAACTAAGATTCCCTGGGCAGAGGTGAAAGACATTCAGACAAGGACAGCGCTGCCAGTGTTGCTGCAGAAGTGAAACAGATGGGAAGTTCAGTGTGTCACCTTGAAAACACAGATCATCAGAGCTCTGCTCCTTTTGTCCTTGTGAGATCCTCTAGTCACTCCAGCATCATGTCCAGAAAGCTCTCTGGGGTCTGATTTGGAGAGAGGAGGACCTTGGAAACATAATGAAACTTATATTCTCATTCTTTTGTTCTTTGTGTTGGGGAGATAAAACTCCCCAGGGGAGGAGCAGGGACACGGAGGCATCCACAAGCGAGGAGTCTCACACTCCTAATGGGAGAACTGAGAGAAGCCTGACACTGCCCAGCTGCCCACTGAAGTGGTCACTGTCAGGCATTAGCAGATGTGGTTAGTACACGTCCTCTCTGCTTGCTGCCTTTGGAGAGTGCTTGCACATGTCAGCACGTTCCTGCCTGCAAGCTGTGGGGACAAGAAGTTGTGCATCAGATTTGAAGATTATTCTAAAATAAGATTATTTTATTTAGTTATCCAAGTGTGGACAGCGTCTCCAGACTTTTTGCTATTATTAAGCATGTTCCCTGGGACATGGAGCCAGCTGCTGGGAGCAGCCCAGGGTTTGTCAGAGATGTTTGCAGGCTGGGAGGGATGCGTGGGATGTCGTGGAGAGGAAAATGCTCGCCTGTGCAGGGCTGTGGGGGTGTGAAGTTGCTGAACGCAGTTCTGTCTGAAGGGGGGATGCTTGGGCTGACCCCTGTTTTGCAGAAGAGGGAGACTGGAGGAGAGGCCTCCTGGCTTGCCTCGAGCTGCACAAAGTGACCTACCAGCCCTTGAAAGAAATACACCCCATTCCTGGGTCTCCTCCAATAACTCCTGAGATTTTCCTGAATTGCAACACCCCAAAGAGTTTGCTTATAATTCTTGTTTTGCTTAGCTCTGTGATTGACAGCACGGACCCATCAGGTTCACATCAGCCCACCTGAAATGCTGGCCATGCTTCTCAGGAAAGCAGCCTGCTTCATTGCACTGCAGCAAGGGATTTGCTTGGAGGTGCAGGGGGAAGTGGGCTCTATGAATAAAGACAAATATCAGAACAGTAACAGCTAGAATGAGACTGGCTAGGATATTAATCTCTTAGCCCCACTGTTATTTAGGATCTTTCCAAGCTATCTCTCCAGCAGAGGAAAATGGAGAAACCTGTTTCCAGGTCTCTGTCTCCTCTATTTAGAGGTTTTCTTGTTGCTGTTGAATACAAGTGAAGTTGCCAAAAGCACCTTTAAATCCTTAATTTTATCCTAATTTAGGAAGACATCTAAGACATCTTCATCTCATGGCTTTGCTTCTCTCTTTGGCATTTGTCAGAAAGCTGAGCTCTTAAAGAACACAGAGAAAGAAGCTCATAGATGGATACAGAGGAACCATGGGGTACCAACTCCTCTGTATCCCACTAATTGCACCCTTGAGAGGGGTCAGCTGAACTGCACACACAAACTTGCTTTGAGCCATTTGAAAAGGATCTTCTGGCAGTGCACACTGTGTTTATTTGGTGTATAAGGTAACCTGAAAATACAAACTGCTAATTTCAAGTTGTGTCATGCTAACCCTGTGAGTTTAAGCTGTCAGTCTGAAACTGGGTGGCCCTAACTCATATCTGCTCTGAACCCAGGGTGGAACTTAGTCTAGAGTAGAGTTCCTGCGGCCAAATCCAACTGGAAATACGGGCTGATTCCCCATGTGTGTGCACATACACACAGAGGTGAGAGAGGAGGCACAGGGAGGAGCTAACTGGAGCCAGGCTGGATGTCCTTGCTGTATCAGGAGATCAGGATGGGGAGCAGAGAGGTGCTCCAGGGCCATGAAGGTTAGGGCAGAGTGGCTGGGGCTGGGAAGACCCAAGGAACAGGGCTTAGGGTAGCACAAAATGAGAACAGTGGCCAGCTCCCAACTCTCTTGTGCTGGGGACAGGCTGATTTCTGAACCTGTTTATTTTCTTTTGGATTGAAAAATTTGGGATTTTCTTTGAAATGACTTTTCGCACGGAAATTCCATAGCTTTTCACTTAAACTATGTTTTTAAAATTGAAAGGGTTTGAGAGTGCAGTAAAATCTTTTTGTTGTTGTTTTAATTTTTTCTTCCAAGATGAAATGTTCTTGTCAACTCCACATCCCCTTGTCTCCCACAAATGCTCTTTTACAGGACAGGTTTTTTTCCATTAAATGTTTTCAGATTTTACCATTTTCTAGAACTGGGTTTCCACCAGCATCTGTGCTGCTCACATGAGGAAAACGAGGACTGATCAGTGATGTGTGGCAGTGCCAGGTGATGATGGTGACTAAGGGCCAGCAGGGACATGCTTAAAGGCTGAGTTGGACATGAGCCCACACAACTAGTAGCGGTGACGCTGCAGGGTGTTCCTCAGCATTGAAGAAACTCACGTGATAGTATTTAGGGTAGGCAGTCTTCAGTGTTTGCCTTATGGGTAGTTTGATTTATTATTTTTTATGACTGAAGTTTGATGTAATATTGCATGCATGCCAACATGTGTGTGCTACGTGATGTGTGATCCAAATGGCATGACCTAACTCTTACAGCGACTCCTCTTATTTCGCTAGCTCCTTCTGTTGAAAACACTAAAAAAGCCCGTGCTTTTACACAGAAGTTAGCAACCTCCATGTGCTGCACAGCAGATGGTACAGTAATGTTGGAGGCGTATTTTACAATAACCTTTTTCCACATGGGGAAATTGAGGTATTGAGAAGTCTCTTTCTGATGCTTGAGAATGAATCAGGGGCAGAAAGAATCTGCAGGAGTGCAGGAGTTCAAGAAACAGTACTGCCGTAAGTTTTAGGGGCTGAGCTCATCCTGCCAAACTTCAGCTATTCAGCTTTGATCAGCCTGGACTCTTCTAAGGTCAGTAAGAGTGTGAGGCATTTCCAGAAGACAACTTGGACTGCTTCATATTGGGGTTTCCCTCCAGTGCCTACCCCTCTCCAGTGACTGTAGGGAACCCATGGTCAAACACCTCCTATTTTAATCACCTTGTTCAGATGCCTACAGCTAAGTGGGATCTGATTAATGCTCAGAGAAAGGTCTAAGCACTGTTCCACAGCTGATCAGTGCAGAGCCGCAGTCGTGCAAGGTTCCTCAGCAGCAATGCAAACCGCACCTGATGGGTGCTAAAGTCTTCAGGAACTGTTGTGGTTTAACCCCAGCCAGTAACTAAGCACCACACAGCCGCTTGCTTACTCCCCCCCAGCAGGATGGGGGGGAGAATCAGAAGGGTAAAAGTGGTCCCAAAGGCCGGATAATTTTTGTATAAATCTTGCCTCAGATAATTCTGAATGAAAATACATTTGTAAATGCCAATGTTTCCCAATGGGTTCCCCACCTAGAGGCAAGGGAGCCAGCTCAGCTAGTAAGTTCTTCCTTGTAAATAGCTGGGCTTATGATAGCCACTGAAATTAGATCAAACCACAGGACAGTGACAATAACAGCTCAGATTTTTCAGAAGAGCTGAATGACTTATGCACAGCTTTTTGTGACTTTTTGCAAAGGCTGGCTATTAGTGGCACAAGAGGAGCTCTTTAATGCTGATCCCTTCTGAAAATCTAGGCTTGACAACAAATACTAAACCCCTGGGATAGCTGACCCTCCACTCTCCTGAAACGTTAGCATTGGTTATCCCAGACCTGAATGCTGACCTTTACAGCAGGACATCTGACCTGAGCAGCCAGCCCAGAAGCGAGATCTCACAAGTGACTCCAGTTAGGAGTTAGAAACTGATAGTGGCATCTAACATGCATTTATCATTGCATTTTTGGTTGCTTTCTCCTACAGCAGAGATATTGCTGAGGAGGAGCAATGTAAGCTCATACTGGCTCAAACAGGGTTTGCAGGGGTGGGGGAGAATATGTCAAATGTTGTTTTATTTTGGCCCCAACAGCTGGCAAAGAAAAGAAGATTACCCCAAGCAGAATAAAGTCAGCCCTCCCCATATATGTCGTTTTCTTGGGCTGCCATTACCCCATTTTGTCCCTGCTGTGCCAATGCTTCTTTGCCTGCCTGTGGGCTCTATTTCACCGTTTCACAACGTGTTTCATGCCTTCATCACCACACCCTATCTCCAAGCAGTACCCAGTGCGATCCAGAGCATTCAGATGCTGGAATGGGCTCTCCCCACCTCCTGTTTTCGGCACTGGCCATGCTTGTGCACTTGGCTTTGAGGGCTGCTGCTATCCTAGCTCTTTGTCTCCTCATGTCTGTTTTGAATGAACTGTAGAGGCAACACCATCACTTTGAACATGCTGCATTTGTCCCCATTTAGAGGTATGTTAGGACCTCATCCCCATCGCCTTTGCTCATCCCTGTGTCTAACCAGGGTGAAGGATCAGCCCAGAGAGTGACTCAACTGCCTGATGGCAAATGCTTTTTTCTCATGATCTCATTCCTATGCAAGGGACGTTTTTGGTACCAATCACTCATCACAGGTTGCCTGACAGTGGAGCGAGGGCAAGGAAAATGAAGCGAGGAGTCGTGCACTGCCCTGCTCTGCCTCCTCAGGCAGGACATGCTGTCCAAGGGAGTGCGCTAAGAGCTCCGCATCTATTTTAACGGCATGGTTTGAGGAAGTCAGCTCTGAACCAGCAGCGAGGGCAATGGAGGGAGGATGTGCTGCAGTCATAAAAATTCCACCGAGATAAATCAATAGAGGGAGAAAGAGAATGGGAGGGAGAGATGGCAAAGTCAGACATTGTTCATCTCTGCCCACAGGAGAGAGAGAGACAACGCCTCCATGGTCATGGGGGTTTAACAGGAGTGAAAGGGAGCAAAGTCCGAGTCAGAGAAGAGCTGTCAGGAGCAGGTGACAGCCTTTAGTATAGGCTGGTGGAACTGGATTTGGGAGTCTGGTTCAGACAGCCACTGAGTGCCAGACATGATCCTGCATGGCACTAATTAGCACCTTCTCAGGCAGGCTTAAAAAGAGGGTAAGGAGCAAATTGGCTTGCAGCAGCAAGCAGCAGAACAGTGGGCCAATGGTGTGGACTACTGCCAGTCCAATCCAGACAGGTGCTGCCTCCCAGAAATGCTAGTTATGGGTGAGGTAGGACACCCTGTCTCTCACCAGAACCAAAGGTCCTCATTATGGTGGAAACTCTGTTTGAAAAGACTCAAGATTTTGAACTGGTTGCACCAAGAGCTGGGTCCATAGCAGCCCCTGCCCCAGTTTCCTTTTCTAATCTTCAGCAAGGGGTATCTGCCCAGGAACCCTAGTGCCCTATTTTTTCGTATAAACCATTTACATATAAACCATTACATTATATAAACCATTTAAGTCCTGCAGCAAGGGATGGATTCTCACTAGGTTTATGCACAACACTACTATTTCTATATGTACGAAGTAGATGTATGGAGCACTGCTGGGCTGTATCCTAATAAATAACAGAAAGAGCTGTCTGCTTGCCTTCTCTGGTAAGCTGGTGAGCAGCTTTCCTTGCCTGTGTTTGAAACGTGTAGCTGAACTTAGGACTGGATTCAGCCAATGCCCACACTGCCCCTTCATGCCTGTGTTTAAAAGAAATGTTTGGCTTAAGTTCTCCATCAAGAGGAAGCCCAAGCCCTTGTTCATATGGTCTTGGCTTTCCAGGCATGGGTCAGGCCAAACATGCTATGGCTCAGCCCACCAGTCAACACACAGTCTTTGGCTCTTCCTAAGTGTGCCATGGATGTCCTGACCCCAAGCTAAAGATGAGCCTGCAAAGGTGTCAGTGGTCACCAACACCTGCTCCCAGACTTAAAAAGCAAATGTTCTGGCTGTGACTCCAAAACAGTGGCCTGCAGACCAGAGGACAGGGCTCTGCTTTGCCTGAATCCCTCTCAGAAAGACATGTTCTTCCTTCTCTTTCACAGGAATACACCATTGATATTTTCTTTGCTCAGACGTGGTATGACCGGCGTCTTCGTTTCAACAGCACCTTGAAGGCCCTCACGCTGAACACCAACATGGTGAGCCGCATCTGGATCCCAGATACCTTTTTTAGGAACTCCAAGCGGGCCGATTCCCACTGGATAACCACTCCTAATCAGCTCCTCCGCATCTGGAATGACGGAAAAGTGCTCTACACGCTCAGGTATATCCAGCAGGCACTGTAGCTGGTTGCTGACGTGAGGGAACGAGGAGCTGGTCAAAGTAGAGGAGGTTTCCAGGTGCCCTGGGACAGAGTAGTGGAGATGTCTCCTAGAGCTGATGGGAGTACACATGCAGTACTGGTTGCAGAATGGGCTTCCTCTTCCCAGGATGAAGGCTTCCAAAAAATCAAACTGTTTTTCCATATCATACCTAGAAAAAAGTCAAAACTACAAATAGTTTCCTAAACCAAAATCCTTTAAAAGTTTATGTTGGTCAGTCCAGCTATTTTGTTCTGATAATAAACATTTGGCTTTTGTTCCCATAAATTCTCACCCCCATAAATTAATCTGAAAAGCTCACTAAACAAAAAGTCTTTCTGAATGTGAAAATTAGATATTTTTTCTCACTTTGAAAATATCCAAACATATGTTTTGTTTTGCTGCTGTTTTGAAATGTTCCTGCAAACAGACTGATCTTCAACAAATTGGTGTTTCTCTCTCAAGAAAGCGAGAATCCCTCTGTCACATTGTGGTGTTGGAAACAAACCACCTTCACCAACACAAAATCTCAGTCTCCCTCTCTCTCTCTTCCTCTCTCAGACTAACAATCGAGGCTGAATGTCTGCTGCAGCTGCAGAATTTCCCAATGGACACTCACTCCTGCCCTTTGGTTTTTTCCAGTTGTGAGTATACATATTTTTAAAATAGTTTTAGAAGGCAAGTAGAGAAGCCTCAGCAGAGTAAAACTCTTCTGGGGAGACCATCCTCCCTTTTAGCTACATTTTTCACCTAATGTCTATGACTCTTTTCCTGGGCTATTACCCGTCATTCCCTGAAGCATCCTCCCACTCCTGGGCTAGCAGAGGTCTTCAGGGACAGATTCACAGCACCTCTGAGTTTCTCCTTAATTTGGGTGGACAGTTGGAGGTGATTATTTCACTGACCTTCTGGTCACTATGACCTACTAGACAGAATATATCCCTTCAGCTGGCAGACAAATGGCACCCGTCCTGCCTTGCATCTTGCCCCTTCTCCCACTCTCTGAGGGGACAGCTTGGCTTTCCAGACCTCAGCCCAGAGACAGGCCCACTTTCTGCACCCAAGGCCATCGCAAAGGAGGGGTACTCAGACCTCCCCTCTCAGTCCCCACTTGTCCATTCTCATCAGCAGACAGGGCTGCTGATATTGGCACATCTCCACTGGTAATTTTGCAGGGAGCCTTTCTGCACCAAGAGATTCCTGTCCTCATGCGTTGGTTGGAAATCTGATTTAGTCATCTTAGCTTGGGTTCACCTCTCCTGCTTCCTCTGCCACTGAAGGGATGCAGCTCATGTGGCTCTGAGGTGCTTCAGAGGGAGGCAGCATTCTGAGGAGATACCATCCCCTCGTCTCCCACCATCCTTCATTCTTTGCTAATTAACAGTGCATGCCATACATGCTTGATAATTAGAAACACACTTTTAGATAGCTGCCAAGCTCTTGCTCCTTCCTTCCTCTGAGGAATTCTCTCGTAGGTGTTGAGGTCCCTCCTTCACAGTAGCCTTGTTTCTTTGTCAAGAAAGCCAGAGCTAGGAGGAGCCCTGCTCCAGCCTGCAGGAGCCAGGTCTCCTTCTCCATGGAGAATGCATCCCTTCTTTTCCATGCATAGATCAGCTCCCAGGGTGAGAGGTACGGAGATAGTCAGAGCAGCCAGAGTCATGCTACCTCCCATGTTGGCACCTTTGTATTCCTGGTGTACTCATGCCTGGGAAGGGAAGGTAGTGATGAGGAGTGGTGAAGGCCCCGTGCTGCCCCAGGAGCTAAAACCCTTAAAGATTTCAGGCTGGGGGAGTCCGCTTACAACAACTCAAGTCTCGTTCCCACCAGTGCAGTCCTTAGAAAGGCTTTCTAGCACTGCTTTTCCCATCCCTAGGATTTGAAGCAGCCCACAAGGGGAGATGCTATCCCTACTCCCATTGCATGTGGGGATGCCTAAGGGAATCTAAACAAAAGGCATCAGAAATATCTACCTGAGAGCTTCATGTTTACAAAACAGCTAGAGTGAGATACCAGTGCTTTTGCAGTCAGGGTGGTGAATGAGGTGGAGGCACATGACATACTCTTTCATTGATGTCCTTGCCCCTTTTCCCAGATGGCTACCCACGCGAGGAGATTGTCTATCGCTGGAGGCGCTACTCCATTGAGGTCTCTGACCAGCGCACCTGGAGGCTCTACCAGTTTGACTTCACAGGGCTGAGGAACACCTCGGAAGTTCTCAGGACTGGAGCAGGTGAGTCAAAGGGAGACAGCCCACAGAAATGCCAATGTGTTGGAGAACTCGTGGGAGGCAAAGGAGTCATCAGACAGCTCCACAATGGTGGGGAAGGAAGGTCACAACAGCACAATTAGATAAACGTTAAGAATGAAGGGATGGACCTTTGCTAGAGGGAGCAGAAGTGATGGAGATGAAGGGTGAAGGGAAGACAAAGCAGGGGTAGGCCAGAACCACTGACATCTGTGAACTGTGGGGTGACAATGCTGATGTGAATGAAGCTATCCCTAATTGAAGGGTCAGGAGGGAGAGGAGATGGAGCTCAGATCCCCTCTTGCTGCAGTATGTGCATACTATGCAATCCCTGGGTGATGCTTATAATTGGAACAGGGGTGGAGAAATCAGAACGTGCAGGTCTCAATCTTTCCTTCTGTAACGTTGTGTAGGGCTGATGAACACATGAATTATGCTTTAAGAGACAGGAACAAGGCTGCATGTGTGAAGAAACCAGGGAATGGAGGCCCTTCAGCTCCTCCTCCTTGTAATAGCTCACATCCCCTTTCCTTCCCACAGACAACTGAGGAAAGCCTCTTTGGGTTCCTGCAGGTGGGGTGAGCTTATATTTTTAAGCCCTCTGAAGCAGCAAGTTCAAGTAGTGCTTCTCCCACTCTGCAGAAAGCTGCTGCTGCCAACACCGGCAGCTAGCCTCTAACCGGGGTAGAAAGGCAGCACAAACCAGGACAAGAAGTGGTGCAGTGAAAGTGTCTTGAATGCACCAGTGGCTGTCTGACACTTGTAATCCTCTTTTGTGGTAATTGCTTGCAAGCTCCATCTTAACCCTAGAGCTGTCAGGTGGCTTTCTTCCACTCCTCACTAGGAGCCTCTGAAAAAGAGGAAGAACCTCAGCTGTAAGTTGCCAAATGAGCAATTAAGATGTACAGCACCACATGCCTTTTCCAGGGGCAGAACCAGAGTCTCGACAAAAGTGATTGAAGGACACCTCCTTTGTCACAGCTCAGGTAGTTAGTTGGCAAGCCAGGCCATGTAGCCTGTTACAGCTAAATAGCTTCTATAGAAAAGAAACCCTTGCAGCAATCAGCTGAAGATGAATGTTCTCTATAGTTTTGTCCCTGAAACTTTTCAAGACAGTGTGCTTTACAGTGTGCTTGGACACACAGCCAGGCCAGTACAAATGCAGCCTGGTGGCCACATAGCCAGCCAGGCAGATAGCCAGTTGGGCAACCACGAAGTCAGCTCTTAAATTAGCCACAAAGACATTAAGTCAGACAGCTACAGAGCCAGCCAGGTAGCCACAGAGTCCACTAGCCACAAAACCAGCAAGCCAGCCACAATGCCAGCGAGTCACCAAACCTACTCAGCCAGCCACGCAGCTGTCCATGAAGCTAACAATCTGGGCAGCCACAAAGCCAGCCACAAAACCAGCAGCCAGGCACTTAAAACAACAAGAAAACCTCATCAAAAACACTCCAAATTCTGAAACTTCGCTGATTTTTGTGTTTTAGGAAGCCACATGTTATCATTCCAATGTCTCTGTTGCTTTTTCCTAGGGGAGTACATGGTGATGACAGTTTCTTTTGACCTAAGTAGACGTATGGGTTATTTTGCCATTCAGACTTACATTCCCTGCATCCTGACTGTTGTTCTTTCCTGGGTTTCCTTCTGGATCAAGAGAGACTCTACACCAGCCAGGACATCTCTGGGTAAGAGGCAGGTTGTTGCACGTCTGATGCTTATCAAACTCTGCGAGGCTAGCAGACTGGCAGAGTTGGAGTACAAAAATCTCCTAAAGTACTTTGCTGTTTTCTGGCATTATTCAGCTTAGTGGAGGATAGTCCACTCCTCCATCTTTCTGTTTGTAACACTATCCTCAAGCTCAACCGAATCTCCAACTGTGCTGGCTTGGACTATTGGATTATTTCAGGATAGCACAACAGTCTCATATCTTGATCTGAGACCTGAACACAGTCTTTTCCAAATTGACAATGTGGTATATTCATGCGCCGAAAGGGAGAGGGAAGGGGTGAGCTGTGGCATTGCAATGCTGGCCAAAGGGCTCCTGTCACATGCATGTATTCTGCATTTCCTCATGACTTTTCAAGGGCTCAGTGTAGGACCAGTGACATGAAGGTTGTAAGGTAATGAGCAAAGTTGCTCAGCTGTATCCATAGAGTCCCAAGCTCTGGCAGGATGTCGAAGCCCTGTAGGTACAGCCTTTCTGTCAGTCACACCATAGCGGGAGGACGTGACAACAGCTCTGCCTATTGTTTAGACTTTCTCAGCAACCTGCAGTGGCTCTTTGAGGCAGGAAAAAGCTTATGTTGATTGAATCCTGCTCTGATAGGCGCTAGAGAGGTCTTTACAAATCTTTAATGCACTTTGGCTGTATCTGCATTTTGCAGCAAGCTCTGCTTCCCAGTGCTGTCCTTTCCATCAGCCCCACTGACTTTCCCTTTAATTGGAGGTAGCATTCCCAGCCCTGCCTGCAGGCCTCTGTGGGGAGGGAGAGGAGGGGCAAGGGGCCATCAGCATCAGGCAGGGCTATTCAGAGCGCATCCATTCTGGCCATCTCTCCCCACCTCCCTATCAAAACCAATTTCTTTGGTGCCCATGGAGAGAGCAGGAGGAGGAGTTGGGTGTCATTTCCAATGGAGATGAGGGTACGCCATAGTCCATGGCTGGGAAAGGAATGAACAGCAAGAGGCAAAATGTTCTGAGTAGCTGACACCACTATGGTGGCTGTCTCAAAAAACAAAGGCAAGTTTCCCCAGGATGGGGGCCTCTCTCTGTGGGAAGGGACTTCAGTACACCAAGAGTAATGTATTCTCTCCACAGCCCCTGTTGTACTTAATACAAATGATCCCCAGTACATTTCAAGCCTGTCAGCTTACATTAGGGAGATGTAAACTGGACCAGTTCCATTGGCATTTCAAATATATGGGAAGTCACATCACATCTACTAATGCAAATACAGCAGGAAAATATTAAAATCTCTTGCCATGCTCCCACCCAGAGCCATTGGGGTGACCCCAGGAAAGGGTGGCAGGTGGATTTAGATGAATGCTAAAGAAGGAGGAACAGGTGGAGTTCCTGCTTCTTCTCCACATCCTAAAAAGCAGTGGATGAGATCACGATACCAGCTCTTGCAGCTGATCCTTTGTTGGCTCCTGATACTTTATGTCTGGAAACAGGTCTGTGAGCATTACTGCTGCTGCAGAAACAATTCCAAGTCCCATTCAAGTCAAAAGGGATTCCTTGTCATGTCCTACCCACTTGCCCTCTACGTCAAGAAATGGATAGATTGTGAAGAGCTGTCTCTGAAGAATAGTCATGAGCAGGTTGAAAGCTTATGTGTAAGAATTAGAGACCGAGGCAACAAAGGGAACCTTGTGGTTGGTGTTTACTACAGGCCGCCCGATCAAGGGGAGCCTATTGACAAAGCCTTCTTACTCCAGCTAGAGGAGGCATCGCGCTCACAGGCTCTCATCCTGCTGGGGAACTTCAACCACCCCAACATCTGGAAAAGTAGCACGGCAAGCCGCAGGCAATCCAGGAGACTCCTGGAGGGCATTGAAGATAACTACTTAAGCCAGGTAATAGACAGCCCTACCAGAGGGGATGCGATACTGGACCTGTTGGTCACCAATGCAAGTGAGCTAATCGGTGACGTCAAGATTGGAGGCAGCCTGGGCTGCAGTGATCGTGCACTGGAGGAGTTCGCAGTCCTGAGGGGTATGGGTCAGGTGAAGAGTAAAGTCAGGACCCTGAATTTTTGGAAAGCAATCTTCCAGCTGTTCAAGGAGTTAGTCAGTAGGACCCCCTGGGAAATTGCCCTCAGGGACAAGGGAGCAGAACAGAGCTGGCAGATCTTTAAGGTCACTTTCCAAAGAGCGCAAGAGCTCTTGATCCCCATGTGTAAGAAATCAGGAAAGGAAGGCAAGACACTGGCATGAACGAGTCAAGACCTGCTGGTCAAACTAAAGGGCAAGAAGGAAATGCACAGGCAGTGGGAGCAGGGACAGGTATCCTGGGAGGATGCTGCCCGGTTGTGTAGGGATGGGGTCAGGAAGGCCAAGGCCCGGCTGGAGCTGAACTTGGCAAGGGACGCAAAGAATAATAAGAAGGGCTTCTACAGGTATGTCAGCCAGAAAAGGAAGGTCAAAGAAAGAGTACCCCCCAGATGAACACAACTGGCAAACTGGTAACAACAGATGAGGAGAAGGCTGAGGTACTCAACAGCTTTTTTGGCTCAGTCTTCACTGGCAACCTCTCTTCCCACACCCCTCGAGTGGATGGACTGCAAGACAGGGACTGGGGGAGCAAAGTCCCTCTCACTGTAAGAGAAGATCAGGTTCGTGACCACCTGAGGAACCTGAACATACATAAGTCTATGGGACCTGACCAGATGCACCCCAGAGTCCTGAGGCAATTGGCTGATGCAATTGCCAAGCCACTCTCCATGATATTTGAAAAGTCATGGCAGTCAGGTGAAGTCCCCGGTGACTGGAAAAAGGGAAATATTGCACCCATTTTTAAAAAGGGTGGAAAGGAGGACCCTGGGAACTACTGACCTGTCAGCCTCACCTCTGTGCCTGGGAAGATCATGGAACAGATCCTCCTGGAAGCTACGCTAAGGCACATGGAGGACAGGGAGGTGATTCGAGACAGCCAGCATGGCTTCACCAAGGGCAAGTCCTGCCTGACTAACCTAGTGGCCCTGTATGATGGAGTGACTACATCAGTGGACAAGGAAAGAGCTACAGATGTCATCTGTCTGGACTTCTGCAAGGCCTTTGACACAGTCCCCCACAACATCCTTCTCTCTAAATTGGAGAGAGAGGGATTTGATGGATGGACTATTCGGTGGGTGAGGAATTGGTTAGATGGTCGCATCCAGAGGGTAGTGGTCAACGGCTCAATGTCCAGATGGACATTGGTGACGAGTGGCATCCTGCAGGGGTCTGTATTGGGACCAGTACTGTTTAATATCTTCATCAGTGACATAGACAGTGGGATGGAGTGCACCCTCAGCAAGTTTGCAGATGACACCAAGCTGAGTGGTACGATTGACACGCCTGAGGGACGGGATGCCATCCAGAGGGACCTGGACAAGCTTGAGAAGTGAGTCCATGTGAACCTCATGAGGTTCAACAAGGCCAAGTGCAAGGTCCTGCACCTGGATCAGGGCAAGCCCTGGTATCAATACAGGCTGGGAGATGAAGAGATTGAGAGCAGCCCTGCTGGGAAGGACTTGGGGGTACTGGTGGATGAAAAGCTGGACATGAGCCAGCAATGTGCGCTCGCAGCTCAGAAGGCCAATCGTATCCTGGGCTGCATCAAAAGAAGTGTGGCCAGCAGGTCGAGGGAGGGGATTGTGCCCTTCTACTCTGCTCTCACAAGACCCCACCTGGAGTACTGCGTCCAGCTTTGGAGTCCTCAGCACAGGAAAGACATGGACCTAGTGGAGCGGGTCCAGAGGAGGGCCACAAAAATGATCAGAGGGATGTAACACCTATCCTGTGAGGAAAGGCTGAGAGAGTTGGAGTTGTTCAGCCTAGAGAAGAGAAGGCTCCAGGGAGACTTTATTGCGGTATTTCAATACTTAAAGGGGGCTTATAAGAAAGACGGGGACAGACTTTTTAGTAGGGCCTGTAGCGATAGGACAAGGGGTAATGGTTTTAAACTAAAAGGGGGTAGATTCAGACTAGATATAAGGAAGACATTTTTATGGTGTGTTTTTTATGGGTGGTGAAACACTGGAACAGGTTGCTCAGAGAGGTGGTGGATGCCCCGTCCCTGGAAACATTCAAGGTCAGGTTGGACGGGGCTCTGAGCAACCTGATCTAGTTGAAGATGTCCCTGCTCATTGCAGGGGGGGTTGGACTAGATGACCTTTAAAGGTCCCTTCCAACCCAAACTATTCTATGATTCTGTGATGAGTTTTGCATTGGGCTGAAGTCATCCTGGGAGCAAATGCTCAAAGACAAAGGGAAAACAAGAACAGAGGCCTTTGTATTCCAGCTGTGGTTGGAATATAATGTCAGATGACACAGTCCTGTGTCATCTGAGACATTGCCATGCTTATTGCTGACTCAGCCAGACATCACTGACTGAATCCCAACTCACCCGTTGCCTGCCTAAAGCCATCCATCCAGTGTTATTGCCTCTTAGCACGTCCTTCCTTTGGATTCTCCTCCCATCATCCAAGCAGTTGTTCCTGTGTACAGCCTTAAGCAGAGTGCGAGTTCCCTACTCCTTTACCAGTCCACACTGATGGCCTGTGTGACACCTGGGTTTTGAACAGCTCTTTTTCCATAGAGCATTGTCAGAGGGCACCTCAAGACCAGAGTCTCGCTGAGCAGAGCAAAAATGGAACTAGACAACCAGAGGAATTTCTTTCCCACAGGAGAGGGGAAATGGGGATGTTTTGGGGGCTGGATGCATGTAGAAGACAGAACTGTTCCTCTTCATTACTTACTTAAACCAGTTCTTTTCTCTCTTAGGTATCACAACTGTGCTAACAATGACCACCCTGAGTACCATCTCCCGCAAGCACCTTCCCCGTGTTTCCTATATCACAGCCATGGACCTCTTTGTCTCTGTGTGCTTCATCTTCGTCTTTGCAGCTCTCATGGAGTATGCTACACTCAACTACCTGGTGGGAAACAAGAAACCACTTGAGCACAACAACAGGAAAGCCAGGCTGGTAGGTCAAAGGGGCCAGCAGAGGTGGATACTGTTAGAACCCCAAGCTATTTAGAAATATCCCTCCTGAGCCTGCATTGGAAACTGCTGATGTGGTTTAGTGCCTGACCCATACTGTGTTCATAAGGTCCTCAGACCACTCTGTGTGCTGTGTCTGAGAACCTGAAAGGTGAGACACAACCAGAAAAAGCAGCTAAGGCTCCCCTAAAACAAGGAGGTCCCTGTCAGAGCCAGGCACCCTGTGCTCTCTTCAAAATTGCTGGAGAGCTTATCAGTACAGTTTAGGATGACTGACATGACCAAATGTAAATGTCCACTTTAAGACAGGGTGATCCACACCCAGGTTCTTCCACCTGGACTAGTTTGACCTCTGTGGATTACAGAGGTATCTTAGGTCACAGAGATGCAGAAACCTACTTTCTTTTGTGGTCTGTCCATCAGAAGACCTCCTGAGTGTGGGGATAGTGAACCCAGAGTGGTCATCATCTTCTTGAGATCTGCCCCAGGCTCATGGCAGGTACTTCTGACACATCAGCTGAAACAGGCCTCTGAATTGGGACAGAACTGAAAGCAAAAAAGACAGATCTCTTCTGTGCCAGTCTCATTTCCCAGCACGGGCAGAGAGAGCTCTTCCATGAGGCTGATGATATGCCTCTTCTCCTGGGCCAAGAGGTTATGAGTCACACACAGCCTTTCCCCAGCTTTTCTCCAGCAACTGACAGCAACCAGAAGACACATCTGGACTGTGTGCTGTGTCTTCAGAGACAGCTGAGCTCAGGGGAATGAGGGAAGAGGCTAGCACAGCTGAAACCAAACAGGTCCTGTTTCTGCACTGACTATTAGTGGCAGAGATGGGGAATCAGAACAATTAGGTCTCTGCTGACTAAGGCTATGCCCTAGGGTACCAGGGAGGAAACTCACAGTCATGCAGGGAGCTGCCAGTGTCCACAGTATGCCAAGGTGGTGATTTACAACCAGGTGCAGAGATGGGCGATGATCAGTCATCCCTCTCCATTGAACTGCACCTATGCTATGAACTGATCTATTGTCAATGAGTTTTGGTGTCTAGAACATGGTTTCTTGCCCTTTCCTTCCCTTTAATCCACCTACCCCTCCACATTACAGCCGCCTGCCGGTGCACAGGTGATGCCATCCTTTACCACCATCAACATCAACAACATCATGCACTGGCCCCCAGAGATAGAGGAGGATGAGGATGACGACCCTGGCTCCCCGTGCCTGGAAGGAAAGGAATGTGAGAGGTTCTTCTGCTGCATTGAAGACTGTCAGACAGGAATGTGGCGGGAGGGGAGGGTCCGCATTCACATCTCCCGTCTGGACTCCTACTCTCGCGTCTTCTTCCCCACCGCCTTCCTGCTCTTCAACATTGTCTACTGGATTGCCTATCTCTATCTCTAGCCATTCTTTGTCCTCAGCTGGAATGGACTGGGGACCAGCAAGATGGGCTTCTCAAGGAGCATAGAGAACAGCATCTCTTCTGTTGTAGTCAATTGTCGGTCTGAGCAATCCAGCCTGGTGATTCCCTCTTCCTGCTCTCTCATCTCTTCTGAGAAGAACCAGACAGCTTTTTTTTAGCCTTCTAACATATCTTTTTAGAGAATCTACCCTTCCCAAACAACCCCCTCTCCAGCACCACCAGCATTTTACTCCTTGTAAGACTGCCCAAAAACGTCCTGTTCCCATCTCAAATGTTAGGGATTTTGTCAAAAACAAAAACCGTAATGCATTTCATTTTTCCATCCAATCCTACTCCAAAATTCCATGGGAAGTGATGGGAAATGGAGTTTTCTGCATAGTTACTAAGATTGGAAAGGAAATAAAGTAGATCTTACAACTTCTGCACCACTTCCACCGGAACAGACTTTGTGGAGCGCTAGAGGCTTGGAAAGGTCAGAAGGAAAGAAGTGTGAAAGAGGGCAGCAGTACAGCTTTCCCACAGTAACTGGGCTTGGCTAAAATGTTTTGAACCTGCCCAGAAAGCTGACAGTGGCACTGACAAGAATGGAGTAGCTGCAAGGCTCCACCAGCTCCCTGTAGAATATCTGTGGAGCATTCCTCATGCATCACTCCACTTGTTGTACCAAGTGGCACCCAAGGCATCCACCCACTGAGGCATTGCTGATTCTCATCAGATGGTGGTAAAAAGCACTTCACAAGTTTGAAAGGCCCATCTGCCTTACTGGAGCAGACTCCTCAGGGCCCACGGTGACATTCTGCTTATGCTGGGCATAGCCAAAAGAGAGAGGAAGTCCTTACACTACAAAGACCAGAAGGAGTTTCACGAGCCAGTTGTGATGTAGCTTCCTCTGGCCTGTCTCATGTGAACTGGGCCCTATTGTACCATGCATCATAGCAGGGAAGTGCTCTCCTTCACAACGACGCTTGTTGAAACCATTAGATCTTTGCTTGGTAGTACGTGCTAACCTGAGAAAAGGGTACTAGAAAAGGGAACATGATCAGCTACCAGTGCTGCACCTACCAGTGGTGGGGAGAGAGCATTCCTGCAGCTCAAATGTGTTTCCTTACTTCCTTTTTTTTTAATAATTACATTAAAAAAACAGACTTCACTAAAACCGTATGGCTCCTCCCAGTTGCCAGCAATATTTGCCCTTTTCTTCCCAAAATCAGGAAATGGAGCGAGTCATCCTTGGTAGATTTCAGGAAGGTCAGACATAGTGATATGGTTCCTTATGGTCCATCTTAAAGGGCTAGAGAAATGCGTAATACAGTCACAACTGGGAAGAGGAAGAGGAAACTCAGCCCAAGGTCCCAAGGTCCATAATGTGTAAATCAGCTGTCTCCCCATTTATACCAACTGCTGATGTGGCCCACAGCATGATTGTGAAAAGCAGTGTGCCATTAATAGTTACTTACTGTGTAAATTACAAACAAACAAAAAAATCCTTTTAAAAACAGCATGTTTTAGAAACAATTAGTACTTAAAAGGCTTGTCACGAGAAGAAAGCTGGCATGGCTGCAGAGAAAAAGCTAGGAACAGCTGGCTTACAGGACAGCTAACAGGGGCAGAAGGTTTTACATATTCTTAGAGAGCAATTTGATCTGGTTTAAAGATGGATTTTGACACTGTTAAATCTGATCTGAATAATGAAGTGTCATGTTTAATTCATTCATAAATACAGCCTTACCTTGGTTCCAGAGGAACAGCTAGAGCGCCTAATTAAGTATACAGTAGTACAACACTCAGCTAAGTATAACCTAATGGGGTCAGACCAGCATAGCTCTGGAAGGGGAAATTGTGCCTGTCTAACCTGTTACAGTTCTTCTTTTAAAATACCAAGTAAGAGATAAAGGTTACCCAGAAGCATAATTTGCTTAGCTATTCCGACAGCTTTTGAAAGGATGGAAAGAAATTATGGCGGGTGGTTCTAACTGAGGAAATTGATTTACCAAAAGAATTATTAAGGAGGTTCTAATTAGAGGAAATTAACTGAGGAGAGGGGAAAAAAGAATTGTTAAGGAGGCTCTAATTAGAGGAAATTAATGTTTTAGAGAGAAAGACAGAGAGGGAGAAATCTAAGAAAAGAATCAAAACAACTTCCAGACAAGGAGAGCTGTTGGGTGACAGTACCAACTCCCAGGCAAGTGGGCTGATGTTCTGGTTCTGATAGCAAAGCGCTATTAGATGTAGCAACAGAAAAACCTCCTATGACTCAACCGTACACTGACAAGGAGCTGGATTAAACAGGGTCCTGTGATCTCTGTGGGGAGCCAAAAGGAAAGAGCATCCTATATTAAAACTGGCTTACGCGACAGACTCTGAGTGAAGCATGTCTTCAGGTATCAGAAGGCAGCTGCTAGTGTGTGCGTGGGAGGGGGCACCCTGGTGGCAAACCAGGGCCCGTGCCAAATATGCTCATTAACAGTACGGTGGCATAAAAGGCGTGCAGGCAACATAGGCTGCAGCGAACACAGGCAGCAAAATGTGGAAGGGGAGCATCTGAGAAAGGGATGGTGGAAGGAAAAATTTAACATCCATGTGCAAAGGAGTCCAAACATCTGCAATTCACTGTAGCTTCGAAGCACTTGGGAGACTTGATGGACACAGATAATCATCATGGGCACTGCTGTACAGACTTCAGCCCTGAGAGCAGCAGCTTGTTGAAATTAGACCTTTTACAGAATCAGCCAGGAGAGAAGCAGGGTGTACAAGAGACCTAAAAGGATGACAGGGACTTGGGCAAAGTAGACTTGAAAGATTATAAGATTTCACCAAAAAAAAGATAAAGCCAACACACACCTAGGTAGTTTAACCAATGATGGAGGATTTGACAGAGGAAAATAGCCTAGCGTGGGCTGGAGCACAAGGAAGCTGATTACTAAGGCTGGGGAAGGAGGAGGGAGGGGGCTTTTTGGCTTAGGGAAATCTGTGCCCATCATAAATAGCTCAATAAATAAAGGCATGCACGAATTCAATCATGTTTTTCAGTTTCTACAGTATCTCAAAAAAGGAAAGCTAAGAAAAGACAGAAAGAAAAATCCGCCATTTTTTTTAACTACTTTGCAAAGCTCCAGTTTCCTGAAAAAAGGTTTCCCTGCTCTCAGCAGGGAATCCAGGGCACAGTAACCGTGTTTGGCCCGGCTCAGCAAGGCAGTGGGAGCCAAGCCCCACTGGTCCCCTCCTAGATTGGCATAAACCACCTGCCCTTCCCTGCATGCTGTAGTTTCTGCCATCATGCTGGAGTGGTTATGGTACCGCAGTGTCTTTCAGCCTGGGACAGCTATTGCCTTTTCACCAGCGTCTGACTAGCTCACTCCAGGGGGACACAGCCTAAGAACATGGGGCTGAGCTGTGCATCACCAGGCAGGAGGGACAGAGACACCTGGGCAGCTGTAAGACACCTGGGTGGCTGCTCTGCCTCCTCCTCTCACACAGGTTTCAACCTTCTTCCCTGCCCGGAAACTTGGTGGAGAAGCCGGGTATTGCCATCGTCACAGGCAAGTTGGCACTGGGCTTTCCTCACCTCCTCCCTCCCCTTTCCAGGGTTGATCGAGTCACCTTCCCACCCGCAGCGCCTACAGAGGACCTCTGTCAGACAGCTACTACATGACAAGTTTCCTTGCTGGTGGCCTGAGAGTGCCTGATGCTGGCTATCATGGCTGATCCTGTAGCAGAAGAACACGCATCCCAAGTTAGTGAACTTTGCTATGAATGTGGTCAGTTCCACCTCTTGCTGGACAATCATCTCTACAACTTCCACAATAAAGTGGACGATGAACTCATGTGCCATATCTGCCTTTAGGCTCTGCTCCAACCTATGGACACCCCCTGTGGACATATGTACTGTTTCAAATGCCTTGAAAATGTCATGCAGGAGTATAAATTTGTCCTGTGGATTGGAAAAAAGCTCTCTTTCCAGCAGTGGCACAAGTCCAGCCTTCTAGTACAAAACCTGTTGGATAAGCTGATTGTCTTCTGTCCTTTCAAGGCAGAGTGTCAGCAGGCAATGCAGCAGTGTGAACTAGAAGCTCATCTGCAGAACAGGTGTCCTGGCTTCAAGATATACAAATCTGAACTACAGTGGAAAAAGAATCCCATTTCCAAAGGGAAGGCACATCCTCCTACCAAGGTGGAGACAAACACACACAAGGATCCAGAGGTACCAAGTGGAGGATCGTCATTTGTGGCAGAAAGCTCTGCAGCTGCTGTGGTATCGCTAGGAACTGCAGAGCTTGGACTGGTTAATCCAGCTTTTAAAGAGACTGAAGAAGACCCTCCTCAGAGAGTTAGTCTTATGGCTGAAACGAACACAATTGAAATTCACGGAGAAGACCCTGAGGAAGAGTTGAGGAGGAGGATAGCTGGGGGTAAAGACACCCCACTAGGAACCACTGTTGTTCAGGAAGTCTTGCGGGATTCTGTCATTGCTGGAGATGGAAGAATAGCACCTGGGGACCATATTCTTGAGGTGAATGGTGTCAACATCAGCAGTGTGACTCACTGCCAAGCTGACTCCTTCCTGCACCACCCAGGGCTCAGTATTGGGGCCAGTTCTGTTCAATATCTTTATCAGTGATCTGGACGAGGGGATCGAGTGCACCCTCAGTAAGTTTGCAGACGACACCAAGTTGGGCGGGAGTGTTGATCTGCTCGAGGGTAGGAAGGCTCTGCAGAGGGACCTGGACAGGCTGGATCGATGGGCCCAGGCCAACTGTATGAGATTCAACAAGGCCAAGTGCCGGGTCCTGCACTTTGGCCACAACAACCCCATGCAGCGCTACAGGCTTGGGGAAGAGTGGCTGGAAAGCTGCCTGGCAGAAAAGGACCTGGGGGTGTTGGTCGACAGCCAGCTGAACATGAGCCGGCAGTGTGCCCAGGCGGCCAAGAAGGCCAATGGCATCCTGGCCTGTATCAGAAATAGTGTGGCCAGCAGGAGTAGGGAATTGATAGTCCCCCTGTACTCGGCACTGGTGAGGCCGCACCTTGAACGCTGCAGTTTTGGGCCCCTCACTACAAGAAAGACATTGAGGTGCTGGAGTGTCCAGAGAAGGGCAACGAGGCTGGTGAAGGGTCTGGAGAACAAGTCTTATGAGGAGCGGCTGAGGGAACTGGGGTTGTTTAGCCTGGAGAAAAGGAGGCTGAGGGGAGACCTCATCGCTCTCTACAACTACCTGAAAGGAGGTTGTAGCGAGGTGGGTGTCGGTCTCTTCTCCCAAGTAACAAGTGATAGGACAAGAGGAAACAGCCTCAAGTTGCGCCAGGGGAGGTTTAGATTGGATATTAGGAAAAATTTTTTCACTGAAAGGGTTATCAAGCACTGGAACAGGCTGTCCAGGGAACTGGGCATCCCTGGAGGTATTTAAAAGACGTGTAGACGTGGTGCTTAGGGTCACGGTCTAGTGGTGGACTTGGCAGTGTTAGGTTTACGGTTGGACTCGATGATCTCAAGGGTCTTTTCCAACCTAAATGATTCTATGAGTCTATGATTCTAACATCTGGCTAATGATGGGGACTGGAAACAATGATCTCAGCATTTATATTTTATGGCTTTTGTTTGGAAGATGAAAGGAAGTCAGGAAAAAGGTTGGTTTCTCATTTCTCTGTCTCCAATTCCTATCCTTCCCCTCCAAATTATGCCATGTAAGGAACCGTTTTTAGACTGTATGCTTTTCAGGGCAGGGACTCTCTTATTGTGTGTTTGTACAAGGACTAGCACGCTAGGGCTTGATCCTTAACTGAGATTTCTGGATGCTACTTATTATAGATAATAAACAACAGTATGGACTACCTGTCTTCAACACCACTGTCTATCCACATATTGTAAGAAGGCTAAAAATTGTCCCCCATCCCCTTCCTGATGGGGTTTCCAACATATCGTGTTGGAAAGTGGGGAAAAATGTTGGTCTGATGTTTTTGGGGTGGGTGGGGGATTTTCCTCATTTTTTTTTAAAGACAGAAGTTTCTTCAAATCAACACTGCTCAGAAACAGTCTCTACCATTTAAAATCATTGTTTGTAATGCAAGAGAATCCATTGCTTGGTCCCCTCAGTCTGTTGCCATTGTAAAAAAAATACCGATGTTTCCCCAAGTGTTTTGGGGTGGGTGGTGGTATTAATATTTGATGGACTTTATTTTGGCCTTCCTGTTCCCCATCATAATGCTGGTGACTTTTGGGGTGAAAATAATCAAAAAGACAAGCTCTGAAGAAGGCCTCCCACAAGAGCCACCCAGCCTCCTGTCCCCAAACCACACAGAGAAGCAAAGGCCAGCAGTGCCTGCACGGCTGCCGAATCCAGCCCTAGGCCCACACAGCCACGTATGTGAAACCCTACCCTTTGCTCCTTTGGAGAAGCATTCATTAGTCATGCCTGATGCGCTAGAGAATTTAATTGGCCTCTCACTATCCCTCCCCCACCAAAACACTGTCTCCCTCCCCGCATCCTCTGCGGCCCCGCCACGCTGCTGCCACTCCCTCGGCCCTGAAGCTCCCCTAAAATCTCCCCTAAACATCTGATTTACCGATTTACCGATGGAAGAAGGGAGCATTGATGCTAATGAAAAGCGCACATACACCCCCAAAAAAAACCCCACCAGTCATCCTAACACACAAAGCACTGCATGAGGCCTGCCTGAGGGTGGCCTGCTGCCCTGAAAGACTCCTCCACCTCTCCTCTACAACCCATATGTATTCATGAACTTGCAGGGGGATGTGGCCCCGCCATCATCTCACCTCACCCACTACATGGAGGGGGGCTGAGCCGCCTCCAAGAGGCCGCAGCCCACGCCACCTCCCTCCCCTTTATGTTATTTCCTCCCCTTAATCCTTCTCTGGGGGCTTGTTTTCTGGGTTTCGTCCTGCCCCCCCACGCCGTCCCAGGCCGCCCGGGGTTTCCCCGACACACGAGGGCCCATGTCACCGGCCGGCGCCCTGCCCAGGGCAACTTCTCCCGCGCACGCGCGGAGCGTTGCCACGACACCCCTCCCCCCCACCCCCCCGTCGCTGTGGAAAGCATTAGGCCGCGGCGTCTGCCGCCGGTGCTTGAACGATAAAATCGTCGTATTCCTAACGTGATTTTTTTTCCCCTTTCTTTCCCCACTTTTGAGTGCCGTCGGGAGGCGTCGTTATTTTCATTTGAAGCGCAGCGAGGGAGGCAGCTGGTTTCTGAGGAAGGCCGGGATGGCTGTGTGCCCTGGGGCAAAGGGCCCCTCGGCTCAGGGGAGGAGCTCCCTGCAGGCACAGTTCACAGCAGCTGGGAAAGGGAAAACCTCCCTCCGGCACACATTACATCCCTTCAAGCTTTGACGGTTCACAAAATGCTAAAAACATGAGGTGGTGAAGGGGGAGGGCGGGGGGAGAAGAGAAAGTTATATCAAGTTGTTACTTTTTATATTCCTAAAATACATTCATTATAATTTGTCTTCCTCTTAATGCCTCAGATTTATAGGCTTTGGGAAGATCGAATATAAGGAGAATGAGCATGGCCAAAAATGTTTCAAGCTGTGCACTGCAGGGCAAGAGGGGAGAGATAAACACTTCCGCCTGCACAGCCCCAGCGTGGTTGGGATGGGAGCTGCCACCCCAGGCCTGTGTCAGGGTGACTGCTACACTGCGCCAATTTGTTACCTTTGTCTCCTCTTGGAGAAATGGCATCAATTGCCCGACAGCACAGCACAACTTCTGGCAGCCCATTAGGGGCAGGAGGTACCCGCTGTGAAGTGTTGGGGTAGGCTCCCACTGTTCCACTCACAGACTGGGTGAGGAAACCCAGGTACCCAGGGGAAATGCCCCATTGCCTGCAGACCTTCAATAAAGAAGTGTGTTTGGGAAAACAATTGGGTTTGGGGTTTTTTTAAGGATTTTTTTAAGGATTGTGCAAGAGAAAATTGACTCAATTTTCTGTCAGAGGAATCTCAGGTCTTTCAGGTTGGGTTTTTTTGTTGTTGCTGTTGCTGATTCTTTATATTGCTGCCTGACATGATTTTGCCCCTCTCTCCTTGTTTTTTCCCCTTCTCCCCACAACTTCCAAAAAAGTAAATAATAGAGTCCAGGCCTCATCTATCCCGGCCACGCTTCTGGCACCATCTGAGCCCGTATGACAATAACAACACCGCAGGACAGAAGAGAGCAACCGAAGCCTTAACAGTTGCTGTAAGCAGGTCGGCATAGCAACATCTCCAGAGAGAGCTCTCCATGGGGTCATTTCCGTTCACTTTAAAGCCCTCTTGGGCTGCTAGAGTGGTATAAAATGGACTCAGAAAAGCTGTTAATTAGGATTAGCAGCTTCAGGAACATCAAGCCACGGTGCTCCAAGCTGAGCCATTTATCTGAGAGAACTCAGGCCTCTTGACTGCCTTCTGAACCAAAGCACAGGATACCACATGTCAAGGCAGCCAACTTTGAAATCAGATGGTAGAGCCACCCAGTCATCTATGAGAGAAGGTTCCTACCCCAGCTGCTGAATGATGCTGCAGCACCTCTCCTGCGATCAGATCACTCTTTGCTGGACTTGAATGACTGGCAGGTCCAAGACACACCAGCCAGCTGTACAGGAGCAGGGGAGAAGGCACGGACCCATCTTTCACACCACAAGTTGCATGTGGTGTGAAATCCACAGAGCATATGGTGAGTGCCCCTGGGTTAGGTTTCTGGATGATACATATGCCATAACAGGTCTGTAGGGCTCCAAGAGAGAGCAACCTCTGTGGACAATAGATGGTACCCATGGGTGTCAGCATGCTCTTTCAAGGCCAGTACAGACTCCATGGAAAAACAAGGTAGTGACTTGTGTTTCACAGCTGCTGGGATATGACTTTTATTCTATTGCCATAACCTTCCTGCCCTTCATCAGTCTGCAGCATGAAAGGCCCAAGGAAAGTGGTAAGTTCCTCATGTGTAGCAGTAACACAGAAAGCCAGCTTTGCAATAGCTTCTGTCACACACAAGCAAAACAGGCTGTAGGGAAAGGTTGAGCCATTGCCATGCTGCCATTGGGCTGATTTGCATCTCTCATGTGTCACTGACCCTGACACACCTCCTAAGGCAATCTTTTCTGACACCTTCCCTTTCCAAAGGCAAGATGAAACACAGCTGTCTTCCTCACATTATTCTGCTTCGCTTGGTGTTTTCGTCTCCTCAGGGTAAAACACTATCTGAATCAGAGCTGAGCTGAAGGCAAAACTTCCCATCTGGGAGTGGAGTACTAGCTTCCTTGCATACGTCGCTCTTCCTGGAGAAATACATTAGGTCTGGACAAAGAAATACCCATGGCAGCAATTCAGGCATTCACACTGCAATCTGTTTTTCAAGATCACGCAGTTCCGGGCTGCTGGCAGCCATGCTTTCAGCTGCGTCCATCATAAAGGGAAAAGTCTTTTACCATATTGACACCTGGATATGAAAGACTAACGGCCGAGTGGAGAAACATGCAAAGCTCATTCAGGCATTTCTCATTAGTTTCCCAAGATTTCTCAATATTCTGCTGCTCCATATATTCACCTGGCAGCAAATTATAGATGAGGGAAAAGCATCCCTCCCTAAGCCATCCAGAGAACACAAAGCGACAAACCAAAATCATAACAGACAGGGAAACTTCTTGTGAGTCATCATCTTCCCTCCTTTCCCTCTCCCTTTCCAACATTCTTTATAGCCCCAGGATTGTTCCATGCAGCCTGGAACCAGAAGGTTCCTGCTGCAGGCATAAACCACTTCACTCCAGAGGAGAAAAGAGGATTTTTAAACATGGCAAGACTTTTACTTTCATTTTACATAAGTAAAGGAAGAAAACAGCAATTGCATCTTTGTGTCTCTCTACTTAGGCACCTTGTACATGCTTTTCTGAGATTGATGGCCCAGTTATGCCAAATGCATGAAATAAAATAACTATCCCTTTCCCAAAACACTCGCCATCGTGCCCAATATGACACCCCCCAAAAAAAAAACCCAAACCAACAAAAAAACCCACAACAAACCAACCAAACAAAATAAACCAAACAAGTGGATTCATCAAAGAATACAAGAGCAGTTGTGATCAGTGCAAAACAAGCCAGGGTGGCTACATATATATGAAGTCAAATGAAAGGAAAACAGCCTAATGTCCAGAGAACATGTTTTTGTCAAATCTTCAGATCTATATGTCCAAACTGCAAGGCATTTCCAATGGCATTGATTTTGTTGTAACCTACCACATATTTCAAATTATGGCTTGATCACCAACTTTCACTGCTCAAAAAGGAAGATAAAAACTTGCTCTAGGCTGATACACTTTAAAGAACCGTTTCTGATTTCTTTGGCCAAATTTTCAGAACAAATACATTTGTCTTTGAGATAAGTTTTATTTGATCTGCATTGATATTCACAAAGTAACCCACTTCTCCCTGGCTGAAGAGACTGAAATGTTTGCTACAGAGACTCCAGATAAGCCATTAATACATGTTGCTGGGTTTAGGGGTTATAGGGTCACCATTCCATGTGAACTATAGGTAGCCAACATTTCTACAGTGTTTAGGACCTAAATTTAAATTCAGCACCAGTACATATGTTTATATTAGAGGAAAACTTGGCAGGTTGAAACATAGTTCAGCATATTTCTAACGTGGTTTCCTCAATGCGTTCTTCATCTCCCAGGGAACCTCAGAATTTGGTCACAGGGGATGTCCAAGCAGGGCCAGCGTACCTCATCTGAGGAAGCTCTGCTCTTCCACTTCCACTTGGTGCACAGATACTTCAGGCTTATGTAAAGAAGTTACTTGTTGGCTCCTACAGCTCCCCCAGTTATTACAGCCCTCGGTCTTCAAGAATCAGAACCCAGCAGATTTTATATTGAATTAATTTCAGCTATAGGTCTATGTGTTGGCTTGCCAACATCATTATCAGACTCAATAGCATGAGTCTCTGTAGCCATAAAAAGCAAGACCACCGAGAACTGTCACCTCTGAAGCTGAACTAGTGGCGTAAAGTTCTGCCACATGCTACAAAGTCTCATAACCAAGTTTTGATTGATCTTATAGAATCACAGCTCACAGCATGCTACACATTGATCCCCACCCTTCATTAGCTAAAGCAATAGAAACATCTAGTTTGGAACTCTTGGGATCCAAAGGTACAGAAAACTGAGTCCACATATGCCATCCCCCTGGTGAAAAGATGGATAAAAAGAAGTGAGGCCCAGGCACAGCACTCCAGAAAAGGAACTCCATGAATTCAGCTTGTCCCTGGTGCCTGCCACCTTTCTGCTCTGTGATTCATTAAATTTAGGCTACTGCCCTTGCAAACTGGAAATCTTTATTAAGTGATGTGCAGAAACCATCCAACAACACAGGAGGTTGCTCACCCACTTTGTTCGATAAGCCACACACACACAAAAACACACACTTTTTGCCACCAACTACCTCTTGCAGAAACAGCTTTCACCTGCTGATTGTCCAGGCTCCTCTCCAGGGAAGAGTTTGTCTTGGTGGCTCTTGAAAACACCGAGTCAGGAGAGACCTGTAGTGCTGTACATGATGTTTGTTCAGGCTGGGGCACCAGAGTGTATGGAGCATGTTGGTTTTCACCATCTTAGGCCAGCTAGAGGTCCAGGCTCTCCAGGAACTCTGCAGAGGGAAGCAGGAGTGAATCAGCAAGGGTGTCAAGGGAGCAGAAATGCACATGACTGATACATGCATTTGCAGGAAGAAAGAGGAAGAGCAGAATATGAGTTCAGAAGAAGTTTTACCCAAAAAGGCAGCTGATGAATGCAGATAAGGCATCTGCTTTCACAAGTAGTTCATGACTTTGGACGGAGCAAGCACAGAAAAAAAAAAAAAATCCAAAAATAATATAATATTTCGGACACCTAAAAATGTATCAGAATGGAAACAATTTCTCACTGTGATCAGATTCTAGACCAAAGCCAGAGCTCTCCTCAGAAGATCAGACTCTTTGTAGGCTGCTTAAAATAGACTCTGTGAGGATGAAGCACAGGGACCTCACTTTCAAGCAAGTAAAGAGTCTACTGACCCCAAGCCGCCCATAACAGCTTGCTGTAATATTTCCCAGACCCCAACCTGGCCAGAAATAAGTCAGTGGCTCCTACCCAGTCCCACTGCACGGAGGCAGTTGAAAATTGCTCCAGAGACCTCCGTACGTGGGAGCAGGTCTCCTTCCCCAGCGATCCTACTGCTCATCCACACTGTGCCCCAGGGGGAATGACTTTGTCGCTATGCTGTGTTCAGACATGCTGCTATAAATTACCCCCGAAGGGTCTAAATTGAAGAGCAAATAATTACATTCGGGCATTGAGACCCCATGTTAGGTAGTCCAGGAATAGCACTAGCCCCCTCCTCCATACAAATGGCATCTAACTTCTCTGGGGCAGCCACAACACAGCCAACTGAGCCCTGAGATGGGACAGGGTCCATAGCAGGACCTGATCAGTGCCTCCTCTCCTCATCTCAGGGACTGCTGCATTGTAAAAGCAGGTTATTATACTGCAAGATTTATTTGAGCTATAACTGGAAAAAGTAATCAAAGCAAATGCAACAGCTCAGGAGGAATCAGAGTAGGATTAGACATTTATATGAATAAGAATAGCTTCTGCGCTTCAACTTGCCGTGATAAAAATAATAAGAACTGTTTTCACGCTCCAGGGCAGAAACCTGCTCTCTGAACAAGGTGTTAGAAAGAAATTTCCTCTCCCAGTAGTAGTTCCCAACTGTCCAGGCCACAGCATAGGGTTTAGTGGTATCTAGTGGCTATCACTAGAGGCAAAGCTGGCTGGCAGCCCGTGGGCTTTTTCAGGAGCCGCTGCAGCAGGGAGGGAGTGAGGTGGGTTGCAGTGTATCAGGCATAAATGAAACAAGCCCATCACTCCCTTTTCTCTTTGCATTTCCTTGCTAAATCTTAGTTCCTGACAATCAGTGAGTTTCTGTACTGGATTCCAGCGATCTTCTTGCTTTGTTTGGTTTGTTTGTGTGCAGAGATGTATCACTGCCATCCCTTGCCTCCTCTGCCCCCACGCAAGCTGAGACGTTAAGCTATAATGGCCTTAGCCCCAGCTGATTAATAAACTGGCTTGAGACTGCTGATCTCTTTGGACCATTAAACCTTTCCCCAGCGACTAATCATTAATCCCCCAGAGAGTCATCCTAGATGAGGTTGTTGTTAGCCCCATCAATCCTTTTTAAGGCCTCAATTTGCAGCAGAAAGGAGCAGGGAAGGGGGGGACAGTCTGCATTTGTCAGGCAGTGCCATCTGCTCCCCTGGGTTACAGACAGCTACGCCAGCCCCTGCATGCCAGAGCTTAGCGTTTCCACCCAGGTGAGGGCTGTCACTGTGCAGCACAGACCATCCACCAAAGAGCAAGATAGTACCACACCAGACATCTGGGTTATTAAGCAAGAGCAGGAGAAAAAGCTGACATTTGTTTCCTTAATTGCAATGCCTTTGGCTGGGGCCAGAAGGCATCCTAACATACGGTTACCATAGGAATACCTGCCATATCAATTTCAGCAGAGATGCTTTCAAACAAACAGGTTTAGGACATGAATTACCCAGAGCATTACTACCTATAGGCCTGAGCAAGTCCCCTTATTTTCTCAGCTTCTGTGTCTAATCCCAATGTCTTCAGTATTAAAACAGTCCACATCTTCAGCCAGAAGACCGGATTTGCTGTAATGATGACTCTGGAAAGTGGCATTTCGTCCATCCTGGCCATAGAGCCCCCCCCACTCTTTCAGCCTCTTCCCCCATTGTCAGCACACTAACCCTGATTATCTTTCCTTAGCTCTTCTAGGACTTTTTGATATCCTTAAACCTCGTTACCATGAGCCATGCTTAGGAGCTTGGAAGGAGGATGGCGGCAGCAGTGGTGTCAAACCTCACACTGTACCCTCCAAAGTTCATCTTGGATGCAGCATAGAAATCGCATCTGCAAAACCACAGTCAAATGTTTCTGGATTTTCACCTAAAAACTCACAGCTATTTTTTCCTTCCCCTGTCTCTGGAAGGTTACAGCTTTTGAACTCTGGATTTTATGTCCATGTGAGGTTTTGAATGAATGAATGGTGTATGTTTAAGATCAGGTTTTATAGAGATGAGGTCATATAAGCCTGTCAGCTGGAACCAAGCTACATTTGTAGCTCCACACAGAGCAAACTGTGCCCCAATCTGCTCTGCGCTACTGCATATTGCACTGCTGTTAATGGTCTGTAGGAGCAATCGTAAAAGGGAAGGGAGTGAGAGATGATGCTAATACATAACTTATGCTATGGACAACAGTTATCTTCTGCAGCTAGTTGTGTCAAGGATGGCTGCTGTCGAAGCCCAGTGTTCAGGCAACATCAGAGAAAATAGCTTCAAAGTTTAAATTGGTAGCTTGACTTAACCATGATGCTACTGGTCCCACAGCATGTCCAAAAGGGGCAATGAGAGGGCAAACCCCTGGCACTAGCACAGCTTGGAGGAGGACATCTCCACCCTTGGCCAAAGAGCTGGTCAGTGCTATGCTCTTCATTAGACTTCCCATGTGTCTGTGCCAGTGTTGCTTCATGTCTCTGTGCCTCAGCTGCCAGCTATAATTTGGAAATGACCATGCCAGTTCTATCCTTTCAGTGTGAGACTTCTTATACCGTGAAATATGTCTTACTGTTAACAAGCAACACTTTTACACGTTCTCATCAGAGGTCCTGGTATGCTCGTTTACTACCAGCACAGTGCATGACTTGCATGAGTGCATCACCAGATTAACGTGAACATGAGTCTTCAGAAATCATTTTGGCTTTAGCAATGGCTCGGCTGGTTCTGAGCACACCAAGTATAGCCAACAACAGCTGGACTCCATGGGGACTGGGGAAAAAAGAAAACAACCACACACACATGCAAAAACCATCAGTCAGGCTCCTTTTAAATGGTTAATGCAGTGCACAGTGAAAGGCTTTTCAGTTCTCAGATCTTCACGTGATTATATAAACCTTAACTCATCCCAGCTACCAAGGACCTGTTTGTTTGTGGGCATTAATAGCTGCTGTGGTGTTATAATTAGAGCAGAGAATGAGGAGTCCCATGGGAAATGGAGGAAACCCC
This sequence comes from Aptenodytes patagonicus, assembly GCF_965638725.1. Classification (NCBI taxonomy): domain Eukaryota; kingdom Metazoa; phylum Chordata; class Aves; order Sphenisciformes; family Spheniscidae; genus Aptenodytes; species Aptenodytes patagonicus. The sequence goes on along the minus strand of NC_134957.1, from coordinate 12,535,336 downwards.
ATATTGCTCAAGTCATTTAAATATTCAGGTTGATAAAACACCACAGGAGTTCTGGAGGGAGCAGTGCTCAGGGGAGGGAGGGGTTACAGCCACCGCAAAAGTTGTTTCTGCCTCTCTTGGGTCCATAGAATTAATTATGGTTATTAATTATTTAGGATGCTACAGTAATAATTAGTGCAATAATAATCTCAGCCACTGAAATAGCCCCTTCCAGCCCCTAAAGATCTTACAGGACCTCACAGATTCACGTGCAGGCTCTTGCCTCGCTGCCTGTGGTCTTAGACTCCCTACTACACCCTTGGAAAAGCAAAGGCTGGTGGCCCCAGCAGGGAGAAAGGACCACCCCAGCCAGGGCCCCACCACCCTCCAGATACATGAACAAGGGCCTGGGGTGCCCACACCCTGAAGAAACACTGGCAGACCCACACCATCAAAGAAATAACTCTGAAAACCAAGAATCAGCTCTCCCTCTCCACATCCAGCTTCTCCTTCCTCCCCCAGGCAAGTCCTGACTCCTGCTCACAGCATCCATGGTCCTCGATGTGACCCAGCAGGCCGCATCGCCCAGCCTCCCAGGGACTTGCGTAATGGGGAAGTGTCAGAGATTAGAGATGAGAGTAGTGACTGCAATATAAAAGCAAACTGAATAATTAAAGAGAGGAGCTGTTCCTCATAGAGAACAAAATGAAAGAGTTGTGCGATTTGAGCAGAAGTGACCTTTACACTTCATTACAAGGAGATGGCGTCCTTATAGGGTTATTAATATTTCCAGCTGAATTAGCTTGGGTTAAAAATGGCTCAAAGGAATAAAGAGGGAGAGGGAGAGTGTGCACAAAAATGTATCATTCTGTCTTGTTCTCCTCCTCTTTGCTTTTTACCTTTTTTGTAATTTGTTGACTTGAAAGCAGAAGGGCTGAGTGGCCACCAGGAACAAGGCTTCATTAGAAAGGGTGAGAGCCACAGGATGACCTGGCCAAGAGATCTTCCCTCCCCACTGGCTGTGCTTCAGCAAGAAGCCTGTGTGATGCCTCTGTGGCTGTTTCCCCATGTTCTCATCTAGGGCACATATCTAGAGTGTGTCTTCATTCACCAAGCTGCAAACACATGATGGGACTGACATCCAGGCGGTTTTGAGCCAGCAGTGGAGCTCAGTGCTGCTGCTGTTGGGTCCACATGGAGTCACTAGGATCTCCTAGGGCATCGCAGGTCTCACACATCCTCTCATGGTTACTGTTCACCTCCCTCTGGGCCAACTGATTCCCCTTCCCGCTGCCCACAAAACATCTTCCTGCTTTCATCAGTGGGGAAATGGACAACCCTGCTCAGCAAGCTTTACCCCATCAAGCTGTGGGGATATTGACACCCTAACACAAGGGGCAGACGTACATCCTCCCTCCCAAATGGAGACAAAGCCAAGGCCTTCACTAAGATTATTTTAGCAGAGGACAGACCATAAAAATGACACAGAGAGCAGAGCTGCTTCGATGCTGTAGCTGACAGAAGTTCATACACACACGGACACTTTTTTCCCCTAACATGCACACAGAAAAGGACCTTTACTTCAGCATGTCCCAGCAGACGCAGGCCCACACAGCCTTGCAAAAGCATGACTGTCAATAATGTCCCAAAGCACTGGGTGAACTTCCCAAAGCGGAACTCGGTGATCTGAACCTAAATCCAAGCTGCAATTTTGCTGCTCAGAGCCTCAAGGTGTACACAGTTGTGCTTTTTGCTCAGATCACTCAGTCTTATATTAGTCCCATCACTGACTTTGCAGATGCAAAAGCGCTGCTACCTTGATAACGCATCCAGATACCTGGTTGCTACTCCACAAGCCTGACTTAAACAATTTGTTTTAGTGCCTCTCTCTGCCCAGCAATGACAGACATCAGGAAAACCCACCCTAGCAAACAGAAGAAGAAAGAAACATGAAAGCAGATGCACATCAATAAGCAATGAGGGTGCTGTGGTGGAGCCTGCAATCAGTCTCATGGGCTACGTCATTACCACAGTGGTTACTTCCACACCATCCTCCCTGGAGGCACAGCAGATCACCTTCCCCTGCTTCACTTGTGGAGAGGGCTCTTGCAAATTTATTGCCAAAACCCAAATCAAAAAGAGAGTTTAGGCTTTTGAAATCATCATGAAATGGACACAGTGGCAGCTGCTGCTCCTCCGGTGGCTGCTGAATCACAGCCCCTCACAGGCCTTCCCAGGGTGCTTGCAGCCGAGCCAATGACAAATGCCAACGAACATTTACTCTCACCCCCACAAGGTGTTGTTATCCTGGCTGTAATGTAAGGAGAGATGCAGAGCGACTAAACAACACACTGTCAGCTGCGCCAGACGGATGTAGCGGAGGCAGGCAGAGGACCCCAGACACTTCGCCAACCAGCCAGTACCTCCAGCATCGTCTGAGCATTGTTCCCAGCAAATGCACAGGTTCCAGTCTCTCACCCTACAAGATGTAGCTGGTGTCTACTACTAAGCCCCACAGTTTTTGATGCTATCTTCACTCTGACAAAGGGCAACGCTCTTGTGACCACAGAAAAGAGGACACTGACACGCAGAGCGAGCAGAGGACTTACCTGAGTTCTGAACCGAGCAGGGGAACATCCCAGGGATGGAGGCTGAGATGCTGATGCTCCAGAGGGAGGACAAACCGAGACCCAAAGAACAACATCTCCTTTTTGCTGGAGACTATTGCACCTGGGCCAGGCAGTGAACAGTTCTGAGGGCAAGAGAGGAGAAAATTCAGACTTAATCTGGCCTTGGTGCTAGGAGAAGGCATGAACATGAAGGGAGGCAAAGGGACAGGCCAAACCTTCCCCAGGCTGGGCCAGGGAGGTAGGAATACCTTCCAGGAACAACGAAGGTGACCTGTACCACCCTTCTGTCCATAAGAGCATCCCTCCCAGGTGATGTCCGTCTGGGCTGTGCTCCAGAAGGAAGAGGCCATTTCCCTCACTGTAGTACCAGGGAGCTCTCTCTGGGTGCATCCACAAATTCTGGTGCTGTACAGCTGGCAAGAGTAGGAGTCAGCCGGCAGGATCACCATTATCAGCAATGATTCACAGGCCATAGAGATCACAGCTTGCCTTGTAGATGTCACTGGGACCTGGCAGTCAAGGAAAAACATCATCTTTATAAACTGGGACAAATTACAATTGCTGAGGTATAGCCCACATGGGAGCTGCTGCCTGCTTTGCAGAGCAGAATGACTCTTTAAATGATACATGAGGCTGCAGGACCCTTCCACAGGGCTCACTAGCTGGGAAAGGGCCACCTGGGCAGGGTGTGCAGAGCCCTGTCCCTCACTCACAGCCAGACCAGGGCTGGGCCTCTCTTTAATAGGCTTCCTGGTGTTGGCTGACACTGTGCTGCTGTAGCTGTTTTTTTAGTCATCACTCATATATTACATCGGAAGTGGCTGTTTGGACTAGACATGTTTTCTGTGAAAACTTTCACATGGGCTGAAAAAGCAATGAGTTTTACAGGGAACACCCATGGACTTGTTCCAGCGCAATTCCAGATGGACCCAGGAAGCCAGTGAGCTGCTCTGCAAGGGAAGCTTGGATCCCTGTGGAGTTGTCTCTGGGATGAAAATCTCTGAGGTCCGATTTAGGGTTGAGCTCACAGTGAGGCCAACAAGACTACTGATAAAGTCTCTCCCCTGACTCTTCAATTTCATGATGTTTATAACTATACAGTTCCAGATTTAGATGGAATTAGCTGATGGCATAAAATGTTATTGAAGCAGGAGCTGGAGTCAGATAGGCAGAAAGGTCGTCTATGTTTTGTTTGCTTTGTTTCAACTTTCTTTAGCCAAACCCGTGGCTGATCTGAAAGGACTAGAGGCAGCAGCAGTCCCACGCACCTGGCTGAGATCCACTGGGAAACGCAACTGTGGAGCAGTGGAGAGAAAAAAAGAGGGAAAGGTTAGAAAGAGGAGACATGAGGTGCAGAAGAACCCTTGCTCATCTCAACAAACAAGTCCCACTTTAACTCCACTAACACAGGGAACGGTAACAGCAGTATCTCATCATCTGAAGACTGTGACATGAAATTTACATTTTTTCCTTGCTTTCACAGCGATTTTGCACTATGTTTGATAGCTGATGTGCATATCCAAATTCATGCAGCCCTACCATCCCTCTCTCTCTCTGCCTACTCGCACTCACCCACGCTCCTTCCACGTGTGACTCAGGATGATTTAGAAAGATGCAGGGAACGTTTACAAGCCAACCACCATTTCACCCTCAACCTGGATGGCCACATTAGCACCTCCAGTTTGCATTTAGAGGCCAGACTGGCCAGCATTTGGGATGAATCCCTGGGACAGGCATTTCTTCTGTCCCTAGCACAGACAGGCACAGAACGAAGCCGCACAAGGTCTGCCTCAGTGATTACTGTTGGCTGGACGTTGCAAGGCTGAATTTGCTTTAAGACAAGGCAAGTTTCCTGACTTCTTGCTCGATGCCTTGTCCATTGCATTGCAATATCTGTCCAAGAGTGGTCACTGCAGCAGACCCAGGAGACCTCCTGAATATGGTCCCACAATAAGGAGGTACCTCAGTCACACTGGGCAATGTAGGACGTGGGAGACATACAGCTCTGCCACATTTGCAAGAGAGCCACAGCCTGTCCTGTTCAGGAGCACCAGTAAAATCACGATTGTGTAAACATCTGTGGCTTTTTCTGGGCTGGCTGAGTGAGGCATGAAGACTTGAGTCTGTGAACTCTCCAGCAAAATATCTGCATCATGGGGGCACTGGTGCAGGTTCCACCAGCACAAAATGAGCAGCAAAAATTCCCCCAGCAGCAGCTGTCAGGGACTGACAGGGGACAAGCCAGCCAGATTTGGGTGACAAACTAAAGCCAGTCTCCCCCTAACGCGGCTGCTGAGCAGCCATTTAGGGGAGTGCGTCACCACTAACATCATCCTGTTTCCATGGAGACCAGATTAACAGAGTGGCCGAGAGAAGCTGCACTCCTCATCTCTCCCAGAGAAAAGAGCTTGCTGATACAAGAGACTTTTAAACATCTTTAATCCAAACTCAGGGTTCTCTTTGCCATGTTATGTTCTCTCTAATCCTGCTAAAGGTTACTAGCCCCTTTTAACCCCGAGCCCAGCACAATAGCATCAAGCAGTGCAGCTACCCACAGCCTCTCCAGTCCCTTGCTAAAATAAAATCTGCTCTCTCTCTCTGCAAAAGTTTGGTTGTCTTAAAAATAACACTTCAATACTCCGGCCCATCATGTGCAAGTGGCCTGCAAAATGATGTCTGCATTGGCACACTCAGCCTACTTTCTGGTGATGGAACTAGGCACTGAGGACAGAGATGGAGGCACTACGTCCATCAACAAAAAGATCCAGCTCCTGCCTTCTGTATTGCATGAGACACCTTTTATTGACTTTCTTCCCCTGAGCTTTTGCCTTTCCTGTGTAGCATTCTGGGTAAGAGCAGATCCCACGAGAGCACCAGATAGTTTACCCAGTGGAATGGTACACTGCAGTTGCACAGTTTTACCTAAGGACTTGCTGATAATGACTTCCACAAAACTACATTTGACCACTATCACTGCAAAGATGTTCCCCTGCTATACCTATAGTCTCACCTGCAGTTCAGGTGTGTTGATTTTCTGTCCACTCCATGAAGAAGGTGAAGAGAGTAGTGCAGCTTGGTGGAAACAGGCACACAGCAAGTGGCAACGAGGGGAACCTCCAGACCCCAAATTTAATTCTAGTTTGGGAGGTAGACAGTTACCATGTTCTCTACTTCTAGCAGCCCTGCAAATTTAAGTACAGCAGAATGAGGTCTGCTTCCCCTCCACATCTTTTTGGCTGGGTCTGTCCTTTTCGTGATGGACAATTCATATCCTCAAATGCTTCAAGAGTTCTCCCCACGCTCCCTGCCCATCCAAGGCAGGCGCCCACATTTTCAAACCATCAGGCAGGGTCTTTGCCACACAGCTTTTGTTGTTTTTTTTCCAATGGGATTCATTTTGATTAAGCCTCATCTACTTCTCTAAAACTCCAGGCAGGTGGGACAGTGCACACAGCCCTTTGTGCTTTCCATCAAGGGCTACACTGAGCACCACAGATGTGGCTTATACACTGCTCCAGCTGTGCTGAGTCAGAGCCATGTGGAACAGCTCTGGCTGCTGAGCTGAACAACACATCAAAGGTTCTGCAGCCTTCCTGTTGCTTCCAGAAGTTAAAAGGAATTTGACTACGTGCTTTTTCTTGCCTTTACCCCAAAACCTTGTCAGGAGGTTCCTGACAAAGTTTGACAGTGCCAGAAAGATGAAGAAGGAGGGAGTGTGACCAGGAAAGTTCAGTTCAATCTCAATTTCATTCCTGCTCCCCTTGCCAGAGGGGTTGATCATGTTCTGCACATCTGGAGGCATTGTTATGGGCTTGCACAGCCTTGTTCCAGAGAGTTGGAGCTTGTAAGTCAGCTGTACTACAAGGTCTTACCTGAGTCAGCCCTCTGTCCCTCCCCTGGGATCCTGCATGTGCTGAGGTTTCTCTTGGCAGTCAATACACATGCAAGCCCGAAGCTTCTCAAAAGCACAGGTCTAACACAGGCACAACGTCTCTGGAAAGGGCCAGGCCTCAGCACATCTGTGTCCTACAGCTGTGGGCAATGAAGGGTTGGTTTCCTCTCCAGGCTCTGAAAGCACATCTCTGAAGCACCAGATTACTGATCTGCATCTCTGATTTCGGATGAGAGCTCTGCTGTGGTGTAGAGCTGGCATGTGGGATAAGAGGGAGCAAAATTAAACACAGGACATTCTGGGGCAGGGTTTATTACATCTACTTCCATGGTCTGCCTTTGAAGGGTCCCTTCAGTTTAGTTCATGACTGTGCATGGTGGCTGGAGTTCAGCAGAAGTAGAAGCAAGGGGTAAGTTAAAGCAGAGTGCTGCAAAGGCTGTCTTTATAGCACCTGCACCTACAGGTGATATTTTTTTTTGATTTTTTTTTTTCTTGGCCAGATGATGGGCCCCTGGGCTCTGCCTCATATCCACAGCCACTCTGGGTCAGACAACCAAGACTATTTCATCTGAGCATGGCCCCAAACTCCTCCATCTGACCCCTCTAGCATGATGCCCAGAACAGAAGATAAAACTGCAGATTATTATTATTGTTATTGTTTGTGTGAAAACAGGTTGTGTCTAGAGGCCCAGAGACCATAATCAAGGACTTCCAGGAAGGATGATATGCAGCCTAATAGTGTGCTGGGGCCAGCACCACCCTGGATCTGCCCCTCAATCTGTCAACCTGGGCTGTCAGAGGAGCATGGGTGAGAGGAAGGGGTAGAGAAGGAGCTGGCCTGAGCACGCCACATAGGTAAAGGAAATGGCAACTGGCTTCCTACCTGCAGCTTTTGGGCACCTCAGTTGTCCTCGCAGAGCAGAAACAGTGCAGGCAGGATGGCAGATGCGTTCAAGGTGCTCATGGTGGCAGGGCACCTCAGGAGTTTCCTCCCACATGCAGGCTGGATGCTGGGGGACAGTGAGCGGGGACCAGCTTTGCTGGCTCAGCCTCAGCTGTCGGGCCCAATGTGTCTTCAGTGGGGTCTGTCACACTCCGCTGCTGTGGCTTGTTTTTGCTGGCAGGCAAGAGCTCAGCAACGGACAGGCAACCAGAGGGAGGAAAGCGGGAAGAAGAGGGGGCAGATGAGATAAATAGGTAGTGTGAGAATAATAAAGGAAGACAGCTGGCCTAGAAAACTCAAAAGATAAATTGGCAAGAAAAAAAATGAAGCTAATTCCAAAGTGCGAAGTTCTTGCTGAGCCCACAGGAAAGAGGCACCACATAGCACCGGCTCCCACTGCGACTCCTTGCTGCCAAGCGTACCGGTGGCCAGCACCCAGCCACAGTTGGCAGCTGTCAGAGCCCTTCATGTCAGCCTGATTTATAGCCAGGGAAAAGCAGGTGGCTGCACGGCTTTCCCCACAACCAGGGGACCTGCTCTGCAGGACGGGGGCAGCTGTTCAATCTGCAATGCACCACACTTGCAGCACAGACTCACCAACCCTGGCCATACCAAGCCTCTGCATGCCTGCAGGATGCAAACAGGGCTGAAGTGGACCAGCAGGGACTTGTCTTGGCCTCCGTACTCCAGTCCTTTCCTTACATTGTCATTATCCGAGACCCTCAACCCCACCAAAGGAGCTGGGCAAGAGTCCTAGTACTGTCTTAGTGCAGTACTAAACCCCATGGAGCTCTGGAGAGGCCAGAGATGAGGGCTTGCCACCCTCTTGGCTGGGCCAGTGGGTCTACATGAAGCACTGAAGCAATACACCAGTGGTCACTGAAGCAGCTGAGGCTAAAGGATTTGTTATCATTCAGGTCCTCTGATGCACCAGAGTGCAAGAGGCAGGAACGTCGTAAACCTCTTCGGTAGCAAAGAAACCATGAAGTGCACCCTACTGACCTGAGCAGGATCTTGCAGGAGGTCTGTGGCCTGGGCAGAGGGATGAAGCCATTTCTCTCAGCTCAGCGTTTTTCCTGTGCAAATGAGGCCAACACATAAACACACAGCACTGGTGTTTTCACAGATGGTATCAGCAAGCTAAGTCATTTTCCAAGGTTGCAAACAAAGATGGAGGGAAAGTTAGAGCAGCAGGAAACATGGGACCAGGGAGCAGCCTGTGCTTTCCAGGTTGACAGAAAAAGTGGGGGGGGAACTAACAAAGGAAACAGCATAGCTTTAATTCCCTCCCAGCCACCCTGGGAGAGAGAGCCACAAGCCTCTCTCCCAGCATAGGAAAGGCAGCTCACACTTAATCATCCCTACAGATATTCACACCCCTCCCTTCAGTGCCTGGAGCCTGACTTGGAGAAGAGAAAACAGCCACTACAAAGTCAAAGCTAAGTGGCAGCTTCCCATTTAACCAGCTCTAATTGCCAGCTGAGCAGACAGTTAATCTCAGAGAACGTGCTGTGATATGGGTGTTGCTGAGTTCCTGTAATTGCTTAAGAGCAGCCATCGAGGATGCCAGGAATCAGCCAATTATTCTCTCTAGTTTCTTCCCCCCCCCCCCACCCCCCCCACCCCCCCTCAGTTTTGTGAATTAGCAAAGATTTTTTTTTGCCCCAAAACAGCCAGCACAGGGTCTCTCAGCAGTTCAGTAGGGATGAGGAGATTATATCTGGGCTGGCTAATCCTGTGTGGGCAGGGAGAAGAACATGGGGGGGCAGCAGTGGGGATCCCGCTGTCAGCTGGGCCCACTGTGGGGAGAGGGAGGTCACTGTAAAACCCTTCGGTATTATTGCTCTGGAAGTAATGGGGAGGGAAGGCTGCAGTCACAGGTGACGCCTTGAACAGAATTCATCCCAGCAAGCCAGCACTGGCCCTGAGTACAAATCACATCCAATTTCCAGCTCTTCAATGGCTCTATTGAGTAATAAATCAGCTCTACATCCAACCTGGCTGAAACACTCATGCTTGCACAGTTATCTTATTCAGTGCTGAGAAGCTAAAGCCTTCTTGCCAAGGCCAGCAGGCTGGGGAGAGTCAACCATCCAAATCCCTTCAGAACTCAGCAGTAAAAAATAAAACAAAAAAATGCCAAAAACCACAAGACAGAAAGCAAGTCCCTGAACTGCAGATCACCTGCACATCTCCATTTGTTCAGCTATTTTTCTCCACTCTGGAAGAGATGATGCAGCGGGCCAAGTATTCAGCTAGTATGATCAGCTCTCTGCAAACAGCTGGGACTCTGTCTAATGCAATGCTGATCTACACTTACAGGTAACAGGGCTCAGCTCCTAGCCCTTGGTTATCTTTGCAGCTATTTAAAATCTGGTTTCCTCCCTAGACACTTCATGACCATCCCTTAAATGCCACTTTTAAGTCCTAGCATAGCAGCACTTCTTTGAACTGATCATACAGGCAAGAAGTCTTCAAAGCCACCAAAAAGACTGAGGGCCTCAAAGTCTATTCATTTTAATGGGATTAGGTTTGTTCTTCTGTAAAGAGTTTCTAGAAGTTTGGATACAGCCACATTATAGATGCAGCAGTACTGCATCTAGACTACTGACCCAGTCTGCCTGGGCCACCTCTGCATAGGGATGGGACACCATTTGGGCTCTTTTTTGTGCTCTGCACCACCAGCACATATCCTAACCCAGCCGCAAGCCACAGCAACCATAGCATCTCTACCTCCATCACCTCACATCTGTAAGTGGCTCTCCATCTCACAGCCCATCCCTCCTATTATTATTCCAGCCCTTGAAGACACCAGGTAGAATCAGTGTTATGCCAGTTCCTGCACTGGCTGAGTGTTGGAAACCTCTTAGTGTCCCTTCTCAGCTGGGATGGGACTGGGGAGCTAACACTGACCCCAGAACACAAATCCCCCCCATCCCACTCACGGCAAGCTGGAAAGCTCCCTGTGAACTGAACGAACAGAGGATGCAGGATCTCAGCAAGAGAGAAAACAGAGCAGAACAGGAGAAAAGATTACTTAAAATCTCACAGTGCACCTTCAACTCAATGAATGCCAACCACAGTGTCGCAGGAGAAGAGTCAGAGATCAGTCAGACAGATCTGAGCTAGTAGTTAGTTTATTGAGTTCTAATCAGTAAATTTAGGTACATAAAATATTTAATAAGTACAGATGGGTTGGCGGTGAATACTCTACTATTTACTACACTTAAAGTTAGTATGGGATACAAAGATTATCGCTTAAGGTTACTATACATATCTTAAATGTTACACGCATGCAAAAAATGTCACTTACCAACCCATCAATGTCTGGTGTCAGGTCAGGGATCTCTCAGCCTCAAGGGGTAACCTTGAGAGGCGTCCCTACGCAAGGGGAGATCACCACTGCGCAGCCATCTGCTATGGAGGGAGAGCTCAACGGGCCCTGATGGCTGCAAGTATTTATAGCGTAAAGTGGTTTGATTTGTAGTCAGATTTTCTGCTGTGTTAATGCAGTTCTGGCCGCTTACCAGCCCAGTCTCCAGCCAAACCGTTTTTTTGGGGGGTTGGTGCTGAGTTCTCACCGATAATCTCACACAATAGGATTAACTTTGGTTACGTCTACTTGCTGAGCATCTGCCTGGACCAAAGTTCAGTTAGTTCAAACAGGAGGAGTGCATCCATCACACCACAGTCCTAAAGCCATTATCACAGCAAATCGAGGAAGACTCATTCAATAGCATGCCTGATCTCTAGCAGCATCAAAACATGCCCTATGGACACTGCCAGACCTTCTAGGCAGTGATCGGGGGAGGTCCACTCTGCCAGGGCTGGGCTCTGCTCTTGCCCATCAGTCACCCCTCACGGCAGGGACTCTGGGGAGCACAGCTGCCCTAGGGATGGATCTGTGACTGACCAGAGTTCATGGGCAGCCACAAGCACATCTCCATCCTGCCTTTCATCTGTATGCAGCAGAGACAGCATCAAATGATGGACCATGAACACAACACCAAATGACAGCCTTCCTACAGGAGGATTTTGTACTTACCCAGTAAGGCCTCTGTTTGCACTGGGAAAGCAACAGTCCTGGGGCTCTCCAGAAGCTCTCTGGGGACAGGACAGAAACCAGGGGAACAAGAGAGCAAAGGTGTGGAGGGCTCCCATCCCAAGTAAAGGGCTGTCTTTGCCCAGAGCACACCCCTAATCTCTAATCTCTGCACCCCCTCCCTGGCAACCCTTTCCTCCCCCTGCATGCCCCTGGTACCCACAACACTCCGGGGCTGCTCACTTCCACACCACAGACTGATGCTGATGCAAGAGCTACAATCAGCTCTGATCCAGCACCTTCACCACCTAAAAAGCCCCAGGACAACTTCCTTGCTACAGCCAGCCAAAAATTACTTGGTGGGGGAGAGGGCAGAACAAGAAAGTGATGGCAGCCTGTCCTATGCAACCCATTTCCTTTAAAGCTGGATTGTTTGTTCCTGCTGAGCTCTGCCTTGAAATAAAGATTACCCCCCTGCCCCATTTTCCTGCCTCCTCCTCAGGGAGGTGGCAGGATGAGGCTCAGAGAGACCAGGGCAGCCTCAGACTTGTGCTACCCTCTTGCAGCACCAGCGAACTAAGGGGACCCCAGCAGCATGCCAAGAGGGTGGCCAGGGAGACATCAGTGTGCACACTGCTCCAGCAGCCCACTCCCCAGCTGGGGAAGAGTCGGGATGAACCAGCCAGGGGCACATGCTTGCCCTCCCTCCCCTCCAAAGTCACACACCCCAGAGGAGCTGGGTCTGCTCCTTTCTCCATCCACAGCACTCATTTACACTTACTCTTATGCTGATACAGGGACTAAGCACCCTTGCAGGTGAAGGTCCCAGCCCTGTGGGTTACTCTGTGGTCTACGCAATAGCCCCAAGAAATCTTCCACCTGACAGCTCCCTTCAGCTCCAGAGAAATCAAGTCCTACACCAAGGGGTTGCCCAGGTTGATGCAGGAGCAGTGTTCTGCCTAGGATGAAAAGATCACAGCACTTTCATTTTGTACAAACACGAAGCTGAGCCCAGCAGTAGTGTCCAAGAACTCCTCCTCGCCCTGCGTCCCTCAGCCCTGTCCTCATGCTGTCCTGCTGCTACCCTCCACCCCGGAAGCAGCTGCATTTCAGCACCGTCGCTCCTGGGCAAGGAGGAGAGCTGCGCTGGAGCCACAGAGATGCTCCGAGAGCCGTCCGTACTCTCCTGCTGCCTCGCCTTGCAACGCAGTTGTCTAGTGCTCTTCCTTATGGGTATTACACTTGGCTGACCCTGGGGAGATCCACTAAGCCTTTTCACAGCTGCTCCTCGTGCAGAAGCCTTTGCATGGGGCAGCGTTAAGGCGGGAGACCATATGCTCCAGCAAGGGGGACAATGAGCCACTCACTGCGATTAGCATCGCTGTGATGGACCATTGTCATGACTGATGGCACAAGAACTCTGGGGGAATTGGCGGGGGGGGGGGGGGGGGGCGGGGGGAAGCAGATTTTCACAGCAAATAAGCCCTAATGAACAGAGAAATAACTTCCCGTGATGCAGGAGATTTACAGAGTTACAACAGACATGTCTGGCCTTGCAAGGAAGGAAACACTTCATTGCAAGGAAGGCCACAGAGCAATACCTGGGGCAGAATAGCCAGGGGTGCTGAGAAAGTGCATCTTCCTGCTGGGCTTGAGAGTGGAGGAATGAGCAAACACTTATGTGGAGGAGGAGGAATAAAAATGCAGGGCGGAGCAGAACAGGCTCACTGGGGAGTGGGCTGGGGTCTGCAGATCTGCCCAGGCACTGCAGCCTCCCCTGTTGCAGAGAGAGCAAGAAAACCGTGCAGCTAAAACACATCCACTGCAGCACCCAGACCCCCTTGCAGAGGGGAAACCAAGCACAGAGAAATACAAAGCCAAGGAGTCATTTTTCCAGGGCAGGGCACCCCGGTACTAGGGAGGAGGAAACTTCAAAACTCAATATTGGCCTTTGCGCCTCACAAGTCGGTTCCCACAAGGAATCTCTGTTGTCTAATATTGGCTTGAGTGCATGCTACAGCCTTCCCCACCATGTCAGAGGAAGCTTTGCCATGGGAACTGCTGCTGAGCCACCTTATATCAGAAGTTACTACAGCTCTGCCAGGAAGCCTGCCCCGTGCTTTCTATTTTTAGCTGCAGGCAGACCTATTGATATCAGTCACTGCCGGAACTCAGGTCCTTACGCACAGATTTGATGCAGTAATTCAGGGGCATGAAGTCAGGTTCTCACGTTTGAACACAGCTCATCAAGATAAATAATAAACCTGCGAGCCGAGTGCTCACAAGCCTGGGGGCGATGCACTGGTGGGGGGTGGGGAGCGGGAGTGTGCTTTGCTAAAGCCACTCTCATCACACACATTTATTCCACGGGATCACACCACTACTTACGTGTGGAGTGAGGCATGGGCCTGAATGTGATTTACCAGCTCAGGGCCGTAAACTGCAAGGGAAGCAGGAGAAATGGGATGAGAGAGAGGAAGGGTCCTGAGGGAAACATAAACAGCTTCACAAGGCTCCAAACTGGTGGTTGTTTTCCTGATTGTTAATTATTTCATCTTAAAATGCTTTTAGAAGGGAAGCACTTCATTTGTGCTTAACACAGGACAAGTAAAAAAGATGTCTCCTTTTACAGCTAGTCACTGTAAACGTAAGGAGAGCAAATCTCAGAGGTCTGCAACAACTCAGACTTACTTGAGTAAACCAATGCAGGGAGAAGGTACATACATTTGGTGATGGAGTTCCCAGTCAGCCAGACCTTGTTCTAATGATGCTTTATCATGCTTCTTCCTTTCATATGCGTGATAGCACTTGCCAAATCTACCCAGGTAACTGACGGTTTTAAAAACAAAAAAGCCCTCAACAGTGAGACTACACACCTCCTTCCTAGGAGCACTGACATTGCCCATCATCAACCTCCCCCTGCCAGCCGAGGGGCTGCAGAGCCCCCAGCCAAGGAAAATTGTGGCACCCACATCCCTCTGGGAAGAGGCAAAGCACTCCCTGCAAACTACCCCTCTTCCTTCACCCATAACCTGCCTCTTCTGCACCTCCTCCCTGACCTGTGTGAGAGAGATTTCACCCTTTGAGCCCACAGCTACGTCACCACGGGGAGGGAGCAAATCACTGCAACCTCCCAGAGGCTCCCCTCTGTGCCCCAGTGGGAGCACTCCATTAAACATCACGGGACCCCAGACCTTCCAGGGCAGACATCTTAAAACAAGAAGCCCCCAGGTTTGAAGCTATGTATATTTACAACATCCTTAATTCACAGTTAACCTCCTGGAGCTCTCAACAGGTCCAAAAAGCCTCTGCAGAGCCAAGAGGCCCTAGCTTGGGTGTGGAACTGGGCTCCTGCTTTGGAGGAAACGAGAGAAGCCCCATGAAGATGAAGGGGTGACACTGACGCTGGACCTGATATTTACAGTGGTGATTTCTCTGTAGCTGCTTTGCAGCTGGTTACAACATGTTGGTTACCAGCATTTCTCTTTCTCTTCCCCAATGTCTTTCAAAGTGGCAAACCAGAACATGTAAGTACTCCCATGAGCTCCTAACTATAACTCTGTACTTCGGTGAATTTAATTGAGAAATCTTTGTCTGATTTGAGTCAATCTTTGTAGAAAATACTATCTGGAGCTCTGCTAGCTATTTTGAAGCTGATACAGGCTGCCTTTATCGTTACACTTTATGGCAGCTAACCTCAACCTTGACAAAGGAAACCTGAGTACATGCTCACCCCAGAGAGAGCTCTTCCTCCTGCAGTGGGCTGGGAGAAGGAGAGCCAAAGCCAAAATTGTCAGTCCAGCTGACAGGCATCTGTGCGGCCAATATCTCTGGTTTTAATCCCACCAGTTTCCACGTGAAGGAAACACCACATAGAACAGCTAACTGGGATTCATCCTACCTGGCTGCACTGACGAATTGCTCCTGTCTGTAGCGAGCAGGAAGTCTGAGGCTCTTCTGCTACAGGGCAGTCAGAGAGGCAGCAGGAGGGTCTCCCATGCTTGCACAGCTAACCCGGTCACCAGCCACTGCCCTTGGTCACTCAGCATGGAACTTGCTGATGGCAGCCCCAGCCCTCCTGACCAGAGGTGTTAGCAGAGCAGATGGGACAAATGGACAAATGCTGCTTCTCCCATCCACACATTTTCCAGGAGGAGCAGTGACAAATTAATGGACAAAAAGAGCCCAAAACAAAACAACAGAGTGTGAGCATATTAAGTCTTTTTCCATCCCCAGTTTATGTTTCAGCTGCTACCTTGAGACTGGCATAGAAACCAACGTGCCATTTGCTTCACGCAGCTGCTGGGACCTCCGTGGCACAGTTTCTGCTTGGGTAACTTAACTTCTGGAGTCCATTAGGCAGGGTAATTTCACCACTTCCTAAGCAAATGCCTGGAGGGGTCTTTGCAAAGCCAGTTCAGCACAGCTGAGATATGGAGTAAATGTTCGTTTGAATCCTAAAGAGAAACGTAATGACTGCTTTGTAGTAAAGTACATTCAAATCAGCCCCATTTTGGCTGATCAAGGCACGATCTCATCAGCACTCTCCAAGAAGAAATACTTCTGATCCAGCACGTGAGCTTAACACCTTTGTGGAAGAGTTTTCATCAACTGACAACACCCAGTTTGGGAAAAATTAGCTCACAGCATCATTCAGGTGCAGACTTTAAAAACAAGTGGATTTTTTCTATTTTTTTTTCCCTTTTTCCTTTTTTTTTTTCTTTTCTGGAAAGGTACTTGCAGTTTGATGGGCCCAACTCCACTGAGATGCCATTTGGCTGAACACATCAGCAAAGGTTTGCTCTGCGAATGGCTGTGACCCACTTAGTCATTGACATGTTGGTGAAAACAGTGCTCTGCAGAAGGGCTCCTGTGAGCAGCATCCACACCTGTGTGCGGGTGTTGTGTCCTGACCAGGGTAGTCAGGAGTGAAATTAAAATAGAGAGGAGGAAACCTTGGTTGAGGTGGTCGGGAAGCTGGAACAAGCCCCTGAAAAGGCAATAAGTAGCAAGGCCCTGGGCCACCCAAGCCCACCAATACAGCACGGAGAGCAAAAACATAGAGCAACCATTTTGGGAACAAGCACCCAGGGTAAGCGTCACTGGTGCCACCAGTTCAGCAGCACCATAAGGAGGGCCTAAGTGAGAAATCCAAAGGAATCACTGTGGGTTTACTGGAAACTTGCAAAGCAAAGAGGAGAAATAGTCCCTTGTGGGGTATCTGTACTGATGTCCCAGGAAGGATGGAGGGGCTCCCCACAGACAGAGGAGGCAGGAGGGATGGTCCCCAGCCCATGCTGGGTGGCAAAGCAGGCTTTGGAAGTGGCAGTAGCTGGTAATTTGTTGGATCTTACTGTTACAAGGTGCATATCTGCAGATCTTCCTCATCAATTCTTCACTCGGGGGGTCGGAGTGCTCCTCACCCTGCCTTAGTAATGGGAAAACAGAAGCAGAGAGAGAAGAAGCAATGGGTGAAAACAGCCAAGTTTGTCCCACAGCTGGTGAAGCAGAGCACATGCCTGCAGACTGTCTCTTTCAGCTTATTCCACTTCATACCTGTTCCTCGGCCCAGCCAGGCACCTGCAAAGGCTGCTTTCCTCTTACCCCGTCTCTCGTTTCAAACCCTGGCTTTGCCACCTGTGCCAAACAAGACAGTGTAGGGAAGGGAGGGATAGCAGGCAGGTGGCTTGTTAGAAGCTGTTCCTGCAACACCCAAACTTGTGAATACACAACGTGCATTGCATTTTGATAGAAGTCTGGAGACCTGATAGAATTAATTAAAAGAGAGGGAGACAGGACAAGTATGTGAAAGGTGCTTGTGAAGACGAGTGGGCCAGTGTTAGTGCAGTATGTATCAGCAAAGGCTAGAGAGCTGTGGGAAGAAAATGGGGGGCTAGCAGTCCTCCCATTGCTGTCTTATCCAGGCACAGACTGGTACTCGGCCTTGGCAGCTGTAAGCACTTGCCTGTGCTCATCTGTGCATGTGTTCCTGTGTGTGATGGCATACAGATGTTCGGCTATCAAGGGACTATATATTAGCAAGCTTGTGCCCTGAAACATGCTCGTGCTCATGCAGAAGCATATGCAAGTAGAGAGCAGGAAACAAACACCCAAGAAATCCAGTTTCCTCTGGCTACGTGACAAAGCATAGGGCCAACTCCTGTGGGGCTTGCGGTAGGTAAGAGTGCTGTTCCCAGGGCAGAGCAGGTCTGTGCTGTGCAGTTGCCCAGTGCCCTTGGCATGGCAAGGAGGAGGGGGACCAAGTGTCCCTGCAGAGGAACCTGTTCAGATGAAGGCATCGGGCTAGGCATCTTGCCAGCTGATGCCTTTGAACAAAGGGCTCCACCAAAGCAAACCTAGTACGCAAGTTTGGGTGAAACTCAAAAACCCCAAAACTCAAAAACTCTAGTCCCATCCAGAAAGGAGATTCTTTTGCTGTCTGCCCCAGGCTGATCCCAAGCAAGCTCAAACATTTGCCACCGAGCAGTAAGTGAGGAAGGAGGACTTGGTCCCTAGCTTTCATCTCCTCTCCTGGGTACCAGTGGCTGTGTTGTGCCACAGCCACCCCGCGTTTCAGAGTCCCCAGTGCAGAGGGGCTGCTGTTATCAGGCAGAGAACTCAGCTCCCAGCTCCAAGGACCGCACAGAGCAGTGCATAATTTCCCTTTGGTAACTCCTACCTAGCTTCCCCCGACATTTAGGGAGATGGGCTACTTGATCTGCATGGGATTTTTTCATCTTTAGCACCGAC